>NC_136065.1:1168711170-1169311170 GCF_964261635.1 Lissotriton helveticus | reverse complement strand
CTAAACTAACAGCAGCAGAATCCGGGTGCAGAATTTTTGGCTAAATGAGCGATCTCTCAATGATCTTTGTCAAATCAAGAACCTCCACCAGTGTAGGATTTATGCAACTTAGGAGTCTTTCCTGTACTGTAGGAGAGTAGGGTCTGCAATCCTATGATCACCCAGATTTTTGCTTTTTGCTGCACTGGTTTACGACTTTCCCTGGCTGTGGGCCTGCTAATCAGACCCACAGCCTAGCTGTTCTCTCTATCCAAATTGTACCCCGGTACTGAATTGGCACTGGGCCCTCTCCAAGTCCCTGTACCCAGGGCTGAGGTGCACCCAGAAGTCTCCCAGGGGCTGAAGCACGTATTGTGCCACCCCTGGATTGACTACCTAAATCTGACACAACTGGCTGCACGACAGCTGGGGCAAGGTGGTGTACTCACCCTTTGCTTTAGATATAGTATACCTATATCTAACCCTAAAATGGACACACAGATCTCCTATCAGTCACTCCTATGGCAGGCCTTAACAATCCTGAAGGCAGAGTGCTTGGAATCGTGTGAGATGGTGCTCTGGCATGAGCTGAGCCTGTCTGCGGCTTTCGGGATCTATCCCTTAGCCGTTTCCATGATATCGCATACCATATACTCTTAAGTGCATTATAATCCTCGCGGTTATGTGCCAACTCTGGTATCGCTTTATCAAAACATGTCGAGTAAGGTGTCATACGAATTGGAATACTAACCCCTCGCCAATTCTGGCGACGGGGTTAGCATTCCACCCTTCTAGAGGGACACGACATGCCTGTAACCTATAACCCGGTTAAAAGTCAGACAGAGCCTTAGCATCCACAAAATGGATGCTGCCACCGAGACACAAGTCTGCCCTCCTGCTGCTGGGAGTCCTCCCAGAGCAGGAGATAAGGACAAAGGGTTTCCTGCCAGGGGCGGTGCCAGCACCGTCCCAGACAGGGTTTTGTGTATTGTAGGTAGGCAGGGCTTTAGAGGAAGGTGACTGCAAGTAGCACCCCGGTGCTCACTGTGCATAGGCCGGCTTGAACCAGTTCCAGGGTCACTCCAGACCCTGTGCTGGGGAAAAGCCCGCCAAGGAAGTGGGTGTAACCACCCCCCTCCTAGTCCCACCCATAGGGCAGGACTTAGTCGCGTGCCAGCCCCTTTTTACAGGATAAAGGTAGAGACTGGCCCCCTTCCAAATCAGATCATCTTTGAATCCTGAAACTACTTTCTGCGACTAAGGAGTAGTCACCCTGCATCCGCAGGCACCATCTTAAGAACACTGCGGTCTGCTGTAAGTCCTTCCTCTGGAATCCGACTGCCCAGCTCGACGAGAACCGGCTTCCCTGGCACCTCTGACCTCTACCCACCTCTACAGCCCAGCTGAGAACCGTGGGTGCGACGAGACCTCAAGGGACCGGCCATCTGCAAGACTGCACGACTTCTTTCCAGCAAGCCCGCCGAGCGAATTCCTGGTGAGTGCTTTGGGGTCCGAGAAGCCCCGACTCTGAGCAGCTCCAGCTCCGAAGTGCAGCCCCCCAGCATCTCCACGATCTGCGTGGGGCCCTTCTGCTTTCCGCTGCTCACCGCGTTGTTTGGCTACTAGCCCGTTGGCTTGTGGCCTCCCTGACGACGCCCGACGACATTTCTGCTGCTGGTCTGGTTGCTCCAGACTGGCCCTTGCTCCCTCCCAGAAGAGGAGCACCCTGGACCCTCCTGGTCCACTCAAGACGCCATTTTGAGTCCACCGCGTGGGCTTGAATTAGCCAAGGCTTGTTGCCCAATCCTGGGTAACTTCGACGCCAACGACTTCATCCTTCGTGGGACAGCTCGCACCTCCATCCTGGTCGCCGACAACGCCTCCTGGTCCGAGAGACTGCAGAGCCCAGCAGCGCCCACTCACCTGACTGCGGTGACTTCGCCCGGTGCCATCCTGGTGCCCACTTAATCACTGGCTAGTGATTCAAGAACTTGGTCCCCTCTGCTTTCAGGTTTTCTTCTTCCTTGATCCAGGCTTGGATCCATCGAACTTTCCTTCACTGGTCGCCTGCCAGCAACTTCTTCCTTCCAGGCTCCCGGTCCGGCAACGAGATCCCCGACGTCTTTTCAGGCCTATGCAGCTGCAGCCCCTGGGCTAGGTAACTTCGGCACTCCGGTGTCCCAGCATAGCCTCACTATCCAAGGGTCAGGATCCACTGTCGTTTTCTTCCTACCAGGTCGGGTTCGCCCGTGAACACTAACTTTGCCTTTACTAGCCTCCATAGACTTTGTCCCGCATCCCGCGTGAGAGTGCACACTCTGCACCCGAGTCCCCTGGGCCTCCTAGTAGTAATCTAACGATTCCCTAGTCCAGTCCTAGCGATTCCAAAGCCTATTAGAACTGTTACTTACCTGCTAGTAATTCGCATTCCACTTTTAGTGTATATGGTTTTTCGTGCCCCTCGGGCATTTGTGTAACGTGCTAACTTAAAAGTATTTTCGTAAGAGTTTTGTTGTGTGCTTAGCACCCTGTCCTCATAAAGAGTACAGGGTTGTTGTGATTCTAATAAATACATTGTTTATTTTCATAACACTTGTGTGGTGTCCTTTCACTGGGTGTTCAAGGGGTAATGTGATGGTAAAACAGCTGGCTTAACACGCCCTCTAGAGTCTTAGCCTTAGACTGCTCGTATCCATGCTACTAGGATAGCTGGTCTATAAGGTTGACTTACAACCAATCATCAATAAGGGTTGTTTGGACTGATATATAGTGATCACTAGAATAGTGAGCACTGCACATCAGGCCAACTTCTCACATTGGTGAGCAGCGGTTGGGATTTGAGCTTGCTGTTGTTTTACCACACATGCCCTAAGAATATCTTGTGAAAGATCACATAAGTACTAAAGGTACATATAACTTAGCTTAGAATACTCTGAGTTCTACTGAACCAGCTGTTGTAGCTCCTAGGGCCTAGCACACCCTAAACTACAACTCTAGCAAGGGATCAGTAGGCAAACATATAGTGTAGGTAAGTGCACCACTTACACCTCACTAGAAAAGCATGTCGACTCAGGGGGACTCTGCTGAGACTCCCCTGGTCAGTGTTGACCCTCCACAGGTCACTTCAAGATATGCAGCTCTCAATTTTCAGGAGATGAGGCAACTCTGTGTCTCCAGGAAACTGAAACAGGGGTCTAACCCCACCCTACCCTTTCTGATAGGTCTCTTAGAGACATATGATGCCAGAAAGCTCTCTCAGTTACATGAGAGCATGCCAGCCTTAGAGGGAACCTCTGGGGATCCAGACCTCCCCAACACTGATTCAGCAGTTGAGGAGGAGGATGAGGAGGTACTCTCTGGGGATGAGGTAGACAAGGGTCTTGAGGTAGTCAGAAGGCTAACTAGGACCAACTTAGACTTACTTGGGCTAGGATCTGGGGGCCCCCCAGTACTAACCCGAAGTGGGCCTAACCTTGGAGTTAGGAGAGATAGATCTCTTTCTAGGGACTCCAATAGATCTCTGCACTCTAATGCCTCTTCTCAGGGGAGAAGGAATCCTCCACAGAGGAGATTTACTTCCCCTCAGAGAAAGGAGCATGAAGCTAGGATGAGACAAGCTGAACTGAGGATTGAAAGGGAAGAAATTGCCCTGGCCAAAGAGAAGCTTGCCCTGGCAAGAGAGCAGCAGATGAGTGGGCTAGCTCCCACTGGTGGCAGCAATCTCCCAAGAGATAGAGAGAAGGGTTTAGATACTAAACACCTGACTAAAATAGTGCCCCCCTTTAAGCAAGGGGATGACATCCAGAAATGGATGGCTGCTCTGGAGAGGGCCTGCACTGTGCAGAACATTCCCCAGAGTCAGTGGGCAGCTATACTGTGGCTCTCCTTTGATGGTAAAGGTAGAGATAAGCTCCTCACTACAAGAGTGGAGGATGCTAACAATTACCAGGTCCTGAAGAATACACTGGTTGATGGGTTTGGTTTAACCACTGAGCAGTACAGGTTGCTGTTCAGAGACACCCAGAAAACTCAGTCTCAGGACTGGTCTGATTTTGTGGATTGTGCCACTAAGGCTTTGGAGGGCTGGTTGCTGGGTAGCAAGGTTACAGATTACACAGGATTGTATAATCTAATGATGAGAGAACAAATTTTGAACAATTGTCAGAACCAGTTGCTGCACCAGCACCTTGTTGATTCAGATCTGACCTCTCCCCAAGAATTGGGAAAGAAGGCAGACAAATGGGTCAGGACAAGGATCAAGCAGAACCAGAACCAGAACCAGGGTGGTCAGAAGAAAGCAGACCAGAAGGGTAATGTTAAGAATGAGCAAAATGACCAGAAGTCTTCACCAGGTCCCCAACAAACCAAAGAGGGTGGGGGTCAGGCTTCCCAGAAGAAGAAGACTCAAGAAGGCCAGTCCAAAAGGTGGTGCCAGTACTGCAAAAGTAAATCTCACTGGTTTAGTGAGTGCACCAAAAGAGGAGGAGGACAAACTCCTGCCACTACAGCTCCTAAAGCAACTGCACCCCCTAGTACAGTCAGTAGTGGTAGTGTCACTCCCAAGGCATTAGTTGGGTTAACCTTGGGTACTGAGGGGTCTGACAACTTAGTTGGCACACTCACTCAGGCTGTCCTTGTCTGTACAGGGGATATGGATATGTCCCCTGAAATAAGTCCCAATACTTTGGGCAAATACAGGCAGACACCTTTGATTAATGGCAAAATGGCTCAGGCCTATAGGGACACTTGTGCCAGTGTCACCATGGTGACACCTAACTTTGTGGACCCTGGACAGATCATGCCAGGTACTGATTTCCTGGTGACCAATGCCAGCAATGTCACTACTAGTCATAGTGTGGCAATTGTAGCTTTCTCCTGGGGTGGAGTGAAGGGACAAAAGAAAGTTGTAGTCAGTTCAGACCTCCCAGTTGATTGTTTGTTGGGCAATGATTTGGAGTCATCACAATGGTCAGAAGTGGAGCAGAGGACTCACATGGAGATGTTAGGCTTGCCAGCACATGTGCTTGCTGTGACTAGGTCACAGGCCAGAAGATGCCCCACTGAACAGGTGCTGGATCCTGAAATTATGGACCAGACACCTCCCAAGAAGAAGAGCAGTAAGGGTAAGGCTTTGCCTTCCCCCTTGCCCCAGGTTGAGGATCAAGTCTCTGAGGAGGCTGATCTAGCAGAGCTGAGGGAAACTGAGCCTAAAGAGCTTGAACTTGATCAAGTTGAGTTTCTGGGCTCAGGGGGACCCTCCAGAGCAGACCTGGGGAAGGAACAGTTGAGCTGCCCTTCCCTTGAACCCCTCAGACAGCAGGCTGCTGCTGAGGCTGCAGGGAATGCCACAGGTGCCCACAGGGTATACTGGGAAGATGGACTCCTGTACTCTGAGTCAAGAGACCCCAAGCCTGGTGCAACCAGGAGGCTGGTCATCCCCTTGTCTCTGAGAGGTTTCCTTCTCACCTTGGCCCATGAGATTCCCCTTGCAGGTCATTTAGGTCAGACAAAGACTTGGGACAGGCTTGTCTCACACTTTCACTGGCCCCATATGAATGAGAATACCAAGGAGTTTTGTCGCTCATGTGTCACTTGCCAAGCCAGTGGCAAGTCAGGTGGCACAACAAAGGCCCCCCTCATACCACTACCTGTGGTGGGGGTTCCCTTTGAAAGAGTGGGGATTGACATTGTTGGTCCAATGGAACCCCAGACAGCATCAGGACACAAGTTTATACTGGTGGTGGTGGACCATGCCACCAGGTATCCTGAGGCTATTCCCCTTAGGACCACTACAGCCCCTGTAGTGGCAAGAGCCCTAGTTGGAGTGTTCTCCAGAGTGGGTTTCCCTAAGGAGGTCGTTTCTGACAGAGGTACAAACTTCATGTCAGGATATCTGACTGCCATGTGGAAGGAGTGTGGTGTGAACTACAAGTTCACCACACCCTATCATCCACAATGCAATGGGCTTGTTGAGAGATTCAACAGGACCCTGAAAGGGATGATTCATGGACTACCTGAACCTCTTAGGAGAAGATGGGATGTCCTGATCCCCTGCCTCCTGTTTGCTTACAGAGAGGTCCCACAGAAGGGGGTTGGTTACAGCCCTTTTGAGCTTCTGTATGGGCATCCTGTAAGAGGACCCCTGTGTTTGGTGAAGGAAGGATGGGAGAGACCTCTCAAAAAGCCTGCAACCAACATAGTGGACTATGTACTTGGTCTCCGCTCCAGGATGGCTGAGTATATGGAGAAGGCATCTAAAAACCTTGAGGCCAGCCAGGAACTTCAAAAAGCTTGGCATGACCAAAAGGCTGTACTGACTGTGTACCAGCCAGGACAGAAGGTGTGGGTGCTGGAGCCAGTGGCCCCAGCAGCTCTGAAAGACAAATGGTCTGGGCCCCACACCATCATTGAGCAAAAGGGAGAGGTTACCTACTTGGTGGACCTTGGAACTCCCAGGAGCCCTCTCAGAGTGCTCCATGTTAACAGGCTCAAAGCATATGTTGACAGGAAGGACATGAGCTTGCTCATGGCCACAGATGAGGGACAGGAGGAAGAGAGTGACCCTCTCCCAGACCTGCTCACTCAGAATCCTGATGATGGGTCAGTTGATGGTGTTGTCTTTTGTGGCAGCCTCACTGAACATCAGCAACAGGATTGCAGGCAAGTTCTGCAATCCTTTCGACATATGTTCTCTCTGACACCCAGCCAAACTGATTGGTGCACCCATGATGTTGACACTGGAGACAGTCTGCCTGTCAAGAGTAAAATCTACAGGCAGCCTGATCATGTTAGAGACTGCATCAAAACTGAAGTGCAGAAAATGTTGGAACTGGGAGTCATTGAGCCCTCAGATAGCCCTTGGGCTAGCCCAGTAGTTCTAGTGCCAAAGCCTCACACCCAGGGTGGTAAGAGAGAGATGAGGTTTTGCGTAGACTACAGAGGCCTCAATGCAGTCACTAAGACTGATGCCCACCCAATACCAAGAGCAGATGAGCTTATAGATAGATTGGCTTCTGCCAACTTCTTAAGCACATTTGATTTGACAGCTGGGTATTGGCAAATCAGGTTAGCTGAGGAAGCCAAACCTAAGACAGCATTTTCTACCCCTGGAGGGCATTATCAATTTGTGGTAATGCCCTTTGGACTGAAAAATGCACCTGCCACCTTCCAAAGGTTGGTGAATCAAGTCCTCACTGGGCTGGATGACTTCTGTGCAGCTTATCTTGACGATATTGCTGTCTTTAGCTCCACCTGGGAGGATCACCTGGTCCACCTGAGGAAAGTGTTAGAGGCCCTGCAAAAGGCAGGCCTCACTATCAAGGCCACAAAGTGCCAGATAGGGCAGTCACAGGTTGTATACCTGGGCCACCTTGTAGGTGGAGGCCAGGTTCAGCCACTGGAGAGTAAGATACAGGCCATCAAGGACTGGACTCCTCCAATCACCCAGACTCAGGTTCGAGCTTTCTTGGGCCTGACTGGGTACTATAGGAAGTTTGTCAGAAATTATGGGTCCATAGTGACCCCCCTTAATGACCTGACAAGCAAAAAGATGCCAAAGAAAGTTCAGTGGACAGCAAGCTGTCAGAAAGCATTCAATGACCTAAAGCAGGCCATGTGCACAGCACCTATCCTCAAGAGTCCAGATTACTCCAAGCCATCCATTGTCCAAACAGATGCTTCTGAGTTGGGTGTGGGAGCTGTTCTGTCTCAACTGAATTTTGATGGTAATGATCAGCCTATTGCTTTCATTAGTAGGAGGTTGACACCCAGAGAGAAAAATTGGTCAGCTATTGAGAGGGAGGCCTTTGCTGTGGTCTGGGCCCTGAAGAAGCTGAGGGCCTACTTGTTTGGCACTCACTTCACCATTCAGACAGACCATAAGCCCCTCTTGTGGCTAAATCAGATGAAGGGTGAAAACCCCAAACTGCTTAGGTGGTCCATTTCCCTACAGGGGATGGATTTTACAGTGGAGCATAGACCTGGGACTGATCACAGCAATGCTGATGGGCTCTCCAGGTATTTCCACTTAGAGCAAGAAGACTCACCTGGTCAAGGTTAGTTTATTGTCCCAAAGTTTGGGGGGGGGTCATGTAGGAGAGTAGGGTCTGCAATCCTATGATCACCCAGATTTTTGCTTTTTGCTGCACTGGTTTACGACTTTCCCTGGCTGTGGGCCTGCTAATCAGACCCACAGCCTAGCTGTTCTCTCTATCCAAATTGTACCCCGGTACTGAATTGGCACTGGGCCCTCTCCAAGTCCCTGTACCCAGGGCTGAGGTGCACCCAGAAGTCTCCCAGGGGCTGAAGCACGTATTGTGCCACCCCTGGATTGACTACCTAAATCTGACACAACTGGCTGCACGACAGCTGGGGCAAGGTGGTGTACTCACCCTTTGCTTTAGATATAGTATACCTATATCTAACCCTAAAATGGACACACAGATCTCCTATCAGTCACTCCTATGGCAGGCCTTAACAATCCTGAAGGCAGAGTGCTTGGAATCGTGTGAGATGGTGCTCTGGCATGAGCTGAGCCTGTCTGCGGCTTTCGGGATCTATCCCTTAGCCGTTTCCATGATATCGCATACCATATACTCTTAAGTGCATTATAATCCTCGCGGTTATGTGCCAACTCTGGTATCGCTTTATCAAAACATGTCGAGTAAGGTGTCATACGAATTGGAATACTAACCCCTCGCCAATTCTGGCGACGGGGTTAGCATTCCACCCTTCTAGAGGGACACGACATGCCTGTAACCTATAACCCGGTTAAAAGTCAGACAGAGCCTTAGCATCCACAAAATGGATGCTGCCACCGAGACACAAGTCTGCCCTCCTGCTGCTGGGAGTCCTCCCAGAGCAGGAGATAAGGACAAAGGGTTTCCTGCCAGGGGCGGTGCCAGCACCGTCCCAGACAGGGTTTTGTGTATTGTAGGTAGGCAGGGCTTTAGAGGAAGGTGACTGCAAGTAGCACCCCGGTGCTCACTGTGCATAGGCCGGCTTGAACCAGTTCCAGGGTCACTCCAGACCCTGTGCTGGGGAAAAGCCCGCCAAGGAAGTGGGTGTAACCACCCCCCTCCTAGTCCCACCCATAGGGCAGGACTTAGTCGCGTGCCAGCCCCTTTTTACAGGATAAAGGTAGAGACTGGCCCCCTTCCAAATCAGATCATCTTTGAATCCTGAAACTACTTTCTGCGAAAGGAACTCAAGACTTCTTCCTAAGATTTCTCCCTTGTGACTAAGGAGTAGTCACCCTGCATCCGCAGGCACCATCTTAAGAACACTGCGGTCTGCTGTAAGTCCTTCCTCTGGAATCCGACTGCCCAGCTCGACGAGAACCGGCTTCCCTGGCACCTCTGACCTCTACCCACCTCTACAGCCCAGCTGAGAACCGTGGGTGCGACGAGACCTCAAGGGACCGGCCATCTGCAAGACTGCACGACTTCTTTCCAGCAAGCCCGCCGAGCGAATTCCTGGTGAGTGCTTTGGGGTCCGAGAAGCCCCGACTCTGAGCAGCTCCAGCTCCGAAGTGCAGCCCCCCAGCATCTCCACGATCTGCGTGGGGCCCTTCTGCTTTCCGCTGCTCACCGCGTTGTTTGGCTACTAGCCCGTTGGCTTGTGGCCTCCCTGACGACGCCCGACGACATTTCTGCTGCTGGTCTGGTTGCTCCAGACTGGCCCTTGCTCCCTCCCAGAAGAGGAGCACCCTGGACCCTCCTGGTCCACTCAAGACGCCATTTTGAGTCCACCGCGTGGGCTTGAATTAGCCAAGGCTTGTTGCCCAATCCTGGGTAACTTCGACGCCAACGACTTCATCCTTCGTGGGACAGCTCGCACCTCCATCCTGGTCGCCGACAACGCCTCCTGGTCCGAGAGACTGCAGAGCCCAGCAGCGCCCACTCACCTGACTGCGGTGACTTCGCCCGGTGCCATCCTGGTGCCCACTTAATCACTGGCTAGTGATTCAAGAACTTGGTCCCCTCTGCTTTCAGGTTTTCTTCTTCCTTGATCCAGGCTTGGATCCATCGAACTTTCCTTCACTGGTCGCCTGCCAGCAACTTCTTCCTTCCAGGCTCCCGGTCCGGCAACGAGATCCCCGACGTCTTTTCAGGCCTATGCAGCTGCAGCCCCTGGGCTAGGTAACTTCGGCACTCCGGTGTCCCAGCATAGCCTCACTATCCAAGGGTCAGGATCCACTGTCGTTTTCTTCCTACCAGGTCGGGTTCGCCCGTGAACACTAACTTTGCCTTTACTAGCCTCCATAGACTTTGTCCCGCATCCCGCGTGAGAGTGCACACTCTGCACCCGAGTCCCCTGGGCCTCCTAGTAGTAATCTAACGATTCCCTAGTCCAGTCCTAGCGATTCCAAAGCCTATTAGAACTGTTACTTACCTGCTAGTAATTCGCATTCCACTTTTAGTGTATATGGTTTTTCGTGCCCCTCGGGCATTTGTGTAACGTGCTAACTTAAAAGTATTTTCGTAAGAGTTTTGTTGTGTGCTTAGCACCCTGTCCTCATAAAGAGTACAGGGTTGTTGTGATTCTAATAAATACATTGTTTATTTTCATAACACTTGTGTGGTGTCCTTTCACTGGGTGTTCAAGGGGTAATGTGATGGTAAAACAGCTGGCTTAACACGCCCTCTAGAGTCTTAGCCTTAGACTGCTCGTATCCATGCTACTAGGATAGCTGGTCTATAAGGTTGACTTACAACCAATCATCAATAAGGGTTGTTTGGACTGATATATAGTGATCACTAGAATAGTGAGCACTGCACATCAGGCCAACTTCTCACATGTACCTTTCTAGAAACGCAATTGAAGACAATTTGGTCCCGAATATAGACATCCAAATTGGAGCCAAATTTGCATGTGGAAGCTAAAACTCTCAGGACTGAAACATATTCCTCCACATTCTCGTGCGACAGCACGTTGCGTTTGAAGACAATTTGGTCCCGAATATAGATATCCAAATTGGAGCCAAATTTGCATGTGGAAGCTAAAACTCTCAGGACTGAAACATATTCCTCCACATTCTCGTGCGACAGCACGTTGCGTTTGAAAAATCAATCATGGGCCATCTCCAGATGGCTTTGTAATGGGTGGCAAACTGTCAGAAATCTGCTGTGCAGCACGGCCCAAGCTAGCAAATAACAAAGCAAACTTGCACGCAGGACTATAACTGGTGGCATCAAAAGCGACAAGATGATTCTCAAATAACCTAAACCAATGAATCCACTTTATGATAAGTTTGCCAGGTTCATGTAAAAAAGGTGGTGATGAGGAGTAGCCATAGCAAATCAAAATCAGGATATGACAAAGTAAAGTGAAGTAAAGAAGCATCTGTAGACAGTTATCAAAACGGGAAACAACCATTACAATGTAGTCATTACAATGCACTACCTTTACAACGCAGCTGTTGCAACGCAACTGTCTTTACATCGTATGCCATTCCAACGCATGCCATTATGACGCATGTCATTTCAATGCATGTCACTACAACACATGCCATTACAACGCATACCATTACAACGCATGCCATTACAACACATTATAAGGTAAGTAATGGGTATTTTTTTGTTTTAGAGTGGGTATTGGTTTTGGGGTACATGGGAATTATAATTTTTACCCCCACACTATCTAACACTTACCCTACTGTTGCACTCACTGTAGTGGGAATAGTAATTGTAACCCCTACACCATCCAACACTTAGCCTACAGTTGCACTCACTGGAGTGGGAATAGTAATTTTTACCCCTACACTATCCAACACTTACCCCACTGTTGCCCTAAAAGTATTCTGAGTTGTAATGGTATGCATTGTAATGGTAGTTTGTAAAAATGAGTTGTAATGGCATGTGTTGGAAAATCATGCTATGTAATGGTAGTTGCTATGTAAAAACCGTGTTGTAAAAGGCATGCGTTGTAATTGTTTGCGTCGTAACATCATATATTCTATCAAAACAAATTATCCCAAATGCCGTACTTTCCAAATGCTGGGATCTTGCGATAATGGCAGGAAGCAAACTGACTTAAGTGATGGTGAGCTGAAGCAACCAACAATTGCAGGCCAATCCAATACGGCCGGCGTGACCTAAAGAACATCAGCGATGTACTCCCTTACCTGTAGGAAGCTAACATTAGCAGTTGGAATTGACAGGCTCGCTAAATGGAAACAACAACAACAAAAAATCAGGACAGGAACTCGAGAGGGAGTTCCTCTCGCCCCGACAGGCTGCCGATGAGGCCAGGTGCTTGCTGATTGGCTGTTGCACTGATTGGCCGATGCACCGCGTCCACGAGGTCAGGAAAAATTCAAATAAATCACAACTGGCAGTTGCAATGGAAGGCGGAACCTCTCGCTCGTAGATGCTTGCTGATTGGGCGCTGGTCTGAATGGCCGATGCGCCGAAGTCAGAAAGGGTTTCCCCAAACACCGGAAAAGCAACGGTTTAGACAGGTCTGAATCAGATGATTCTACACAATCCTGGGTGGGCGCCGGACAAACTTGCAGTAAAATCCTGAAGATTGGCTGGTGTCAGTGGGCTTGTCAACTTGTTGCCAATATGCATTGGAAGGATCTCATAGGAAACAATCCACCTTTCAAGTAAGCTTTATTACAATCCATAAAGCCCACAACTCAGCATGAGTCCAACTTTCAAGTACGTTTTATTACAATCCATAGAGCCCACGACATAGCACGTCCTGTTAGCCTAGATCCAAACAGCTCACTAGCGCTGTATCCGAATTTCAGCTGACAGCCAATCCATGTTCGTGAACATATTTCAACATAAGCATTCCATGGAGCCAGAGCGCATGCACCAGCAAAGCACGCTCCGGCATAAACAACTTAAAGTGACAATCCACAACAGAAGGCTGGAGAGATGGAATCCACCCTGATGCAATGGAAAAGGGATTATGCGATGTCCCCCTCCAGGGAACTCGTACATTGTATAGAAGGGCTCAGACATGACCTGCAAACTCCTGCTCAACTAGAGGCGAGGGCAAAGTTTTGTCCACAGCAGGGGCGACTCTATGAGACAGGCGACAAAGCGGGGAAAATCTTGGCCTGGTTGGTAAAAAGGGAAGAGGGTTGACACAGGGTGTAGGCGATCAGGATGAACAATGGGAAGATGGTTGAAACGCCACCAGGGATCGCACAGACCTTTGCCTCCTACCTAGAAGACCTACATCAAGCCAAACCCACAGTGGACGCCAAGGATTTAGAACAATTTGTTGAGAGCCTTTTGGTTCCTCAACTGGGACATCAAGCAAGGCTGGGGCTGAAATTTGGGATCACAAAGTCCGAGATATCTGAAGCTATAGTCCAGATGAAAGGGAGAAAACTTCGGGCCTCAATGGCCTCCCTGCTTTATTTTTTTATTGTGTAAAATACCACATTGCGGGCCCCCTGTGTAAGTTCTACCACAGATGTGGAGATAATGGAATAGGTTATGTAAAATATAACAGATCAGCTGTGCTCCATGCAGTTGCTTACCAAGCAGAAAGAAAACAGACTGGCACTTCTGTGATCCCCTTTGCGATTTTGTATTCACAATACTCCCTCTGCTTCTTCCCCTGCTTCCTCCTTCCACCACTGCCATCTGATCCCATCAGCAGCAGGGAAATATTTGCCATCATCAAAGATTTCACTGGGGGTCCTGCCACCTCCAGTAACATCACCCCACCAATGCACCTTTTCAGCAAGCTATCTATTGCAACCAATGCCTCTGCTACCATCTCAGCTCCTCAATGCCACACAGTGCAGATTCAGGCCCAACCACAGTACACAAATAGCACTCATCATTGCCACAGACAACACCTGAATGATCCTTGACGGAGGAGAAATGGCTGCCATTATTCTCCTGGACCTCTCTGCAGCCTTTGACATGGTATCACATCCTATCCTCATCAGGTGCCTGCATGAGATTGGCATCCAAGGACCCGCTTTCCACTGGATCTGCTCCTAATTAATGGATAGAACACAAGCTGTCAGTCTGGCACCTTACTCCTTGAAAACCCGCAAACTCATCTGCCGGTGCCTCACGGTTCATTGCTCAGCCTCACCCTTTTCAGAGCACACATGATCCCTCTAGCCAAAGTTTTCCACGCACACAACATCAATGTTCTCTCCTATGCGGATGACATTCAACTCATACTCACCCTCTCCTACAAGACTCCCAACACACAAAACAAGTTCACCATCTGCATAACTTCCAACTGAAGTCTCAATCTCAATAGTGACAAGACAGAAGTAGTGATCTTCAGCAAGAAAACATCACAATGGGACTCTAACTGGTGGTTGGCCGAACTGGGACCCACACGCACCATCAGAACCCATAGCAGGAGCTTCGGAATAATCATAAATAGCAAACTCGACATGACCGCACATGTCAGTGCCGACACTGCATCCTGCTTTCACACCCTGAAGATGCTGAGAAAAATCTTCAAATGGCTCCTAAGCAGCACTAGAAAAACAGTCACTCATGCTCTAGTCACCAGCAAGTTGGACTATGGGAATTCCCTCTACACCTGGATCACTAAGCAACTCACTAGACGACTACAAACCATCCAGAACTCAGAGGGCAGGCTCATCCTCAACCTCCCACATAGAAGTTACATCACACCACACCTCAGGGAACTACACTGGCTCCCAATACACAAACGTGCTCCATTTAAACTCCTCACACACATTCAAGGCATAACACAACTCAGGCCCCACCAACCGGAACATCTCCTTCCAGGGACCACTGAGACACCTCCGCTCCAGAGGACTCCAACTGCCACGCATTCCACGCATACCCAGACCAGATCAGGAGGATGAGCATTCTCTTACATCGTTCCTAAAGGGTGGAGCGACCTCTCACTCCACAGCAGAGCCTCCTTTTTCTTCTTGAATTCTTCAAGAACCTGAAGACCTGACTTTTCATTTAACTGAGCTACCATAGGCAAGGCTCGGCACACAAACCTGCTCACAACCAGGACACCCGGGTGATAGAGCGCTTCACAAATACATATAACTTAGCATACAATATGTGAGGTAATAAACTGTGCTTCTCCTGTCTGATTCTCTTTACTATAGTAACAATATGGAATCTAACCTTTGCACTGTATTAATAATTAAATGAATGTGCAGTTAGTACTACGGTTGCTCTCAAAAACATTTTATTGTGACATGTATTTTCACTGTCTATAAACTTATAAAATGCAAATATATTAAGTAAAGCATTTGATTTGTCTAGAGTCTTATTCAAATGAAGAAGTCTGAAGTTCAGTTTCAAGAGTAAAATTCTTCCTTAATTTCCGGCTGATGCTGTAAGTTGAATGTGCCTCTTTGGCAATTTGTACTTTCTGTCTCAAAGTTTAAGGTAAATCTTGATGTGATTTGCACCTATTTACTTCATATGATGCAGCAGTATTTGAAGGCGGAATATTTTAATGCATGAGAGTGACAGTCTTCTCCTAACTTGGAAACTGATATGCACTTTTCTTTAAAAAAACATATATATATAGCTAGCTAAAGACTAATGCATTTAAAAAATAAAATAAAGCCCACGTCTCTGTTTGTCTACAGTGTAACTTCAGATGTTTGCTAAGCCTGTGACATCGGCCTGCATATCTTCACTTCTATTCTTTGAAATACCTTCCAGCATTGGAAACAGTGTTCAAATGCATGGGACTGGTTAGCTGAATTGTGTCTATTCACTCATGAAAAAGAAGTTTACATTTTGCATTCAGAGGTGCTAATAAATGTCCTTCTGCACAGTTTAGGGTGCCCAGATTTTCTGAATGAACAAGCATTGGCAAAGCCAATAGCTCTTGCCTTTGCAAGATCTGTTGGCTTTGTTAATGTTTTTTAGCCATGCTGCACAGTAACACAGTCTCTGTGGATCATAGCTGAAAGTAAAGCAAACAAAAGTGATGTGATGCAGTCAGGGCTGGCGGTGTCATAGAGCTGCATTTATTTTTACTTTCCGCCGTGTTGTACAGTGTCCACGCTGCTGTGTGACGTGGCTAAAAAAACATTGCCAAATCCAAACAGCATTTGCATATACGAGATATATTAGCTTTGCCAATGCTTGTTGAACTGGACAGGGAATTTGAGTTTGGAGTGCTACATGTACATGCAGCACAAAGACTTAAACAAAAAGACCACAATAAGAGGCACCCACACCTACAGACCTCCAGGGCCCCGACCAGCATCTACGATGCCATCTTCAACATTATCGCCTCCTAGCCATCGACTCTCACCACTATGTCCTACTCGGGGATCTGAATTTCCATGTGGACGACCCCAACGATGCTAACTCCACCATCCTTCTAGAGAACCTGAACAATATTGGCCTTGCCCAACCGGTCACCGAACCCATGCACAAAGCCAGACACACACTTGGCACCATTTTTACCTCCAACAACAGAACCAAATTCACCCTTGTCACAGAACTTACCTGGGCTGACCATGTAATTGTTCACTTAACCATCTCCGATGCTCAGCATACCATCGCCAAGCACCACAGCGCCACCCACTGCCGCGGAGGCAAGGTAATTGAGACCCAATGGACACAGGCCCTCAGCACCACACAATCCAAAACCTCAGCAGACCTAGATCAGACTGTCCAGAACTTCTCTGCCTGGATCACCAAATGTGTCCCC
This sequence comes from Lissotriton helveticus, assembly GCF_964261635.1. Taxonomy (NCBI): domain Eukaryota; kingdom Metazoa; phylum Chordata; class Amphibia; order Caudata; family Salamandridae; genus Lissotriton; species Lissotriton helveticus. The sequence goes on along the minus strand of NC_136065.1, from coordinate 1,169,294,538 downwards.
CAGAGTCACCCGCTGAAACCAGCAAAAGCCAACAAAACCTCAAAACAAGCACGCTGTTTCACCCCAGAGCTCAAAACCACCAAGCGCAACTGCTACCAACTAGAGAAGCGATGATGCATCACTAAGGACCGATCCAACAGAGCCACTCACAAAGCAGCCCTCAGCAACTACCACCTGCACATCAAAGAAGCCAAGAGAGCAGCCATCACTGCCCGCATCAACACCGCGGACAACCACATGAATTAACTCTTCAAAATAGTCAAGGAATTCTCCAACCCAACAGCCACAGAGAACACCATCCACCCATCCCAAGAAGTCTGCAACACCCTCTCAGACCACTTCCACAGCAAGATTGCCACCATCCACAACAACTTCGATCCCCAACCCACCACTCTCAGCCTCGACAACCTCAGCCAACCCGTGAACACCAGCCGAACAATCACCTCCTGGTCCCTGCTATCCACCACAGCCATAATGTCGCCCATCAACCCCTGCCCCCACCACCACTTCAACCACAGTACTCATCAGCATCTCAACTTCCTCAGACCCCTCCTAAAAAAAACTCTCCCCACCCCAGAAACCTCAAAAATTACATACCGATCTCCCTGCTCCCCTTCCCAGCAAAAGTATTCAAGAACGCCATCAACCAACAGCTCTCCGAATACCTGGAACAAAACCACCTCCTCGATGCTTCACAATCAGGATTTCGGGCCAACTACTAGAACTCTCCTTGACTGCAGAAAAACTGGCCCTGCTCCTCCTCGACCTCTCTGCTGCACATGACACCATCTCCCAACCCACCCCACCCTCATCAACAGACTCTACAACATTGGCATGCAGCAAAGCACCCTCAAGTATTGTTGCTGTAGATGCTCGATGGAAATCACTTCCCCTCTCTAACATCAAAATAGGAGTTCAATTTTGTGGCAAAGTGGGACTCCCAGGATTGGGTTGACTCGAGCATGTGAATCTATGAAAGATAATTTTGGAGAACTAATGTTACAGGTAAGCTACTTCTTTCTTATATTTTGATAGTCTTCTGAAAACAAATAGAGACGGTATGTATTGCCAGGTGACAATTTCTTGTATTTCATAGTATAGCCACTAAGGGCCTAAATACATTGTCGGTTGGACAGCCTCTGACTGCTGGTTGGAGGCTTCCCGACCGCCATTCAGTGGTGTAACGAAAGTTTAAGGGGCCCCCCTGAAAGCTACACGGAGGGAACCCACTCCGCATTTTATCCGGAGCTCTCAGGCCTGATTACTGTGCCGAGGGTGTCCCCTGCTGCTTGATGGTTCCCCGCACCATGGGGGCTTGTGTTACGCCCCTGCCGACATTGTAGGTTTAAAGTGGGGAGAGGGGTTGGCCTAACGGCTAAGGCGCTCGACCTCGGACCTGGGGATCTGGGTTCGAGTCTCGGTAACGACGCCAAAAAAAACCCCCTGTGATTCTGGGCAAATCACTTAATCTCCCCGTGCCTAAAAAATGAGGGTGTGTCCTCATGTAACGTAACTGAAGCTATGTAAAGCGCTCTGATAACTGATTCGGTTCGGTTCTAGTTCGGCTATATAAAACTCAAAAAAAATAAAAATAAGTGGGTCACCTGGTTCTTGGTAGGACGCACACAGAGCATCTGACTGCCTCCCTTTACCTCCGCACCCCAAGACATAATTTGCAGCTTACCCTAAGGATTGTTCCTCAGCCCCACCTTGTTCAACATCTGCATGACCCCCCTTGCAGACGTCATTAGATCCCACAGACTCCACATAATCTTCTACGCAGATGACACAACTAATCCTCTCACTCACTGAGGACCCCTCCAATATCAACTTCTGAAACACCATGACCATTGTAGCCAAATGGATGAGATACAACTGCCTCTAACTCCACTCTGACAAAACAGAAGTACGGATCTCCAGGAAGGATGCCTCTGCATTGGACCACAGTTAGTGGCCAGCAAAACTCGGACCAACACCCACACCCACACCGACAGCAACCTGGGCATCATCCTCAACAGCTAACTGACCATGAATCGACAAGTTAATACAGACAGCGCCTCCTGCTTGCACACTCTTCGCATGCTCCACGGAATCTTTAGGTGGCTCCAAATCAATACCAGGAAGACTGTCACACAGGCCCTTGTCACCAGTCACCTCGACTACAGCAACACCGTCTATGCCAGACTTTCTACCCAGTTCCCCAGAAAGGCTAGAGACCTACAGAACACCACAGCCAGACTCATCCTGGACCTCCCCAAATGCATCCACATTACCCCACACTTCAGGAACCTCCCTGGCTCCCCATCCAGAAGAGATGCCAGCTCAAAATCCTCATGCATGCATACAAAATCCGACACAATCAAGGACCATTCTACATCAACCATCGACTTAACTTACATCTGCTTGCAAGACACCTGTGCTCCGCCTCACTCACATACGAACACACCCCCTGCATCCGTTGCAGCCGCTGTGGGGCGGCTCCTTCTCCTACATCACTGCCAAGACCTGCATTGAACTACCCCATCACCTCCGAACAGCACCCTCCCTGGCGGACTGCAGAAAGAAACTCAAGACCTGGGTTCTTGACAGAGATATGGCAACCTCAGCACCCAGATACCAATAAGGGTGACAGTGCTGTGCTATACAAATGCTGATTTATTGATTGATTGATTGATTAATAAATGTTCCTTTCATTGCATCATAAAATTGAGAGTAAGCACTGGGGACATGCTTCAAACTGTGTTTTTATTTACAAGAAATGTATCTCTGGTTGAAAAATAGCCCAAACAGACTGTTACCGATTTTTTTTAATACAAACTCAAAGCCCCAAGCATCAGAATATTTAAAATCATAAATCACACGAGGCGAAGATGCCCTTTAAGGAGTTTTGTCGTCCTTATGTGTCCTTTGAAAGACGATGACACACGCTTAAAGAACCACAAATTAACCCAGTACGCAACAAACTTATTCGGAGCAGGAAAAATTCTACAGCAATATGCATTTCGCCTAGACAAGTAGGAATATAGTCTATGCTGAAATTCAGCAAATGGACATCCCATAATGGAATAATGCACCACTAACACCTAAGCTAAGGTGTAGCTCAGATGTAAGGCAGGGGAGCAGCGTCAATGGATTGGCGCACAGACTCCTTCAGGGTTTTGGGGTGTCGGGAAAAACGACATTGGGCTTACCTGCTAATACAAAGCTGAATAAAGCGGCTAGAACCCTTTATCTACTCACCTTTTAATGGGGCCAACCAGCTTGTCAATAAGAGTTGAAGCTGTCTTTACTTAATTATTTGAGAACCGTGAAAAGAATCAAATCTGTGCTTGTCTATTATTGACAGAAGTCCTAAAGAACGGCACTACTCACGTTGGGTGCATAGTTTGAAAGGCACTAAGAAGCCCACCTATTGCTGCCAACACAAATAACAAATGCACTGAGAACGTTTCCGCTTTCCACTGAACAAATAATATGGAAATTCTAACTTCCTAAATTAACATAAAAGGTGTATGCAAGAAAAGGAAATCCCCAGGGTGAAGCTAATTTACCTGCCTGAGCAACCTTTTTCCACATCAGCTCTTCAATGTAGAGATTAAAAATGAATTGCCTACTTCATGCCAGCAGCAGCGCGGGAACGGTGTGGGAAATGGCAAGCAACAAAGAAGCAGCAGGGAGCCACAGCATTAGTGAACAAACTAATACTTTTTGGCTTTTTGGGATAGTTCTTGCTTAAGCCTCCATAACTTTTTTTTTTCACATATGCTAATTACGCAAAAACTTTTGAGGTTGATGGGAAAAATGGGAATAATGTGCTGCAGATGAAAGTGTGTTTTTTTTCCTGCAAATGGCATCAACAAAAGGTTTGCGGTGCTAAAATTACAATCTTCCTAGCTTTCAGGAACAGGCAGATTTGATGCAGAAAGCCACATTTTTTATGACAGTTTTGGCATTTTGCTGGGAGATAGCCCATTTTTCCAATTGTTTATGCTTTCAACCTCCTTCCAATTTGTGGTGGAAACAGGTGTGAAACCAATGATGGATCCCTGAAAGCTATAGATTTCGGAAAGCTAGACAACATTTCTAATTCAGCAAACAATCATTTCTGTAGCTCCTTCAAGGTTTTTCTATAGAAAGTAACAATTGAAATAAATCAATACTAACATTGAGTTGAAAAAAACATCTATTAGTGTCTACTTTTTCATCTGTAACGTTTTCTTACTATGGAAGATTTTGAAAAGCAATATATCCTTACGTCCAATGGTTCCTACTAGTTGTTGGGATATATAGGGTTTGTAGGTTCTCTAAGAACCCTAGGTACCCAAAGCCATTAACCGAGCTGCATCTTACAAAGGTTTTTCATTGTGTACTGACTATACAGCAATCCATACGGTAAATTATAAAGAATGGAAAAAGGGAATGAAGGAAAAACTCTGTATTTCTGAAATGTGCACCAGATACTAAGTTTAGGAGCAGTAGATGTTTGTACGTCTCTGAATTTATGGGTAAACATACTGGCACGTGTTTCAGAGGTCACTTTGTAAAATGTCTTCTTTGTTACACACTTGCTTACATTTGAAATTCACAAACATAGAGGTATTCAACTGGTAATAACACATGTTCTACTATTCTGTTTTCCCACATGTCTCCCAATAAAAATGGTACCCTGCTTGTGTGGCTGGGCCTTGCGCCTGTGACACAAAAAATCCCCAAAAATAACCTGGGAGACATGATATTTCACCCATCAGAATTCCTGTTTTTTTACAAGGGGGCTAGCTGCAGATTTTGGGCCCCAGCTCAGCCGGCACCTAGGGAATCCTATAACACGAGCACATCTTTGAAAATTAAGTACCTATGGGAGTCCAGGGTGGGCTGACTTGCATGACTCTCACCAGGTTTTTTTCCTAAGATCCCCTTAAAAATCTCAAACTTTGCATAAAGGAACACATTTTTATTGCATTTCTGTGCGGAAAAGTCCTGTAATCTGCATGGAACCACAAATTTGCTAGCACCCAGCGTTCCCCCAAGTCTCCAGAGAAAAATTGTGCCTAACTTGTGTGTGTATGCCAAGTGCCCTCCACACGAAAGGGCATCAAACTCGACATAGACACGTCACATTTTTCCTTTGAAAAATGATATGTTTTTGCAATGTCGGTAGCTGTGGATTTTAGGACCCAGCTCAGCCAGCACCTGGGGAAATATACCATACCAGTACATTTTTGAAAACTAGGCACCCGTGGGAATCCAGGTTGGGTTGACGTACGTGGTTCCCACCAGGTAAATTTACCCAGAATCCCATGCAAATCTCAAACTTTGCCTAACAAAACACATTTTCCTTGCATTTCTGTTCGGAAACAGGGGCATACTTTCAGGGTGGGGTGGTGTTTGGGGCATTACACCACCTAATAAATATACTATCAGGTAAATAGTTGGGTAGAGGTTCTTTCAGTCGGGTATGGTGAGGTATCATTCAGATGGAATTTTTACATAAACACGGACAAAAAAGCTCTCTTTGCTTTGAAAGTCTTCAGAAATGTTGATTATTTTGCAAAATATAATGTTTTCTCTCACTGACTACCCCTATCAATCAGCTTTGATCTCTCTTTTCACTGCCTCTTTATCCTCTCTCATGTGCCCTGCTTGTCCTATTATGTATTTTGACATTATATGCTAACCTGTTTGTCTGATAATCATAATCTCACACCCCCTAAGCTTATTGACCAAGCTACGCCCCTGTTCAGAAAAGTCCTGGAATCTGCATGGAACCACAAATTTGCTAGCACTCAGCGTTCCCCCAAGTCTTCCGAGAAAAACAATGCTTCAAATATGTGGGTAGGCCTAGTGCCCTTAACATGAAAGGGCATAAAAAGCAACATAGACACATACAATTTTTCTACTGCCGCTGACTTCGGGACCAAGAACGCAGCTGCCCCCCTTGCAAAGCCAGGTAATTTTGTAATAGATAATTTTGATGTCTCCTCAATATGTTTTGGGTCCTTCCCTGTCATGGGCAGTTGGTCGACCCACACAAATGAGATAGCATTTTTATCAGGATACCTGGGGAAATACTGGGTAGCATGAAATTTGTGCCGGGCCGTTATCCCACACGTTTCCCACATCGAAATGGGAGGAAAAAATTACTTTTTGTCAAATTAACAAGGACTTCTGGGTAAGTAAACTTTGTGGGATTCACACAAAACATATTACAAATTATTCCCTTAGTTTCCCGTTTCCAAAAGATGTGAGGGCCGAAGGTGTTCACTAAAGAGAGCGTATGCACTGACAGTAAAAATCTGAAAAAACACCAAAAAATTATTGTTCACCCATCCATTAGTTAATCAGAGGCCTACTAGCTCGATTTGGCACGAGGGTAAGTAAATGTTTAATTAAAAAATACTTTATTCACCAATGACTTTATGAAATAACATCCGCAAAAGTCATTGTTAATAATTTTAACATCAGAATAGAGAACCACTGGCTTACAGCTTGTGAGCTGTAAAGCTAAGTCAAGGCACCAACCACTTTACTGCTCATTTACACCCCTTTCATGTGTCAGACACAGAAAACCATTCACTCTGCCAGTTATGGGCCCAACACAATAACAACGCTTACATTTACAAACAGTGCCATTCAAGAGCTCCCATCACTCTCATACACCAGCAGGACTAACACACCAATCACACCACCAAACACATAAACATCAGACAACTTACAAACTCACCTCAAGCAAGTCAATATAATGCTTGCTCCCAGCCACCAACACACTGACATCCCACACATAACACCATCCAGATGCCATTTCAGAGACAGCAATCACTACATCTGGAAGCTGTTTGAATGCATGGACTGGTGTTTTGATGGTGGTGTGTATGTGTAGTGACTTGCTGTTGTTCACAACTCACACACACGGGCAGCCAAACACCAGTCCACGCACACTATCAGCCAAACCGCAGTCCATACACACTACCAGCCAAGTGCCAGTCCACGCACAACGCCAGCCAACCTCTAGCCCACACACACTGGCACTCAGGTGCCAGTTGACACACACTGCCAGCCAAGGGCCAGTCTACACACACTGTCATCACATTTTTTTTAACAAACAAGAAAACACAAACCAAGGAGATGAAAAACCAACTATCAGTACAAACACAATATGTCTAATTAACCCCTTCGGTGCTGATGACAAAGCCAGCTCGTCATCAGCGTTACCTGCGCTGCGCGGATGACGAGCTGGCTTTGTCACGAGCAAGCCATGTTTGAAATTCCCGCGCACAGCCGGAAAACGCGGTAGCGCAGTAGGGGTTAAATACAGCAAACAACCGCCAACTGTGAAGCTGAACAAAAAATATAAAATGATACAGACTAGTCAGTTCACTTTTACTCTCATGGTTGCTCCCAATACTTGAGTTGCATGAGCCATGATTTAAAACATGCAGGCACACATAGCCCAGGATTAGAAGGGCATTTGGGGCGGTACATACGACTTTCCTTTTGAACGCCTCTTCAGACACAGACTCTACATTTCCTATAGGGAAAGCTTTCTTTGGGTGTGGGAGGAATGTAGTCAGGAAAGTGGCAATCTTTCAATCTAGCCATCTAGTCTCCACAACTCCTACTCAAGGAACACTACAACAAGGCTGAAACTGAACAAAAGTCAACTTTGAATCTGAAGAACAATACTTGAATACAACAAAAGCATTAAAGGTTGCCAAATGAAACAAATGGACAGCCAACTTCTTATACCAAATGTATGAACTTACGAACAGCACTGTAAGGCTCCAACGTCTGATCTACTCTACCTATACCACCCATGTGCTTATTGTAGTCTAAAATGCACACAGATTTGCGCACTTCAGTAACCAGATCTCAAGCAGTCACATATGAAGTACTTTCTTCATTAATGGTTATCCGCATGTGGGCATCTCTCCTGTTCGGAAATTTCGCAGCAAGAAGTTATTCACTATGCAAGGCGCTGCACTGTCCCCTCTAAAGTTTTTTTCACATACAAGCTATTCAGGGTAACCTTTATGGTTAGAGTGGATTTTGCCACATACAACAGTGTCCACTTTGAACAAGTCCTTGAAGAATTGCACACCAGTGTAGAAGTTATTTACGTACAAATGATGGCTTTTCTTAAAAACTCCTCTACCAAGTTCCCACACCACAATTTTCTCACTGACTCCAAAACTGGACTGCGAGTTCCTGCGTTACCCCACCGAAGAATGCTCACTACTGTTGTGTTGTTCTAGTATAGTCCAGGACCTCCTCTCTCTACGTTTGCTGCGCACACTGTTTGAGTCTTCGCCCTCGCCCCAGGAAGTCGGAAGAGGAACTTGTCGACACAGACGCCGGACTCTCGACAGCTGCACCTACGAGCTGCGTGCGCGCGCGGCGTGTGGCCGTGCTGACGAGGATTCAGCACCAGCACTGGCTCCGCAAAAACGCGGAACTGCTCGCCGAGTAAAACGGAGGTGCGGAGAACCTGAGGTGTGGGGTGGGCCCCCGGGCCCGGCTGCAGGCACTGGGAAGTGGCCGCGTGGCCCGTGAGGGCATATTCAGTGATTGCCAGCGACGGGCAGTGGAACTGAGGAAGCCTGATCTGGCACTGGGAACCTGCCCCATTGTTTCAAAGAAAACGTGAGCCCTTAGGAGTGCTGTTAATCGCCAACGGAGCTACAGTTGGTTTAACTAATTTGCTGATGGGAAAATAGGGGCTTGAAGAGCACAGTGTGCAGCAGGTATCCGTGGAAGAGAGAGGTAAGTGAATGAGCAGGTTCTTATTTTCTATTTTCTACCTTCTAATCCAAGTTAAGAAGGTGACGTAACTGCTTTGTAAAATAACTAAGGACCTTAAAGGAACCCATAGCAACAGCAGTACCTTTAAGTATAGAGTCTTAAAATTGAGTGTGGAAAAAAGGTGCTACTAATCCCCAGTAGAGGCTTGGGACGGGCAGTAGCACTTAAACAGGATACACCTTGGCGAATTGAGACCAGAGAGTGACTTCGGAACCAGGGACCAATGGCGCCAGCCAAAGCAAGGACTCGCAAGACTACAAAAACTATGAAAAAGAATGTGAAAAACATTTCAGGGATTGGTGAAGGGAGTGGCATAGTCAATCCAAAGGGTGCGCTGAGTGAGCCAACTGGAAGGATGAAACAAACAACAAGAAATGCACAATCCCTGTCGCTAACTCCGATATCAGTAAAATCAAGAATGGCAAAGGGCGGCTCATCAGTTTCTAACTCATCAGTGTCTAACTCGATTAAAGAATTCCTGGGAAGACATTTCAAGGGGAAGGATGTCAAGAACAATGAGGCCATCATAGTGGCTACCCCAGCCTCTGAATCCATGGGTGAGGTTGATTTAGCCACTTCAAATCAATCTATATTAAATGTCTCCGAAGTGATCTTGAATATACGGCTGTCCTCCTCGCCAAGAATGTTTCAGCGGTCATTTGAAGCTGAAATTGAGGGTGAAGTCGATGATGCATCAATAAGCAGCAAGGACCTAAGCATAAAAGACTTGAATGGAACAATTAATCAATCTAATGACAATGCGGGTGCTGACTGCTCAATTGGTACAGGGAGGGAAACACTGCACTCCCCACTGCATGGGCTTGAGGTCACAGGAACCTCAAGTACTTCCATGCTTGAGGTTATGTGGATCCTCCAAAAAACCCTGCAAGGCCTGTTAGAGGTATCAGTATTAAATAACGATCTCTTAAAATTACAAGGGGAGCAGTCTAAAGCAATGTTGCTTGAGTTGTCTCAAATCAGAGGGCTAATGCCGGCCTTAGTTAGTCCGAATAGCGAAGAACTGGAGGGGGTAGGTAGAATCGAAGTGGTGGAAACGGGGACAAGGGCTCTCAACCTAAAGACAGGGGAACCATCTGTATATATATCGCGGCAGCCAATGATTGTGAAATGATGGGGTGAAAGAATATATTATATGAATGGTCGCCCGAGATTAAGGGCAGGGGTAGTCGCCCTTAGAAAAATACATTTAACAAGGCATTATGTAAGGAAGGTGAGAATAGGGACTGTAGGAAAGAGGGAACAAGATGGTTGCGAGAGGAATACAATGCAAAGATTAAAAGAGAATAAAGCAAAGCCCCAAGCTGAACTAGCTGAACAAGAAGAGCATTGGAAAATCTTAGACAGACCTAAGATTAGTAAAAGTCGTTTGGCATCTACAATGAGAGAGAAGAAGAGGGAAGAAGGTGAAAGTATAGAAAGGAGGAAATTAATGGAAGAGAGACCAGGAAATTCTAGAGATAGTAAGGCCCCTATAGACAAAGAAAAGGGGGATCCTATAACAATGAAAAAGGAGGCCAGACCAAAGGGGGTTACCCTTGGGGTAAGGGAAGAAGGTAACCCCGACCTATGGATATTTTTAGAACCTTATAACATCGGCAAAGGTGGCAAAAAAGTTAAGAAGTTAAACCCATTAAATCGATCACAGCTTCTATTCTCCCTGGCAAAATGTGCAAGTCTCGGCAGCATTGGTACGGAGGACCTTAGAGAAGTAGGGTTTGTTAATAGTAGCATAGGGGGTGAAGTGACCAAGGTTCTGTTTTATTCAGCCTTGGTAAAAGATGCGGTGGAAAATGCCTAAAACTAACTGCAAAAGGAGGGGATTAGATTGGTAAGAAGGGAGGAAATACAGGGACAGCATTTCCTTAAGAATCATGCTGAACTAGGATTACGGCAGATTAGGTTAATTAACTCTAATTGGAATAAGAGGGAGGACTTAACAATAACGGTATTTGATAATAAACCTGTAAGATACGGAAATGATATATCTGATGGAAATAGATTTAATGTCCTAGTATCCCCAGAATTTAGGGAGTATGAAGAGGAGGGATTTCTAAGTGAAATTGACTAGGAATATGGGTCGTCACACAGCCTAACAGTACTTTCATGGAATATAAATGGCTACAGGAAAATATCATCTCAGACTAACTTTGATAATTTCATTAAGAATAATGATATAGTGTGCCTACAGGAAACTTGGCTGTGTGACGATAACCTAGAAACCTTAGTTATAGAAGGATTTGTCCAATTCTCTAAAGCAGCAAAGAAAAATAACTCTGGGAGGCCATCTGGGGGTCAGTTAACGCTAATTTCCACACAAATTGTAAGGAAGGTTGAAAAGCTGGCTCTACTCTGCGATGGGGCTTTAGGTTGCAGGACCCTACTACCGAACTCGGATCCCCGTTATGACGGAATTTGTATTATAAATGTTTACATACAGAAGGGAAAGGTCCAGGAATATAAGATAAACCTGAGAAGATTGAAAGAAGATATAGCGTCGGTTAGTGTAAAGTTCCAGAAGGATATATTATTGGTGATGGGTGATTTTAATCATAGATTAGACCCCAGAAGGGTGGATAGCTGGCATAAAGATTTATTAGAATCTTATAATATTGAATTGGCAATTTTCCCAAGAGGAGAGCAATTGCCACAGGATGTGACCTTTACCCAGCTGATGGGTTCATTGGGCATGGTATGTGCAAATGGGAGATTGAAGCCAGATCGGCCAGCGGAACGTACTTTTCTGAGGGGCCAGCAACTCTGCCCAATAGATTATGTGTTTTGCCAGGCTTGGTGTTTTGGGCTAATTAAAAACTTTGAGGTGGTGAAAATGACAGGTAGTGATCATTATCCATTGAGGGCAGAACTACATTCACTACGTAGGATAAATAGAGAAAGGGTTCTGCAGGTCCAAGTGAATTATCCAAAACGGTTGACAACTAGTATAACAGAGGATTATATCGAAAAGTTAAAGCTAACCCAGCAGACTATTCCGGTAGAAGAGTTTGAATTTAGAGATGATATTACCTGGTTTGAATCCACCATTGGAAAGCTGGTGGATACCTTAAAGAAACAATTTAGGGCACGAATGCCAGGTTCTGGGAGCCATAGTACTAAGAAAAATAGGAAAACCTGGTTTGATGATGAATGTCGGGTAGCCAAGGCCCAGATTAGACAGAAGGAAAGGAAACTAAGGGTTAGGTTTAATGTGGAATTATATCAGTCGCTCCAGCATTTAAGGTTAAAATATAAAACCCTAATTCGGAATAAAAAAAGAACATTTAAAAATAAGTGTTGGGCAAAAATGTTGGAGGTAATTGAAACTAGTGATGCCAAAGGATTTTGGAAATTAGTTCAAGAAAGTGTGGGCAGGGAAGTAGGTTCCCTAGAATGTATGGTCCCGGAAGATCACTGGACGGGCTACCTGGGAGAAATCTATGGGAAATGGTCAACGCAAGAAGAGCCCAGGATTCCAGTTTGGCTGCAGGTGAGGGATGACATAAAAGAATTCTTCACCCCAAGCTATATAAAGAAAATTATAACAAGTATGAATCTTACCCGTGCTGCAGGCCCAGATAACCTTCCGGCAGTGATAATAAAAACTAGGCCAGATTGGTGGGCTGAGTTCTTTGCAAAGATGTTTCAGGTAGTCTTGGATACTGGTATTATTCCAGAAAGTTGGAAGGGTGCAATCATAAGACCTATGCATAAGAAAGGCGACTATAAAATACCAAAAAATTATAGGTTGATAAATCTCCTTGATGTAGGGGAAAAGGTCTTTGCCAAAGCCATATTGGGTTTATTAAAAGACTGGGCAGAGGAAAATCAGATTATACCCCCGGAACAGGGAGGGTTTAAAGCAGGGCACTCAACAATCGACCATTGTTTTGCCCTGTGGGCAATAGCGCGGAAGTCGACGGAAGTACGGGGAAGTTTGTTCTGCTGCTTCGTAGACTTCCGAGCAGCTTTCGATCTGGTGGATCGGGAACTGTTGTGGGAGGCCCTAACTAGCTTTGGTATTCCTAAAGATCTGCTATGCCTGATTCAATTGCTCCACTCTAAGAACTGGGCCCAGATAATTATAGATATAGACGGTAGTTTAACTGGGAGAATTGAGATTGGAAACGGGCTGCGGCAGGGATGTGTATTGGCACCTCTGCTGTTTTCCTTGTTCTTAGCAGATCTGCCAAAAATTTTGGGGAATGTGATTGGAGCAAGCCCGAAACAAGATGGTAGGCACATTGCATGCTTGCTTTATGCCGATGATCTTGTGATCATGGATCAGACAGAAGTTGGCCTGCAAAGGAAATTGAATATATTTAATGATTACTGCTCCAGGAAAAAACTTATAATCAATATGGATAAGACTAAAACCCTGAGCTTTGGTAGAAGGAAGGCCGGGTTCACATGGTGGCTGGGGAAAGATAAATTAGAATTGGTTACTGAATATAGGTACCTGGGGCTATGGTTTGAAAAAAGTATGAAATGGTCCACCCATCTAGAGGCATCAAAAGTAAGAACTTCCGCATCAATAAGTGGCTTGAAATTGTTTAACAAAGCCTATGGTGGGATGTCAGATAGACCTGTACTAAAAGCTTACTCGGCCATGGTACCTCCGCAATTTCTGTACGGCGCAGAATTGCTATACCTGAGCGGTAAAGAGAGCTGGGATGTTGAGGAAGGTAAAAACTTAAAAAATCTATTTATACTGCCCTTGTCAGCCATGGTTCAAGCGGTAAGACTAGAATTAGGACTTACTTCATGGGGCATTCTAGCTGGTATGGCCCTACTTCGATTCTGGCAACGTCTAGGAGTAGACGAAGACACCAAAGTTTCACAATGGTGTAAAAACGAAATACGGAATAGCGAATTAAAATGGGCAAGAGAGACTAGGGCGATTATGATGAAGCTATGTCACATGATGGAGGTTAAATTGTGCCCCATGACCCTTATGATTAATATTGACAAGAAGATACTAAAGACTTTGGGGAAGGAATTATCCCATGCACAAGACCAAAATTACCTTGCAAATAAAATCTCAGTGAATTTTATGTTAGATGCATGGAAAAATGAGCAAAGCTTTCCCTATATTGATAGGCTACCGGACTGCCGACTACGAAGTGAGGTTCTCAGGGTAAGAATTGGGGTGAACCCGTGTTATATGAATAATGTGGCAAAAAATGTAATGATCGATAAGACAGGAAGATGCACTTGCACCTTGGGCACCTCTTGTGACCTGTTACATATTTTACTTGTGTAGGCTGGGCAGGGGGATCGAGAACACTAGCAGTGGTAACAAACTCTGGCTCAACAGACACTAGACCCGTATATCTTTTTAAACTAGGTTTTATTTTCAACGTGCGTCTTGTGCGGAATGTCAGTCTTTCCCTTGCAAACTCTATTTTATCCGTGGTGGTGGTCTTCGGGGTTCGCAGGGTAGTTGATAGTGAAAGCCCCACAGTTCAGAGTTAGACGTCGGGGATGTCGTCTTGGACAGCCGGTTGTCGTCACTCCCGTGGGGTTCCAGACTGTGGCGTTGCTCTCCCGTTATATCCACATGTAAGAAAGGAAATGGACAGAGGGACGCCGTTAGTCTTTTTATCTGACAAGGTATTGCACCTAAGGGAACCCGTGATAGTGAAGGACACCGGTGTATAGAACAAACACGCTAGTGACTCTGTGCTGTAACGGGGGGGGGAATTGAGTGAGGAGAGCGGGGTAGGTAACTAGGTATTTTAAGGGGACGGGAAACACAGAGGGAAGTTACATACAGGGGTTTCAACGCTATTCACACGGGGAACTCTTCCTCCCCACCCAAGCCGCCCAACGCCGCCGTACCTGGCTGAGCCACACTCCTCCCTCGGGAGCGTGGCACGGCGGAACACGGGGTCGTTGGCCTCCTGGCTCTCCTTCTTTTCGCCTTCCGTCTTCTTCTTCGTCTTCTTCCTCCGCTCGGTTCTCCTCGCTTCCTCCGTCCCTCGGTGCGGTGGTGACGTCACACGCCGCGTACAGGGCCTTCCCCGTTTTCACCCATCCAGGATCGTCGACGTCAGAGGTAGGCTGGTCCTCCTGGAAGTCCTCATACGCCCACTTAAAGGGAACTGTAGACGACTCATCGGTTGGTTCCGCGTCCCAGGCCCCCCTCGTAGATGTAGTCTGTGGAGCAGAAGGGGTACAATCAGGATTCCACCACTCGTCTTGGTAGCCCAACCCGACCCCGTTACAACTTGATTGTCAGAAGTTTCTTGACTTACGAATTATGTTTTTAAAACCGATTTTTAAGAAATATGAAATTAAATCTAGGGCCCAGGCTGTAACTTTAATGACTGAAATGATCCATATAGACATTGCTGTTGCTATTGGGAAATTTATGCAAAGAGTGAAGGCATTCCTTTTTACTTTTTTTAATGAGTTTTAGTAATAATGTAGCTCCAATCAGAGTTACTGGAGGGTTTTATATTGAATATGTTTTATGATCTGTTTTAGTGTGTTAATGAAGTGTCATTTTTAAGAGAAAATTTAATAGTATGTGTTTTGTTTGTGGACCAATGGTCCAAATAAACGTGATTTTAAAACTGAAACTGAAACTGACTGCGAAATAGGGGGGTCAATAGAAGAATCCAAACCAGTGTACACCCTAAAATTATAGACTTATTCAGTACTACTCTCAGACAGTATGTACATCTTTTTTTTTTATATATCTTTTTATTAATAGAAGAAAAACAAGAGGAAATAGTACACATATCGGGCATCATACAATAGGGTACTTTACAATGGTGAGCAGGCGAATAAACCAATGTGATAAAATCAAGCACGGAGTATGAAATGTCAACATTAATGGGTATGCGAAAGAAGATAAACAGTACGATCAACAACCCCGTTAAGCTGATACCTTCAAGGCCTGTCCACCCACGACTCAGGATAATTAAACTAGAGTAGACACCCAGAAATGTGAGAAAGATCGAATCAGGATAGGCAAACACCTCTCGTATAAAAGGGGAAAGGAAAGAAAAAGGGCCATAGAACTAAAGAAAGACAAAACAACCCGCCCCATTCCCCCCACCCTGCACCCTTGCAATGGCTACGGCCTGACCCCACTAGCAGCGTGCCTGTCGCCCAAAAACTAAGACCTAAAAGAAGGAAAGAGTGGAGGAGGAGATGTCATATAGGCTCCCGGTCTTCCTTATTCCCCGCCAGAAGCAAACCACCCCTAAGTATAGTCAAAACATTGTATAAGCAGCGATTACAAGCCAAACAAACCGGGGAAGTTCACAAAAACCGCCCGACTCCCGCATCATTATAAGCTGCAAGTCCCGTTTCAAATGAAGTCTTTATATCAAACCCAGACAATCAAACTCATCCCTGGCCCTTCCAATCTTTCGTGCGAGCTCTCTCCACTCGAACCGTCATCTTGACAGGAGAATCAAACCGTTCAAGAAAGTCAAAACCAATACAGTAGGATCGAATCCAAAGTTTTAGTACTCGAAGTCCCCAAACCAAACAAAGATATCCGTCCATCAACAGTAAGTCACGAGAACGTAGTGGAACCAACTGGGAGGGGAAGAATGATGAATCAGTCTGATAGGCACTGAGGACGTTATCCAGGAGTATAAGATCGGTTGTGTCCATTTTGGGCGGTATCGCCATTAAGAATGATGAGTTTTTGGTAGTTCCAAGTTCGTAAGCTGTTATTCAGGAGCTGACAAAAAACACAAGATCTGGTTTCCGTAGGGGGCCTTCTGTCTCAGGCAATATCTGCTTCGCGGGTAACACAGCGTATTTCAAGTCTGGCAAAGGATCGTAGTCCGGTCTCAAGCACATATTTTCAGCTGTTACGACCATTTTATGGATGATGGCGGCGACTTGCGAGTAAAGCGCCCCAATGGCGGCCATTACAGCCTGCAGTGACGGCGTACATTCCGCCCGCTCCATCTCCTCTCGCAAAGCGACAGATCAGATCTTTAACCCCGGAGGCCGACTACTCCGGGGTAGCAGGCACAGGCGGGGTAGACGGTAGCGGTGTGCACCCGTTAAACTCGTAGTCTCAACACCATCGCCACCAGCGAGGATCCAAACCCGTCGACCCCGGGGGTCTGCAGGGTCCTCGGGCAACAGACCCCCGTCCACAGCTACCAGTGCTTCTTGCCGCCGTACCCTTGGTATCAACCTGACCACAGTACCACCATCCAAACCGGTCAGGATATTCTCCACTTCGGGAGACCGGACGTCGCCCAGGTCCCGCGGCCGATGTTGTTCAACTCCGACCCGGATGGGTCAGAAATCAAGGCCCCGGCTTCCATGCTGGGTTAGGCCGAGAATGAAAACACAGCGTAGCTTCACCATTCGAGATGATAAAAAGCTCGGGATTGCAGCTTTAGGCTCAGCGACACTTCAGCCACACGGGAGTCCGGTGCGAATTCAGGATCGATATCAGGATTTATAAGCAACTGGCGGAGGTCGGCGGAGCCGGGAGCCTACGCAGCCATCTTGGTTCCTAGCATAGCTCCTCCCCCCAGTATGTACATCTTAATTGCATAACCTGCCCTCTTGTTAGGAATGTACTGCCTAACAACCAAACAGCCCTTGAACAGTGCCAAAGACTCATTCACAGCTATTTATTTCCCTGGAACATAGATCGCTGAAAAGTCATCTACAAAATGATCAAGGACAGGGCGAATCTTGAAGAGACAGTCACAATCAGGGTGATCCTGTGACAATGATGAAGTATTATAAACAAAATGCAGCATCCAAAGCAGAAGCAAATACTGATCAAGAATCTTGGTTGCAAGAAATATAGCAGTTGCAGTCAAGGGAATAATAGACCAACAGCTTTCCTATTAATCCCATCAACAAAATGAAACCCCAGAACTTCTTCATCTCATCTAGATTTGTGGGAGTACACCGAGTAGCTCTAGAGTGGGGATTAAGTCTGACGCTGTTGTCCCTCAAATACTGTTCAGCATACAAATTAGCCTGGTCAACAATCTCATCACCAAATACATCATCCATAAACAACTGAAAGAAATGTATAGGCAAAACGTTTTCAGTATTAACTTTACGCTCTCTGACATCACTAAAGGCAGCCAGCACAGGCTGCACCATGTTTAGGGCAACCCAGAGCTCAGCACATCCAATGGGAAGTCTTTTAGTCCCAAGTTGCAATCCAGATTTCTCTTGCTTCATTACTGGCATATCAGTGTCCTCCTCTAAAATAGGCACTTCCTCCACACTGATAGTGGTTTCATCACCAGATGAATCCTCCTGGACAGAAAATTAACTGCCAGAATCTTGAGCAATCAATCAGCAGTCAATCATAATCCTTACTACTAAAAGTAACACAACAAATAAATCAACAATAACAAACACTCTGTAAAATAAGTAATAAGCAAACTGAAGCTTTATCAGACAGAAAGGAAAACTACTGGCATATAGTAATCTGGAAGGAAATGTCAATCAATACAAAGCACACAAAGACCTATATAAACAAAAACTATACCACTCACTTGCCAGAGATAGCAAGACGAAAGATGAACTGCACCTACTCTGCACAGACACAGAAAGCACCAAAGAAGTCCCATTGGAAAGGGAAAAAAACCTATTACACATATCACATGACAGTATAGAACATGCACAAATTAATATGTTACTTTGAAAGACAATGACATAAAAAGGTATAGATTCAAACATTAGTACAGCAGACAAAAACATTATATAAACAGGCCAAGGATACACATTAGATGAAAAGATTACAAAATGAGTTGCTTACCAACCACAATGCCACAAACTAAAGATCTTCCAAAACTGCACCCGCAAACAGGACAAGACAAAGGAAACAATTGGCTGTATAATAAAAAAAGAAAATTAAAACAATTAAAAATTATGACAAAATACCAATCAAAAGCCACTGACATTCCCCCAAAAGGAGTTGTAGCAAATGCAAAAGAGACACCACGAGATTGAATCAAACCTTACCCCGGAAGCAGATCCCCCACCACATGCATAACATTATTACCAGGTGGCTCAAGTTATGCACCCACCCGGGGCCTAATCCCTTAAAAATAGACAAAAAACAAACAAAAATAATATGGCCCCCAAGAGGATGCTCCCATACAAAATCCCCAGAGTCTAGTGGCTTTGCCCCCCCCTCTCAGAGGGCAGATCAGCATAAAAACTGCTGATCTGCCCTCCGAGGGGGAAGGGGCAAGGATACCAAAAACAATTCCCCCCAAGGAGAGCAAACCGTTGTGCAATGGGCCGATGACCTTCAAAATAGGGATCCTTGGTGTTAAGTCACTTCCACTCCCCTCCCCAGAGGGCAGATCGGTCTAAAAACATAAAATGTGCCATTTGGGGGGGAGGCAGGAATGCAGAAATAAATTCTCCCCAAGCGGGGGTGACCCTTTCCCAAGGGGCAGTCCCATTCAAAACAAGTTTTCCTGGTGTCCATTTGCTTCTGTTCCCCTTCCAGAGGGCAGAATGGCCTAAAAATGGCTAACCTGTCCACCTGGGGGGGCGGGGTAGTAGAATTCCCCCAAAAATATATCTCAAGGGGAGCGACCCTTGCCCAAGGGGTAACTCCCCACAAGTAATTTTAAAATATCACTGTATTCTATTACACTTTCATGTATGCCAGTTTACTGGTTGACATACACTGCACTGCTCGCAAATGAACACTATTTTATTTTATTTTGTAACCTTTGGTTTTTTCAGTATATATAGAAGCATATATATTCACTGAAAAAAAACAAAGGTTACAGGGACGTTATAGTAAGGCTCAGATTTCATTTGTACAAAACCAAAGAAATGCAGCAGTTAAAGTTACCTGAGCTAACTATAACTTACACCCCTGCAATGCACTGCACATTTAATAAGGGAGGGAAGCCGCGAGGCCACCCACCTCGGGTGACCCCAGTCCCTAGGGCCCGGACTTATTATATTTATAATCCCCAGTCCAGTTTCAGCCCAGGGGAACCTAAGCGCCCAACTAAATGCCCTACAAAAAGCAGTCCCTGGTTTACCCCGGAACTTAAGAGATTAAAAGTAGCTACTAGGGCTCTAGAAAGGCGTTGGAGAAAAACCAAAAACTTAGACGACAAAGCCAAATACAAAACCTCACACCACGAATATATGGAGAATATAGCAACAGCAAAAAAAAACTATCTCGCTGATAAAATAAATCAAGCAGGGAGCTGCCAAAAAACACTATATAAAATAGTGAAAGACTTCACGAATCCCCTACCTTGCCAAGCTACCATACCTGAATCCCAGGAATGGGCAAACCAACTATCCGTATATTTTAAGGACAAAATAAATAATATATATATGACCTTTCCTAATTCGACCCTCAATACAGATGCTTCACACCCTCTGTCCCCTTCACATATGGAGAACTTGTCACCCACCACGCAGCTACTAGAATTCAATCCCTTCACTATAGACATGGTAATAAGTAATCTAGGAAAGATCAAATCAGGATCCCCAAATGACTCAGCATCATCACAAATTCTAGCCAAAATTGGACCAGCTATAGCGACTGAACTCACCACAATTTTTAACATCTCCCTTGCACAAAGTACATTCCCAAGCAGCTGGAAGGAAGCAACGATTAGGCCCATTATCAAAAAAATCAATGCTGACCACACAGTTCCCTCAAATTATCGCCCAATAGCCCTCCTCCCTCTGTTTGGTAAAATGATGGAGGCAACTATTAACTCCCAACTAATGAAACATTTAGAAGACAATAAGATACTGGACGCCACCCAATCAGGCTTTAGAGCCCACCATAGTACTGAAACAGCTCTACTCGAAATAGTAGATAATATCCATCTTGCCATTGATTCGAAGAAATCAGCAATCCTGATTCTATTGGATCTCTCTGCAGCTTTCGACACCATCTCCCACACAGTACTAATAGAGCGGCTGGTGGGGGTTGGTGTCGGGGGCAAGGCGCTGGGCTGGCTACAAAGCTACCTGGCAGACAGGAAATCTAGAGTAAAAACTGGTCCTTTCCTGTCCGGTACTACAGATAACAACATCGGCATCCCCCAGGGCTCAATCCTGAGCCCAACGTTATTCAACGTTTATATGTCCCCCCTAGCCAAGATAATCAGGGACCATGGCTTCTAAACTGTCTCATACGCTGACGATACACAGATCCTGGTCACCATGGGCCCCGACCCAGGCGATACTAGAATCAGATTTCGGTCCTGCATGGTGGCCATCAAAAAATGGATGACTGAGAACTTTCTAATGCTTAATGCAGAAAAGTCCGAAATAATGCTGTTCGGAAAGGCACACCAATTATGGGAACAGGACTGGTGGCCCATTGAACTTGGTCAATGCCCCCCCCCTAAAGGTACAGTCCGAAACCTAGGAATCACAATAGATGACCAACTCACAATGCAACCACACATTAATAAAGTGGTACACACCTGTATAGGCCTAATGAGAAGCCTCAGAAAAATATTCAAATGGCTTCCTTTAACCAGCAGAAGACCACTAATCCAAGGCTTAATAACTAGCCGGCTGGATTGCGGCAATGCATTGTTTGCTGATATAAATGCTTCTAACATAGCCAAACTACAGACCATTCAGAACAGCGCGGCCAGGCTCGCACTGGACCTTCCACCAAGAACCCCGTCTGCCCCCTGTTTGAATCAACTACACTGGTTACCAGTTAACAGACGCATAAAGTTCAAGGTCTGCTGCCTAGTCCACAAATCTTTAAACGGACAAGGACCAGCATATATCAGAGATAAACTGCACCGATACAGCCCAACGAGAAATCTTCGCTCCTCCAACCAGCTACTGTTAAAGACGCCTAGAGTCCGCACAGTGAGGAACGGTGATAGATGTTTTTCAAAAATTGGTCCTTCCATCTGGAATTTACTTCCCCTAGATCTGAGAGCAGAACCCAATCTGACTATCTTTCGTAAGAACCTAAAAACTCTGCTCTTCAAACCTTAGTCAACCACCTTCCATACCTACCGGTTCTGTTTTATCCATCTGTCAGCGCTATGAGACCTAATGGGTGAGCTATGCGCGATACAAAAACAGATACAAAATACAAATACAAACCCATCCCCAGGGGCCTGGCTAAACTGTGATGGGGGTGAGGGATGCGTGGCCCCCCTCTGTGGGTTGATTTTGGCATCGGGACTCCATTTCTTGGGACCCAGCCACAAACAAATGGGGGAGTAGAGCCACATGGCCCCCCGCCATGAGCTGATTTTGGCCCGGGACCCCTCACCCAGTGCCCAGCAGAAATGTGATGGGGAGGGGGCTGCGTGGCCCCCCCCCTGGCCAAATTTGGACCCCATCCCCAGGTGCCCGGCCACAAACAAATTGGGGAGTGTGGCCACGTGCCCACCCACCCAGGTCGATTTTGGCCCTGTGGACCCCATCCCCCGTGGTCCAGCCATGTTGCTTGGTGTACCCAGTGTGCACCATGGGGACCGCGGGGGGAGCCTCAAGGCCCCTGCGGTCCCAGCCATCACCCTGCCAGGCAAATTAGGAAGCGTCCCCCACACTGGCGGGCTCATCCTCGACTTTAATAGTGTGGCTGGTGGTGCTTTAAGCAGCACCCGCCGCAATGTTAAAGCCCATGTTGTGATGGGCGTACCATGGGTACCCCCCCCACTCCAGCCACCCCCCCTCAACCCCCCCCAAGGGGCTTGCAATGGGCCCCCACAGTGATTTCCTGCATGCCTATAATAATAATAATAATAATAATAAAAGAGTTTGTAAAGCGCCTGGTTACACTAGCTAGTGTGTACCGCGCGGAGTCTCCGCCATGGAAAGGCATGCATCCTAATATGGATGGCGGTGCCTGCAAGGCACCGCCACCATTACCTGTGCCTTTTCCACCCGGCTGGCAATCCGACCGGCGGAAAAGCGGCGGACTGTCTTTCCGCCCGCTGCCGTGCCACTCGCCATACTAATATGGCGGTTTGAAAATGGGTCATTTGGCGGGCGGATCGCCACGGTTGGCCCAGTGACAATCCGCCCGTGATCATAATGGGGCCCTAGGTTTGACTCAGGTAGAGTGCTTCTTCCCAACGTGTCAGCAGGAATACACTTCTGTGGGAGATTAACCTCTTATATTAAATGTCTGCATTTGACTTTGCCAGCTTGCTTCTCCCCACTCGACAGAGGGTTCCTTGTCAATGACCATACAGTCGAAGTATGTAACATAGTTTAGAAAGTTGAAAATCGAAGTGAGACAACTGCCTGTTCTGGGCGTCTCAAACTAGTACTGATTCCCCAAAAAACATTATGAATACAGAGATCTAAAGGACCCTGTGTAGTGCACATATTGAAATGAAAATAAACTAAGAGACTATAATGTGACACACATTACAACTATCTGCTTGTTCAACAGATCAAGCTGACTCTAACAATATACATTGGATTATCCATCACATGAACTATTTGGTGATAACACATTTTACACAGATGAAAAGTATAAACAGTTCTATAAAAATAATCACTGTAGAAAATAAATGCCCAAATAAATACTGGATATATTACTAGCTGGATGTAGTACATTCACAGGTGGCGTATAACGTTTTTAACAGTGAAGGATAGGAATGAGTCCAGTGGCAGAAGGGAAATTACAGTGCAGCTGGACCTTAAGCAATGGGCCATGTAGGCAGTCTGTCATTTGATAGGGCAAGATGCAGACAAGAGAGTAAATTAAAGTGACGACTGTCACAGCCTTACAGTCTGATCCAATTGGAAAGGGTCTCAAAAATTCTTATTGGATTTCACCAGCTTTAGCCCAAGCATTTTTCAGAGCCCCAGTGGGTATTCATTTTCCTCTACCAAAAAAGCAATTTCTTGGTGCAATCTGACACCATCTTGTTGGAGTAAGGCATCTGCCTCCAGTGGTGGTAATATGAATATCAGCACACTGTCTGACAGACCATCAACTAAGGACCAAACATATGCAACCTATGGTGAGAGTTTGAGCCATCCAGGTGGTGCAATTTGTTAAATGACATTCCGCTCCATCTGAGATCTTCAGAGCAAACCCTGTGGTATACAGTGAGGTGGAGTAGAACTCAAATGAATAGCGATGGATTAAGAACTTCATCTACCGAGTAACACTAGTACAATTTATGAATGCTAAGTGATGCGCAAAATATCCAACAACCCCTCTGTCATTCACTGCCAGGAAGCAGACTTACCCACGGTCCAACGTCTGGATGCTTCACCTCAGAAGACTACTGTCAAGTGCACTCCCTTTTCTCGTATTGGAACAGTCTCAGCAAATCTGGTTACAGGAACACTTTTTTTGTACTCCTTCCTGCCCAGCACACATTGCGGACCCAGGCACAATCACTTTACACTGGAGGGACTGGCCCAACTAGGGGGAACCTTTACATTATGCCTGCAGCATTTCGGCAGTGTTCCTAACATTGAAGCAACTGATGCTACACAAACAGAAGCCCAGCAGTTACATTATTATTTCTCTGCAGCATAAAGTCATTTATGTGGTCATTAAAAGCTGTGCACTTGTCTGCAATATGGTAGATAAAATAATGTAGTATATTACTCTCTAATACCTTATGTCTCTGCTCCACCAGAAAAAATACCCATTCCAAATGTGCATTCCTGTAGTAAAAAATCGTTTTAAATACCTTGGGATGTAACAGGGATTTTCCTAACTTAATTGAGGTGGAAATCTAAGATTTTAATAAGGATAATGAGTCAAGTATACCAGCTATACCAATCCTTTGTTCATTATGCCAGCTTTTTTTAGGTAGAGCTTCAAGACCTGTTGTATATGCTTTGTGGGCATACAGCCCGCCCACTGCTTTTCATTTGTTTGTTTCAGTGTCCTTTAAAAATCCTTGCTTGCTAGTGGTCAATCCTTCTTCTTTGCCACTCCTTTCTTCCCTATAATTTCTTGCCACGGAGCAGGGACCTAGTACTGTATCTTCATGATTTGGTTGTTTATCTGTTCATTTGGTGGAATATTTTTTCATTTCTCTCTTGCTTGTGTTATACTGTGGGTGAGTGTTCAGGTTTGGTGCCTGTATTTTATTGCATTTTCACTCCTGTCCTCCTTCTCCTGTTGTTGCTGCCATCCTTTCTACACATCACGCTCCTTTGCTTGTTGCCCCATTACTTGTGTTCTGTTCATAGTACTGCATATCTTTTATTTTATCAGCACATCGCCTGCTTCACGGCCTCTGTGCTTCAGGTTTCATCATGGCGATGTGCACCTATATTTTACATACACCCGCACTGCGCTTCTTGTTTCAGCACAGTGCCTGCTTTCATGTTTCATTTAAGATGGCCGTAGAGTTAGAGTTTCTGGTCCTTTCTTACGGTGGTTTCCTGGAGTGCTTTCTCTTCTGGGATTCAGGTCGCAGCGTGGCGGCCACATGTCTAACATCTTAAAACTGTCACATTTGGAGTCTTTCTTACCGGTCTTAAGATGGTGAGACGGTTCTCGACTTTGGCTCTAGTAGGTCCTGGTTTGTCCAAGAAATGGGCGACCCCTTCCGGTAGCCACGGTGCCGCCATCCGTATACTGTGGGTGAGTGTTCAGGTTTGGTGCCTGTATTTTATTGCATTTTCACTCCTGTCCTCCTTCTCCTGTTGTTGCTGCCATCCTTTCTACACATCACGCTCCTTTGCTTGTTGCCCCATTACTTGTGTTCTGTTCCTAGTACTGCATATCTTTTATTTTATCAGCACATCGCCTGCTTCACGGCCTCTGTGCTTCAGGTTTCATCATGGCGATGTGCACCTATATTTTACATACACCGGCACTGCGCTTCTTGTTTCAGCACAGTGCCTGCTTTCATGTTTCATTTAAGATGGCCGTACAGTTAGAATTTCTGGTCCTTTCTTACGTTGGTTTCCTGGAGTGCTTTCTCTTCTGGGATTCAGGTCACAGCACGGCGGCCACATATCTAACATCTTAAAACTGTCACATTTGGAGTCTTTCTTACCGGTCTTAAGATGGTGAGACGGTTCTCGACTTTGGCTCGAGTAGGTCCTGGTTTATCCAAGATATGGGCGACCCCTTCCGGTAGCCACGGTGCCGCCATCCGTGAAAAGCCTAAGAAAGCCAGTGCCCTTCAGAAAGAGCTCCAAGAGGAAAAAACCCCATAGGGAAAAACGCTCTGATGACGAGGAGACTCCAGAAATGACAGAGAAGATAAGAGCCAGGAAACACAGAGAAACCAGAAGTCCAAGATGTAGCAGGAGATAAATGGGAACTCAAACTGGAGCAGTAGGTGCCAAGGGCAGGAGCGAGTCAAGGGAAGGAAAGGACCAACAAAAACTGGAGCAGGGAACCAACAGGAGCGAGGACACATCAACAGGAACAAGGAGTGTTGCAACGCAACGAAGGAAAAGATTCTACCCCTTTTATACCCAAGAACAAGAAGTAAGAAACAGAAACCGGAAGTGACAAGACAGGAACAGGAAGTGACGAGACAGGAACAGGAAGTGACAAAACAGGAAGAAGACCGCTGCCATTTTCGATGAGGAAAATGAAGAGCAGAATAGGAAGGTCACCATGTTAGGAAGGTAGAGCAAGCTATCCCCACGGCCCTCTGGGAGCATGACTGTGAAGGAGAGAAGGAGAACAGGCAACAAGATGGCTCACAAGGAGATGACCCACAGGATAATACCATGCAAAAGGTAAGTGTAACTGTCCCCCAACAGGCATAGGAAGCCACAGTCTCAACCTGGGTACTGCGGTATTCCTAAGATGTTATGTCAAACATCTAACAAGCCGCCACACAAGTCTGCGGTGTGCCCGATGCAAAGAGGCAGCAGGCATCGAGGGACGCACCTGCGAGACCAAAATGGCAATGCGGGCCATTGCATTGCTCCGTGACGTGCTCAAGAAGGATAGAGAGGCATTGTGTTCTGCACTGCAGCCTGTGAAGAGGAAATGGGCAGCGTAGCGGGCCACGGTTATGCCCGCGGCGCAATAAAAACACAGTGAAAGAAAGGACATACATATGCTTTGATGTGAAACACCATTCCTTGTTCGCATTCTGTATATGTCTGAGAGCGACTGCAGTATGGATCCTTCGGGAGGGGTGCAGTTCTGTCCTCTCGTCTAGCTGGATCTAATGCAGTCATGTGATGATATAGGATTCCATGGCATTGGGTTCCTCCGCTTGGTGCCGGTGTCCTGTGTCAGGACAAAGGGTGCTGCCTCCCCTCGCCTCAATGTAACTAAAAACGATGTCTCGCCAGCCTCTCGGATGCGCAGCTCACCAAGCAACCTAACACACACTGTTTCCTGCTTTTCCATCACTGCACAGTGTGTGCCCTAGAGAGAGATGTGTACATAGAGTGAGGGAGACCACCAACAGGCTGATGTGTGACCAAAGAGGTGTCTTCACCAGCCTCGGAGACAGCTTCCCCTTTGCCCCAACTCCCAAACACTCACTGTTCTGCTCCTTCATTACTACACAGTGCTTGTGCTGCACCAGGAGGGACAGGCGTGCATGGATAGAAAGCGAAAGTGACTCCCAATGAACTGTCAAGTGACTGGAGAGATGTCTTCATTAACCTCAGTGACAGCCCTTTCCTAATCCCTCGTTCTGGACACACACATGTACAGAGAGTGCAAGTGACCACAGTGATCTGACAAGTCAAAATTCAAATTCAAAAAAGTGCTTTATTCGGTATGTATAAATACAACCATATAGCGACAATTCATAATAAAATTACATATACATCATTGTATTACATTGTATTACATCAGACTCTGACTTAACAAATACCAGCAATGCTGTATAAAATAATCATTTCCAGCACATGTGCAAATTAGCAATGTTTAAAGTGCATATTGGTGCATTCATCTAATAATACATGTGCAAACTAGCAATAATAAAGTTGTTAACGCGGGGTTTCTGGTCTATAGTTACCTTACCAGATCCCAAACCAAGTCGACTGGATCGTTGGTACCTGTCATTGAATAAAAGGCAATCTACTGCTAGGTCAATCAGTTAAGAACTTACACCACTCTAAATAACCACTGACCAGTGATAAAGTTTAAAGATTTAATATAAAGTCAAAGATAATTGAAGATACAAACTTCTCAAGATGAGGTTTAAAAGGTATACTGGTATCACTACAAACATATATTCTTTGAATAATCTGAGTCTACAGAACAAAATAATGAGTACAAGTTCGAAGATCATCAGAGTTGCAAGAATAGATACAAGTTGCAACTTAAGAGTCATTACAGAAAAGAAAATTCAGGTTAGTCTGTCCCTACACTAGACTAAATGACATCCCTACTTAACAAGATCTTTACCCAAAAGGTGTCAGCCGTGGTGACTTCCTAAGAAGATCACACACTTCTCTTAGTCTCTTCTGTAACTCGGTCTCCGGTGATCAGCCTATCTGCCTACCCAACCGCTCTCTTAGGCTCCCAAAATCATCTGCTCTGTCTCTCCCCCGGGTCGCTTTCCCTAATACAAAATCACATTTCCGATAGGAACGCCCCTCGGGACGCCCCTCGCGTGGTATCGATTTCAGCGGCAAAACTCCATGATGATACTCTTCGTTGACCTTGGTTCCCAGGCTTCTTCTCCAGTTCGCTGGTACCCCCTGAAATTCCTGAAACCTCCTACAGGCCTGCGCCAGGCGCCACTGAACAAGGCCCCATTCATTACGACTGATTAGGACCCCTCGCACCTGCATTCAGACCATCCTACAGTGGGCCTTAGCATGAGAATGTGAGGTTTTCATATTCATTCTAACATTTCTACATTAGTCTTCACATTGCTATGGTTATTGTTCTTAAGCTTAAACACTCTATACATTTCACTTCTGGGTATAAGACACTCTTGTGCAAAGTATATTTAAACTAACTACGTGCTTGTAAATATGGTGCACTTATACAATTTTCAGATTTGTGCTCTCTCAGTCCCCCCTTTGATGACTTTCAGGAGTCATCACCATCAAAACACCATCTCTAAAACGTAGGACCCTTCAAAGTGAAGTCATGGCAGTACCACTTCTTTTCATTGTCTCCAATGCCTTCAGACTCTTATATTGTGTATCTTGCATCGCCGTTAGTCTTCTCTCCTGTTCTCTCATAGATCTCTGTAACCTGTTTGCTCTATACCACTGATACCACTGATACAGACGCACCAATCCCCACAAAGTGATTACACAAATCACAATTATGATGATGGGTTTCAGTATGTACCAAACAATACCCTTTCCTAGGTTGGCAAACCAACCTCCAACTTTACCCATTCCATAACCTACTTTTTCCCACACATTTACTTTTGTCAGATCCTCAATTTCGTGGTGAATTGCAGTAATGTTTCGTATGTACTTCTCTAGAGGTTTTGAATTGGCCGGAATGTAAGTGCAGCATTCCTGGACCTTCAAAGCCTTACAAACTCCTCCCTCTTTGGCTAACAGAACGTCTAGAGCAAGTCGGTTCTGAAGAACCATTGCCCTTATCGATTGCATCTCGCCCTCCACCAGCATTAATGATCTAGCAGTACTGGCAGACAACCTATCTACGACTGTAGCCAATCTCCTAAGCTTGATGTCATTCAATATCAATCCCAAAAAGGGAAAGACCACACCAAATACATCCCCAACCACTTCTTCAGCGCCTAGATCTCTTCTTCCTCTAGCTTGTTTTCCTCTCTTTGTTGTCTCTAAATTCTCGGCATGGTATATTTTGGGAAAGACAATCGCTAAATAGCATGATCCGTACCAATTATCTGGTAACTTCACATAAGCATTTCTTCCACATACAAAATATACATTTGGTATTGCTTGTATTTCTTTCAAGAAATCCTTGGAGTAATACTCCAATTGGAAAGCATGTTCACAACTGACTTCCCCTACAAACAAATTCTCATAATAGGAGTGACTTCTATGAATACATAGTTTCCCCCTTTTCTCTTTATCTAAGGCAATTGGACCCTTGCTACCCTTCCTTTGGTGTTCCCTTTCTTCCTTGGTCCAATCTGTTTCCCATTGTCCAGAAGCTTTTTGAAGCTTTTGCCTTCTGTATCGAGTATCCACCTGCCCTATAAACTTTTTCTCAATTTCTGACACATGACAAGTCAAATTGTTTCTTCGGGCATGTGATGTATCTAAAGTTTTCCATGGAATGAAAATTTCTGTAACCTGTCTTCGCTCTTGTAATAGTCCCATGTATTCAGATGCTTGTAATTTGGGACCTCTGGTAATGTCGAGTCAAAATTCGAGAAATAATACTCGAACCCATCTCGTCCATAAAATATGCTCAACAACAAACTACATGTGATTCCATATGTCAATGGAAGATGACGGTATCTGATACCCTCATCCACAGAAGCTGGTAATTGCATACAAACGTAGCAATTCTTCGCCTCCATGATATCAATGTACTCATAAAGTAATTTGGCATAAGCATTTGACCTAAAATTCCCCTGTGATTCATCTGTATGTAACCTTTTTATTTCCGCATCCAACAAAACTTTGTCTTTATCATTGATGTTTCCCTTATAATTAACAGTAGTTGTTCTCTGTGTTGACATTCCCTTGACTTCCTTAACTGCAGTTGCATCCCTCTCGTGTCCCACTATGCATGAGACAGTAACCACTAAAACTATAAGAGAAATCACTACCCCTAAAAGTGTGCCAAGTATACATTTTTCCCTGCGGTTCGGGTTGCCGGTCTCCATGTTCTCAAACAGTGTAGTTTTGGGTGTTCTTCTAGCACCAGTTCCTCCTTCTCTCCGAACAAAGTCTCTCTTTCGAACAGTGTTTCTCTTTTGAACACCTGGAAGCTGACAGTTTACTCCGCAAACAGCCTTAGAGTCCTGTAGAAATAGACAACCCTAGCCCTTCTCCGTCCGCTAAAAGGAAGTCCCTACCATTTTTTCTTCTTCCACTCGGCGCTAGGTTATCTTGCAGCAATATTTACAAAGTTCTTTTCAAAAGTCTTGTATCAATCTGAAACTATACGTGTTCCAAGAAGTGCCACCACATCCTCATAAATGTCCATACGAAGAAGGATTCCCTCAAGTATTGGGCATTTCGTACAACAACATGGAAATTCGACTGTCTCTAGGATTATTCTTCTTATTTCACTCAGGACAAGAGGACAAACGAAATTAAGAGTTAATAGTTTTTCAATCTCCACTCCTGGTACTATCAACTCTACATCCACAGTTACAAAAGGGTCTGTTCTGATCAGGGTTACTTTCTTCACCTTCCCAGTTCTGCGCCCCTTTGAAGACATCCGCAACAAGGTATTAATCCAAGACAATGAGTGTTCCAAGAACTTCCACTACTCGCTCAAGCATTTCCAAACGAAGAAGAGTTCCCTCCAATATTGGATATTGTGAACAACAAACCGGAAAGTCAACTGTCTCTAAAATCAATTTTCTGATTCCGCTCAGGAGAGGAGGATAGACGATGTTGAGTGTCAGCAATCTTTCGGCCTCCACTCCTGGTAGCAGAAACCTTAATTGCACTGTGATAATTGGTTCAATTCTGATCAGGCTCACTTCCCTGACCCTCCCGGTTCTGTGACCCACGGACATCTGCGACGAGGTAGGTCCAATCAGGAGTAGAGTATCTTCTGTTAGGTACTCGCACCCTCCTTGATCTTCTTGGACCTTCCTGGACTTGATCCTGGGTATCTTCTTCCGGATCCGAGTCTTCGGATATAGGAGCAAGCGTTTCTTCCCGAGCTGACCTTAAGCTTAGCCTCCTCCTTCTTTCCGGCCAGGTGGCTGCTTCACGCCTTGTTCTCCTATTTCTCGTCCTCACACTCGGTTCTTGATCACTCTGGTACTGATCTGTATCTGAGTCATATTCACTGCAGCTCTCTCCTTCAGTTGCGTCTTCGGTCTCACTGCCGTCCTGCCTTCCTTCCTCTTCTGGATCAGATGCGTTCCCAACTCCTTCCGACACCCCCACAGCTGAACTGGTCCCCTCTTGGGATTCTTCTTCCACGACTGGACTTTCGTCTGGGAGAGGAGCTGTTTCTTCTAGAGGTGCTGGAACTCTCCGAGTATGGGATGCATGGATCCAATTTGGCAGCCCTCCGCACTTCACCGCGGTATTCGTGATCAGGATTACCTGAAAGGGCCCACGCCAACGTACATCTAGGCAGTTCTTCCGGACGTGCTTCTTGATCAGCACCCAGTCCCCTGGGCACAGATCATGACACAGGTTCCTTGATGATGGAACTTCAGCCGCCTGCACCTGAAGGGACACAGAATGGATGGCGTCAGACAGTCCCTTACAGTAATCCAAGATCAGATCATCTGTAATGTTCAATAAGGCAGCAGTTGGAACAGTGGGAAGTCTCATGGCCCTCCCCATCAGAACCTCGTGTGGAGAGAGACCTGTTATCCTGTCAGGTGTGCTACGCATGCTCATGAGTACTAAAGGAAGAGCATCTGGCCAACTCAAAGATGTGGATGAACAGACTTTAGCTAGTCGACTCTTCAGGGTGCCATTTACTTGTTCCACAATCCCTGAGGCTTCTGGTCGATAACTACAATGCAGTTTTTGATCGATCTTTAATGCAGAGCACAACATCTTCACAATTTCGCTGTTAAAATGTGTTCCTCTGTCCGATTCCAGAGAGGCAGGCACCCCGAAGCGTGGTATCAACTCCCTGAGCAATAGTTTGGCTACTGTGAGTGTATCGCACCTGCGTGTAGGGTATGCTTCAACCCATCTGGAAAATATGCATACAACCACCAAAACATACCTAAGGCGGTTGATTTTTGGCATTTCAATAAAGTCTAATTGCATTCTATTGAAAGGCCCCCCAGACCTCCCAATGTGACTCAGTGTAACTGGTGTTCTTTTCCCTATGTTTAACTGTTGGCAGGTAACACATCGCTTGCATACTGACTCCGCTGCTATTCTAAACTTAGGGCAATACCAAGTCTGCCTGAACACTCTCAGCATGGCATCCCTTCCTAAGTGTACTGGACCATGTATTTGTCTGGCCATTGGATTCGCTAGTTCCACAGGTAACACAGCCCTCCCATCTGCTGAAATCCAAAAATCCATTTCGCTCCTCACGCAACCTGCTATCTCCCATGCCTTTTTCTCTGTTTCAGGTGCGTTCTCCTGCATCACTCTTAAATCCTCCCAAGTGTCTACTGTTTCCAACATCATGCTCAATTCTGTCTTCTCTTCTGCCCCATCTATTTCTACCTTTGTGAAGGAATAGTCCTGCTCCGCACAATAGCGGGCGACCTCGTCTGCATAACGGTTACCTTGTGACACAAAATCTGTATTCTTAGTGTGAGCTACACACTTTACAATAGCAATGGCAGCTGGACCTTGTAATGCTTCCAACAACAGTCGCACAAATTCTCCATTTCGAATGGGCGAACCAGAAGAGGTCATGTAACCTCTCTGAGACCACAATTGCCCGAAATCGTGAACCACACCGAAACCATATTGGCTGTCAGTGTATATGGTGACTCTCCTTCCGCTACCTGCTATACAGGCACGAGTTAATGCAATGATTTCTGCTACCTGTGCGGAATGTACTCCTTCCAGGCAAGCGGCTTCCACAACTCCAGTAATGGTGCAAACAGCATAAGCTGCTCTCAACCGACCAGTATCGTCTCTTAAACATGAGCCATCGACAAAGTATATTTCATCAGGTTCAGTCGACGGCTCATCCACGATATCTGGTCTGGGCTTCGTGCATAGTTCAGTCACATCAAGGCAATCGTGGTCTTCACATTCTTCGCCTTCTATGACAGTAGGTAGTGGCATCAATGTAGCAGGATTCAAAACAGAGCATCTCTTAAGGGTCACGTTCTCCGCAGCAAGGATAACTTGCTCGTAGCGCGTGAGCCTACTATTGGTCAGATGCTGCGTCTTTGTCCTGGTCATTAACAATTCTACAGAATGTGGTACATACACCACTAACTGGTGTCCCATGACAATACTCTCACACCTTTCAATGCTGACACCCGTTGCAGCAACGGATTTGAGACATCCGGGCAACGCTGCGGCTACCGGATCTAATGTAGCCGAAAAGTAGGCAACTGGTCTACGGGCATTTCCATGGGTTTGTGCCAGGACTGACAAGGCACATCCCTCTCTCTCACAGCAGTAAAGTGAAAAAGATTTCTCATAATCGGGCATCCCCAGAGCCGGAGCACGACACAAGTCGTCTCTCAACTGCAGGAATGCCACTAGGCATTCATCGTCCCATGGTACCGGATCACTCACCTCCTTGTGCGTCAGTTTCTGTAAGGGCTTTGCTTTCAGTGAAAAGTTAACTATCCACTGTCGACAATAACCAACCATTCCTAGGAACATCCTAACTTCTCTCTTTGTCGTAGGCGCATTCATCTTTATTATCGCCTCAATCCTATCTGGAGACACCTTACGCTTTCCCTTTTCTAACCGGTGCCCCAAATACTGTACTTCTGTCAAACAGTACTGTAACTTGCTCGGAGATACCTTATGTCCATTTTCATCTAAATGGTTCAACAAGGCAATGGAATCTGTTTTACATGCTTCCTCGGTCTCTGACGCAACAAGTAGGTCATCTATGTACTGAACCAGAACCGAATTCTGCGGCAGTACTAGATTTTCGAGATTCTTCTTCAACAACTGGTTGAAGATTGATGGGCTGTCTGTGAATCCTTGTGGGATTCGACACCATGTTAAGACGCGATTTTCCATTTTAAAAGCGAAAAGGTACCTGCTTTCTTCATCCAATGGGATTGAAAAGAAGGCCTGGCAAAGATCTATCACTGTGAACCATTCTGCTTGGCATGGTATCTGAAACAGTATCACTGATGGATTCGGTACCACTGGACAACATGAAACAACTATATTGTTAATTTTTCGAAGGTCCTGAACTATTCTGAATTTCCCACTAGGTTTCTGCAAACCCATAATCGGGGAGTTACAAGGACTTCCCACGATTTCTTGTAGTATTCCCTGTTGAATCATTGACTCGATCACAGGTTTTATTCCTGCAATCGTTTCCTGGGACAATTTGTATTGAGGCGTTCTTGGATACTCGGCATTTGGCTTTACCATTATTTTCACTGGTTCTACCCCCTTGATCAATCCTATTTCCTCGCCTGTGAAATCCCATACCTCTGACGCCAAAGCATCTCGTAGGTCCTGGGGAAGATCTTCTACAGTCAGAGTAGGATATAGTTCTATGCAAGATTTTGAATTGGCTACCTTGAAGGTAGCATCATCGTCTGTAGTCTGTACCTCCACTCCTTGCGGGGTGCAGTATATTGTGCAATTCAATTTGCACAACAAATCCCTTCCTAACAGACATACAGGACTCGAATCACATACTACAAACTGATGTTCATTCATATGGTTTCCTATTTTCACGGATACTGGTTCAGTCAAGGGACTAGTCATCGTTTTGTTTGCAACTCCTACCACTTGAATTGTTTCCCCTGACATTGGTAAATCTGGAACCACCGCTGATCTCAGAGTTGATCGAGTAGCTCCAGTATCCACCAAGAACGTTGTAGGACATCCTGCCACTTCAGCCTCAACAAATGGCCCCCTTTGATCCACCTCTAGGACTGCCCCGAGGGTACAGTCCTCTTCCCTACTCACACGCTGTCCTGTCAATGGATCAATATAATAAAACTTTTCCTCCTCAATAAAAAGAGGCATCTGTTTAAAGACCTTTCCCCCTGTCGCGATTTTCGGTGGCTGTGGAAACTGAGCTCTTGGAGCCGAAGTCCCCCCTTTGACCACCTTGCTTCCTGGGACTGTCGCCTTTTGAGCTGGAACCTCTTGAACTTGCTCTTCTAATTCTAGCTCTCCATTTTCAGGGTTAAAGGGACACTCGCATCTCCAATGTCCCACCTGGTGACACTGGTGGCACTTTGTCGTCTTCTTTAAAGTGGCAAAGTCTACTCTAGGTCTCTGGCCTTCCTCATTATCCTTGTTCTGACCATTTGACTTTCGTCCCATCCCCTGTTTCTGTTGTCCACCCTTTCCTGCCGACTGCATCTGCACCACCATCAATTTCTCCTTTAGATTTTTTGGTTTAGAATCTATTTCGTCACTGCAGTATCTCGCATATCGCAGGATCTCATCTAGTGGTTTGTTTTGCCAACAGATTAAATGTTGTTGAATCATCAAACAAATATCTGGTCTCAGCCCCAAAACGAACTTTGACACAAACTGTCCTATGTCTTTGGGATCCATTACATCGAGTCCACTATATTGTTTGAATATTTTCAGTAATCTTTCATAAAATTCATGAACTGTCTCCTTGGGTTCCTGTCTTGTTCGGTCTATTTTTACCCAATCTATATCTTGTGGAGGCACTTTATCCTTTAGCCAGGCTATTACTCTTTCATATTTCTCCATGACACTGTCCGACGGTCCATTAGTTCTAGCATTCCTCTCAGGTTCTACATTTGGCCACTGGACACTAATCTTGCAGGTTACCCACAAATCCCCTGGAACCACAATGTCAAACAAGGTGTTCAAATCAATCCACAATACCTTAGAGATCTTTACAAACCTTTCTACCTGCTTATACCACTCAACTGGGTTCTCCCTTAATTTCGGAAATGAGTTGGTAAATGCAGCCAAATCTCCTCTACTCCAAGGTACATGTACATAATTCCCATTTGATATTTCTCGCAAAGGGAATGCCTCCATCTGCATTACCCTTCCCTCCGGAGACATCACACTTGTACTCCGTCTAACTGTACCCCTTTTGGACCATCTCTCCTCCCATTTGTCCAGATCTCTCCACACCCTTATTCCCGATATCAACTCTCTTATGTGTGTTTTTAATCCTGTAGTTCTCTTCTCGTCTAGGTCTTGGTCTGAGTACTGCAACCTATGGTTACTCTGTAACGTCTTTGTTCTGGACAAATCTACCACGTACCTGTCCGCCAAATTAGTCAGTTTCTCATGAATTGCTCTGGCCTTTCTAGTAATATCCTTTGCTATAAATAGCAGTTCATCTTGTTCGTACAAATCAATCCTTTCTAAAGGCACCGTCCCTTCTATAATCTCATCTAGATCGGATTTTAGGCTGGAGACATCAAGCCTTTTAACCTTTATCGCTGCTTTCAGTACTTCGGCTCTAGGTGCTCCTTCAGCCTCTCTCCCATCCCGGCTCCTAATTCTACGCCTAAGCTCTGGTGAGTTATGTGGAGTCCTCCCATGCTCCCATCTCTCTAGGTCCCATGCCTTTCCATCTTCTCGGGGTGGATGGTGAAACACTCCTTCGCGCCTCATAGCCCCGCATTCCCCATCCTGTCTAGGTTCTCGGGATGCATGGTAAGACATTCCGCTACTCCCTCTTTCTTCCTCATGCATCTGTGACCTCCGATCACTCGATGTATGACGTGATCTTTCACTGTTCCCTCTTTGCCAGTGTTGTACATTTTCCCCAGGTGCGTGATGAGTGCACCTAAACCTATCTCTGTACTCTTGTGTTCTTTGGTCTCCCTCGTTTTGCATGAGGCGAGACATCTCCTCACACTCCATACTTCTACCATTCTGCTCCTGCTGTTCCCTCCCATTCATAGGACGTGTAACTCCTCTATTCTCCTGACCTTGTCCCTCTCGCCCCTGACTGCTTTCGCTAGCCCCGCAATGAGATACAGTCCCGTTACCTCGGTTTTCCCACTCGGGTTCTGTTCTTGACCTATTACTCGGGGTTACCGTGGACCCATCCCATTCTCTCAAGTCTGCTCTTAATTCTGTATAAGATTTCGGCCGTGGTCCCCTTAGATCCATCGGTCCTCTCTGACCTCCCTGTCCTGTGTTGGGACCCCCAGTCGTATCGAATGGGGTGTTCCACGTTACCGATCCTGGCAATTGCTTCCATGCATTTGTCATGTTATTCCTCCTTTCCATCTCAATCCTTTCTCTATCTAACCGTGCCTGCTCTTCCCCTCTCCCATGATCTGGATTGTAAATCGACACTATAGGTCCTATGGTAACAGGTACTTGAAGAGCATCCGGTAATCCAAAAGACTCAACCTTTTCGGTGATTGGCGTCTTTTGTACCACAAACCTTCCCACTACACTCTGTATAGTGTTGTTTTGAGGTATCTCCTCGCCTTTGATAGGTGTCCATTCCGATATAGGGAGTGGTGTAAACCCCTCTATGGCAGTCCCATCTTCCCTTGCGAGTCCTCTATCTTCAATTTCCCCAACTCTCGGAGGTGGTCTGTCTATCAACAATCTGTTTATCACATTGTCCTCCGAATCGCTCTCCTCATCCTCTTCCATGAGGTTCCTCTCACCTACCACCTCCCTCATTGGATACAACTTCTCTACCTCAATAGCCTGTACCCTCCATCTCTTTGCCTCCTCGTCCCATTTAGAATCTCGCACTGCTCTTACCGATCGAGTCAATCTTTGTTGACGCCTGTTCAAATTCCTGTCGTGCGCCGCCCTAATCCATGCATTAAGGGCCTCAAACTGGGTTGGTCTAGGCGGGGGTTTCAATGAGGACATGGTTGCTTTTAACCGATGTAACACTTCTAACTTAAACGTCCCATACTTTGGGAACTGCATTTCTTCATTTCCTTCCGTAAGCTTATTCCAAGCCCCAATCCATAATATCGTATGCAGCCCCACATTCGCTGCCATATAATGAGCTGGTGTACCCTCCGGCGGTGCCTCTTCCCCGTAATAATGTTCACTTCTTTTTCTTTTAAAAATCCCTTTCAAACACTTAAAGCACTTCATGATTTCTCTTTTCTCCGCGTTTGTTTACTTCCTGATGACAATCTACCAATCACCGCGCTGTTCTCGCTAACTGGCCTATCCGATCGCGACTGTCCTCCGACGTCACTCTAGCCGCCCAACCAGAGCGCGGCTCTAGCTAACGTCACACCAACCGCTCAATCACAGCGTGGCTCTAATCCGACGTCACCCGTCCCCCTTTGCAGCAGTTCCCCTCCTTTTTCAGCTCGTCTCCTCGGTCATGCATGCATCCCATTCATACTCTGAAAAATTATTACTTCCGTCCAAGCGATCACCTTTCTTGACTGTACGCCCACAGTCTTTCTGTAGTTGTCCCCTTAACTTGACGAAATGTCTTTCCGTTTACTTCCAGACAATCGCCTTCTCTGATAGGTTACTCACACACAGTAACTTCCGACCAGCGTCCGTTACTCATACGCTCACTCTTACACTCCCCCTATCTCGGTCCCACGGCGGTCAATGGTACCTCATGACTTCCGTACTATGGTCGACAACTACTCTGGATGTTCGATACACCCAAAACCACTTAAGCTCTGGCCTGAACTTAAGATTCACCAGTTCACCCGTTTACCAGGTAACCAGTTTACCAGGTTGCGCGCGCTCACAACCTTCTCTCAATCACACTACAGGCATTCAACTCCGCAAGACATTACAATCCAACTACCACACAAACACCGCAATCTGTTGATGCATGACCCTTGTTATACTCACTCTCCTCCGATACTGCTGCTTTTCTCGCACCGTCTGCACCTTCGGCGCACGATTCTTCCGCTGCTCGTCTCTCGATGTCTAGGGGCCTTGGGGTAAACTAACCTATCTAGATTACCTTCCTCAAGAAGATAACCATCCTAAACTGCTACCAACTGTTAACGCGGGGTTTCTGGTCTATAGTTACCTTACCAGATCCCAAACCAAGTCGACTGGATCGTTGGTACCTGTCATTGAATAAAAGGCAATCTACTACTAGGTCAATCAGTTAAGAACTTACACCACTCTAAATAACCACTGACCAGTGATAAAGTTTAAAGATTTAATATAAAGTCAAAGATAATTGAAGATACAAACTTCTCAAGATGAGGTTTAAAAGGTATACTGGTATCACTACAAACATATATTCTTTGAATAATCTGAGTCTACAGAACAAAATAATGAGTACAAGTTCGAAGATCATCAGAGTTGCAAGAATAGATACAAGTTGCAACTTAAGAGTCATTACAGAAAAGAAAATTCAGGTTAGTCTGTCCCTACACTAGACTAAATGACATCCCTACTTAACAAGATCTTTACCCAAAAGGTGTCAGCCGTGGTGACTTCCTAAGAAGATCACACACTTCTCTTAGTCTCTTCTGTAACTCAGTCTCCGGTGATCAGCCTATCTGC
The DNA here is from genome assembly GCF_964261635.1 of Lissotriton helveticus. Lineage (NCBI taxonomy): Eukaryota > Metazoa > Chordata > Amphibia > Caudata > Salamandridae > Lissotriton > Lissotriton helveticus. The sequence goes on along the minus strand of NC_136065.1, from coordinate 1,169,254,629 downwards.
CTACCCAACCGCTCTCTTAGGCTCCCAAAATCATCTGCTCTGTCTCTCCCCCGGGTCGCTTTCCCTAATACAAAATCACATTTCCGATAGGAACGCCCCTCGGGACGCCCCTCACGTGGTATCGATTTCAGCGGCAAAACTCCATGATGATACTCTTCGGGACCCTCGTTAAAGTTGACCTTGGTTCCCAGGCTTCTTCTCCAGTTCGCTGGTACCCCCTGAAATTCCTGAAACCTCCTACAGGCCTGCGCCAGGCGCCACTGAACAAAGCCCCATTCATTACGACTGATTAGGACCCCTCGCACCTGCATTCAGACCATCCTACAGTGGGCCTCAAATTCCAGACTCCACCATATCTATAGGCCATAAAACATGTGTAAAACTCTGTACTTGGTGCCTCTCGACCTCTTCTCTAACGAGCACATTGCAGATCAAAGAAACAACATTATCTGTTCAGGCCTACTTGATTTACACGAAGCGGGTCCCTGCACTCTGAAAACAGTTAACTTGATTTAAACAGTATTCTTAACTAGCACACATTTCTATAATGCAACACATCTATAAAGCATATATTTCAGTACTAAATTCGATAATACATTTTGGAAGAACAATGTTAACCCCACCTCACATTATTTTAGCAACACTTTTATATTTACTGTGAATTGCCATGAGGCCTACACAATGTAACTGGTTTGCAAGGTTTCACTTTTCTCTTACATGATCACTTAGCATGAGAACGTGAGGTTTTCATATTCATTCTAACATTTCTACATTAGTCTTCACATTGCTATGGTTATTGTTCTTAAGCTTAAACACTCTATACATTTCACTTCTGGGTCTAAGACACTCTTGTGCAAAGTATATTTAAACTAACTACGTGCTTGTAAATATGGTGCACTTATACAATTTTCAGATTTGTGCTCTCTCAAAGTGCATATAGTATATACCATTGTGTAATGCTATATAAAATTCTCATTTTCCAGCACATGTGCAAATTAGCAATGTTAAGAGTGCATATTGGTACATCGTGTAATAATACATGTGCAAACTAGCAATAATAAAGTGCATGTAAGTCTGGAACATATATTGAGTTCATACAATGATTGATTTCCGTGCAAACTACATTTTAAAATATATGTAGTCACATAGAAACATATATCTGGGCTCTCTAAATTAAACATCAATTGCATCGCTGTTTTAGTACTACGCGTGTTATATTTTAAAAAGATGGGTTTCAAGTAAAATGTTCTATAAGAAATATAAAATTTGCAAATCAACATAAAATGATAGCTACTCTGCTTGGATGTACCGTCACAGGGGCATAAACATGTTCCAGGTTTCTTTTTTTTTTTTTTTTTTTTTTGGTTAAAAACTTTTATTGAGCAACAAAATCAGGGTTACAGAGAAGGGCCTACAACCACGCGGGCTGGCCGCTAAAATCAAGGCACAATGTGGGGAAAACACTTGCGGCCACTCCGGAGGTCAGGCACAAATCGGATACAAAATGTCGCCCAAAGTATAAAACAAGATAAGGCATTTTTCTTTTTTATACACACAAAAAGAAACAACAAACAACAAGAAAGGCGAATGCATAATAAACGGAGTCAGCCCAGAAGGAGGAGGGGAAACCCACTAATCAGGAATATGAAATCATAATCAATAGGACAAAGCAGGGCGGGGGGGACAGCGGGGAGGACAGGCAAATCAAAGGACAGTATACGAAATTTCAGGAACGCCAGCCTAGGGCGATAAGGTAACATCGGGGGGTTCAACCAAGGGAGGAGCACAAATATCTCCGCGATAGGCGTTCCACTGACTCCAGATCTTCGTCCATGCCCTAGGTCTGCCCCTGGCTGTATAGACCGTCTTTTCGCGGAACATAGACCAGTCCATGTTTTCCTCCCACACAGAGGCAGTGGGGGGCCTGTACGAGCCCCAGAGTTGCGCTATGTCCCGCTTCGCAACCATATATCCCAGGGTCGCCCATCTGGTCTGGGCCACCGAATAATCGGTAGGTTCCCACACGTTCAACAGGCATCTCCGGGCCTCAGGCACTAGGGCAATGCCAGTCACATCAGCCATCACCGCAAGTACCTCAGTCCAGTAGGCAGCCACCCTCGGGCACTCCCAGATAATGTGAAGAAATGTAGCACTCATCCCGCATCCACGCTTGCATAAACCATCCGGGGAAAAACCCATCACAACCAAACGAGGACCAGTAACATACACCCGGTGGAGGATCTTGAGCTGAACCAGACGGAGACGGGCAGGAATGGCGACCTCTTTCGGAGAAGATAGTGCCGACTGCCAATCCTCGTCATCCAATTCCAGCCCGTCGCCGACCCAAGCCTCCCTAAGTCGGACAAGCAAGTCAGCGCGATTGTGAATCAGCTTCTTGTAGATCAAGGAGATAGTGCTATCGGGGAGGTGGCCATCCAGGATACGATCTTCGAGGGGGGAGGACTCAGGGATGGAGGCACCAGAAGTCAGAACAGAAGCAAGGGCATGGCGGACCTGCAAATATCTGAAAAATTCCCTATCACTCAAGTCATAATCATTCCGAAGGGCCTCGAAGGACTTCACCGCACCATTCGTACATACGTCACCCACTCTACTTATTCCAATCATATTCCAGCGGTCAAAACCCTTCGTCTTCCAAAGACATCCCAGACGCTCGGACGCATAAAGCGGAGTCGCAAGTGTCATGCGATCCTCCCATCCCAGGCTTACATTCGCGGCGCGCCACACACTAACCGCAATCCTGGTCGGTCCCGTAAGATGGCGCCCAGCCGATCTGGAGTAAAGCGCTCTATTAAAGTCCCCTCCCGGCAGCTGGAGTCTATCCATTTCAAAGGCCGGATCCCGACCCGGGGAGTACATTGAGTGGTTAATGGCAGACAGTTGGGTAGCCCAATAATATCTCCTGATATCAGGAAGTGCTATGCCCCCGTCATACCAAGGGATGGTAAGCTTCGCAAGGGCGATACGTGGACGCCCGTCCCAAATCAGCTGCCTTTGTAGACTCTCGACCTCTCGAAAATAGGTAGCGGGGATGACATAATAGGAATTCTGGAGTGCGTAAAGGAATCGCGGCAAGGACATCATCTTGAAAAGGACAGCTCTGCCCAGCGGAGACAGGGGCAATTTACGCCAGCGAGCCACGTCCAGCCTCAGTCGAAGAAGCGGGGGAAGGAGATTACGTTCAAACCGGAGCGACGAATCAAGTGTAATAAAAATCCCCAGATATTTGAAGCCGGACTGAACAACCTGGATAGGAAATCTATTCAGCAACGGGGGCAAAACACCCGAGAGAACATATACACAGGACTTAGCCCAGTTGATAATCAAACCAGAATTTTTACCAAACGAGGTGAGAACGTCGAATAAAACATTTAAAGATTTACGCGGGGAAGTAAGGTAAAGAAGAATGTCGTCCGCATAAAGTGAAACGCGGTCCTCAAAATCTGGGGACCAACGTATCCCCTTGAGAGAAGGCTCCCATCGAAGCCACGCAGCCAGCGGCTCTAACGCGAGAGCAAACAGTAGCGGAGACAAGGGGCACCCCTGTCTGGTCCCCCTACCGAGGGAAAAGGGAACAGAAACTCGACCGTTAACCACAACCTGCGCCAGGGGGTCGGTGTATAGCAGCTTCACCCATCCAATAAACCCCGGGCCAAAACCAAACTTCTCAAGAGCTGCCCAAAGATAGGGCCACTCTATCGTATCAAAGGCCATCGAGGCGTCCAACGAAGCCAAAATGGCCGGCTCCGTCAGAAGCCCCGCCCTCGCAATGGCTCCGTGGAGGCGACGCAGATTAAGAGCTGTGTTACGGTGCGGGATAAAACCGGATTGGTCCGGATGAATCAAGTCACTAATGACCGTCAGGAGGCGAGTAGCCAAGAGCTTGGCAAGAACCTTGGGCTCAACATTTAACAGGGAGATGGGTCTATATGACGAACAAAGATCCCGGGGCTTACCCTCTTTAGGAATTACAACGATCGTAGCCAGGCGCTGGTCATAGGGGAGAGCACCCCGCTCATGGGACTCCAAAAACATTGTTCGAAGATAGGGCGCAATCTTATCAGGACGCAGTTTGTACAGCTCGATTGGCAATCCGTTCGGGCCCAAAGCCTTGCCCGAACGGAGAGAGCGAATGGCAGTCGCTATTTCGTCCGTAGAGAACGGGGCCTCCATAGAGACCTGCTCCAAATCGGAGAGGCAGGGCAATGCTATATCACGCAGCAAGAGGCGAGAATCGTCTGCATCCCGTTCTGACACAGGGGAATAAACCGCACGAAAGTAGTCCGCAAAACATTCCACTATTTCAACTGGGTCCGTCACTCTCACACCATTCGAAGTCTGAATCACCGGCACCACCCGATTCGCCCTCTCCTTCTTATCCAACCAGGCAAGCAATTTACCCGCTTTGTCCCCAACATCATACAAACGACCCTGTTGCTCTCGAAACATCAGTTTAGCCGCATCCGTGACCAGAGAATTACAGGCAAACTGCTTCAGACCCAGGGCATGGAGTTTGCCAGGAGTAACAGTCGATTCCAGGTCAGCCTCCATCTCAAGTATTTCCATCTCAAGATCCACCACCTCCCGATTCCTCGCCTTTTTGGTTTCAGCAATGAGAGACAGGGCCTGCCCACGAATCACTGTCTTAAAAGCCTCCCATAGGGACACCGCAGACGAGACGGACCCCTCGTTGTCTAGAAAATAATTGTCCAGGGACTTAATCAATAGACCACGGGTCTCAGGGGTGGTCAGGTACCAAGGGTTGATAGGAGCCACCCGGCCCGCCGCCTCCACCCCCATCTCAAAGCAAAGCCAGGGCGGAGAATGGTCCGAGATGCCCCGGGGAAGGTGTCTAATCTCCCGGACAGCCGATTTTTTTTTTTTTTGAAAGAATTTTTATTGTAGTCACGCATGTACAGGTCGATACATGTAGTAGTTGCTTCATAAAATCGAGCAGATACACAATATACTTCGTCAAACAGTACACAGCCGTCATGCCCACAACCCGGGGGTTGGGCGGCGATGTTGTCTCAGCTCTTCCATGCCTGACGGTCCAGAATGAGGAGTGGTTAGTGTCCGGAATGTGTGCATAACTACTTTTAGAGTCCTACCAAACTACGCGCTAATCCCCAACTCCCATCCCCTGCGCAAAACCTAAACCTCCCTATCCCGTCCCTCGCACCACCCCCCGCCTAAGGCCACGTTACAGTCATTACTGGATTGCTGGAGCCAGCCCCCCTGCATACCTGTTGCTCCTCGGGCCTCAGCCTGCTTCCTCCGCCCCAGCCGCCCCGGGGATCCCCTCCTCGTCCTCAGCCTCGCTGTCCCTGAGCGCCTGCACCATTACTTCCCATGAGGTCGCGGTGTCAGCTGCTGTCTGGCTAGGGGTCCTGCGCGCAAGCTGGTACCTATGCCTGCTGTCAGCCGTAGCCCATTTTAGAAATTCCTGCCGCCACCTCCGCGGAGTTGGCCCCACTGTCGACTTCCAGTTTCTAGTGATCTCCCTCTTAGCCACCATCAGTCCCATGTCGATAAACTTACTCGTAAGTTTGTTTTTAGGGGTATGAGGAAACCAGTGCAAAAGACATTCCGCCGGACCATAGTCTATGGATCTGTCAGTCACCTCATTCAGCACCTCCCCAACTTCTTGCCAATAATTCCGCAGGGCTGGGCATGCCCACAACATGTGCACTAGCTCGGCCCCCTCTGCCGGGCATCGGGGACAGGTCGCCGTCTCATCGCCAAAATACCGCCTAATCCTACCCGGGGTCATGTACGCCCTATGCAACACATAGTAGTGGATCAACTGAAACCTAGCGTTTCTCGTGCTGTTGCGAGCCCTACGGACGAGCTGTGCCCACGTCGTGTCAGGTACGTCCCTTCCCAGGTCCGCCTCCCACTTGGCTTTTAGGGATGTGAGAGGAGGGATATTCTCTCTAATCATTCGACCATAGAGGCACGTTACCGCCTTGATCGTGCCCGCCGCCATCATGGTGTACTGGCACGCCGCTGCCGTCCCAGGTTCCTCAAGTCCCGCACCCCAGTGGGCCTGCATCGCCCTGGTTACTGCTGCATGAAGCAGAAATCCCCCTCTCGGGATGCCGAAGCGTTCCGTTAGCTCCTGGAACGGGAGCAATGCGCCGTTCTCAAAGAGGTCTCCAACCATCTGTATTCCTGCTTCCTCCCACTCCAGTAGGCGCGACCAGTCGCCGCCATGTGGTAAGGCCGTTAGCATGCCCAGGGGGATCTCAGGCGCATATGGGCGCTGGACACCCGCCCTCCTGTGGGCCCGGTTCCAACATTGACGGTACGTGCGCTGCTCCAGCGACAGATCCCGACTGTCCAACCGCTGCCGGAGGACTATATATGCCAGGACGTGTCTGGGCGTCCCCCGCAGGCTGGCATCCTCTGGGCCCCGAAACACCCTCGCTACCTCCTGCGTGAAAGCTTGCAGTTGGGCCGCTAGGTAATAAAGCTCAAAGTCCGGCACCGCCAGACCCCCCTCATCTTTCGGGCGAGAAAGCGTGGCCAGCGCCACTCTGCACCGTCCCGCACCCCAAATGACCGTCGTAATTTGAGATTTAAATAATCTAAAGAAGGAGCTAGGTAGCCAAATTGGGAGCGTCCGAAAATAGTACAATAATCTCGGTAGGGCAACCATCTTCAATAGGGAGATCCGGCCCGCTACCGACAGTGGCAACGTGGCCCAGAAGGCCATGCAGCCCTTCAATCCGCGTACGCAGCGCCCCAGGTTGCCCTCAAGCAAGTCCTCCTGCCTATGGTAAATATGGACCCCCAGGTATTTAATACAGGTAGGGTTCCAGGCCACCTCCGACCGGTGCAGCGGCTGGGCAGCGCCCTCCAGCAGTGGGAACAAACTCGTCTTGGGCCAGTTGACCCGTAGGCCCGACATCTCCCCGAAGCTCTCCAGTAGGGCCTCTGCTCTCTGCAAGTCCTCAACCCCGTCGCAGAGGAATAGTAGTAAATCATCGGCATATAGCGAGGTGAAATGTTGCCCGTCTCGGGCCCGCACTCCGCGGATGTGCCGCCCCGTACGGGCCGCAGCCGCCAGCGGCTCAATAGCCAGCGCAAATAGAAGCGGCGAGAGGGAGCAGCCCTGTCGAGTGCCTCGCTCCACCGGGTAGCGTATGGACACCGTCGGTCCCACCCTCACCCTTGCTATCGCCCCCGCATATAGGACCTTCGTCCAATGAATGTAGCCAGCTCCCAGCCCAAAGCGCTCCATGACAGCATAGAGGTAGTCCCACTCGAGGCTGTCGAAGGCCTTTTCAATGTCGACCGAGAGCACCAGTTCCGTCCCTGCCCCGCCGTCCAGCCCGTTCATGAGACGGACAAGCCTTCTGATGTTTATTGTGGTGTTGCGCTTTGGTATAAAACCGTTCTGGTCGTCGTGCACAAGCCCCGCCATGTGAGGTAGGAGCCTCGCCGCTAGTATGGAGCTGAGGATCTTATAGTCCGCGGTGAGCATAGAGAGTGGTCGATAGGACGCTGGGTCGCTACCCTCCCTGCCGGGCTTCAGTAGCGGGACCACCAACGCCTCCCGCATCGACTGTGGTAGTCGGCCCGTCGCCTTGGCCTCCTTGTAGACGGTCAGGAGTCGTGGTGCCAGTGCGTCCAGATATTTGCTATAGAATTCTATGGGGAGCCCGTCTATTCCCGGCGATTTGTTCCTTGCCATGCGCCGCACCGCCGATCGTATCTCCCCCACAGCAATGTCCGACCCTAAGTCTTTCGCCTGCTCATCTCCCAGCCGGTGTAGGGGTAGGTCAGCCAGGAAGGGTTCTACCAGCCCCATCCTGTCCCCTGGGGCACTCTTGTACAGGCCCTCGTAATATTTCCGGAAGCCGTCGACTATGCCCAGTTGAGTGTGTTGTAGCACGCCCGCCGCATCCCTCAGTTGAAGTATGGGAGCGCATCGTCTTGTGGGGTTCGAGAGCCATGCCAGGAGGGTGCCCGCTTTATCGCCATCAACATGGGAGCGCAGCACATATCGCTTGTAGTCAAAGGCCCGGAGCCTCTCCACTTCAACAGCTACCGCCTCCCTAGCCGCACAAAGTATCTCCTGGAGTTCTGGGTGTCCAGGCCGCCCCCTTTCCGCCTCCCTCAGCTTTACATCCGCCTTAGCCAAATCGCCCAACAACACTTTCCGCACACCTACATAATCCTTGATACAGATACCCCTCACCACTACCTTAAAGGCGTCCCATTCCGTCGCCCTAGAGGCCGCCGTCCCTTCATTCTCCGTGAAATAGAAGGCCACACCCTCCGCCAGGGCCCCCCCGAAGAGGGGATCCTCCAGGGTCTCAGGCCGCAGGTTCCAGAGCGGAACCCTGGGCCTCTCAGCTATCCACGCCAGTCGAACCAGGAGTGGATTATGGTCCGATATCGTCCTTGACAGGTACTCCGATCCAGTGACGCATGGTAGCACCCCCCGGGAACAGAGTATCGTGTCCAATCGGACATGCAGATCATGCAGGCCAGAGAAAAAGGAATAATCCCTGTCAGTCGGGTGCTGCCCTCTCCAGACATCCATAAGCCCCCAGCTCTCCTGCCATTCCCTCCTACCTCTAGACAGCCTGTAAACTGGAGAGTCACGTAGAGGTGGGTGGGACCTATCCAGCAAGGGGTCGGCAATGGAATTAAAGTCGCCCCCCAGCAGGACCGGGCCCGCCAGGGAGTGGGCCAGCGTCCCTGAGAGCGTCGCGAGGAAAGCCAACTGGTCCGTGTTTGGGGCATATATACTAGCTAACACTATATCTCTACCTTCCAGCTTCCCCTCCACCACCACATATCTCCCGTCCTGATCAACCCATTGACGCGTGAGCTGGAAAGGTGTGCCTGCTCTAACCCAAATGAGTACTCCCCGCGCATAGGCCGAGTAGCTTGTGTAAAAAACCTGTCCCCGCCACCGCCTTTGTAGCGCCGCCCCCTCTTGTCGTGTAAGATGCGTCTCCTGCAGCATCGCAATGTGTACCCCCCTGCGCACTAAAAAGGCATGCACTTTGTGTCTGCGCTGCATAGTATGTAGGCCTCGGACATTCCAAGTAATACAGGTCAACCCATTCACATTAGCCATTGTCCCAGCAATCCGGTCGAAACACTCCCTCCAGCTCCAGCCCTTCGACGGTGGTGGTGCCCCCCCTGAACAGAACAAAACTTCTCAACAGCCCTTCCCATGGTACACCCAGGGTCAACAATTTCGAAAAAAGGAAACAATCCCCAACTGTGGAGCCCCCCCCCTCCCCCAGAACAGGCCCCAATATCGAGATATCAGTCCCCATCCAAACTCCCACACCTGATGACCCAGGTCTCAACTACACAGCTGTAGCTGTGGGTGCCTTAAGGGCCTACGGAGCGCGGCTTCGTCCAAAGGGGGGCCACGCCGCCCAGCTCCCCGCCTCCTCCCCAATTCCCAAGAACCACTCAGCCCTGAACCCCTTGGTGTGCCCCGACCCCCGCTATGTACATAGGCAATGGTTCCCCTCTCAGCCCTTCAAACATTACCCACACAGCAATGCCAGCAGTTCATATGTTCAGGATCTCGTCCGCCGTCTGCGGTGTCACCAGCGGTCCCTCCGTGCGGTGAGTCCCCGAAAGATCCGACTCCGAGCCAAAGGCCGATACAAGAGTGTCCGAGTCCGTGGCCCCTCTAGACCCGGGGCCCTCCGCCCGTCCGAGCTTCTCCACTTCCAGCAGCGCGGCCTGCCGTTCCGCTTCAGTTTGGGAGGCTGTCGGACCCAGCTTCCCCCGCCCTCGATTCCACAGTCTCCTCGATTTCCTCAGCCGCTTGGGCGAGCGTTCCCGCTCCTTCTCCCGCTCTTCTCTCGCCTTGGCGCCGTCAGTCCCGGCCTTGTATGATTCCCACCAGTCCCAGGCTTCCGCCGACGTTGCAAAGAATATCGCCTTGTCGTCCACTACCACTCTTAGCCTGGCTGGGAAAAGCAAGGAGTAGGCCAATCCTTCACTGCGCAGCTCCTTCTTGATCGTGAGGAAGGAGGCCCGTTGCTTCTGCGTCTCAAAGGTGAAGTCCGGGAAAAGCGTGACTCTACTGTTCGCTATCTGGAAAGGGCCATCCTCTCGAGCTTTCCGCAGGAGCAAATCTCTGTCCTTGTGGTGCAGTAACTTGGCTATCATCGGTCTGGGTGGGAGCCCAGGCTTGGGAGGTCCCGAGGGGACTCTATGGGCACGCTCCAGGGTGAAGAATGGCGAAAGCCCTTCCGGGGCCACCACTGTTTTCAGCCATTCCTCCATGTAGGCCACCATGTCCCCCGTCCCCTCCGTCTCTGGCACGCCTACGATCCGCACATTACCGCGTCGGCTTCTATTTTCTGCGTCCTCCGCCCGCCGCTCCAGGGTGCGTATGCGGTCTAGGGCCTCAGTCAGCTTACTCTCCATCGCCTTGTGTGCCGGCGCCAGGTCGTTTAGCACCACCTCCGCATCCTTGACCCTGTCCTTCAGCTTGTCGTGGTCCGCCCGGAGCAAGCCCAGCCCCGTCGCCACCTGCGCTATATCGTCATGCAGCGCGTTTCTAGAGGCCGTTATGGTGTCCAATATCCTATCCTGCAATCGCTGCAGGTCAGTCTGCTCAGCGGGGCCCCCTTCTGCTGCATCCGATTTCGCCACTTCCACCACCTTGGTTCCTGGCTTCCCCATAGTAGCCGACCTCTCCGCCCACGCCTTATGCGGCTGCCTCCTGTCTCCGGGCCTCCACTACGTGGCTAGCTGCTGCGTGCTATGGGGCCCTGCCGTATCCACACTGCGCCCCAGAGGTAGCGTCCGCCGTGGTGCACAATCCCTGAGTACTGTGGAGGAATGGTCACTCTGCTCCTGAGCGGCGTGGTGGGTTGGTCACTCCACCGGGAGTCCGGCGCCGCCAAAGGCCCTTCTCCGGCCCACAGGCTCCACCGTTATGCCCCCTTGTGCTCCGCGGGCCTCCGTTGCAGGGGCGAGGGGGGGGCCCAAACTACACAGCGCCGTGCTCTGTCCCCCGTGAGCCCCCTCTCCGGATGTCCCCCGCTCACCTGCCGGCTCTCGAGGCGCTCAGGGCTGGGTCGAAGATCCGGGTCCCACCTCCTCAGCAAAGGAGTCTGGCCGCAAGCTTCGCCCGCAGCGGCTCACCCGGGTAGTCTTCCCCGCCCGCTCTTGCGATCGCTGCTCACCGCAGCCGGGGTCCGAGGATCGTCCCTCGCTGTGTGGGGTCCGTCGCTGGCGGCAACCGCGCCTCCTCTGTGTGCGCCGGCAGTGCGTTCTGCGGCACAGCCCACCGTTCTTCAGGGCTCCGCCGCGGCAGCCATCTTGCGCGGCGCCTTCCTACCCTCCGCTCCAGCGGCCGCAACGGTCGGCTGTCGTACACGGCGCTGTGACGTCGCTGGCCGCCCAAACCTCGTCCAGCTGGTCACCGCCGGTCACTCTATCGGCGCCGGGGCACACACGGACTCTTCGGCCCTCCTTTCAGGATTCTCGTGGGGAAGACGCACGGAGCTCCGAGCTCACGCCGCCATCTCCCTCGGCGCTCAAGCCACGCCCCCTCTCCCGGACAGCCGATGACTGTGCAGCTGGCATTAGGAAGTAATCCAGTCTAGACAAACTCCCATGGGCCCCAGAATGAAAAGTATATTGAAGCTGAGTGGGGTGCATAAGTCTCCAACAGTCCACCAAACCAAAAGTATCCAAAAAACCACCCAGCCACAGTTGGGCCAAAGGAGTGTCCCTAGGGGGGGTAACGATCACTCAGACCGGAGAACACAGAGTTAAAGTCACCAGCCATGAAAAGAGCGCCATTAGGGAGGCCCAACAGCACTCGGCCCAAATCGGAGAAGGTAGAGGTCTGCAGGCCGGGGGGCACGTAGACGGCAAACAGAGAAAGGGTCCGGCCCCCATATCGTCCCACGAGGACGGCATAACGCCCCCGATCATCAAGGATCACATCATCTATCGCAAGGGGAAGGGAAGCCCGGACAAGGATGCCCACCCCCCTGGAACCCGTAGTAAACCCTGAGTGCGCGACAAGGCGATAGCCCCACCTATTCAGTGCACGACAAGTATTACCCACTAGATGGGTCTCCTGCAGAAAAACAATATCGGGAGACAAACGTCGCAGGTATCGCAACACCACCCCCCTTTTTATACGATCCCCCAGACCATTGACATTCCACGAAATAAACCTCAACCCGCTACCCCCCATCCCACAGAGTGATGCAGGAACCATCCCCCATTGAGCATGACATTGAAAATTCCATTAGCAAGATAGAATCGCCTTGAAAAAACAAAACACAAACCTCAAACACCCCACCAACCCACCCCCCAACATCCAAGAAAACACCCCCCACCCTGCACCCCTGCAGTAAGCTAAAAAGCCCCCCCAACATGCAGTGTGCCTGTCGCCCAAAAACCCCCGTTCTACAAAAAGACCCCGGAGGAGGAAAGGCCCCGTCCCACCCGCCACCCCGACAGAGCTAAAGGTAGAAGAGAACACACAGAGAATGGAGGCACTCAAGCATTGAACCCTGGGAGAATTCACATGGCACGGAGACAGGGGCATAGACAATAAGTTCAGCTCTCTACACCACCCTTGGCACCACCCGGGTGTTCGGTGGGCTCAGTCCAGTTAGGCCGGTCCGGCAGAGAGTCCAGCCAGTCATTTACCGAATCAGGCCGATCAAAGAAAAGGGTTCGTTCATTGTACTCAACTCGCAGCCTGGTAGGAAAAAGCATGGCGTATCGCAGTCCCAAGTCCCGAAGACGCTTCTTAACTCCACGGAAGCCCATACGTTGTCTCTGCACAAGCTGTGAGAAGTCCGGGTAAAAGTTCACCATGGCATTCTCGAAGGCCACTGGGCCCTTAACTCGCGAGGCCTGCAGGATAGCGTCTCGGTCCCTATAATGAAAGAGTTTCGCAACAATGGGCCTCGGCGGGGCGCCCGGCTTGCCCTGGCCACCCGGAACACGATGGGCACGTTCCACCGCAAAAAATTTACTCAATCCAGATGGAGAAAGGTAGTTTTGTATCAAGTCCTCAACCAGGAGATCAACAGAATGTGGGTCAGGATTTTCCGGAACGCCAACCACACGCACGTTGCAACGCCGTGCTCTGTTTTCAAAGTCCTCCAAGCGCCGAGTCATGAAATCATTCACCTTTCTGAGGTTGCCAATCTCCGTCTGTATCTCCGAGACGTCGGCCGTGAGGCTAGATGACTTGAGATCCAATGACTTCACCTTCTCATTGGTTTTAGATAGGTCGCCCCGAATCAAGTTCACATCGATGGCCACAGTATCTATTTTGTGGGCCAGAGCTTCATACTGTTGGCCGATGGTTTCTCTCATGCCAGAAATGGCGCCCATGATGTCCTGCAGAGACGGCTCCGCCGAAGCCTCCAAAGGGTGCCCAACTGCACTCGGGCCAGGCAAGGCGGCTCCAGGGGATCCCTTCGATTGTGTGTACCGGTCCATGATGTTAGACTGGACCGGGCCCCCGCGCAGGGGCGTCTTGGTCTTCCGCCTCTCTTGGTCCCCTCTGCCAGACATGATGGAGACCGCGTCCCCGAGGGACCCACGCGACCTGGTGAAAATGGCCGCAGGAAGACAGGGCGCCGGAGCCAAAAATCAGCAGCGAGGGCACATCGAGGTGTGAACCGGTCTGGAAGGATGCGAAGCAGGCAAATGGTGCGACAGCAACCTTGCGTCGCTGGACCCAACAACGGCCAGACACCTCTGCCGGAAGACGTAGTCTGAGGCAAAATCGAAACCGAAAGTTAAGAGGGGGACCCACAAGTCGAATCCCCCTGCCGCTGTTGTTCAACTCAGACACGGCAACAGAGCCTCACCAAGACCCGGGCGTACCACCGGGGCGGGCCCCGAAAGTTCGAGTCGACGTATCTTCGGTGCCCCTGGTTCAATTCGAAATCCAAAAACAGCATTAAGATCAGCCCAGGTTCCTCTACAAGAGACCTCGTAATTAATCAGGATATGTTCAGGATATCATGCCGGGAGTAGCGGGGGTCCGGAGAGCTCTGTGCTCATGCGGCCATCATGGATGCCCGCCAAGCTCCTCCCCCCATGTTCCAGGTTTCTTAATTAATGGGAATGCCACTAAATGGTGCACAATTCCTAGGCGTAAACGGGATAATACAAAGCGATGGGAGCTTTTAGTAACAACAGTAAGATATGATTGAAAGCCTTCATTAACGCTATATTCTAAATAAGAGTTAAAAGTATTTTGTTTTACATATTTGATCATTCTGGTGCTTCTTGTATGTTTCAGTAAAGTGGCTTTAAGCTCTTTTTTTGATAGACCTATCCCCACTATAGGTTCTACAAAAATATCACATTCAAAAAGTGTCTTATACCAAGATTGAATATGGCATAACCATGGTATATTTGAACGGTGGTCGAGCTTTAAACAGTCGTTAATCACATCCTGAGTAAATTTTGTTTCTTCTTTTGACCAGATTGATCGCCATAGGGCCACAGGGCGTAGGGCAATTAAGTCCTTAACATAATTTAAGCCCACTTCCCTATGTATTAACTCATTTGAGGCCGCAGCCGGGGCGCAAAGCAGTCGTTTCAGGAAGGCATTCTCCTCATACTGGATTTGGTTGCCACTCTGGGTATGATATCCCCATATCCCTGCCCCGTACATGGCTGATATTATGCCCCTCGAGTTATATATGGACACCATCTCTTGAATTCTTCGGCCCCCTAATTTCGCTGCAAATCTAAAAACACCACTAGTATTCCTTACCATTTTAAAACGGACACTCTCTTGTTCGTTAACCCACCTTCCATCTCCTGAGAATGTGATACCCAGATAACAGAATTTCCTTACGGTTTCCAATTTCTCCCCGTCTAAGTAGAAGGTCCTGCTCTTTCTTGTCTTCCTACCACAAGACATTATAAAGGTTTTTCCTTTGTTCATTATCAACTTTCTATGAAAGTGTGAAACTTATTAATTAAACATTGCAGGCCGTTTTGGGTCCGGGATAAAAGAACCGCGTCATCCGCGTATAAAAGAATTGGAATGGGATTACCATTTATAATAGGGGCATCCACTTGGATTGCTCTTAGGATTTGGTCTATCTGATTTATAAATAAAGAAAATAAAAGTAGGGCAAGAACACATCCTTGTCGAATGCCTCTATTAATTCTAAATAAGGGTGTACATTCTCCGGCAGATCCAAATCTAACTTTGCTAGACAGGTTTTTGTACAATCTGGCCAGGAAGTGGATAATTTCAGTCGGGGCACCCATTTCTAGCAGAACTGGCCATAGGAGCGAGTGTTCCACCAGATCAAATGCCGAACTTAAATCAGCAAAACACAAAAATAAATTTCCCTCTTTGGCTTTTGTGTATTTGCTGATAATAAGTTCCAGGTTCACGCACTGCTCTATTGTTCCCATCCCCTTTCTAAACCCGTACTGCACTGTGGATAAGATGCCATTTTCCTCAACCCAGGCTTCCAGTCTCTCTAAAAGGACGAGTCCAGAAGCGAGATGGGACAGTAGTTACGTGACTCTGACCTAGGGCCTTTCTTATAAAGAGGTACGATAATGGACTGACCCCATGTTGGTGGGAGCCTATCTTCTATAGCTGCATTGAAATATTGTGTCAATATTGATGCCCATAAGTTCATTTCATATTTATAAAAATCCATGGGCACCCCATCTGGGCCCGGGGCTTTACCACCTTTGCTATTCCTTATTGCCTCAGTAACCGCAGTTAGGGTCACAGATAACTGCATTTTTTGCCATTTTGAACTAGGCACTATATCTGTGATTAAAATTGGCCCATCTAAGTTGAAATCTGAATTAAAAATCCCAGTAAAGTGGGCAATCCAGGCGCAACAGCTTACATGAGAGGTAATATCAGGGATGTTGTCGTTCTTTAGGAGTGGGCTATTTACAGTTTCCCAGAATAATTTGTGGTTTTTTGTTTCCGCAGCCATATCCAAGTTAGATGTGACAAGTCACTCAAGCGGTGTCTTCTTCAGCCTTGGTGACAGACCTTTCCGAGTCCCCCATTCCGTACACACACCCTTCTTCATCACTGCACAGGACGTGTGCCACGCCTAGTGAGAAGTGGGTGTAGAGAGAGGGCAAGTGAGGCCGCTATCTATTCCTCATGCTCCTTTCTGGATACACGCTATTTCTTGCTTCTTCGTCAGTGCATAGCGGGTGTACAATGGAGAGAGAGAGACAGAGAGGCGAGTGCAGCGAGTGCATTTTGTGACCACCAATGAACTGACAATTTACTTGAAGGTGACTTCATCAGCCGTCAGAGACTGTCTCCTCTAAGTCTCCTATCTGGACACGCACTGCGTGCGCATCGCCGAGCATGGGGCACGTACAGAGAGTGCAAGAGACTGCCATCAAGCTGACAAGTCACTCACTAGGTGTCTTCAGTAGTCTCTGTGACAGCCCAGTTCCATCCCTAACCATCTATATGTTTCCCATTCTGATTTGGCAATAGTAATAACTTTTTTAAAATCGGCCCTTGCTGCCTTAATAGTTACAGGGTCCCCGCCCTTCGGAGAAGCTAAGAGTGATTGTTTAGCAACCCTACAGCCCTTGTTAAACCATGGGTTTTTATCGCCTCGTGGTTTCAGGTTGTTTAATTGGGGGCGGTAGAAAAAATCAGCAAGGGTTGCCACCAACTCTCGATGGATACTACGCAAATCGTAGCTAACCATATTATCACTAATAGGCTGTTGCGCAAGGGACACCTTTGCCAGAAGAGAGATAATGGCGTTATACATATTTGCCACTGAGTCAGGGAATTGAACAATTTTTGCCCAGCGGACACGCCTCCCTCCATTAACTATTCTAAGGTTAGACCTAGGCGAAATAGATGGACCGTGGTCAGAGTTACCGTGTTGAAATTCCAGCATAATAGTGAGTGGATTGTGGTCACTTCCCAAGCGCTCCAGGACCTTAAAATCCATTACTCTATGCCAAATTTTCAAACTAATTAAAAAGTAATCGATTATAGTCGCTTGGTCAAATCTTTTAAAAGTTGGGAACCCTGGGTTATCATTCTTAAAACGCCCATTACACCCTTGATTGCTTCTCAGATGCTAGTGATAGCTCTCTTGCTCTAAAATGGTGGCTTGGATGCTACTTTTAACCCCTTCGATGCTGGCCCGTTTCCGCCGCTGTGCGGTAAACAAACGAACAGGGCGGGGCTGTGACGAACCCCAGCCGTCATCCGCACACGAGCACCGCGGAGCGTGACGGCTGGGGTTCGTCACCAGCATGCAAGGGGTTAACTAAGATGGCTACCCCGTTGTGCGATCTTCTTGATCTGTACAGATTTCTTGCTGAAGCCATTTCTGACACCTGAAAAGTCTAAGCATCCTTTAGTCCTGCAAAATAATTATCTGTGCATGCGAGCCTTGCAATGATTGTAAAATTCTCTTTAATCTATTTTTAGAGCACAGCCCATTATATTCCACGATAAAATTTGTTACCCGCCCACCCCCTCTCTATCTATACCTCCTACACTTTAAATCAGATGTTATCCTGCTGTCAATATGCCAGCTTGTTCAGTGGCGACTGGTGAACTTTGAAAGTGGTGAGGCGTAACCACTTGTTTTCAAGTGAGAAAGTGAGAAAGTGAGTAAAGTGAACAAACCTTACCTCTTTTAGAGCAGTTTGGGATAGTTCTCCTCTTTAAAAATTTTGAAATAAATAGGACCAAAGGGTGCATTTTCTAGTACAATGGTTATATAAATTAGGTAAAAATGTGAAAAACTTTCTGAAAGAGCACTACCAAAATATTCCAATCCAATTTCTCAATACTATGATCTGCTACGCAAGCCTTACCTTCCGAAGGTCTGCTAGGATGCAGGTCTGCTTACCTCCACAAGATCTGAAACCAGTTTGAGTTTGCTAGCTGGTCTCCAGGATTGTGAAATCTTTTTTGGAGGTAACAGCACTTGGTGACTCTAGCCAAAGCGAGAGTTTTATGGTTTAAATTGTTTTTTGATTTTCAAAAATCCATCTACTGGCACCTATATCCTGGAGCTGGCATGAACTGTGAACATCCAGAACAACTGCCCCTCGAACATGCGGCCAAAAGCAATCTTATTAACGCAATGAAAGTTCTGAAAATGCAGCATTGATGGAAGTCACCTATGTGTGAATGGAGATTTTACCTCACTGAATCCATTTGTGAAGCAGCTGACGTTTTACTTTTCTTTGACCCTCAGAACCACTGAAACCTGGCAACAACCTGCAGTGAGAAATAGTTTTCTGAAATTGAACCCTGCAGCCTCTTGTAGGCCAAGCAAGAGTTATTTTACCCTATTAGTGCACTTCCATACCCTGCTGTAGGTGAAGACCTACCTGTGATTCTGCAGTGCTACAATTGTGCACAGGGCCCTCTTTCTTACAACAGGAATATGAATTGCAGGAATCACTTGCCAAAGAAGTAGCTCCTCACACACAGTATGTACCCTGAAATCCCACTGAAGTTGACTTTTGCTCCCAAGGGTGGTGAACTGGAAAGGCTAGGATAGAAGTTATACGAGACATGGCGATACCCTGGCTGCCCACCAGTGAACTATGGACTCCAACGACACAATTGCCCAAGAGGCATGGTTTTGTGCACGGTAGGCTTTTATTGCTAGTTCTAAGAGAAAAACCCTTCCCCCCAAAATATTGCTATTCATTAAATTATAGTGTACCTTACGTTTGGATTAGAGCATCATAGCATATGTCTGCAGTTGGAAATCACTATAAATTATAGGTGCTACACTTAATTCTTATCCAATTTATGGGAACCTGCTCTATCAACCTCAGAAGGATGGAAGGTCAAATTGGCCTTAATGGCGTTTGAACTTGTGATCTGACAACATATGCCAGTGCCAAGTGGATAGCTGTAGTACTTGAAATAAACCAGGGCACACCTTAATTGTTTTAGGTGTGCCATACATGCATGTCAGGATACGGATTAGGACCACATCCATGTGGAAAGTTAATGAAATCAGAGCTGTAGAATTAATTAGAGCTGCCTTTTCGCTTCTTACTATATGATTCACTTGCTTCGTATTATAATAAAAAAGGACAATATGCACGCCAATCCTCACATGAAACATCTATCTGCAGTTTCTGTTACCTAGTTACAAAAAACGTCAAAATCATTGCTTAGGCCCATTTCTTTTTAGGTCGAGCCTGGGCAGTGCATTCACTGCTCAGCGAGCCATGCTGTACTGGAGTTGTACGTCTTCTTTAGTCGGTAAGCAATATTTTCTTTAAAGAGTTTCTCTTACTAAGGAGGACCGGAGGGTCTCTCGTGCTCAGTTGTGACCTCCGGCTTGTCTACTTAACTCGTAGGGGAGCTCTTCAGGGGCCATGGGAGACAGAAGGGGCCACTCAGTGATGCCTTCAAGCATTTGGAATGCAATAGGTCTCGCATTTGCGAGAGTTTAAGCTATTGGCATTGCAAATAACAATGCTTTTTTATTTATGTTTTAAAAACCAAAACATAAATAAAAGGCATTGCCATTTACAATGCCAATAGCTCAAACGCGCGCAAATGCGAGACCTATTGCATTGCAGATGCTTGTTTACAATTACTCTTGGAGACTATTGTCTGATTACTTCGGTGGTAGAGATGGGGTCCATGGCTGGAGGTCAAGCAAGTAGTTCAAGGTAAAGTAAGACTGTAAACGTACAGAACCCAGGAGGAATATTTCGGTGCACTTCCTCAGCATCAGTTGCCACCAAGTGCCTCTTCTCATTTGCATAATGGCATGTTCATGGGTTGAGAGTTTACTTCCCTGAATTCATTTAACCCCTTCAAGCCACATGTTCATGATTTACTTTTCTATAACCTTTCTCTAGTGCTATAAGACGCGCTGAGTGATGTGTTCAGGGCTGCTAGTAGTGAGCCACGCACGAGTTTGCAAACTGGTTGTTTGCGCAATAACAGATAGGTAAGGACATATAGATGACTTTGAAGTGGCGTTAAAAGTATTCTCACACTTCTTTTTTTTTTTGTAAATATTTTTTATTAGGCAATCAAGTCAAAATATAAAGCAAAATCACGAAAACATACATTCTTTAGAGTGAAGGCACAGAGCTAACATATAATCGAGGTAATGCATAGTACATCCTGTCGTACAAAATTGGCCTACAGAAAGAAAAAAAGGAAAGAAAAAGAAAAAAAAAACAAAAAAGGGAGAAGAAAGAAAGAGAAACAATAAGTAAATAAATAAAGAGCCGTACGTTTTTACCCTCTTCAAATTTTTGTAAAAAAAATCAAAAGGATTCCACATGTAGTCTTTA
Source organism: Lissotriton helveticus (assembly GCF_964261635.1). Taxonomy (NCBI): domain Eukaryota; kingdom Metazoa; phylum Chordata; class Amphibia; order Caudata; family Salamandridae; genus Lissotriton; species Lissotriton helveticus. The sequence goes on along the minus strand of NC_136065.1, from coordinate 1,169,234,304 downwards.
TACAAAATTGGTCCAAGTTTTTCCCATTTTAACTACAGATTTTCTACTTCTATTCTTAGCCAGGGCCGTTTCCATAGTATATATTTCATGAATTAGGTTTAGCCACTCTGCCCTGCACGGTGGGTTCGGTGATATCCATGCTCTAGCGACCACTAACCTAGCACAGGACAGTGCTATATTTAGCCAACTTGTATTGTTATTGCCCATCGGATGTAAAGAAAGTAAGACCATGGATGCAGTGAGTGGAGAAAAGATCAAGAGTTTTTGATATAAAATATTTTCTACGTCTTGCCAGAACTTTACCAACATAGGGCATGAGTAGATCATATGAATGAGATCTGCTGCCAACAGATCACATTTGGGACACTTAGTTCGATCATAGTTTAAATTGTGCTGTGTCCATTTAGAAATTTTTAATGGAGTATAATATAATTGGCTAACCGTCCTATATAATTGTAGCTTTAAGCTTGAAGAATGAACTATTTTATTAATACTCGTGAAGGCCCTTGATATATTCTGTGGAGTTACATTAGTTCCTAACTCTAGCGTCCATTTTTGTGACAATCTTGGGCAATCATCCGCATTATGCAGGCTAAGAGATTTGTATCCCAAACTAATTAGCGATTTCTTTTTTGTATTATACAGGCAACTCCAAATATCCGAACTTGTAATTTTTTTCAGTTTCATTTCCCGTATTAAGTAATCCCTAATTTGTATGTATTTATAGATCATGCCCCCTGGCAGATTATAGAGCAATTGTAAAGTAGAAAACTCAAGAAAGCCAGCTGAGCCATACAAATCTCCCAGTATCTTAACTCCATATATAGCCCAGTCTCTCCCTACCCTGTCATTAAAAATTGCAAGTAACCCCGGATTGTCCCATAATGGTAGGTCTGTGTGGAAAAAAGAAGTATCACAAAATTTCATGACCAAATTAAAGACCCCTACTGAATCCCTTGCTGTCTTAAATTTAACTCGTTTAAAGAAATTTGGGTCTTGTACTCTTGCTAGGAATTGAGATGAGTTTGTACCTAACATAAATTTATGAAAGAAAAAAGTTTGATTTTTTATCTAATAAGCTCCTCAGCCGTCCTAAAAATGATGCAAAAAAGTAGGACTTAAAGTCCGGGAAGTCCAGTCCTCCTTTCTCTAAGGATAATTTTAGTATAATCATAGATCTCCTAGGTTTTTTATATCCCCAAATAAAACTACTACAAATTCCTTTTAGTTTCTTAAAGAATATATTATTAACTCGAAGGGGGATAGAACGAAAGAGATATAAAAATTTGGGCAAAATATTCATTTTAATCAAATTGATTCGTCCCAGGATATTTAGTGGTATTTTATGCCATTTTTTGAACAACGTTGTAACTTGTTTTAGTAAGGGGTCATAATTTAATTTATTTATTTCATTAATTTTAGAAGAGATTTTCACCCCTAAATAAACGGCCGAGCTGCATAACCCTGTAACTACTTGAGTGGTTTGATAATTCATAATCGTTTGTGTTTTATTAAAATTTAATTTATAGCCGGAAACATCGCCAAATTTTTTCGCTTCCTCAGTGATTCCAATGAGTGCTTCTATAACGTTTGTAGTATATATAGCCAAATCATCTGCATATGCAGTTATTTTAAGAGTTTTATGCTCATGTTTTGCCGGGATTATCTTCTCTTGGCTCTGACGAGCGTTGATGAAGGGTTCCATGGAGAGAGCAAAAAGCAGGGGTGAAAGTGGACACCCCTGCCTAGTCCCCCTTAAAATTGCAAACGTTGGTGAAAGTAACCCCGCATAGCTAATTTTAGCGTTAGGGTCCCTATATATAGCCTGTATGCTTCTCAGAAATCTGTCTTTAAACCCAAACTGTATTAGCACCTTCCACAAATAATCCCACCCCACTCTATCAAACGCTTTTTCTGCGTCCAAAAGTATCATTCCTAGTGGGGTGAGATTAGTTGAGGCTATATCAAAGGCCGTAATTGCCATATTGACATGGGCCGTGGTATCTCTTCCAACTATAAATCCATGTTGTTGTTCATTAACTAAATGTGGCATAAGAGATGCCAATTGTGTTGATAATAGTTTAGAATAAGCCTTTGCATCAGTGTTGATTAAAGAAATCGGCCTATATGACCCACATTCCGTCGGTGGTTTTTTTTTTTTCAAAAAGAACATGATTTTCGCCGTTTTCCAGGATTCCGGGGCTTTGCCAGTTGTACCAATTGAGTTTGCTACTAAGCAGAAGAGAGGGAGTATTTCTTCTGCACAAATTTTGTATAATTCCACTGGGATTGTATCCTCCCCTGCCGCTTTGTTAGATGGTAAGGCAAACACGGCTAAACGAAGTTCTTCTATAGTGTAATTCTCTTCCATGCTATCTAAAGAAGCCTGATCTATATATTGTTTGGAAGGAAGATTGTCATTTAGGTATAGTTGAATTTGATTTATACTTGCCCTAGTCTCTGGGGTATATAATCCTTCATAGTAAGAAGCAAATTGTTCCATAATATCTCTCGGTTGCGTGTACAAAGTATCATTAGGTCCTTTTATGGATTTGATTAGTGCTGAGGCTCGATCTTCAGCCACCTTATATGCCAAAAGCTTACCCACTCGATCTCCGCATTCATATTGAGAAACTTTATATTTAAGTATCTTACTGCTAAAAGTATTCTCACACTTCAGCGCCTTGAGACCCTCACAGGTGAGTACTGAGCTTTATAAATCCCCTGATTGATTGATTGAATGGCCTGTCCAAGTATGACATACCAGGACTAGATCAAAGGAGCCCACAAGAAAGCAAATAATCAACATGTGTGTGTTGAAAGGAAAGATATATAATATATACAGACTCACATGCACCATTTCATGCCCTCTCTCATCTGCGTAGATCCATGCCTTTAGTTTTTCTCGTGAGTGTCACGTGGTTTCTGCATCCCCACAACTGGAGCCCGTTCCCCTTGAATAGAACGTGAGTGCGGATCAATACCATAAACGCAGCCGACATTGCTCCTAGTCCAACCCCTTCATGTGACGCTGGATCCGACTGGGTTTGCTAATCTGGTGCTGCCCTGGTAAGTCCTCTTCTTGGTGTGCGCACTTCTACAAGAAAAATTTCTGTCAAGGAAAAAGCTTTCCTGATGATAATGAAATCCTGGCATCCTTGCTTCACTGGAATCCTCCTTACTGTGAGGCTTCTGCTGTAGTGGGAATGGGGGCAGCCAAGTCGAAGCGCCACATCGAAGATTCGAAATAGGGGCATGCATAGGGACTCAGCCCCGGCCAGTCCATTCCAGTGACACACAATGTATACATACAGTCACACAGGGCCGGTCCTAGGATTTCTGGGATCCCGGGCAGAAAGGGAATGTGTGGGGCCCTTCCAATTTGCATACAGCATGAAATCACATGAAAGGACATCACAGGAAGAGCCATCAATTGACTACTGTTGAACTGCTTTGCAAGCAGCATCTTTCTTCGTGCAAATATAAATAAAACAAAAAAACGTAAATATTAAAAGTAATAAAAATAAGTATATATTTTAAAGTTCTACTTTATCGAAATTTAGTACAGTGGTGCTGTTGCACAAGTCCTGCCTCCCAGTTGTCAGCGAATGCTGGCCACTTCTGTGGAGTGATTGTTCCCAGAGACAGTGTGGTGACATCCTACTGGGATGAGCTGCTTCAGCCTTGCCAGCTGAACTATTTGTTTGCACCCGCAATTGATTAGCATGTTTGCCTACATCAGTTCCTTGGCAATCCAAAAAGGTTGGACATTTGGCACGAACAGGAGCTGGCTGCTGGATGCAGGACAAATATCTAAAATGAACAACAATCCTGCACCCTGCCTCCCTACTTTGGAAGGCCTCAGAGCACTGGACCATGGTCGTCAGGTCCAAGGGAGAGAATGACGCTTGGACCTCGCGGAACAGGATTGTGGCTGCAAGTTGTAGGAGAGCTGGCCAGCCGTGGTGCAAGCAAGGTATATTTTGACTTACCACTACCCTCTGGTCACTGACTGGACAGTAAAAAACAGCCATAATTTGGGTGTAAATGTAAATGTATTGCGACTTATATAGCGCACGTATCACCCGAAGGCATCAAGGCGCTTGCTTAGGAAACCCGTCCTGGTATTCCCCTGTGAGATACCCAGGCAGGGTATCCACAAGGTGAAAGCCAGGCATCCCGCCGCGAGGGACCGTAGGGGAGATTAAGCAAGCTATTGCCCAGAGTCGCAGAGTGTGACCCCGTGAGTCGAGTAGGCACCGGAGCGAGAATTGTCGAGTCTGTGGAATTTTTGAGCCCGAGACCCGCCAAGGCGGGGAATCGAACCCAGGTCCACGGCCGATCTCAGCTTCCGGGTCTGCCGCCTCTAACCACTGAGCCACGCTTCTCCCGTGCATTGGTCACATAACCCTACAAGACCATGGTGCCATTGCACTTCCTACACAATTGATAGCTATGCCTTCAGATGTCGCCTCTTGCCCTGAGCATGGAAATCATGAATCTGTACTGCAAAGCCCAGGGCAGCACACTCCCTCCCTTGGGCCGCTCAGCATTGGAAGATGACAGTGAGGCCTAGGGGAGGGTGGGCCTTGCGTGAGCTGCACAACAGCTCTGGATCATGACTGTGCAGTGCATGGGAGAAGGAACCAGTGACATAGAAATGTTACCATTGACCCACATGCAAGAAAATGACACCAGACAGTAAAACGCAGCCATAACTTTGGGTGCATTGGGTCCCTAACAGACTTGAGCCCTGTTGCCACTGCACCTGCAGCACTATTGTAGCTACACCCCCTTAGAGAGGCTCCATGGGCCTCATAGCCATGTTCCAGTGCTGCTAAGCTCATAGGTGGGTGCCTCCTCCTGTGTGTGTCCAACATCCCTCTGATGCCCAGGGGAGGGATGGCCACTCACAGGCCTCACAGCTCTGGAACATAGCTGTGAGGCCCATGAAAGAGAGGCTCGTAGCACAGCAATGGTGCCATGGTGCAAAGTGAAAGCATCCCTCACCCTCGTCCACTGGCTGCACAGTACAGTAAAGCCATAATATGGGAGCATTGGGCTCTTAATATGCCTGAGCCTGGTGCCACGGCACCTGCTGCACTACTGATTGCTATTCCCCTGTTCGAGTCACATGCACAGGGCCAGGGTCCAGCACTGTGGGAACAATTTTATTGGAACCAGGGGTGGGTAAGGCTCATGGGATTTGGTCTACTGCCCCTACATCAAATCTATGGTTTGGGGCTGCAGGGCCCAGAAAAGGAAAGTCTCCTTCCTGGGGCCTCGCAATCTTAGTCCCCAGCCATCGCTGTGAGGGCCAAGTAAGGTGGTCAATTTTCCATTATCACTTCACAGGTCAGTTTTTGCCTTAGGAGACACAATGCAGGTGTGGAGGCATATTGCATGTGTAGAGGCGTCAGAAGATGTGTGTTGGGAAATAGGGGCACTATAAGTAACAAAGTGGATTTTGGGAGTTTTATTCTAAATCCCTCTCTTTAAAGCAGGTCATGTTGAAATATAACTCAGCTGGAGATTGAGTTTCTCAAGCTTGATTATCTTGATACTATACTTCAGTTATAATCTCTTTACCATCTCCTGGAGTAAGCCTTGACTGATCGCTGTTGCAAATTTTGAGTTTAGAAAATAAACTCTGGTATCCACTTAGAATTAAATAGTCTCTAGGTTTGAAACACAAGGGGTAAATAGCTATCACGCATAAAGTCCAGTAAGTACCCTCTGCCACAGGACCTGGTCCAGTTGTTGCACTGTACCAGGATATTAGCCATGTATATTTGAAAACTAATTTCAGCGCTATGATAGAAATAAACACTGTGTTCGAAAGCTGGGCCCATAAAAAAGTAACAATTCCCTGGGAGAGGCAGCCCCATCATCTGGCCATCAGAATCACTGACACTCCAATTGTGGTCTGGTCGACTAGTTGGAAATGTGGAACCAGCAGAAGAAGTTTTTAATCCCGGCCTCAAATTGAGTGATCTTGGGCAATCACTTATCTGAATTTATTGCTCTGCTGCTCCCTTTTTGGGAAGATTGGGAGTATTTTGAGTCTGTGTAAAAACTACTAGTCAGTGTGATTTAATAAATGGACTGGATATTACCTTGGAGAAGAGAGGTGCTCAGTCACATGGTATAGTCACCTAAATGCAGTACAATGATAAATATATAGCTGTTGCCCCAAGTAGGAGTGCACTGCAGTCCTGGCTCTACTGATTTAACCAACTGTTTTATTCTGAGCAAATAATTTTCTCTCTGGGCCCTGTCCACTGATTTGACAGCATGACAGCACTTTGAAACAGCTTTCATGTAAGAAATATACAGTAAAAGATTACTCCCTGGAGAGGTAGCATTGGTAGAGAAGGAGAGAAGATGTGGGTTACTTCAGAGCTGCTGACTTTGGAACTGAGGAGTCAGGCTCGAGTCTTGACCTTGTCTCATCTTGTGATTCTTGCAAATCCTTCAATATCACTGTACCTAAAAAAGGAATATATCCATGTGTAACGTAACTGGTGGTCACGGAAAGCACTCCAATACCTTTCGGTGGAGTTTGCGCTATATAAAAAGTGCAGAAGAAAATGGGTTTAATTTACACATTCAAAGCTATTTGCCTCGAAATTACGGAGGGTGCTCCTGACCCTGCATTTTTTTCACAGAGACAATGGTCCCTAAAGTAACTAAGTAAATTCAATACAAAATAGACTGAATAGTTCTATATTGATGTCCAGCCGGACAGTTTAATTACATTTAATAAGAAATTCGTATCAAAAATTTTTTTGTTAAAAGATGTAAGTGGGACACCAGCCGGTGCCTGACTCAACAAACTCCACCAGGGAGAGACATACAACATAAATTTTGTAGGCAAAACAAAAGGCAGTCTGATTGGTATGAATTATATACAGACTATTCATAAACTACACATATGCACACATAAATACTGATATATTAGTGACATTTGTGTATTTTGTCGACGACGTTTCGAACTTCCATTAGTTAAGAGTTCATCTTCAGGACAATTGATCCTTTGCCTATTTACAGATGTAAGCCCGTCAATTTGGTAGAGGGACCGCCACTTGGTTTGGGGTACCTGGGATTACCGAATTACATATTGCGTTTTGCGACTTGTAAGTGGTAATTGATGCCGGTTAGTGCAGTACTTGATAGAAGCACGTTCAAGAATAAAATTCGGTAATAACGAAGGAAACGTCCACAATAGGGATCCGGTTTCCAGAAGGGGACGTAGCCCCGGGCTTGTACAGTCGCGGTTCCTCGATGGGAATCAGTTCTTCGTGTAACTGACGGCGCGCTGCATGGTGCATGACTCTCTCCTGTGCAGCAATGCCTTCCTTTCTGCCACTGACAAGCATCTCTTTCACAGTTAATCAGCATCTGAAAGAGTGAGAGTTGCTTGTCTTTTTAAATCCTTAAAATTTTCAGGCCGCAAAATGCGGGCTAATTGGCATTGGAGTGGGAAGTGGCGTATCCCCAATCACAGGTCAAACCTGGCAAATGCAGACGGGCCTCAGGCTACATGTGGGGCATCAAGGCCCACGGAAAAAGGGGCCCCCTCCCTGGTGTTTAGCAGCCATGGTCCAGTGCTGCAAGGCACAGGGGAGGTGGGCCTATTCCCCTATTCCTCACAGCGCTACACATGCCTGCTAAGCCCAGGTGAGAAGCATCCCTTCCCTGGGCCTCGCAGTGCTGCACCATAGGTGCGAGGCCTAGGACGTGGTGGGGGAAACCGCTTTGCGAGGCCCATGTTGATGGGCTGAGCGCGGTGCCCTGGGCAGCCGTCCATGCTGCCCATGCCTAGCGCCGGCCCTGCACTCGCAAGCTTGTACATATGCATACATACCATACTCACACACAGCATAAAAATCCGAACACAGGCAGACACTGACTGCATGAAACTTACCTGCACACAGGGTCTCCACCTCTGCACGCCACGGGATCCACCGTGCCAGGGGAAACCAGCAGCGTGTCCGGGCCAGGAGCTACTGCCCATTCAGATGTCACAATAGAGTGAAAGCGAACCCTCCATTGCTATTCCGGCTTCTGTTTGGTCATATGGGTGCATGATTGACAAGACCTTAGCTCCTTTTGCTGGCATGCTGTACTGCTTTAGACTAGTTGAGTTGTCAGCTATGTATTATAAATGTGTGAGGCTGGGCTGTACCGCCGACACCTAAAACATGCGCAGTGCAAATGGAGAGAGCGGCGCCCCCTCTGCTGCTGAAAAGAAGTTGCACTTTTACAACAAACACTTCATTTTCTTGGAAAGCTTACATTAGCAACAACAACAATAGAAACCACTTGGTGATGGGGGGTAATTTCTTAGTAGAGCGGCGCCCGGGCGCTCTTATTTGTCAGGAGCAAAAGCTCAATACCCATTGACCTAATTAGGAATGAATTTCCACATTAGCATACAAATCCACAACTTTCACCCATTTAAGTATACTAGAAATGAGGAGGATGAGTGCCTATTTCCACATTAGTAGAAGTATGTGATGAGGCTGAGATAGCCATCACAGGGCACATTTAGTAAATGTTGTGAAGAAGAGGAGTCGCTGAAAATGGTAACAAGGTGTGCTCTGGGCGATTTCATGTTGAAGTGGCCTTTCATAATGGCTAAGACCATATGGTGACATCAGAAACGAATTGTGAGAAATTGCCATGGAGAGGTGGTTCCTCTAGAGAAACCAACTAGAAGGTAAAGCAGGCCGTAAGAGATAACTAAGTATATGTAAAAGCAAACATATTTTTGAAGATGGATGGTGGTGGTCAGGAAATTATTGCCATGTGGCAAAGTTTGCAAGTAAATGTGTGTATATACGAGTCATCGGACAAGTAGTGAATATCTCTTAATCAGCTTTCGTACCTCGCCCATGCCCAGGCAAGTAATGGTAAAAAGGAGGCTTTGATGTGGGAATACCCTGTCAGATGCATGAGTAATTATTTCATGATGTTTGAGGACCAGTTGAGTAAATGGCCAGAGGTGGGAATGGTTTTCTATCCAGAAATCAGTGGACTTGTGGAGAAATGTAACAGGACATTTAACAGGACTGTGCAATTAACATAATAAAAGGAAGATACTGATTTGATGAGGCTTAAGAAACAATGTGGGCGTATCCCAAAATAAAAAAAATCAACAGCTGGGTTATTTATGTGAATATTATCGTTTGAGCTGATGAGGAGAACAGCACCTAATTCAAATTAAATATAAATATTGAGATTGGTTGTAATTTAATAAAATTGTAAGGCAGAAGGACGTCTCATGAGTAGTGTGTCTCCCTGGGGCGAGAACTAGAGGTACTTTAAGGGGAGAGGGGGAGGATAAGAGTAGACAACCAATTGTGTTGCAGGAAGGCTATGAATTTTTTAGAACTACAGGATGGAACTAAGCAGTGATGAAAGCAGTAGTTTGAAGAGTGGAGAAGCGGAGTGGGGTGAGAAAGGTGGGAAAATCCTTATTAACCAGAGTAACCATGTTGAGAGGGTGCAGAACGGAATGTCAGTGAATCATGCAGGGGTGGAGACCAGCAAACACTCATCACAGTTCTCATAGTTTGAAGAGAAAGAGAGTATCTAAGAAGTTAGTTTTTATTTACATTGTTTTTGTTTCTCCTTTGGTGTGTCACGAGGGTAGGAGTGCAGTCTTTCATTCCGTGTGCATTGTATTTATCATGTTGCTATGTGACATTTTGCAGTGGGTCTTGAGCTGTTGGTGCCGTGTGGCAGGGTGGGTGTTGTGCACCTTGTGGTTATCAAGAGGCTAAATGCCAACGTTTGAAGAGAGTCTGTCTGCATGCTACTGTGGTAGATAATCCGGATGTTAAACAGCTACTTTGGTTGCAAGTAGCTGAGGGTGGCACCTTCAGCTGTTCTGACTCTTCCGGCTCACTGCTTTAAAAAATGAGTTTATTTGCTGCAGGCTGACTGGACCCTCTTGTCTAATGATTTCCTAGCACGAGACACTTGCCACCAACGCGTGAGCGTTTCAAGCTTTGGATAATGTCTCGGGAATGTTTGCTTAGTTATTCATTGTTTGTTGTACCTCTTCACATAATCACCTCATCCTGCCATGCTCTCGAGCATAACGGAAAGTTTGTTTTGTGCCAACATTGTACACATTTCAGATCGGCCTGCCTTTTGTACAACCTGCACGCAGACACAAAAGTTATAGAAGTCTTATAAATTACATATTTGTGTTTTATTTGTTTCTGGCTGTGCTGTGCATGATGCATGGGGCACAAGTGAAGATGACTCACTTCCTTGGCACAGTCGCAGAGCTCCCATTCTTGTCCAGAGCGCACGAGAAGAAAACCATGCACAGTGGAACAAAACAAGTGCAGCAGGCCCTAAATCAGAATGGAGACAACCGAGTCTCTAGGACTTAGTACGTTTTTAAAGGGGGCTCAAATCGGGCCAGAAATAATAGCGCTCGAGCCACTTATAAATGTTGCTTTGGCTTCAAATATTTAAATCTCACACTTTTTTGTGACAAAACGTTCCAAGAAGAAGCTCTGGAGGGTGAACCTTTAGTCAAATGACACCAAAGTTATTAGCAAAACAAGAAGCTACCCCAAGGGACCCGATGGAAACTCTGACTTAACTACAGCTGCCCAGGGGTGAGCTTCACTGTGTAATAGGAGGGTGTGTGTGTGTGTGTGTCTGTGTGTACTTCAGATGTTTAAATCTGACTTTAGTATGTGTGTATGTATCTATATCGTTTTTTGTAGATATAGACATATACATGCATACATACACAGTTGTATTTAAACATTTTAAGCAAACAACACTGCTTTACAATGGAAGGGTATTTTGACAAATTATTATGTGTGGCAAGGTGTAGTGTTTGGCTTTTGTGCCGCTTCCTGGCATATTCAACAGATGTGGTGGTTGGGCCAAAAGGGGTAGGGCAGAACAAACAGACCCGGGTCACGGGCCGGACTTACCCCACCTATAGAGATGCCACATGAGCTACCAGTTCCCAAAAGCTCCTGCCGCTGTTTCATGTTCTGTTGATAAGCTGAGACGTGATGCGTAATGCAAATACCATTATACCACCCTTTTGTGAAAGCAGGTTTCAATAGGAGGCAATATGTGACAGAGTGTTTGTGCTTATTTCTTGTGTAACATTTTGTTTTCATGGCAATGTGTTTTTTTTAATGCTGTGTTTTGTGCTTCATTATTACAGTGTGGTGTTGTGCTGTACCTTGGTTGCTCTGCTGCCTTTTGTTTTGATTGTTTTGTTGAGCTATGCCCTCTTATGTTTGTGTTGTTTTGTTGCTTTCTGTATGTTACTTTATGTCCCGTTCTTTACTAAGGATATGTGAAGGAATAATGCTCCATTCCCAGTCAAAACCAGAACTTGACTTTAAAGTCCCTGTGACAAGCAACCATTTACCAGTTTCTATGGTGGTACAATATCGGTGCTCCAACTCTTTAACTATGTGAAACCCTTGCCAGCCCAAACCTGCAGCAGAGCCGTGTCTCAAAGAAGCACTTGTGGTACTCCCTTTCTGTGATAGAGCCCCTGCTTGCATAGTACGATGCAACTGTGTGCATAACTCAAAGCACAAGGAGCACCTTTACAAACTCATGCCGATGGGTTGTGCCGTCTCATGCGCGTATTTCGAGGCCTTCAGTTCCTTTCTCCAGTGGGTTCTATCCACCAAGCATGGCATCTCCCAAGTGACACATTACCTGGATGATTTTCTTTTTTTCGGCAGGGTAGGGACTCAGGAGTGCGCAGAAGGTCTGTGGGCCTTTGAGACGATGGCGGGACATCTGGGGGTGCCCCTTGCCCCTGACAAGACCGAGGGTCCGGCACAGATCCTGACTTTTTTGGGCATTGAGCTGGACACCATCAAAGGTGAATCCAGGCTCCCTGCCGACAAGGTTGGCGATTTGAGGCGGGACATTAGGTCTCTATTGGGCAGGGATAAGGCAACCTTGGAGGTTGTGCAGAGTCTTTTGGGCAAGCTGAACTTTGCAGCACGGGTCATACCAGCCGGCAAGGTTTTTTCCCGCAGGTTAGCAAAGGCTACAGCCAACATAAGTAAAAAACACCACCTGGTGCACCTTGGTTCTGGTCTGAAAGCAGGCCTAGAAATGTGGGACGAATTTTTAGAGAATTTCAATGGTACGGTGATTTGGAGAGCTCCCTAGGAAAGCAGTCAAGAACTTTGCCTGTTTTCAGCTTCATCTGGTAGGGAAGGTTTTGGTGTTATCTTTAGAGAAGAGTAGTGTGCGATGCGCTGGCCCAATGCTTGGTGGAAGAAGGGGATAACAGCAAAGATAATGGTCCTTGAACTCTTTCCCATAGTGGCGGCTGTGCACTTATGGCCAGGTGGGCTGGGCAACAGAAAGGTAGTGTTTTGGTCAGACAACATGGCAGTAGTTCAGGCCATCAACGGGCTATCAGCCACTTGTCCCCTTGTTTTGAGTCTACTCAGGGAATTAGTCAGGGTGGGTCTGCAGAATAACACAGAGATTAGAGCGCGACATATTGAGGGTGTGAAGAATGTGGCAGCTGACGCTCTCTCTCGCTTTCAGTGGCTCCGTTTCCGAGAGGCCTGGCCGCGGGCGAGGGCGGCGATGACACCATTCCCTGCACCGCTATGGCGACTCCTTTTGTGGGGGAACGATTGAAGAAGATGGGCGAGCGATCTCTGGCCCAGGCCACCCGGAGAAAATATGCGTCCCAGCTGACCACTTTCAGAGCAGTGATAGAGTCCTTAGAGGAACAGGTCGAGACTTTTGTGGTATGGGCCAAGGAGACTGGCAAGACACATTCCTGGGTGTGTGGCCACTTGGCGGCCTTGAAGCATGACACCAGACTCAACGGGGGGGATGACCCCACTGGTTCTTTCAGGGTGAGGGCAGCACTGAAAGGGTGGGCACGTGAGGAGACAAGGTCAGCTGACAACAGAGGAGCAATAGAATTCCCCGCATTACAGCGCATGATAGATACCCTGCCGATAGTCACCAATTCACCATTCGAGGCTCAGCTTTTCTCCACTGCCTTCTGCTTGGCGTTTTTTGGCGCCTTTAGGGTGAGCGAGCTAGTAGCTAAAGCTAAAACAGATAGAACTGGGGCAGCGTTGGATATGCTGGACGTCTGTGCAACAGACGCCCTGGTACTCCGCATCCGCAAATCCAAGACAGACCAGGCCGGTAGGGGCACAACAATAGTGCTTCAGGCGTTGGGGGACCCCAGATACTGCCTTGTCGCTACGGTCAGGGAATATTTAAAGATCAGACCGCTCTTAGCAGGGCATTTCCTCATACATGCACATGGGGCACCATTAACCAGGTTCCAGCTGGAACGCATCATGGGGGCAGCTTTGGACAAAGCTGGTCTCTCAGGAACGGGACAGAAATTTTCAAGCCACTCCTTCAGGATTGGAGCGGCCACTGCGGCATTTAGGGCAGCGATGGGGGCAGAGGGGGTCAAGAGGGTAGGATGATGGAAATCTACCTGCTTCCAGCGGTACATTCGCCCTTAGGAATCCCAGCCTAGGATGGGCGGGTAGTACCGAACGTCTCCAAATATATGTGTGCTTAATTATGTCTGGTGGATTCAGCCACGACTTTTGCAGTGAACTGTGTGTAGTGTATACCATTAAACCAAGTGTTCAGCCACATCTTTTGCAGTGAACTGTGTGCAGTGTAAACCATTAAACCACGTGTGTTAACGATACGATGTCCTCCCCCTTTTTTGAACAATATTTTGTCTTCTTTCCAGCAGACTGTTGCGTGTGGGTGATGGGACATTCTTATGTTGCCAGGTTGGAACAATGGGCGGCACTCAAGAATTGGACCCAGGGTTTCACACGGATGCAGATCGTATGGTTGGGCCTCCCAGGAATTAAATGGGGCAACTTGAGTTTTAAGCTAGACCAACACCTTGCTTTAAGGGGGGTCCCACCCAATGTCCTCATCATCCACCTGGGGGGGAACGACTTAGTCACGATGGGGAGGAGGGTACTGATTCAGGTCATGCAGAGGGACTTGGTAGCAATGAGCAACAGGTTGGGAGCAGGCGAGCTTCTGTGGTCTGAGATTGTCCCTCGCAGAGAATGGAGGGGGGCTAGATCACCAGTAGCAGTAGAACATTCCCGCAGGAGGGTCAACAGATCCATGCAGAAGTTCATGGAAAGGAGAGGCCTGGGTTTCATTAGGCATGCACTGATACAGGAGAAAACTGAAGGGTACTACGATAAAGACAGGGTACACTTGTCTAATTTGGGAATGGATATGTTGATACTGGACGTACAAGAGGCACTAACAGCGGCAGTATGTAAGTAACTAAGTAGGTGGGGGCTCTGTCATCGACGGGGGCCTCCTCCAGAGCTGTGGCAGAGTTACAGGGCGATCTGGAGGCAGACGGGTACAGTAAGGGTACCTCTGCGGCAGACTGGTACAGTAAGGGTACCTCTGCCTGGCACAGTAAGGGTGCCTGAGCCAAGGACCAGGAGCCGCAGGAGGTTCAGGGAAACCGCGACGGCGCCCCGTTAGTCCTTCGGGCGGTCGGAGGGCCTGAACCGACCGGGGGTGTGCCACACCGCTCCGCCCTGACAGGGGGGGCGGGAGTATAACAGAAGATGGCAATGTGCTGCACCGTCCGAGCATCGACTCACCGTGCTGGCCAGCTCTTTAGGCAGGCGGGGCAGCGAGGGGCTGCCTGCTTGGGATCGCCCGTAAGTTGACCCACCTAAACGTCATACGTTTGTTGTATGAAAATAAACCTGCGGCAGTTCTTACCCATAATACGTGTCCAGAGTATCATTTGCGTTGGAGATGTGATATGTGTAAGTGGGCGGGAGCGAATGACGGTGTGGGCACTAGCACTTGTGGTACTCCCTTTCTGTGATAGAGCCCCTGCTTTCATAGTACGATGCAACTGTGTGCATAACTCAAAGCACAAGGAGCACCTTTACAAACCAGCAAGAACTAAAAATATGAGAATCGGGAGACAGCTCAAATAGCGCTCTTACATCATCGCCTTACAAAATACTTTCTTTAGGATAAAGTGCTACGAAATACCACCCTTTGTAGCGTACATAATCCTGGTGTTTAAACAAAAAAATCATAAATAGCAGTCGCATAAGTAGCATGCCACTAAACAGATATAGGTGTAAAGCGGGTGCAGGGGCTGGCAGGGTACTAGGACAGGCAGACATGCAGGTTCAGGGATTAAGATATGAGCGAGGAAGAGCGGAAAGGTGCAGGTGGGCAGCGAAGAAGGAAGGGTATAGGATGGTGCTCTGCTGGAGATGTAAAAGTGAATGAAGGCAAGCTAATGACAGCAGGTGGTGGCAATGGAGATGGTGGGATACCCACCGTCATAGCAAAAGACTGAGTCGAGCAACAAGGGTGAGATGAATAGAAACCCAAATATGCCGTATGTATTTTAGGAAGGGCCCAGGCACCCCCAGACAACCTGCTGCGGATGACTGCAGTAACAGATTTTGGGGGATAATTTTACCTTTTTGGGTCTCGCACCTGGAGGCGCAGTGCGAAGCGCTGTCGCCAGCGAGACCTAATGTTGGTGACTTGCCTCCCAAGGGAGACAGGAGATGGGCACGAGCAGGACAGACTGGAAATGCGAACACGCCGTGCACATCTCCTGTCCCCCTTCCGTCCACACAAGCCAGCTGCATGCAGTAACTGTGCACACACTCACACACAACCCCCCACGCCCCCTACCCCTCATCTCCCTCAACAACAAACATGGCGCGCTTTTGCTTTCCCTCCCTCGGCCTTCTTTATGGCTTCTCTCCTACCGGCCCTGCAGCGCTGTTACGGGTCTAATGATGCACAAGATGCGTGTGCTGTGGCTCCTCTGAGCCCTCGGCTGGGCCGGCATGTACTCCCGAAAAGACCCGCTGGTCATCTTGGACTGCGACAACCGCTCTCACCTGCTTCACTGAGTTCTACGCGCCGCCACTGGGCACGAGCCGCAGGCACGCCGATGTGCACGCCAACGGCGTGCCTACAACGCGTGCAGCTCTTTCACTTTCTCTTGTTACCCATATCCGTCTTCGCTGTCTGCCCTCGGCATCCAGGCTGCCATGCCGCAGCTCCACCTCCCTCCAGATCGACCAGGGAACGGCTTAACAAAAAGGCTGCATCCGCCGATGGGGTGCTGCCGATGACAAGGGCCGCACTCCCCTTTCCTCTTGCCGCCCCAGCAGTTGCCATCTGTTTCATCGCGGCTGGTAGCTGGAGCCCGGAGCAGCCGCTGTCGCGGCGATCCAGAGTGCGGCACAATTTCCGACAGGCAAGTAACAGTTCCTGCTGTTCTGTCGCTATATCGCATTAAGGATCACAAACAACAGATTCTCTAGCCAGCAGCCTCTTTAGAGCAATTAGTATGCCACATAGCATTTTCCTTTCAATACTGGGGGTTGTAGATCTCAGTTGGCCGTAGTGCTGCAATGCGGTCGCCTCAGCCGAGTGCCATATTTCTTTCCTTCACTCACCCTTGACCTTCTCTTAGCTGGGATATTTGTCTTGGCGACGGAGAGGACTGACCAACTGGCTTTAATGGGCCTTTCTAGCGACTTCGATCTGATAAACTGCACTAAATTATGGGAAACAGTGGAATAATTGGAGGTGGAAAAATAAATGTTAACGATGATAAGGCATTGACACTGGGAAACTTTCTGTAATGGTCTGTTAAGGGCCCTCAATTTGAACACATAGAGGTGTATGGCAAGGGTGTAATATGCCCCCTTCCTCTTTCTGCTCTATGTAAACAACCTAAGCAGTTTTTATGCAAGCAGGTAAAGAGATACCTAGGAAGCGCCTAATCCCCATTCCATTGTACGATGATGACTCAATTATTATTTCTAGAAAAGCTAATTGGCTTTCACTTCTGTTGGAATAATTGTTATTCTTCATAGATGTTTTGAATCGAAAGGTCAATTTAGCTAAACTGTTTAGTATAGCCTGTGGCCCTGCGAAGTCAAAATTTAAGTCCCATTAGTTGGGGTGGTGCCAAGTTAGAAAGAATCAAGCCTTTTTATTTGTGGATTTTATTTAATTTGTCAGTCACATGGGTCCCTCTGAAACAACAATAACTTAGTAAAAGTTGCATCTTGGGGCAGTTTCTTTTTCTTCTGTATAAGTGTAATCTAGGACCTCTTCTTGCCATCATGATTGCGAGGAAGCACTAATGTGTTCCTACAACCATGATGTTGTTCCTAACCACTGGCGGAGCAGGGGCATGCTCATTCGGTGTATTCTGAAAATCTTGCTCTCTAGCTGCAAAGCGTGACATTAGTCTTTCTTCCGTGTAAACCGGAAGTTGGTCATTATATTTTTAGATATCCATTGTTTTTTAATGTGGCAATAATTCCAGTTCACTGAGTTTCCTGGATACCAGTCTCTTTGTATCAGTGTTACATATACGACATTAAAACTTATCAGTGTTAATGATGTACAAAATGTAAATGTGCAGAAATGTATACTGTATTTGGTGTTAAGCCACACTTTCTTCAAAAGGCTTGCTTGGTACATGTTCTTGTGCAGGGCATGACAATTAAGTCCTGTAAAATTACAGTGAGCAGAAAGCTGCATACACCCAGAGGAATGCACTCCTTTATTGTAATATGCACCCTTTACTAATGTATACTCACCTGTAGAATTGTTTCAAACTTAAATCGTTCATTACTTTTGAATAGCTAAAATGATTCTTCAAACAGTTTTTTTTTCTGGACATGTGTGCCCTGTTTTTGTCCAGTGGAGCACTCCATTGGGCATACACTAGGCTGACTGGAATCGTCTCTTATTTATTGTTCCTTCTCCTTTGTTCTAGGTGACAAACTGAATACTATTTCTATTTTTTTATTTAATATGTCTTGATGAGACCAACACCACTGTGGGTTAAAACATCAACATTAAATACAGTAACTGGATACATTAAAAATGCCAAAATATCTTTACATAGACTAGTCTCTGTCTATATAACCTTATTTAATAGACACTTCTTATCGCAGATTCCTTATCTTTAAATATTCCCCAGGTGTCAGGCTGGATCCGGGAATTTTTGCGCAGCCCCTTGAGTGCCCAAAGGTGGCATCGTTCGTCTCTGCATGGCTTCATCAGAAAAGATGTACGCAGTGCCTTTATAGGCTCCACCCCAGCATGCTGACCTCAGTTACTTCTTTTATACACCATCAGCTTGGATACAGATGCGCTACCCTCAGTCATCTTTTGACTGAATTTTTTTAACATTTTGTCGAATTTGACCAGTGTGCCCTTTTTAGTTCCTTCAAGCCTTGGCAGCGCATGTGCTGCTCTGCAAGGCATGCTGTATTCAGGTAGGGACTTAAAGCTCCGCCCACTCTCCACCCATATTTTTCTTTGCTTGTCAGCGTCCATTGTAAACTGTGGCTGTTCATTGGTCAATAGGGTTATAAGTTCCTCCTTAGTACTGCCTTGTCTCATTTTCTAACCTCCCATAGCGACACCCCCATTATGTGTGTTGTTACTCAGCAGGGTTTAATTACAGCCTCCGAGCACTATTTTCTCAAATAGCTTTGTCCTGCATGCTTTTTCAGGCAGCACACGCTGTCTCCCTAACGCTTTTTAGGTTTCGACCTGGCGAGAGCACGAAGTGCTCCGCCCAGGGCGAAAACTTTTGTCAACAGTATGGATGTTCGGCACCGCCTCTGTTTCCCATTGGCTAGCTCCATAAATGGACGCTAGCCATTGGCAAACAGAGGCGTCCGTCATCCTGCGAGGCGACTCGTGGGCGTTCCTGGGATGTTTTTCTCATCCGGCCCCTTTGGACACGTCATGCGGCTGTGGGCGTGTGTTTTTTTTTTTTTTAGGTTTGTTTTTGTGCATTCCAGGACGACCGCCGCCGGAAGAAGTCCAGGTGAGTGCCCGTTCCCGCCCCCCCTCCCGCTGACCGTGTGCCGTTCCCGCCCCCCCTCCCGCTGACCATGTGCCGTTCCCGCCCCCCCTCCCTCCCGCTGTCCGTGCCTTTCCTGCAAACTCTAACTTCCAGACCCCTCCCGCTGACCGTGTGCCGTCCCCCCCCGCTCCCGCTGTCCGTGCCTTTCCTGCCTTTCCTAGCAGCTGCCAGGCTGCCAGCCGGGACATGATCGGGCGGCGGCGGCGGAGGGAGAGAAGCAGCAGTGGCCGAGGGCGGTAGGAAGAGCGGCACGAGGAGCTGCACTGTGCTTGCCAGGCGCGAGAGCCCAGCAGCGGGGGTTGCTTCGCGAGACAGTGGAAACGAGATCAGCAGAAATACAAGTACCATAATAGAAACGGTTCTTCTCCCTGTCACATTATGAACAAAATAGGCCGAACGGTCGATCTTCCAACCCGTAGCAAAGGGATGGAGTGAGATAAGCAGTAGCTGGTGCATACATAGTCATGTCTTTTTGCACATGTAGATTTGAAATGCTATGTAGATTAATACTTTGTCAGAGATCCATATTTGCCGAGTCGCATTTGATACCTTGAGTCTGGCTTGTAGTTTCAAGAGTAACCTTGTAAAACGGCATTGAAAATTCCACCAAAATGCTGTGGTTAGAAAACCTGGACAGGAGGATGACGCTGTAAAGAGTATCATTTGGACAGTGCTGCTGTTATATTGATAGCTGCTTTCATTATTTCAAAGTGTTAGCATGTAAAGCAGTAAGTAGTTTCAGTGCCCTCCTTGAGTCCGTGTATGGGCAAAATGTGGGTGTGTCAGCGTATGTGTAATCATGAGTCAGTGTGTGTGAAGTTGTGGGTGCATGCATGAGCGTATTGGTGTGTATGTATGTGCAAGCATAAGTTAGCTTGAGTAATTATGGGTGTGTGCATGAGTATCAGCGTGTGATTAAGTGGTGAGTGTGAGTGTCGCCTGTGTGCAAGTTGTGTGTGTGTCCCTAAGTTGTGTGTGTCAGCGTGCGTGTAAGCACGAGTCAGTGTGTGCGCAAGTTATGGTGTGCGTGTGTCAGCATATAGTGTATGAAAAATGTGCAAACATTTTTGTTCCATGAACACAGTCAGATATTTAACGATGTTTACCCCTCCTTTCAACATTACTATGCATTTCTGGGAAATACTGCAGGCGAAGCCTTTCCCTTTCAGTTAAGAGCTGTCAGCCTTTTGTGTGCCCTGCTTCTTGAAAGGGATTTGAATCTGTAATGCACTTATGAAGGCGTCACGCGGTATGCTAGCTTGCTCCGAAATTTCTGGGATGCGGTTGTAGGAAATCTAGACTGTAGCTAGAGGGCACGGGTTTTTGTGTGAAATGCATCTGTTTTGCTAACAGATAACCCCTCCGTGGCATCTTTCTGGAAGGGGGGGGGGTGGAGAGGAGTTGGTGTTGTTTACTCATTATTGCACAGGCCCTATGTATTGTACACTCTAGGGACCATGAAAAGTGCAGAGCGTGGCTGCAGGCTGATACCAACTAATGGCCAACATAGATTGTGCTGGCAGTGCAACAGCTGATATTATGCCCTTGTTTTCTCTGCGTGTTTACACCATCTCACGCCCACTGCCGATAATGTAAACAGTGTGTGATGTGCAAAGTTGCGCAAGCAAGTTCAATTTTAGAACATAGGGTGCTTTAACTTACAGAGCTTTCATTTGTTGCAGTTTTATATAGCGCGAACTCCACCCGAAAGTATCGGAGCACTTTACACGAGCACCAGTTACATTACATAAGGACACGTTCCTTTTTAGTAGGGACGGGGAGATTAAGTCATTTGCCCAGAACACAGGATGTTGAGCGGACGCCGAGACTCGAGCCTGGTGGTAGAGGTGTGGCACAGCGGCCAGGGTGCCTGACTGCGGACCATGGGGTTCAGGGTCCGCTACCCACGACAGGTTAGCCCAGTGAGACTCTGGGCAATAGCTCGCTCAATCTTCCCGTGGGCCCCCAGCGCCAGGGCACCTCTCCGGAGGTAGCTGTGCACTTTACAAATGCTGGTATTTCATTTCCACAGTTCAAAAGGCTGCCGCTCTGGCCCTTACGCCACCTCAGTGCTACCAGGAGGAGCTCCTCTACTGTGGGGAAAGCCAGCGGGCTGTTATTAAGTCTGTTAGAAGCTCCGTCTGGGAGAGAGTGTGAGAGCCACGGAAGGAGGCTGAGGTGGGTCCGTGATCCTATGAGAGAGAGCGACAAAAGTGGCTGAGGTGGATTTAAGTGGTACCCGTGAATAGAGCTAGAGACCTCACTGCTAAAGTCCCGGCGCATTCACATAAAAGAAAACACCACTGTAAGAGGTGCCCTCAGCAGGGAAGCCTACCACTGAATGGGCATACCTGTCCCTATACAAGCTGCAGGCACTGCGGGAAGCGCTTTAATTTCCGAAACACTCAGGTCAGCACATTCTTATGTGGTGCAAGTCTGGCTTCCAAAATTCCCTCCAGCGCCTAGAGGCGGCCCGGCTAACAACACTCGCTATATTCCTGCTATCTCATATCTTTTATTATGGGTTCTATGCGAATGCCTGGAGATACCGTACCATTTACTTAAGCAGCGTGTCGCTTTCTGATGTTATGCTACTTACCATCAGTGGCCTCTTATAGCAACTTATTACAGCTGAACTCTGAGTCACAAATAAATGCCGGCCTCCGTAGCTGGCATAGGCTGCTAAAAGTGGACCCCTGGGAACAATAAGGCATGTAGATCACACATATAAAAGAAAGAGGAGAAGGAAACAGAGAGATAGTTAAATGTCTAGACATCTAGGCATCAGGACATCAATTGAAGTCAAATATATCAAATGTATTACCCAGTCAGTAACATGTTACTATCATAACATAATAACAGTTGGCTTATACCCTGCCAAACCAGATTTGACCTAGCTTGTCAGAAATTTGCGAAAGATTAAGCGATTGACATTGTAAATGACAATGCCATTTATTTATCTGTTTTCAAAACCAACTCATAAATAAACAATTTGTCATTTACAATGCCAATAGCTCTAACTTTGTCAAAGGCGAAACCGTTGCATTGAAAATGCTTGTTAATTATTTTTTTATAGCATAGGCGCTGAACGCATTTGCCATGCAATAGGCCTTGCATTTGCTATTGGCATTGTAAATGACAATGCCTTTTATTTATCTGTTTTAAAAACAACACATACATTAAAGGCATTGCCATTTACAATCCCAATAGCTCAAACTCTCGTAAATGCGAGACCTATTGCATTGCAAATGCTTGTTGAACTTGAGGCCGATCCACCTCCATTGAAAGACAGACCATAGCCATGTGTTTTACTAATGCTCTCTCCTCTGTGTAGGTACAAACTGTCGGAGTTCGACTTGCACTGAGGAAAGCACATTTTAAGTGTATTCAGGCACACTGTCCCCAACTGTGCTGGGCACACCCTGGGGTGGCTGGTGACATTTAAAAAGTGGTGGAGCGTAAAAGTTGGGCATGACTTTTAAATAGCGAGCAACGTGGGCAAGCATAATGGACAAACGTTGGGTCCAGGCTGGGTCCTCCTCTTGAGAAAAACTTGAAAAAAGATCAGCAAATGGTGCATTAGAAAGCAAATTAATTAAGTGATAAAGCAAGGTTTATAAAGCAGTGGGAACGTATAGTCTTGAAATATTAAACACATTTAAAACTGCCTCATATCTTACGACATTAATATGTTCAACAGTTACTGTAATGTGAAGAAGTGTGGCTCAATGGTTAGAGCAGGCAGACCTTGATGTAGAGCTCTGGCCAGGGACCAGGGTTCGATTCCTGCCTCGGCGGGTCTCCGGCTCATTAATTCCCCAGACTGGATATTCTCGCCTCAGTGCCTGTTCTGATCATGGGTCCCACGCTGCAACTCTGGGCAATAGCTTGCTTAGTCTCCACAACGGCCCCAAAAGTGCTGGGATGCCTGGCTGCACCTGGGGGGGGGCCCAGGAGTGGACATTTCCCAGGAAAGCCAGGAAGGGTTCCTAAGCGGTATACGGACAGCGCCGGGACACCTCCGGTGGAGGTAGCTGTGCGCTTTACAAATTCCGACATTTTATTTAATGTGCAAATTGTACAGCACAACAACTTCAGCCCTTCAAAATATGTGCTTACCCAGTGTCTTGAATTTTATGGGGCATCAACGTGGGAAGAAAATGCTCTAACCAGACTTCGGGAAGCACCTGCTGGTTGCAACCAATCATATGGAAATATGTGCAGACAGGTCTTTAAATAGGATTAAAAAGTGGGGTGTCTCTAAACATGTAGAATACATTTCTCATTCCCATAGTGTGCCATCCGACCGATATTTTGGTTTCTCTCTGAGATGTAATTGCATCCATACATATAACACAACTACTAACATACACCTATACCCTGTCAGTATGATTGGCTTTGTCAATGGTTGTTAGCTGTTTAAGATAAATGAGTAACAACAATGATTTGTTATAAATAATTAACACTGGAAAATGCTTAAATTCTGAAATTGTGAGCGTGTGAATTAAATAGCATTGAGTCCAGTAGAAGGAGTTTTAGAATTCAGATATGTGTGCTTTATGTTAGATAAGTATACCCTTGGGGTGTGGCTAAGCTGTCGACCCTAATGGCCTCTCAGCTGTAAAGCTCTGGAGCCCTTTTCCCCAATCCTGTAGGTTGTGCAGGAATAATCCTCCTGTAACTTAAATGTGGGGATTGAAACTTGCCCCTGCCCCCCATTCCCAGGGAGCATAGGACCCCCGCTGGAGCTGCCTACAGGGACCTCCTGGCTTTGCTGCAGCTGGACGGGGTGAGCTCACCTCGGAGGCCCCATGGAGACAGGGGCCGCTTTTAGCTTGAGGCTGCTGCTGCGGTACCCACCTAGACTCCCACTCTGCTCCCTCTACTGGCCCTCCATTGACGGCACACTACATAAGCCCCCCCAACTGCCTGCATTCCACCGGAGTGGCGCCTGTGATGTTGGCTGCCTTCCAGCAGCTGGTGCAGCATCTGCGCTGAGAGGGACAGTCCTGCCCCGGTGGGATGGGAGCCACCATTTTGTATCTCTCCTTGCGGGTGCATACCTGCCTTTTGTTGGCCCGCGTGGGGTGCGTGCTGACTGAACAACACTGGCTTCTCGGCCATGGAGGCCTACCTAGACATTTTTGGATGCCGTTTGACAACTTTCCAGCACTGTGACCTCTCCCTCTACGTACTCCTGCTCTTGGGCTCCATTAAGGAGGAGGCCAACCTCGAGGGCCATTTACTGACCTCCCCGGTTGCATGCTTGATATAACCCATATTGAAAGTGGCTCACCTGTGGCTTCCTCTCTGCCTACTTCTCCAGGTGGGACATTTGCTTTTTTCAAATAACCTTCATCACGTGGCGGCAGGCTCGTCTCCCACAGCTTTGCCAGGTCTCCATTGATTGCCCTCAGTGTTATACCTGCAATTGAGTCCCAACTTGCTATCAAGCGGACAACACCATGTTAAGCGCACTCAACAACATATGCTGGCCATCTCTCCTGCTACTTCTATTAACTTTGAAGCCCATCTACATATCCCATTGCACGCCCACCACTGGCAGATCCGAGCCGTTATCAGATGCAGAGGATAGCAGTGATGCAAATCGACCCCCCTGAACCTCGGGATGGCGCTGCAGCGAAAGTGGCGGAGCTAAGGGCTGGTTTTGGTGCCATAAATGCCCGCCTCGATAGCCTTGTCTCCCGGCAAGACCGCATGTGGGAACATCTGGAGCGGCCGGTCACCGACTAGATGCCGTGAAAGAACACAACTCTGGAGCTCACATTTAAACAATGTATTTCCTTTTGCTTTTACCTTCTAAATATTTTGACATCTGTGTCCCCTTTTCACACACATTTACACAGAATTTCAATTGCAACCGAAATACATGACCATTGTTCTGTGTGCTCTGCAGAGATGCCAACCCACCGACAGGCACTTTGCTTTGGCTTCAGTTTCAGCGCCAGAGCTCACAATCAAAGCCCTTCATAAAAACCTAGAATGTCTCAAAGTATCCACTATGCAAGATTAATAGGATGCACGGAATAAAATACAGAAACACAACATGAAGAGCAAGATTAAGTAAAAAAATTAAAATCAGAGAGGAACTAATTCACTGACATGCATTGCCTCACTTTTTTAACACTTATTGTCCGTAAACCAATACATGTTTTTAGCATTAATGTAAAGCATGAAGACAGGGCCAGTTTTATTGCCATACAACAAATAACTGTCTTTACTATAAGCACATATTTTTTCCCTTTGCGCTTGACTTGGATGTTTGGATCAACTTCGCAAGAGAACAAAAACCTTGCTTATCTTTGGATCAATTTTGCTGGGTACAAATAGAGTAGTTCTACTTTTAAACAGGCTAGCGATGTGCAGTCAGGGCCTGGGGTATCATAGTACGGGAGGATAGTGTGACCAGGAGTCTCAGCACAATATACATTACACAAGATTAGCATTATAACACTTACCATTACTGAGGACAATGATCCTACTCACACATGCGTGCATACACTCCTACGTGTGACGGGAAAGGGTGGGACCTATGCCTGTGAATGACGGACGTCTGGGATCACGCAGGGATGGAGACTCCTACGTCTGAATCCATGACGCTGAATGTACCACTGGCCTACAGTGGATACTGCCATTGACTCAAAGAATGTGACCGCTGAGACTAACCAAATGGTGTTTCATGAAACGGCACACTCCGTAAATGTGTGCCACTT
Organism: Lissotriton helveticus; assembly: GCF_964261635.1. Lineage (NCBI taxonomy): Eukaryota > Metazoa > Chordata > Amphibia > Caudata > Salamandridae > Lissotriton > Lissotriton helveticus. The sequence goes on along the minus strand of NC_136065.1, from coordinate 1,169,208,627 downwards.
TTTCCACAGCGTCCGGGCCTAATTGTGATCCCAAACTAGCCCTGATTGAGGAAGGCCACAATAAAGTGAGATACAATGCTCAAGCTGGAAAAAATGTCTGATTTGTACAAGCCATTTACGAGTGGCCAGTTGGAGATAAGTTAGTAGTCAGTAGAAATATGAGGAAGATAATTTAATTACCTAAATGATGAGGGTGACTGAATTGTCAGACCATAAGCCCAGGTTGCGCACTCTTTATTTGGGGTGGGGGAAGGAAGCGATTTCAGGAGGCCACCATACCGAGTGGTCATATGAGGCCATGGATTGGCCAAGGAGAACAATCTCCATTTTGTAATCATTTAAATGGTAGATGATTTGTGTATAGTCCGCATATGATATAAAGGTGAGCCCAGAAGAACAGATGGGCCATGGCATGGGCAACGGAAATGCTTAAGAGGGTAGGGATCAACAAGAAGCCCTCGGGAACCCCAGTAGTAACTTCAAGAAAAACGTAGGAAAAAGGGGACAGATTGAGAGCGAACTCTGAGGTAATGAAAGTGTCGGGAAAGGTATTGTACCACTACTGGGATGATTTATTTAGTAACTTTTTATTTATTTGCACTAGCATTTTTTTGTTTAAATCTTCCAACACAGACAGAAGATAGTGGATTTTGTGACAACAATAGTAAATTAATAATTATGGTGAATACTCCCATATTTCCAGTGGGCCTCATATATTTGACATCCTCTTTATTCTTGTTCAGGAATACAATTGGAAAAAATAGTGATGCTTGTAAGATGTCATATTTTACAAATGAGCATTATTTTGATACGTGGCTTCTGTCATGCTGCATTCTTCTCCTGATGGAGAAACTATCTGTTAGCAGGCAGATTTCTCAGAGCCGCTGCTGTTCGGTGTCAGAGCTTTGAAACTGTAAAGAAGGGGGCCTGGCGGGTGAGCTACAGGGCCATCTTAACAGCATTATAGGGCCCCGGGCAAAGCAGTGCACTGGACCCTGCCCTTACAACCACTTACAGGAATAAAAAATAATAACGGAAAATTAGTGTTACATTTTGGTCTGCATTGGGCCCATTTGCTACCCTCTAGGGTGGGTAACAACCCCAACAAAGGCAGATAAACTGAGAGCCACGGTAAAGGGGGTGGTTGATGTGATTCTCTTATTCTGTATTCCGTTGTTGTTTGCGTTGTTATTGAGTCCCGTCTGCATTATGCAAATAGGATATGTCCATGATTGGCAAAATGACATACTACCATTCTGCAAAAACTCCAAACTCCAACATCTGGTTAATGTTCAAGAATTACAAAGAGACTCTACTGCTTCAAAACAATAAACACTCAAAGAAGGGCGATCTAATATCAACAATACTTTAACTTTTTTATTCAATATATAAATATTTTATTTACACAGTCATGAAAACTTGATATAATTCCACAAATACCCATATATCACAAATTACTCATTGCAGTAGCGTATCCCTTAATTTCCCACATCCAATGTATTGACTGCTTCTACCTGATTACATTCAGAATTATTTCATTTTCCTTCAATCTTTCATAATCATAACGTCTTTCAGTGGAGGTTTCCCAATTTGCCATGTCGACGCATCTTTTTGGCAGCTCTCATTTTCATGTAGCCTTCTTTAGTGCAAGATCTTTTTCTTATATTTCTTACACATTAATGTGCATAATTCCTAAGAATGAATGTAAAAAGAATATAAAAATCCAACCTCTATCAATAATAATAAATAATTCATGTTATAGCACTGATTTCATTTTATGTCAAATATTACTACAGTATTATCTTAAATATTCAAAGGACAGGAAAAAAGGAAACTGTAAATTCTTCAACCAAGGACAGCCAGAAATCCCAATGAATTTGAATAAATGTGGCTTTCACCACCGGGAACCACGTGATAAAGAAGTCAGACATAGTTGCCTGACTGACAATGCCACCTTTACATCCCTATCACTAGAGGATATCACCACATGTTCTGGTTAGGTAAAATCCACCATATCCTTAATGCCACTGTAATTAATATTTGTTCATTTATCCTCTTCTCAAACCAGGTACCTTTCAGACGGCATTCACTTCATGTGCCAACTTCTTTATGAAAAAATATTGCCCCACCTCATTAATGATATTGTTAACGTCTGCCCAGAGGATAAATCAAGTTTACCTTCCTACTACACACCTCATTACGTAAATCATAAATTAAAGAATATTTTAATCTTAGGCCTTACTTATTTATGCTCTTTCCAAAACACCCTGGGCCTCATTTATGAAAAGTGACGCATCGCTGTGTGAAAACAGCGATGCGTCACTTTTCACTGCGCTCTCCCTGCGACACTAATGATGCGTCATATTTACAGTATGACGCATCATGTCGCAAGGAGTTCCAGATCCGTCAGTATTTCTGACGTATCTGTAGGTGCAAAAGTGACGCATTGCTAGAGTTTGTCACAAAAGTGACGCAACTCCAGCAATGTGTACTTTCACATGGGGCAAGCCCCATGTGAAAGAGCCTGCATCAGTCTTACGCCTGCCATGAGGCAGGCGTTAGATTTTGACGCATTAGAGTCCAAGAAATGGCGCAGTGAAATCTTATAGATTTCATTGCGTCACTTCTATGACTCTTTCTTGCGACAAAACGCCCCGCTTGCATACATTATACCTGGCGCAGGTATAATGTGGCGCAGGGGTTTACAAAGTGACGCATCTACCTAGATGCGTCACTTTGTAAATGTGGTGCAACAAGGCACATTTTTTACTCCACTGGTGCGTCACTAAAAGTGACGCACCAGCGGCGTAAAAGTGACGCAAGGGCTCATAAATTAGCCCCCCTGGATTGAAGGAATTGAAGATAACCTCCACCTTTTCATTTAACCGTATGTTCGAAAGCTTCGCTCTCGTCTAGATCAAAACAGGGCCCAAAATGTATATATATTTTTTTTTTAGAAAACTCCACTCACTTTCGATAAAGATTTTCTCTGGTGAATTGCCTTTGCAGAATTTGCCATAATTGTTAGACAATTAGTATACTGGCTACCAGAAGGAATCAAGGTACAATTTAAATGTCTGTGCCTCATGCCTATTTTTTGAAGGAACGAGCCCCCGCAAAATGTTCCTGATAACCTCTATCACTAGTCCCTGTCTACACACCTGTGTTCCTCAGCAGGGAATTTGTGTGTTCAAACCTTTAACTGGCTCACTTCGTGTAGCTATTGGAGATGACCCTTTCTGCATGCTAACTTAAGAACCAAGCTCCACTACAATATCATGGGAGCATGTTCACCACAACAATTTAGTTTCTCGCTGTCCCACCTCTTTAAGTATGTGTTTGCAGGGACAGAATCCACCGCAAACATTGCATAGAGATGATTACAAAGAGTGTGATATATAAGCGGGATGTATGACGTTACAATGCATACTTTTACATCGCATGCCTTTACAACGCGGTTTTTACATCGCATACCATTACAACGCATAGTGCTTTTAGGCGCTGGATAGTGATTTATTTAATTTACTATTCCAACTCCAGTCCCCGTGGATAGTAGGGAAGGTGTTGGATAGTATATTAAATACATTCCCTATCCTAGAGCGCCCCCCAGCGCTATGCGTTGTAATGGTTTGCGTTGTAAAAGTTGCGTCGTAATGGTAGTGCGTTGTAAAAGTTTCGTTGTAAAGGATGTTTCCCATATAAGCGTTTTGATGTAATTTGATTTCAGGTTACAATCATATGTTATGTTTTGTCATATCACGTCATGTCATGTCATGTTATGTTACGTTATGTCATGTTATGTTATGTTGAAAAGATTTATACTGCACATGGCTTCCCCAGGTAAGACTTCCCAGCGTGTACCTGCTATTGCTGTAACTTCATACAACAAAACCAAAACACTGGCTGAAACAGCCAAGGGCCCGATTACGAGTACGGCTGTCATGTGACCGCCGTAGTCACGGTGGCGGTCCAAACCACCACCACCCCGGCAGTCCGATCGCTGTATTATGATGGTGGCGGTTGAACCGCCAGAAGACCACCGCTAGGATCCCATGGTGGTGTGGAAAGTTAGCGGGAATCGCGGCGGTGCCGATGCCAGCATTGCTGAGCAGATTCCGATCTGCATCTCGACCAAGCATTTCCTGACGTGGGACACCACCATGGAACGCTTGGTGGAAAGGCATGGAAAGGGGCCCGAACAGAGCCCTTGGAACAATCTGTCCATGGGGGTGTGTGCGGGGGGTACATGATGAGCCTCTCCAAAAGTGTATATTCGTGAATGCACTGTGTGGTATGCATGACATGGTGCATGCCACCATGCACGAACAAGCTGTTAGCGCTCTCATGGCGACAGTTTTCTGTTTAGGTTCTCCTATGAGCCTAACATACCCACCGCCGTGACGCCGCACTGTCCGCCCGCCCTGGATTCAACTCGGAATCCGGCCGGAGGGTTCACCACAGGCGTGCCGGTCTTCCTGGATCTGCCGCTGAGGCAGTCCTTCAGGAAGACCGCGAAACTCATAATAAGGCCACAGGTCTTCATCTGTTTCCTGAAGCTGAGGTGATTTGATACTTTTCTTAGCTGTATTGACAGATTATTCCATAGCACCGGAGCTATAGCTCGAAAGGAGCCTCCTCGTTTCTAGCCAGTTAAAAGTGGGGAACTACGGCCATGGTGCAAGGGTGCCTGCATTTGCGCATAGCAGCCATTTGTGCACCAGCAGTGTGGAAGAGGACATGAATGCACCGTATCTCATAGATATGGCTAACTCCTGCCCTTTTCTTTTGAGGTAGGGCAGCGCAGCAGGAATAGTTGTTGCGCTGCCCTACGCCAAAATATAGTAAATGAGTCCTACAGTTTGAATGTAAATCAACATCCACCATGTCAGTTACGCTCACTGTTGCATCACCTTCACCAGCTTTGCATGCAACACCAGAAACAACATCTGAATGCCTTCACTAATGTCATTGGATCCAAACACAGACCACAGCTTTCACCTCACTGTCACATATTTCCATCTACAGCCTTTTCTATGCTCTGATGTTGTGTCTAAACAAACACATGTCTTCATTGTGTATAATCCACTTCATTGTGCTAAACCATAGTATACTGATTTGGGACACGCCAATACTCATACAAAGTCAGTGTAAACCGGGATTATTAAGCACAACATATTAAATGGTCACACAATCATGGCCAGAATATCAAGGGATAACATTTCAAAAGCTACGTTTTGATACACTTTCTCTACCTAACTCCACATTTCCATACCATGGTGATATTTAATAATATATCTTCAAGGTACGTAGATATGGAGTTAAGAGTAGTAAATCCTAACCTCTTGCACATACCTGTTCAATATTTTGTCCCTGGATATACTGGTCACGATATTGTGAATTTTTGATATGTTGTCCTTGGTATTCCCTACTGCAATCTACCACGAATGATTCCCAAATCCCTGACAGTCCTGTCATAAAGACAAACACATTTCAAGAGTCAGGGGCGATGCCAGCCACTACTTCATTAGTATTGTTCCATGGCCGGTTAGGCAGTCAAACTGGATCCTAATCTCGAAGGATGCTGATGCATTGACGTCATTTGGAAGTAGTCAGGGGTCGCAGCTGAGACCTCTAGCTTGCTCCCTGCTACTCTCCTTTGTGTTGTGACCCCTGGCCTCAGAAGAGGCAGAGGTTTTGCCCCTTACGAGGTCAGGGGTCGCAAAGGAAGTGCCGGGAGTAGCAGGAAAGAAGCTAGAGGTCACAGCTGCGACCCCTGACGACCTCGAAATGACGTTCATGTGCTGATGGCAGGCTGGAAACTTCCCTGCCAGCTTGCTCTGCTAACGAACTCGACTGCTTGGCAACGCTTTTGCTGGCACAGGGGTTAAGGCGCCTAGAGTTTTCAATTTGTTCTTGCTCAGACTGGCACGCAAGCTAAAGAACTGAGGCAGAGTCTACGCTGTTAAAGGAATTTATCAGAGGCCTTCCTGAAACGGCTCCATTTATCTAGTGGAAGGTAAACATTTTCTCAAAAGGTGCCTCTGATCGGAAGTTGATTTTCATACCTCAATTCCTACGCTGCGTTCTTGCAAAGGAGTTTCCTGTTTACCTCTCCCCGCTCTGTAGAGAACAAGAAATCTTCTTGATGAGGTATTTAGTATTTGCTGATCTACTCAGATTAGGAAATATATGAGCAAGCTAGAGCAAAGGTGTTTGGCATTTTTATTGCTTGATATGACTGTAACCGTAAAACAACTTTGCAGTTACCGGAACCAAATATGTGACGAATACATCTGGTTCTAACTGTCTATACAAGAAGTGAGGAAAGAGTGGCCTGGCATGCTAATAAGAACGATAGATATTGTCGCTACGTTGAATATGGCCTCTGTCTCTATTCATTCAAATACACCTGCAAGGTATTGGCAGCTTTGCCAGCCATAAGCCATCCAAACGTAGTAGCCACATCTTGTGTGTCTGCGCCCCGTTTATAAAAAAAATGGCGGATTTACTTGGCTTGGGCACAAAAGGGGGACAACTGTTTGTTGTGGAAAGAGAACACTTCTCAAGAATGTCTCCTTGAGTTTACCGTAATAAGGGATAGTGGAACAGGCCACCCTAATTATGTTTCTGGTTTGATATCGTTACACGAAACACCTTCTACAATAGCTGTTTATTCCCAAAATACATTTTATTTTGAATAGCGCACTGGGTTTTAAAGCGTCCAGACATAATTTAATGATCAACAGCTATAGATTTTATTTTAGCTTGACCTAGTGAGTGAACTTTTACACCAAAAGTATTTTTTCAAAGCCAAGTGTCACTAGAAACATCAGCCTTGTCTCATATATTTAACTGGAAATTATAATGGAAAGTACATGACAAGGTGGGCATCAACGTTACTGGCTATGTTTAATACCATTTGGCATTTGCTGCTCTAATTAAAAAAGGTTAACAGTGTGAGCTTGTACTCGACAATGTTATCTTTGCAACCAATTAAAAAAAATGTTTGTGGCAGTCTGCTACAAAAGGTTTTTACTTCATCATGTTTGTACAAGCAATCTAAGACTATCTACATCTATTGGCAGATTGATTTTGTGCAGGAAGGGAAATCTTGCACACAATCAATTAATTCAGGTGATTTCCTCTTTCTGTGTGTGCTACAGAATGCAGCACACATAGATAAAGGAATAAACGAGGAGAAATAAAAATATTTCTCCTCGTTGTGTCTCCCTAACGCCACCCCTAGGGTGCCGTTAGAGTCTGATGCATTCCCAGATTTCCGATTTCTCGTAATTGAGGGAATGTGTCAGGTTCCATGGGTGTTGTGTGGTAACACCCATGGAGCGCCCCTTTCACGCAGTGTTTTGCGTGAAAGGGGCAAATATTTATATATTAATAGGAAGGGTGCCTGTGTTGGCGCACAGCAGCTCATTGTGCGCTGACACTGGGGAAAAGGACAGGAATGTGCCTTATCACATAGGTACAGCGCATTCTTTCCGTTTTGCTTTGACATAGGGCAGTGCAGCAAGATTCCTTGCAGTGCTGCCCTATGCCAAAACCTCATAAACGAGACCCTAAGTATTTGTTTGAGGACTGTTGTTTTGATAATTGGGAGTAATACTGTTTGTTATTTCCCTTTTTGTGAATTATAACTATTGCCCTTAGGTATTATGCTCAGATTAGCTAAGTGTGTAAAGTGGAGGGATTTGATAGATGACTATGACTTAAAACCGTGGGACTAACTATTCTGTAGGATTCCAGGCAGTCTGTCTAGGCTCAAGTATACACAGCTCGATTCATGGTTCGGGTCATTAAAACAAAGAGTGGAGCCCCTTGGACTTGAAAGAGGAAAGAGACCTGCACACCATTGGAACACTAAAGAAAGAAGTTGCAAATTGGTATGAACTGCTATTCAATGCAGAGGCAAATGTTAAAGCATCGACTTATCAGAAGTGGACTGGTCATTTGCTGAATGATACCATACCACAGTCTGCTCTTAAAAAATGAAAACAAAACATTTCTTTGTTTATTGTTGAAACACATGCATTTCAACAAAAAAAAACTTTGTTCAAAGACAATCACAGCCATGGTGATCTGCTGACTTCGGCAGGCCATCATCCCTGTGATGGAAGGTATTCGAATGGGTCGCAAACTGCGACCTTGCTCATTTATATTCATGAGGTAGATCGATTTGCAACCCGACTCGGTGATGCGGCGAGCGTAACGGAAGTGGTTTTATTTATTTTTTAATTTAATTTTACCTATCCCGCCGTCTGTCAACTTCCCCCGCCCCACCTCACTGCTCACCACTCTTACCTGTGCCGGACCCACCTCAATTCATTATATGTCCCTTTCTAGGAATCACATGCAGTACTACAATACTAATACTTTGGTTTTCAGCAGAGCTTACTACCACAGTAATGCCACTTCAGAGTGAATTCCTATGCCCAGTTAAATGGCGCTCAGTTTTTTCTACCCTTGTAAGTGGGAAGGTCATCTTTTTGCGTGACCCTTTTCCTTTGGAGCAACATTTTACAGTTGGTGGTACTTAACTGCCTTTAAGAGTACATAGTAACACTTCCAAAACCATTAAACAGGTTTGCCACTGCATGACCTCAGTAGCTTCTCTGAAGTGAACCTATGGAGATATAAATACAAAGGCTACTGCACATTAATAAAACTAACAGACACAATACTCTAGTGACTAGCATTAAGAAATGGATAAAAGGATGATTCTTAAAGAGAAGATGAATTGTGTGCAAGTTTGAGGAAAAGAGGGTAGAGAGGCTAGGAGAGAAAACTGACAAAGTTAGACTGAGCACATGATAGGTGCAGGACAGTTGACCTGGGGGCAAAACAGAGTTAATGCTGGAAACTTATAAGGAGAGAAGGGTTGCTAGATAGGGAGGGGTGCAGTCACTGGAATAGTTAGAGATAACAGCAATACAGATAAATCAATGCAAAGATGTTTAGAAGGTTATCTAGGATGGTCTCGAATGGTTTGTTAAACGAGACTTTAGTACTAGACAGCCACAGATCTCATCGGCTCAGAAAGGTGTCTTCAGGAGCTACCAGTCCATAGAAATCGATTAATCAATCAATCATGTTTCTTGTAAAGCATGGCTACTCACCACTAAGGGTCACAAGGCGCTGAGTGGGGGGGATGGATCTGCAGTTTTGTCGAAGAGCTAGGTCTTGAGGTCCTTCTGAATTGAGGCATCGACGGTGAGTGCCTGAGATGTAAAAGCAGGGAGTTCCCGGTCTCCAGGAAATAGTTACACTGCTGGACAGCAGGATCCACATTGCACAGCGAATTCCATTTCGACTATTTAGCCTTTTCTACCCACTTCCATGTCCAATTGTTGTAACCCATATACTGAACTTTCATATGTGCCTTGAAAACAGTTGTGCACTTCTTAACAGAATGTGTTTTGCTCCTCCTCACCGTATATACACTTTGGAACGCAATATTTTCTCCCCTGTCTTCTGACTGTAGTAAGCTTTTGTCTTCTCCTAATATCTACATATCTATACTTCAACTCCCGTCACATCAAAATGTACCTTCTCCATGAAGTCGATAACTTGGTAGCACATACCTCAAGGAGACAATCAGCATGTCTGTTTGCATCACATCAACTACCAACTCCTGCACAGCCAAAGCGTTTGCCAGCACTAATGGTGCATCCCCACTTTAAGCACTGCTCCAAAGGAGCATTTTATTGTAGGTGATAAAAAAAACTGCAATGATGTTGAATAGACTAATGTCCCAAGAATGCAACTTCACACTAAAGCAAAACTGCACAGCATTATCCACCATCAACTGCTTTGGCAACCTTTTCTTACCAAACACACTTTTCAAACACGACAAGCCCCAAGCAAGCTGTCACCTCATAGGTTCGAATTCGATCCCAGTGGCCACTGTAGAGGGAACAGTCTTGGAAAATAGGTCTTTAATGGAGATACACAGCAACAAGGCTCTTCGTCGCAGCAACTGGCAGTCAACGAACATACTCAAAGTTCTACATGGTGACCAGTAGCGGTAGGTGGTGGGTGTTCTCCCGGGCGGTGACTTGGGGTGGGGGAGGGGCAGGGTAGGGGTTGGAAACTATGGAATACGGCCAAATTCAGGTTAAGTAAACATATAAATAAATAATATGAATTTTGTTGCGCGCACTGCATCGAATTTGGCGATTCAGTGCGCACAACGAAATTCGTTTTATTTATTTATATGTTTACTTTCCTGCATTTGGCAGTATTCCATAGTTTACTGCCCCCACCGTGCCCCTCCCACACCCCATGTCACCGCCCAGGAGCACTCCCACCACCGACCGCTACTGATGGTGACTACACGTAATACACAATGAATTAACCTGGAAAGTATGTTACAATATAGAACCAATGTAGAGAGGCAGAAATGGAAACCATGGGAGGGGGAAGAAAGGCATGCCTAAAAGATTAAGTAAAGATGGGTCAAAGGGGGCAAGTGAATAAGCAGAAAATCCAAGCTCGAGAAAAGAGCAGTTGTCCAGTTTTTAGAAGATAAGAGCAGAGGTAACCATTGTTGCACAATGGGAAGTAAGGAAAGCTTGAACTTAATAAAGATTGGATGGCTGGAAAGCAGCCGAAACTCATAAAGATTGCTAAGCAGGAAGTAGCAGATACGAAGAAGGAAAGAGAGGTGCAGGGAATGGGTAATGGACGAAGACAGGAATTTTGGTTTTGAAGGGATTGAGATCTGGATAGCGAGATATAATATATAGACCTGGAGACAGGTGAGGCTGTACTGTGTAAGGTCTTTTAGAGATAGCGCGAATTGAAAGAAACAAAGATAAGAGAGTTGTCATCATATAAGTAACAGGAAAGCACATCAAAAAAGATAAGCATGGAGATAAGTGATGAATATAGAGAAAAGAAGAACGCCCGAGGCCAAGCTCTGAGACACCCCACAGAGAACCAGAAGAGAGGAGGGTAAGAGATAAGCAGTGCTGGCACCAGAGGACACAGAGCAGGATTGGCCAGACGGATTGGTTGAGAACCGTGTGTCGTGTATTTCTATAGGTTCTGAATCAGTCCCCCTATTCCTGACCCTATTCTGGTTAAACTAACTATCAAGTTAACTAACAGTCAGCCCATGAGGCAAGAAAACCCCCATGATGCAGATACCGTTATCTGACGCAGTCACACTCCGGCACAGGAACGTGTTATCTGATTAGGTCATAACGCTTGAGATCTAATTAGACAAGCGACATTCCTCCAGCCCCTGATAAGGCATACGACGTTCTCATAACAAATCAAACCTATGACAACCTGGAAAATCCGTGCGGCCATTGTTTTGATTTCACAGAGAACTTTAGTAAAGAATGTGCTAACGAGCAAGTCGTATGACATCTTTATTGACGTATCTATGTCCATCCTTACGTCAATCTCGGCACCTTTAAGGTATAAATATTGCCGACCTTGCCCTATGCAAACACACGCGTGGTGACAAGACGGAGCAGCCATACTTGCCGAAGCCGAGAGCAGAAGCAGACCCCGCTGGCAGCAGCCCCGCCTTCCTGACGCGCTGAGAGACGCGCTGCTATCTCAAGCCGAGAGACCCAGCACCGGCGCTTTCGGGCAGCCCTCGCAGGCAGCCTGGAATATCGAGAGCAGAGAAAGAGATACCATTCCTCATTCATCCTAACTTCCAGGTACAGAACTGAATAACCCCTCACAGAGAATTCCTTAGTCATTCACTTGGCAAAACCAAACTTAACTTAAACTGTAACTTTCTATTCCCGCCCACGCATTAGACTTAGGTCAGGTACACGGGGTAGGCGTATTTAGAAACACCAGTTGAGTACGTTTAGTCAAATGTATATGTGTATGTAAATATATTTTAATCATTTTAAACATCATATGGCTCAGAAACCATATCAATGTTTTTACAGTATTATTTTATACTATTGCTTTTAATGTATGCACTTTACTTAACTATAAGTATTGCAATAATATCGATCCATTTCTCATGTATGAGAAAAGAGACTGATCAATAAATAACACCTTTTTATTGAACACGCCCGTCTCTTCCTTTTCTCTACATTCTGATGAGACTAAGAATGCACGTACTGACTGAGTAAAATAATTGCCTTGTGCTCACACGACTCTTGAGATTGACTCTTGATTAGGGGAGAGCAAAGTTGTCATGTTCTATGGTTGTCAGAAACTAAATCCCTTCTTGTCTAATCAGGGGAGTTAATTCCTTCCTTGAACATTCGAGAAAGTTTCTAGCGAACTCTGAGCTTAGCTGGCAAACCCAAAAATTAAGTCTAGTATCGACAGTAGTAGACCTAGTTAACGTCTGGTCTAGGCCTTTACTGCTGTAGGTATTATTCCAATGCGCAGAGCCTATTGGGAAAATAGGAGCTACACTACATGGCGCCCAACGCGTTTGGAAAGGGCGATAAAACTAACGTAAGACATTTAGAGTAACTCAGTCGTGCTTTCTCACTCAGACCCCTTTTCCCAAATACTCCAAAGACGTCTGGAGTGGGTGAAAGGTTATATCCTCCAAAACCTCGCAGGAGGGAACTCCTATGTAAGGTTCTTGGTCAAGTCAACGTTGAAGGATAAACAGTTCCAAAATATTGTGCATCTAATCTCTGTTTCCATAAAGAAACCTGATCTGCAAACAAAAAACATAATACCATCCTGTCAGTAAAATGTCTGACAATGAGGATGAAAGAGAAGCAGTTAGATTAGCAACTGAACTCGCAGATGCTGATGCTACCATGCAAGCAGCAGACGCGGATATAATACTCATTCCGGTCATTAAAAGGAGATCTATAACCTTAAAACTTATAGAAAATGGACTGACACCTAGAGGTGGCACAGTCATATTCGTAATCGAGGCACACGAATATCGGCAGACAGAGGTATACTATTCATGGATACATTTTCCAGCAGCAAATGCTGTAACAAAGTACTTCCACTATTACAAAGTAGAGGAACCTCCTGAAACGTACACTCCTTTCGAGGAGGTGGAAGTACCACTCAAATTCCAAGAGCATTTGCTCTTATTTGATGGCGCCCTAAAACATAATAATCACATTACAAGGCTCGGTCCTTTAGGAAGACCAGGAGCAACGTGGCCGGTCTTAGCCGGATACACACCACATCCAGACATCGAAAGAATGCCTGCAGCAGAGCTGTTAATACAGCTAAAACAACTACTAAAAATTAATAGACAATTAGTTCAGTATGTAATGCGGACTTCAACAATTCAGCCAGCGATTAAACTTCCACAGCTGACCCCTCACCAGGGGAACACAAATAAAATTACACCACAGAACATCCAATCCTGCCTAGGTAAAGTTCCAGCTAAACGGGAACAAATACCATTCTGGTTGGCACAGAAAATCACCCAAATAGAGGCGGTGTTTCCTGACACCACCCCGCTGGAAAAACACAGGATTCTGACTATATGTCTCCCAATGGGAATCGCACCACACATTGAGGACTGTGACACTTGGGGTACAGTCTTTGCTTCCATCTACACAAAAACGCACGGTGTTCCATCCATTTCGGTAATACCAGATGTGCTTAAACAAATTCAAGATGAATACGGTCCAGAACCTGCTTTAACTCTTGGTATGAAATTACTAAAAGACTTCAAGCAGGTCTCGGCTATATTATTAGCCAACATAAAAGGTGAAGCAGCAAACGTGGCGATCCGCCAGAGGTTAAAAGAGACAGATATAGCAGACCAACCAGCTGAAATTGCCAGAATCATAGAAAAATCCTATGAAGAACTAGGCAGAGATAGTCTAGGTGGAATACCAGTAAACCCGCAACTGACTACAAGTCCAGAAAAAATATTTTTTAATAATAATTCACCAAAAAAGAACTGGGATGGAAACAAACAATCCAATCCTAAAGAAAAGAAATTCCAGTCCAGAGGAAGGTCTCCGAGGCGAAGAGAGAAATCTCCAAACCAAAGACAGAGGTCACCACAGAGTGACCCCTCTGGGAATAGATATAACCTTAGAAATAGGGATAATATTAAAAAACCTGATAGATATCAAGACATTGATACACGTCCCTCTCAATCTTTTCAGAATTCCTCGCAGAAATCGGAAAGAAGAGGACGATCAGAAGAGCACGCCAAGTCCAAAGACAAGGAACCTGCTCAGCTAAAAAAGAAATTACAATTTCCAAAAAAAGAAGGTAGCCAGTATCAAGGTAGTTAACAATGCCGAGAATACTGAGGACACAACTGAAAAACGGAGAGTGGGCTCAGACAATGCTAGACAGCGCAGCAGAGGTGAGCATAGCTCGCAAAGTCCTTATGAATCATCTGGAGACAGTGGACACGAATGAATACCTTCAAGTGGAAACTGCAGACACCAGAGTTAGCAAGCCCCACAAGATATACGAGATAACATTACGTATAGAGGGAGATAAGACTAGGAAAATAAGGGGACTATTTTGGGATAACCTCTCCAAAGGCTATGACATCCTTCTAGCTGAAAAAGACTGGCCACCAGAGTTTGTCAGGGAGTGCCCTCATGGCGAAGAAGTAATTATGCCTGCCTTCTCGAATCAAATACCGATTCATAAAAAATATACACTTGCTAGAAAGTGGGCAGTGGCCTTAGCACCTGCTTTATATAAAAATCATGTATGATGGGATGAGGACTCCCCTCCTCACAAAATCCAGTTAAAATCACAACCAACTGCACAAAGGCAGTACCCAATTAAGCAAGAAGCTAAAAAACAAGTAAATGAAATACTAGATCAGCTAGAATACCAGGGGGTGATTGAAACTTGCACCTCACAAATGAACAATCCTTTGTTTCCGGTCTCCAAACCAGACAATTCGTACCGTCTAGTTTTGGATTACCGACACCTTAACACATGTTGCAAAACCTTTGCAGTACAAAACTCACACAGTGCTGCACTAATGAATAACATAGTGCGCAAAAAATACAAAACTACCTTGGACATTTCCAATGGATTCTTTTGTCAAAACATAGCACCGGAGAGCAGATATTTAACTGCATTCTCAGTAAATGGCACTCAAAAACAATTCTGTCGGTTAGCCCAGGGGTACAAGAACAGCCCGGGGGTATTCTCAGCGAGAGTAACAGAATTACTACAACTATATGATGATGAAGCATTATCTTATGTTGATGACATTTACCTAACAGATGATGACTTGGAGACTCACTTGAAAAGAGTGAACACCATAATACTTGGGTTCGCTGCAGAGGGTTACAAATTCAACTTCAAAAAGTCCAGAATTGCCCATCTAAAAGTCCTATTCTTAGGATATGAGTTATCAAGTGAAGGCAAAAGCCTGGCAGACAATTTCCTAGAGAAATGTGCCGTAATCCAAGCTCCTAAAACACTAAAAAACCTACAGTCAATTCTAGGCTTCCTAAATTTCGGAAGAACATACATTGCAAATTACGCAGAAAGGGTCAAACCCCTTTACGATCTAATTAAACCAGACTTTAAAAGATCCAATTGGATTCAAACACACACAGAAATTTTGAGATCCTTACAAACAGACATGCTAATTAAAACAAAATTAGAAACACGTGATAACACACGCAATCTTGTGATTCGAGTCATCCCAGGGGGATGCGGATTCACATACCTGACTTCTAATGAAGGAGAAAAGGTACCAATTGCATTCAAAGCACACTTGTACACAGAAGCTGAACAGAAATTCAGTAATACAGAAAAAATCATTCGTGCAGTTCAAACCGCAATAGCTAGAGAAAAAGACATAGCTGACGGTAGACATATCACAGTCAGAACAGCAGAATCAGCCTTTGAGGCACTAACAGCACCGTGTAATTTACCAACAACAACATTGAATCCGGAATGGATACAATGGGTGAATTCAATCACAATGGACAAAGTATACTACTTCTTTGATCCAGAACTAGAAGAATTAAAAAATCTAAAATATGAAAAGACGTATCCTCTGCCAATCGACATTCTTCCTCTACGACATTACGCCTGTGTAATCTATACAGACGGACATGCTCAACCCTCCGTTTGGGGAGAACAAGCATACAACCCCACATGTGAGATTACAAAAGAAGTGTGGCGCGGAGGTAAACTGAGACCTCTATTAACAAAATCACACTCGGTAGAAACTAATTCAGAAAAACAAACTGAAATAATAGCATTGAAAATGGCGCTAGATAATGCGGATCGCGAATTCCCGACACTTATAGTGTCAGATTCATATTACTGCGTCAAATCATACAACAAGGATTTGCAGACATGGATTCAGAATGGTTACAAAGATGACACAGATGCACCAATAAAGCAGAGACTGCTCTGGGAACAAGTAGCTCTTTTGAAAAAAGAACTACCAAAGACTCACGTGACTCACTCACTGAGTCATCAACGTGATGGCGTTCACGTTGTAGGGAATTCATTGACTGAAACAGCCGCAGCGGCAGCCACTAAATCGGCTCCCGTAGATCGAAAAAAGCGTACATTAAAATACATTGACGGTGAAACATTGCTGGCGGTGAAAACGTCATCAAAAGGCGACTGCTCAGCACTACCGATCAACTATCCACTCAATTATACATACATAATCGATGCAAACTCCGTCCCTTTTGCTCGAATCCCTGGAGTGGGGGATAGAGTGATTCCAAACATGGACAGGAGAAACTTGTTAATCGCAGAGGCACACATGGGCGAGGGTCACAGACACCTTAAATTAAAAGATTCTCTGGAAGAATTACAATCACGGTACTGGTGGCCAGGCATGAGCCTGCACTACACCATGTTTGTAAAAAACTGCCCAAACTGCAACAGAGATCGCAGTGGGGAGAGAAGCAGTTTAATACCTCGTCGTATCAAGGCAGATAATATTACCAGCAAAAAGAATGGCTTGCGATTAACATATACAGGCTAGTTTCCACTTATAATGTAGATCACCAGCACTCGGCTGACGTCCGGACTATTATACAAGATTTGCGAGTCTAAATGGCATATACGCTAAGAGCATGCTACGTTCGACCATTGTTTTCACTCAGGCAATCCAGCCTGGGGGGGAAACATGGCCAAATGAGCACAGCCCAGCGGGAATCTTCTCACTTCCTTCCTGAGGGTACGGGATGGTGTAAAGAAAAAACCAAGGCAGAAAGCAATCTATAATGGAAAGGATATTAGGTTCGGGAGCTGGGTGGGTCAAACATCTAATAAGTGTCCAAAGTAGTCTAAATAACTTGCCAAGAAATTCTCTGAAGGGATTCAGTCCGTACGAATTATTATTCGGAACTAGGATGTTGATCTCTGACCTTGATAGTCAGACTTCAGTGGTAATAGAAAAAACCTTTGATGTCAAAGACCGTTTGGCTATTTTGCAGGACTTAAACAAAACAAGAAAAGACCTGAGCAACATACAGTTGAAACAACAGCCAACAACCACTGAAGAATCACCACCTGTCCCAGCAAGACCTGTCTGGATTCCAAAAGTCGGGGATCTAGTCAGGGAGAAGATCGCGGTAAAGAAGGAATTTGGGCCTTCTTACAGAAAAGCAGTTCCTGTCTTGTCTGTCAACGGGACAAGATCAGTTGTACTACCGCCACTTGCTGGTAAAAAGGAGAACCGAGTTGTATCCATCGACCTGGTAAAACCACAACATGTGGCCGATAACAAACAGTAGGCCAAGTGGACTCCCAATAAGTAGCAGAACACCAAGGTTTGCTACCAGTACAGAGGTCCTAACAAAAAGGCTCATCACATTCGAAACGCCTGCAGAAGAACAAGAAGGACTATGCAACAATGCAATAGAACTAAGACCTCTGAAAACCCAAATAAAGACATTTAGCAGAGACACACCAATCTATACTGAAGTACCAAGTGAAAATGCAAGGAACAAAAATCCTGAAGCAATTGGAACAATTGACAGAACTGCATCCGGGTACTTCATCAACTTCGATGATTCCTCTGACGGCTTCAGTGAATCAAAGACACAGCCATCATCAAAATCCTTTAAAGACAAAGCTAAGGAACTTTTGAAACATCTGAAAGAAACATATCTGGTTTCTCCATGGATTGAATTTTGGGTGGGTTTTGGTGCATTTATCCTCATACTTTGGCTCATCATGGTATTTACTTTGGGACGCTTCATTGAGGGAAAATATGCTAAAATGGACACAGCAAGTCAGAACATCAACTTGGTCCTCAAACCACACACATCTTCACACGTCGAGAAAAGAGAACTTTCTTCAGAACTTTCTTCAGCCAACTTCACAGCCAATCCTATACCTGGTGGGGTAGCCTGGGACAACACTGACTATGAAATTTATGGTCCGGTCGAGATCCTGAAATATCCACACCAAATCAAGATCTCTTTGAGTGACTTTGCAAAACCAAACTCATTTGCTGATGATTGGGACTTCGAGAGTATTAACAACATGATGTCTGACTTAGTAATGTCTGCTAAATTTACAAAACATGATTATTTGCAAGGTTCTACAAATTATGATAGTATGTATTGCTATAACCATTATGGTAACCATTTTTTGCATAAATCTGCACAACCTAGAAATGTTTTAAATTATAATCAATGGGAACATTGCGCTACACCTCCAAAAGGGAGCTCTAGAACCGTGTATGACAAATATTCATATTTTTCAGGTTTTAACATAAGTAATGCTGAAACATTTTATTTTAAATTGTCAAACAAGACAGGGATGAAAACCATGATAACCAACACAAAATTGATATATTCAGATTCATTCTTTGAAAAAATGAATACATTTGGATTTGATTATTGGGACAAAAATGTTGATTTGAAAAGTGTTTGGGGTACAAAAGAATGGCAAGTACAGGGTTTAGAAGCTTTGTTTAGAGCCTGCATGATCCCAGAACAAATGATATTTTTAAATGACACTGTTCAACAAACCACCTGTCTTGGCTTAGCCAAAATCAAAGATTTAAATAATCCGTCTATTCCAAAGCCAACAATGTTTAGCAATAACTCTGATACAGATGAAGAGATAGACGTAAACCATATACTAAACAAAAACAGAACACATCCTGATTGGAAACAATGGTTGATCTGGCCCACAGATACAAATAACTGTCAAGATAGATTCCTGAATAAAACACAGGGTTTTAAAATGACCAGGCCAGACCCTAGATATCCCCAAAGACATCACCCAGGGATAATAACAACCTACAGTGTGGGCAAATTATGCCTTCAATGGCTACAGACTTCCACACTGCCTGAAATTAAGCAACACCTAACTTTACTTACTGATGGTGCTGACTTGCGTGATTTCATAATGGGACCACGCAAACAGCGTCAAAAGCGTTTCATAGCAGCCTCTGTATATGCAGCATACAATGAGGCCCGGAAGGTTACTCAAATTGAGACAGCAGAAAGAATACGGGAAATTGACCGTACTAATTTGGAAAAATCACTTTCTGTAGTGGACAATGGGTTAATGACTCTGTCCTCCAGAATTTTTTCATTGGACAGCATTGTGTCTTCAGCAATCGATATATTATCGCAAGACTTACTGTTATTGCAACATGGTCAGTCACAATTGCGTTCCATTGTACAGCTTGGCTGGACGTTACAAAATCTGCGTTCAGGCTATGTGCCTTGGCGTTTAATCAACACAACGTCACTATTCCAAATCTTTAACCTTACTGATAGACAAATCGGTATGGCGCAAAAGGGTGCTGATTATACAATCTTGAGCATTGAAAAACTAGAAAGATTACCAATGACAATGTCAGAACGACCTGTCAGTGAATGGATAATCCACGGAATCATAAATATTCCAATCTCAACCTTCAGGTTTCAATACTGCCAAAAATATATACAGGCTGGCATGTACGAGAAATTGGGAAAGGGGTACCTTAAAACAACTTGGAACCTGCCCTATTCACATGCATGTGTCAGTAATAAAGGACAGAAAGTGTTTCTTAGTGGCAACAATTGTGCTATGTCACTAAGCGGCACGCTTCTGTGTAACGGAATTAGTTTGCATGGAGCCTGTGAAGGGAATTCATACAACCTTTCATGTCACCAGCAAGGTGCACCTGCAACTGAAATAGAACCATTCTTTCAAAGACTCTATAATGGGAGTTACATTCTTATTGTAGACCGCAGATGTTGCAGTCTTATGCCCGGGACTCCTTATCTAGTAACTACAACGGCGAAGGTCAAGTGCTGTGGACGTTCTTTATTCCCCAGCTCCTTTCCAGACAGGGAGGCAAGGGCATGGCCCAGTTTGAAAATTACTTCTATTCGAATAGACACTTTAAGCAGAATGAAAACAGTGCTTCTTCAGACGCCTACAAGGCTCACGTCATCAAAAGAAACGTATGATCTACAAGTCGCAAGGACGACTGCAGAGATACATACATTATTATCAACTAATTCCCCCGTACATTTCGCGGAAATCCTGAGCGAAATCTTAAATATTTCTGATACCAATGGGATCTCAGGGGTATTTAAGAAAGTATTTTCGATGGCATTAACACCATTCAAAGCCATACTGGGTATTTTTCCAGATTTCGTCCATTCGATTTTTGGCGGACTTCCCCTGATCCTGGGACTAATTGCAGGAATCCTATTCCTAGTCCTTATTTTTCGTTATGGCAACCCATGTCACAGATCAAACTCTCGCGACAATGGAAGATACGATCCTAGCCATTGGATACCGGGACCGGATATCAAAAATCCTGGGACTCTCCCGGCTTAGAGACCTAAACATGACTTGGTTTCTATCATTTCGACCAATGTGGCAAAGGTGTGTTTTACCTGTACTAAGGTGTCTGCTATGCGGAGAAGAATGCGTGTTAGACACCTGTCTGACGCTACAATCGGATGCGCCAGTGGATGCAGATACACTGTTGGTTCCTACCAAGGTTCAACCTTTGTGCTGCCCTCAAAGGCTGCCAATCCTGATGACGGCATTCGTGGAATCTTCACCACTGCGATTGAAGAGTAGTGAAGTTCAGGATTAAAGCAGCATCGAACAGGTACGACCTTCTGTCAGCAATGCGAATCAGAATGTCAATGGAGACAATCATGCGCACGAATGCATGGTTACACCTATTTCCGACTTAGTGGAACTTTCCCATGAAGCTGTTGACAGTTTTTTCGAAAGCCTGAATGATATGATGTTCTCTCCAGAACAGAAATAGAGACTTTTGAGTAAACTCGCACACGGCGTTCCCTGAATTCGGCCTTCAACTTTAAAAAATAAAGTCACATGAACAATTTCACTCCAGTTCACGGACAGCAATTTTTTCAGCATGCCCCTTAAAATATTTTTCTACATATTTTTTCCCGGGACACTGATCTTCTGCTTAAAGTAAGAAACTATTCCTAGAGAACTAAAATTTCTATTTTTAGATACTTTATAGACTTTAGCTGCCCGCTGGTAGGTTCACAAATATTTTATTATGTGATGAAATGGTCTCGGACTTCCTTTCTGTATAGCCATATTAAGAGCCATTTCATGTGTATTTCTCATATACCAATAAGCAATAATGCATAAAAATGCGTGTTTACTTTTGCATTTAATTCATAGCTTAAGTGCATACAATATATATGACTGCAATTTTTCAGTATATTTGAAAATTTCGAAATGCATTTATGTATTTTGGGGTGGTAAGGTATACACTATACTCTATAGTATGTTGTACTATGTTATACTATGCATAGATTAGTAGATATGACCATAGTTAGCGTGGAGTGGGTGTCGTGTATTTCTATAGGTTCTGAATCAGTCCCCCTATTCCTGACCCTATTCTGGTTAAACTAACTATCAAGTTAACTAACAGTCAGCCCATGAGGCAAGAAAACCCCCATGATGCAGATACCGTTATCTGACGCAGTCACACTCCGGCACAGGAACGTGTTATCTGATTAGGTCATAACGCTTGAGATCTAATTAGACAAGCGACATTCCTCCAGCCCCTGATAAGGCATACGACGTTCTCATAACAAATCAAACCTATGACAACCTGGAAAATCCGTGCGGCCATTGTTTTGATTTCACAGAGAACTTTAGTAAAGAATGTGCTAACGAGCAAGTCGTATGACATCTTTATTGACGTATCTATGTCCATCCTTACGTCAATCTCGGCACCTTTAAGGTATAAATATTGCCGACCTTGCCCTATGCAAACACACGCGTGGTGACAAGACGGAGCAGCCATACTTGCCGAAGCCGAGAGCAGAAGCAGACCCCGCTGGCAGCAGCCCCGCCTTCCTGACGCGCTGAGAGACACGCTGCTATCTCAAGCCGAGAGACCCAGCACCGGCGCTTTCGGGCAGCCCTCGCAGGCAGCCTGGAATATCGAGAGCAGAGAAAGAGATACCATTCCTCATTCATCCTAACTTCCAGGTACAGAACTGAATAACCCCTCACAGAGAATTCCTTAGTCATTCACTTGGCAAAACCAAACTTAACTTAAACTGTAACTTTCTATTCCCGCCCACGCATTAGACTTAGGTCAGGTACACGGGGTAGGCGTATTTAGAAACACCAGTTGAGTACGTTTAGTCAAATGTATATGTGTATGTAAATATATTTTAATCATTTTAAACATCATATGGCTCAGAAACCATATCAATGTTTTTACAGTATTATTTTATACTATTGCTTTTAATGTATGCACTTTACTTAACTATAAGTATTGCAATAATATCGATCCATTTCTCATGTATGAGAAAAGAGACTGATCAATAAATAACACCTTTTTATTGAACACGCCCGTCTCTTCCTTTTCTCTACATTCTGATGAGACTAAGAATGCACGTACTGACTGAGTAAAATAATTGCCTTGTGCTCACACGACTCTTGAGATTGACTCTTGATTAGGGGAGAGCAAAGTTGTCATGTTCTATGGTTGTCAGAAACTAAATCCCTTCTTGTCTAATCAGGGGAGTTAATTCCTTCCTTGAACATTCGAGAAAGTTTCTAGCGAACTCTGAGCTTAGCTGGCAAACCCAAAAATTAAGTCTAGTATCGACAGTAGTAGACCTAGTTAACGTCTGGTCTAGGCCTTTACTGCTGTAGGTATTATTCCAATGCGCAGAGCCTATTGGGAAAATAGGAGCTACACTACACGTGCATTATACTTTGTAAGTGCAAACGGTCCAGACAACCTATGCAGCTGTTCCCTTCTTGCCATTTACAAATGTTCTTCGGAGTTTCTCTGATGTTTTGCTTTTTAGCAACAATTTGTGTGGTCTTTTATCCTGAGAAACTCCTCAAACTGCAAAGTAGTTTTCCTCAGGGTCACCCTTTTTTGTACACCCCGAGAGGAGGGCCCTCCGTTGGTCTACCCACCCAGTAGTCTTGAAGGGTAGCACTTCTCTGACTCAGCCTTGGCAGTACATATGCCTCATGGCCTCTCACTTTATATTAAGTCCAGAGAATTAGTGTAGATAGGGTCCTACTCATGGCTATTATTTGTGTTGTATATTAGGATGGTGACGAACATTATCAGCATAACTTTGTAATAACTAATTTCAATCAATGGAATCTGAGCGCACAGTAAAAGTTTGATAAACACTACCGCCAGCTGTATGCAAACATTTACTTTCATAAGAGTGACACTTACAGGATGAAATATGTTTGCTTTCCTGAGAGGACAACCCCATCCAGCACTTCTATTTCTTCTGGTATTTGCTTTGCAGGGCTGTCCTGAAAGACAGTCTTTTCAGAGCATCCAACTAGAAGGTGTACCTGGTCATCTGCATATATGGAATGACCTCTGCTTTGCATTCTGAGGAGATGAACTGTCTGAATCTGACGCTTCCTTCAAGTTTATTGAATTCCCTTCTGCTGGTGATACTTCTATAATGTGGAGCTGAATGCTGCCCACTTCCTCCTTGCTAGGAACAAACCAGAAGATGAACACTCCACCTGCAGATCTTCTGGCCTGCGCTGCTACTGCACTTGCCTGTGTGCAAGCCTCCACTCAACACATGGAGTCCAGGCCCGTAGCCATGGCACTTGAAGGACTCTCTACCACTCCTCAGAGAGAGAAGGGGGTACTGCCCGAGACGTTTCCTGCTAGAAGGGCTGGTGAGCTGCATGATGACTCTGCCTGTCAAGCAACCTCCTTTCCTGCACAATCGTTTGTAATTTTCGTCTTTGTTTGACTCTTTGCAGTAGGCCAGCATCAGTAGGCTTGCCAGATTGTCTCATTGAACAGACCAATTCTATAAACAGTGCATTTGTACTCAATGTTTTCTCCCCTTTGTTTTTTCACTGCTCCATCTCTGCATGAGGGATATTCACCTCAATAAATAGATATTGAGCAAAGGTTAAGTGATCTGTGACAATAAGCAAGCTAATTCAACAATAAAAAATCCACAATCAAAAACATGTAAAGAGACAAAATACACTAGACAAGGAATGTTGTGCAATTTCAAATCTGAGTCTCCACATTTTTTTTCTCAAGAGAAACATCCCTGCAAAATGAACAGAATAGCCACATAGGAGAAGCCCTTCCAGCCTTTGGGCCTACAGCCATTTCTGTGGTCAGAGGGTATTCTTACCCTCATGTGCATCAAGGTTGAGCGCACCTGAGTGTCAAACCACGGACCCAGAGCTGTAATGGTACCCATTTTAGGTGACCAAAACCATTAACCCTAAACCCAGGAGGTTGGCTTACATTTCTGGGGCCAGTCACTTTCTGTCAACAGCTGAATGCAGGGATGTTCTTTCTTGCTTCGATCTGGCTTGTCTGAGGTATGGGCAATCAACCCCAGTAGCTATTTTTGCTCCACACAACATAATACATGTTTGAGTTTGGTATCTACAGGAAGGGATCTCAGCTGAAGAAAAATCTATGGGCTTAAAAACCTCCAGACAACAAGACAGATATATCAAGGTCTGGGTTCTAAAGACAACGCAGAGGAGATCCAAAATATCCACCAGGCAAGGAACTGTGAAATAAAAACAAGCACAAGCAGAACTGAGATCAGACCAGAACTGAAAGTACTTACAGAACTCAACCACAAAAATTGGCAAGTATTAAAAGAAAGGAGTCAATGAACGTGTTGAAAAATACACTTTGACTGCGTTGTGATGCAGTTTATTAACCTCCTTATATGTCTTGTATTGAAAGCAGGCAGGAACAGGAAATGATAAGAGAAGATGGACTAGAGTAGCCACGGTGGATTGGAGAAAACAGTATAAAGGCAATCAGGCCGCCATCTTAGTCTGGGAATAAACTGCAGCCTGAAGTCCTGCCTGGAATAGGAAAGTGATCTAAAGCCTACAGCTGAAATATCATTAGCTAGTCTTCTCGAGCTGTTAGATCGCTACCATGCTGTTTGGAGAACATCGTCACCGTCTCAACCCACTGAGAGCATGTCACACTCCCAGAGAGGAAACACTGTGCCATACTCATCCCTGCACGGGCAACAAAGGGAAGGCTGCATCCATGTGGAGTTTAGCACGGTAAGAAATCTGGCGTCACCAACACATCCCACAGTCACACTGAAATGCCTATCCTCCTCGTTTGGGTCTTAAGAGCTATCCTCTGCTTCCTTCCCCATCCATCATGAGAGCCCGAGACATTCCTGGCTTGAGGATGCAACACTTGCTGGACTCAAAAATCTTGTAACAAAATAAATCCGTTTTTGTGGAAGGATTTAGAATCCTCTATTTTAAAGAATATTACTTGTGGTAGTGATCATGATCTTCTCTAATTTGCATACATTTCTTTACCTTACCAGCTGTTCTTTGTGGTAGTGTGTTTTTCAATACAGGATTGTGCTTATGTTTGTCATCATCTGCAATCCTGAACGGTACATAATGTGCTTAGCCATGGGCTCTGGTTTTACTCTCTTCACTCCTGTCTTACTTTACATTCATTGTGATTTGTTTATTGCTCACTTTTGTGATTTAGCGGGTATATTGCCGATACATTTGTTCGTTACATCTTAACTACAGCTGGATACTTTTGATGTATTCTACCCGGCTGTCCTGTACACCCCCTCTTTGAGCTTTGACTTGCCTCTTGTCTCTGTTTCCACAAGTGTCAAGGAGGCTTTGCAAGCCACTGTCAGGAGCACTGGTTGGCGAGGTCCACTAGCACTGTGTCATTTGTAGTGCTTGGTGGCACCTGTGCCTGTTTGTCCTTGAGAATAAGCCTTACACACGTACATTCCTCACTTGCTGCAGCAATTGTGAAACCTCCAATTCCAACGTCACCCATAGTCCAGCCTTCCTACATCACCAAGAGATTTGTTTAGAATCGTACAAGCAGAATTTACCGGAACTAAAACGCATTATTTGAGCAAGCACTTAGAAACAAAGCCATTGAAAATGAAAAAGGCCTTTGATGTATGAAGGACGCCTGAAGATAACCAATTGTAAGGCTGGTGCTCCGATTGGTCATGCAAAGATCAGATTAGGTCAGGTTTGACCCAACTTGTATGCATCTAGGCGCTGGAATAACCGGCTAGATTTGTACGGCCATTTTACCGCAGCCTGTAAGTATACATTCAATGCACTGCTTACGGCTTATAGTTCCATCTGTATAGATATGAACATATTACTGTAGATGGGGAGCAAGTGCAAACGAACGGAGTATGATGTGCTAACAAGACACCAGAGTCACCAACAAATACATTAGAAGCAATAAACACTGCTTAGGAGGCTGCTCTGTACATACAACTACTATTATCTAATCCCCCTCATTCCTTGTTGCCGGGAAACTGTATCAATGGTACAGATAAAAGTATGCTCGCGCTGTAGACATCACCCAAGTGCGCACGGGACAAGCGTCACTCAGTGTGCTGTGCACACCGTACTATTACACTGTTCTCACACGTCAGCTAACTATTTCTCATGGAAGTAACTACAAAAAAACACCTGACAGTGAAGTGATCCCTCACCACAAAGGGGTCGGAGACGTGTCATCTAAAAAGGCGTCGATAAATTGCAGACAACCGAAGGTGCACGCACGAACAAACATAAACCTCCCCAGACAGCCCATTTGCATCACAATCCTGTTAACACCTTCATTTGTCTGAACATTTACATGCATGGCGTTATATCGTAGGAGAAAAACATGCATCCGCTCAAGTAGGCGCTTGTGGTCGAGCCATTCACAGTAAGATGTACAGATATTATGTATTGCTTACGTATGTGCGTGTTTTACTTCCGTGTATATCTATTCATTCGAGTCAAGCATGTATTTATCGTTTATAAAGTGTTTTTCCATACTACAGACATCCGTTCATGCAGCCACCCTGCAAAAACTGGCAGATTTGACCGCTTTGTCACATTTTAAGCACTACTTATGCCTTATCCACTTAAGTATACCTTAGTCAGGGCCATGTCAATTAACCGATTTTGCAACTGCGGCATTCTCTGCATTTTAGAAATCAGGGGCCATATTATCAAGAAAGGGCGATACTTTATCGCCGCTTTTATCGGCAGGAACGTGCCGCTAAAGCAGCGATAATGGGCTTGATAATATGCCCTTGTGAATCCCCATAGAAGCCCAGTTTCTGGTGTTAACCTGCGCTTCTATGGGAATTCACAAGGGCATATTATCAAGCCCATTATCGCCGCTTTAGCAGCACTTTCCAGCCGATAAAAGCGTCGATAATGTATCGCCCTTTCTTGATAATATGGCCCGGGGTTTTCTAGTTGGCAGTGGTTTGTATCCTGTCCAAGTAGGGACCCTCCCATCTAGTCAGGGTAAGGGAGTTACACATCAAAAATAATTCCTGCTCACCCCATTGGTAGCTTGGCCTGAGCAGTCAGGCTTATCTCAGAGCCAATGTGTTTAGTATTTGTACATAAAACATACAATAACACAGTGAAAACACTGCAAACAGACACCATACCAGTTTAGAACAATAACCTATCTTTATCTAAACCAAACAAGACTGAAATGACAAAAATCTAACATACATAAGCAGAGATATCACTTTTTAAAGGTTTAGCCAGTTTAGTCCATAGAACTCTATGGATGCATTGATTTTAGCACAAAGTACCTCTGATGCGGCAAAATCCAAGATGAAAAATGGCCACAAAGGAGGGTAGCGTCAAAAAACACAAGTCATAATTCGATTCCTGAGTCCCAGGGGAATGGAGGCATCACTACTGCTGCACAACAGAAGTGTTGTGTCGATTCCTTATTGCGAGGAGAAGTGATGCATCAAATTCTGGACACGCAGTGATCCAGCGGGACACCAACCTGCAGACAATATTTACTAAATACTCATTCGGGCCCATAAACCACACTCACTCATTATCTGGTCAATGATACCCCGCTGGAGATCAATTTTAAGGTTAATTCTATATGTCCATTTTACCTCTCAGTCTTGAGCCTAACTAATACTAAGCCCTTTTCTTTACAACTGGAACTATTTTAGTTGATTATATTTGGCAATTATGACCAATAAACGGTGATCTGTTTTATTCATTAAATAACTACAGACTCGGATAAGGTTTAAAGGTTTATCTGAATTTTACCATATGAATCAAAAAACATATTACAGTGTTAACTCCATCATTCTGAAGAGGTAAGACTCGACTTATTTAGATTAAACTATATTTTAATGACAAGTACCTCAGGAAAAGAGGCTAGAGAGAAAAGGCACATTGACACAATACACAGACTTATAGTTACCTAGGATGGTGCAAGATCAGACCCCTCTGGCCAAGAGTTGTGGGCTCCTTAGAAAAATTCAGGTGACAAGTTCAGGACAGATTTAGGACAGGACAGGAAGCCTATTCTGGATTTGACACCTGCGTTTTACCCCTTTCTGACTCTAATTTCCTCCTCGGTTCTTCAGCGATCTTCTTTCTAATTCTATTACCTCCTCGGTTCTTCCGCGCTCTTCTTTCTAAGTTAATTTGCTTGAAAATTCTAAGTCTACTTCTTTGAGTATTTCGATCAGCAATCGGGTAGTATCTCTATCTCTCAGCGTCTTGGTAGCGATTAGCCTCCTTAGTCTAACTAACTACCCCAATTATACCTACTTAATGGCAAGTACCACCCCTAAATGATTGAACCTTATGAAACTAATTCTGATTGGATGATCATCACACCATACTAAGTGTAATACTTTTTTCTAAGAGCTTTGTCTTTATGTTCCCGCCCATTAATTTGTTTCTCCCAAGCTTTATTTCCCACCCATCTTCATAATGCATTATCAACAAAGTGTACAGTTTTGCACAGTTGTCCACTGAGTCTTCAGGATGTTCAGCTGGTTCCCAGGACATGTGGAAATGGTGTCCTTGATCGGGGTCCAAAACTTGAGATCATGACTCCGGAGTTGTCTCTGCCGCGTGTCACATGGGTGTCAGCCATTAGCTCTCTTTAAGGCCCAAATACGAACTAAGTCAAAAAGACAAGATATTAGATTCAAATAAAATTATTTCACTGTATACCACTTATCTCTACTCTAATCCCATTTAATTAAAAAGACAATGTATGCATTAGTACTTAGTATATAACGTGGTTCAGTTTCAGCAGAGCAGATGCTTAGCATGTGAGTTCTTAAACGCCCATTTTGACTGTCATTGCGCAGAAGCAAAGCTTTCCCTCCAAGCATTAAGACGTCATGCAGTTGATGAGTGCGCAGTTTGTTTTCCCTTGTTAGCAGCCATCTTTAGTTGCACTCAGGTTACTTGTTAGTAAAACACATAGGCAAGCTTCCCTCTTTTCTAATAAATGTAAAATGTTGTGTAATATTAGTATTACAAACAATATTAGTAATTGTTAGACCTGACACCTTTTGGCGTGATTCTTCCCCCATATTTTGCCTCTGACTCATGTGTGTTGATGCTGTGCTGGATTTCGTTTTTGCTGATTTAGATGCTTTGGACACTCTGCCACTGCTGATCAGTGTCAGAGTGTAAGTGCTCCTTCTGTAAATTGTGATATTGGTTGAGTATACCTGATTGGCATATTTGTATCACCACGAAGTCCCTAGTAAAGGGCACTGTGTGTGCCAGGGCTGGTGATGACAAATGCTACCAGTGGGCCTGCAGCGCAGATTGCGCCACCCACATGAGTAGCTTTAAAATGGTGACTCAGGCCTGCCAGCGCAGGGCCTGTGTGCAGCCAGTGACTGCCATGTCAGCCTGGCCAGTGTCCCCACTGGCTAGGCCTAACCCTTCCCTGTCTGGGCACATCAGTCACCCCTATGGAAGGCTCAAGGTACCCCCCTGGGAAGGGTGCAGTGTATGGATAAGGTAGAGCATGTGCTAGTGCAGGTACTATGCTCTGGTAGTGGGCTGCAGCCATTTTATGTGCTCACTGCTGTAAGGCTATCTTGCTCCATAGATTAACATGGAGGAGGCTGGGCCCATGTGATACCAGCCTATCTTCCCCTAGGAACAAGATGGGACATAAGTGAAAGATATCCCTGGACTCAGAATTTAATGACACATCTTTTAGTGAAGGGTGTTTTTAAATCCTGTGTTGGAGAATAGCACTTTTAGAAAGTGGCTGTTCTCTTGTCTAAACCTTTCAGTGTGCCTGGGTTTGTGGAATGCCTGCCTGGTCTGGATGTGACAGGGAGGGGCTGCAGAGCCCCCAGAGGAGAGGGTCGGAGCCATCCCGGGGATGAAAGGGCACATCTGCCTGCCTGGGAGGAGGGAGGAAGGAATGCCTGATAAGTGCTGAGCTGCGCCTGCCTACCTGCCCCACGTTAGCTCTCTCCTGGTGGTAAACTGACACCCCTGGCCCTGAAGCTGACAGGAAGAAGAAAACCAGAGACAAGTCAGTGCTCCGCAACCCCCAGAACTGGTTTAGACTGGACCCAGGGCCTCCATGCACAAAGACTTCAAAGACATTGAGGGGTATAAGGAAAGGACCCCTGACTACAGAAGTTTAGATTCTGAAATTCTGCAAGCAAGAAGGAACCTTCGCTGGAAGGAGGACAGCTAGAGAACTGAAGGAAGACTGCCTTGCTGTGTGCTCTAAGGGCTGACTTGTTCTACTGTCCAACTGGAAGCTAAGGAGAAGAAAGGGACTTTGCTGTGTGCTGTGACCCTGCCTACTTGAAACTGCCAAGACTCTGCTGTGTGCTGTGTCTACAACTGAATCTCCAAGGGCCTGAGAAGAGCTGGCCTCCTGTTGGGAACCCAGGGCTAAAGGTTCCTAAAGCTATCCCAGAAAACAGCTGCAAAATCGTGCTGTTGGGACCCGAGACGCGTGGTGCTGGACTGCGGAGCGTGAGGAAGGGATCGGCACATTAACCGTGAGGGTCGGAGGCTTGTGGAGCCTCCCCTCGTGAAATCTAGGTAGTGGCAAGGTCGAGAGGGGGGGTCTAGTCGAGACCAGCGCCCTTGGAAACCCTTTGCCGCCAAATCACCACCGCGGCCCGGGGCCAGGAAACCCCCCCGCAATCTGCTCTGAGGTCCAGGAGCTGCCGCGGCGAAGAACGAAGCCGCCGCGACCCCATTGGCTGAGGGAGCCGAGCCCCCTCACTAACGCCGCGACGGGATTGGCCCGCGCGGCGCAGCGTCATCAGCTGTGGTGTGCCGTGATTGACTGAGCCTGCGGAGCGTCATCGGCGAGGCCGCGCTGCCATTGGTTGGCGGCCTCGCGCTCAGAGGGGCTCGACTAGAGGGCCGCGACAGGATTGGCTGCCTCCGCTGAAGCTGCGGGAGGTGCCGAAGAATTGCCGTGATCACCGCTAGGCCCGGGAAAAGGTGAGCTGACCCCGCCGAGGGATTCGAAAAGCGTCCCGTCCCCCTGGCCTGCCGTCCCACACAAGGTGAGCCTCACCTCCTCCCCCGCCGCTCGTTGGATTGTCGAGAGCGGGCGGGAGGGGAAAGGGGACCGGCCGGGGCGGGGACGAGAGAGATCTGCCGGGCGAGGTGCGCCCGGAGCCTGAGAACGAGTGAGGCTGTCCCGGGGCAGAAGAGAGAGTCCCTGGGCCGCGCGGTGAGGCGCATCTGCAGCGCTTGAGGTCCAGTGCTTGAGGGGCTGATTCTCTGGCATAGTCCATACGCTGGAATTGTTTCCTTGGCTCGTTTTGAGAGCATCCCAATTATAAATCAGTGGCCATATTTTCTTACCTACTGATTAAAGAGACTAGAGACTTGAGACTGAGGTGATAAAGAACTTCCTATTAATAGGTGCAACCCTTAAGAATTAAGTGTAACCTTTACCTGAAGAAGTAATAATCGTGCAACTGCTTGATTTCCATGGCTGAAACTAGATAAAGTTATATATTTTTATAAAATATAAGTACCTGTGTGGTCTCAGTTTGTGGTGGATTGGGAATTACTGTTGTGTTAAGTGCAAATGTTATCCACATTGCCTCCGAGTTTAGCCTAAACTGCTCGCGCCATGCTACCTAGAGGGTGAGCAGGGGTTATCTCAGAGGGTTATTCCGTCGCCCTGACCGGAACTAGGGGTCCCTACTTGGGCCAAGGTACTTACCTTTGCCAACCAGAGACTCCCGGTTCTAACAGTAATTTATTACGATGTTACATGAGAGGATTATATCAGAGCAAGTTGCTTATGTGCAAATCCTTGCTCCATCAGCAGCCTCAGCTCCTTACTGAGGGGTGGCATGGCAGAAGACTTGTAGCACTGGTGCAATGCAGGAAAACCAGGTGCGCTGGGTTGTTGCAAAACAGGCACTATGTTGATTCTCCCAGTCGCCGGTAGGCAATGCATCGATTCCTTCAGCCACACAGTCGGGCCTGCATCAGACACAGTGCTCAGGATTCAGGTTGCAGTGCTGTCTCAGCCTCACAACAGGTTCTGACATGATTCTTCGCCTGCACCGCGGCGATGCATTGGTTTTGCAACAGTATGGGGTTGTTGCATCGGAAAAACAAGGCTCTGAAGGGCGATGCATGAATTTTCAGGACTTGAAACAGGAAAACCACATCCAAAGGCCCAGAACTGGGATTTGCACCACTTGGCAGGTTAGAACCACCAGCCTAGGAGTTCAGGAGAGCTGAATAAGAAGTCTTTGATCGCCCTGAGACCTCCAACAGGAGGTAAGAACACACAAGCATTGGAGAACCTTGACAAGCAGAACACAAAAGTAAAGTCCAGTCTTCTACTGTCCAGGTAGCAGCAGGCCAGTACAACACAGCAACAAGCAGAGTGGTAGTTTCCCTCCTACAGCCTCTCCAGCTCTTCTTCTTGGCAGAATCTCCTCTAATATTCCAGAAGTGTTCTAAAAATGTGGGGTAACAGGTCAAATACAATACCCCTTTCTGCCTTTGAAGTAGGCATACTTCAGAGGATAGACTTTGTAGTGCACATATCCTGCCTTGCCCTTACCTGGCTCAAGACAAGCTGCAAGGGGTTGGAGACAGCTTTATGTGAGGACAGGCACAGCCCTATTAAGGTGTCAGTGACAACTCCTCCCACCACTCTAGTACAGGAAGGCCCATCAGCTGATCACGATATGCAGAGCACACCTCCCTTTATGTGATTGTTTAGAGTGAATGCACAAACAGCCCTACTTTCAGTCTAACCCAGAAGTGGATTCTACATGCAGGAAGCGGCACAGGATGGTAAAGCAAGAAAATGCCTACTTTCTAAACGTGTCATTTTCAAACACACAATTTAAAAACCTCCTTCACAGAAAGATGTATTTTTAAATCCTGAGTTCAGGGAATTCAAACTCCAACTCTATCACTTTCCAATTGAAAGTTACACTTGTAGGGTGTTACAAGGCAGCTCCAATGAAAACCTATGGGAGAGATAGTCCTTGCAACAGTGACAAATAAAATGAACAGTATTTCACTGTCAGGACATGTAAAACACACAAGTACATGTCCTAACTTTCACATAGCACCCTGCCCCTGAAGCTACCTAGGGCCTAACTTAGGGGTGCCTTACATGTTATAAAAGGAAAGGTTTGGGCCTGGAAAGTGGATGCACTAGTCAGTTCCATTTGGCAGTTTGAAACTACACTCACAGATCCTGCAGAGGCAGGCCTGTGACATGATTGCAGGGCTACTTGTGTGGGTGGCACAATCAGTACTGCAGGCCTACCAGTAGCATTTGAATTACAGACCCTGGGCACTTTACTAGGTTCTTACCAGTAAATCAAATATGCCAATCATTGTTAACCAATCGCAATCATAATTTACACAGGGAGTACTTGTACTTTAGCACTGATCAGCAGTGGTAATGTGCCCAGAGTTCAAAAACCAGCAAACACGAAGTCCAGCATACAGTAAAAAATGCAGGAGGCAGAAGCAAAAAGACCGGGGAAACCTCGTCAAGGATGCCAGGTCTAACACTGCATAACTATGGGTTTGTCACAGTTGCCACATAAGCCGTCATCTATGGCATAATATATAGATTTTAACAAAACAACAAAAAATTCTATCTCAAACGGGTCAAATGTTACTCAAAATGCAGCAATAAACTTGCGTTACTGCTCTGTGCACATCCCTTGAAACGGTTGACAAGTCATCTTTCTGTTGCGTATTGCTGTACTTGGTTGTCAGACGGACACTAATGGTGTGAAACCATTGCCCAAAAAGTGTTCAGGTGTGTAAAAATGACATAATATGGAGGTAGTACTATCACAAAATATGCCTCATTATGATACATAATTTGCCTTTCCTTGCCGCATAATTGATTAAACCCTGTTGCCCAACTTGGATCTCCCTTGCCTCTTAATTCTATTGGCTCTGACGGTAGGTGCGTAGAGAAGTGTGAAAAGTGCATATCTAAAACACTTTTGTGTAGAGGGAAGGGGTGACACTGAGGCCGACAAAATAATTATAAGTATAATAGATTTCTAACCCCTAAACGCAACACACCTTTGAGAATGCCTGAAACGTTACTACTACTGGCCTATTTTGATTGATAAGCAAAATCTGTCAATGATGGTATTATTGTGATGTTGCTGGAGAATGTGCAGATGGGCGGAAAAAGAGTGCTAAAATTGCTAACTTATGCTTTTTCTACAGTACCAGCAGTAAATGCCTGGCACTGACATATCACAGAAATTCGGTAATACCCCGAAATGGATGTAAAGTTGTACATATGCGCTTGTTGGCGTTGGTCGCGAGGCCAAGGAAACGGAGGCTTTCTTACAAGTTACTGCAATTGATGCTAGTGCTGGCTAGGCGCAGGGTCGCCATTTCATGGATGGGACAGCGGGCCCCAGACGTAGATACATGGCTCAGGGATGTGAGGGAATGGACACTCGCAGAGGAAACACACATGCAACACACTAGAAGGGACGAGAAACTGCAGGAGGATTTGCTGGCGTGGAGAGCCATGTGCATAACAGGACTGGCGGCTGAGGGGCACTCGTCGACCAGTGACTCCGAAGGGACAAGTGAAGAGTTGTTCTCTGCACACGACTCTGAGGGGGAGGAGGGAGGGGCCAACTGAGGGATTCCTCGAACTGTACATGGAGCTGAGCCTGACCTGCTTTCCTCACAATTTCATGTGTAAACTGCTGGTTCCACTGCTACGCTGCATAGCCTTGTGTGCTCACAGGTGTTGTCATACTCCGAAATGTGCCATAAGTCCATCGATCTGTGTACAAATGTTTTTAATTATGCCTTGTTTTTTTTTTTTTATCTTGTATTTTCCAACAAAAATTGAAAAATAAAGTTTAAAAAAAATAAAGTTGTACATATGCTATGAGGGTGAAATGTGTTGAAATATGATTGGCACACATTTGTGCACTAAAAGCAAATTTCTTTGACAATCTGAATGAGGCCATTACCTCCCCGTCCTTGTTTTTCTCTTAGTCCTTACTTGGTGAGAAGCTTCCATTATCACAGATGTTGGTAGCCTATCCAGAGGAAACAGAACACCCTGTAGAGTGCCACCAGGTCTCTATGATAAAATGTATCAAGCATGCAGCCAGAGGGCTGGGCTGGGCTGGGTGATCGCACATGGTCACTCAGCGATACACAGTATTCAGTGTGTCTGCGTCCCTGACTTATGATCCAGTGTGAGGCCTGTAAACAGCTAATCACTGGGTGTGCCATTCCCACACACCCAATATGGCCGCCCTCTTGCCATCTGACCATAAAAGAGGACCCTACATATGTCATTTCCATTTTTTTCTTCTTCTGTGTTCACAGAATGATGTATCCTCAACTAGCTGCGGTACGCATATTTATGCTTTCAT
The DNA here is from genome assembly GCF_964261635.1 of Lissotriton helveticus. NCBI lineage: Eukaryota > Metazoa > Chordata > Amphibia > Caudata > Salamandridae > Lissotriton > Lissotriton helveticus. The sequence goes on along the minus strand of NC_136065.1, from coordinate 1,169,172,517 downwards.
ATTTTAATATCCCTATATTACATAAACATTGGAATCATTTGTATTTCTTTTTCCTTTCACTATATTAGGTCTTCTGTAGCAGCCTTTTTAAATAGGTTTCAGTCGTACTGACTGGACTTAGGACTCCTCTTTTAGGACTCGCTGCGCGTTCCTTTTCAACGCAGTTGGTCTGTTTCATAAGTGCTTGCCACGCAGCCTGCTTTAGAGCATTTTATCTCTCTTTGTTAGGCTTGCCTCGCCTCTTCTCGCGAGCTGCAGGGCCTCGCTCCCATAGAAACGGGAATGAAACAGGAAGCAGTATGGAAGGAGAATCCTCTTGAAGTCCACCTTCTAGTTCCTCTCAGGTGACTTCTGGCCCTTCTCAGCCATTGCTAAGCATGGACACTCTGCAGAAGATTATTAACTTGGCTGTTGACACAACTCTTAAGGCCAAGGAGACTCCTGTTCCCCCTAAAGTCCCCAAACTGGAGGTGGATGAATCTGCTGTTGACCCTAAAGATAACAACATTAAGGGAAATTTTGTACAGGTAGATGAATTAACTGAGGTTTTACAGCACCGGAAAGAATATGGGGTTTTCAGCTCCTCTTTTTTTCTACAAAAGATGATTTTCTTTCACAGAAGCACAATCAAGAACCTGAGTCTCTCCCTCTCCATGCAGCAGTATTGAAGATTTTCTCAAATGAGTCAGAAGGACGCAGCCTTGCAGCAAACAGATTTCTATTTTTCTTTTCCAAAAGAAAACCCCAAAACGGATTTTCTTTTTGGAAAGAAAAAAATATTGCTCCCCTCACCCAGGGGGGCTTCTCCTATGGTGGGGGGGGCATTAGAATGGTTTTACTGTTCTTTACCACCAGGTTTTACCTTGAGGTTCTTTAATTTTGACTCCATCTTACATTTGGCATCAATTTGCGTTGCCTTTACACAGGCTGCTCTATTCATAAAGTGTCTCTGCCCTTTGGACTGCAATGTGTTGAAAACCCCCCTCTGTCCTTGCTTTGAAATCAATCTCAGACACCAGCTGGCCTAACTGCATACAGACATGTTCTGCCATTACTGATTGACCTATAAGTGCTGTAATTGATTGACTTATGGGTTGGGCGGAAATACGACGTAAGGGGGACATTCTGGTTACATGATGTTTTTCTATTGGCTAATATTTTGCAGATCTTGTATGTCCATGTTAGGTATTTTACATTCTTGCAGAAGCTAGGACTGCCCTTTCTTTTATACTGAGTTTGTAATCCTAAGCATATAAAAGACCTCTGTGTTCTGTATTCTTTAGACTGCCTCATTCAGTTGCTAAAGGCTTCTGTGTGACGTAGTCTCACTTAATTAAGTTTAATAAAGATGTCTTTTAATATTTCAGCTTCTGTGCCAAGTTCATTTGTATTAGTGAGACCCCTGAGAATGAAGATTACAGTTCTTCAGATGGCGCGGCCAACGCGGGCTTCATCAGAGAAGTGACTTTCTGTGGGAGTGATCTTGTCAGAAGACTGAAATCTACTGAGGAGGACAGAACAGGATTCTAATAAGGAGGTACTCTGTGCACAGGGATTCTGGAGATTCTTCGTCTCTGCAGCCCAGTATATTTCTGCTCTTCCTGATTTTGATCCTCCACATGATGTCACTCCTGACTGAGAACCTTTTTGGCGTGAGTATTAAAAAAAAACAAAGAGACTGTTAGGTCATTTAGAACTTGACAGTTAGAATTTGGATAACCTTTTGATTGGTAAGAGTAAGGTAGTTTAGTAATGTTTACTGTAGCTTTGGAACTTTGGAATTTGTGTTGGCCAACTTTGGATTTGTATAGGTTTGTATATGCGAATTGCAATTTGTGTAGAACAGGTAATGAGGAGAATTTTCTCTATTTGGTTTAGTTGAACGGTGCACGTACGAAAAGTACATTAAGCACTACTTTGATTATAATATTGTATATTTTGCAATATTTTTGGCTTGCCTGTTTCAAAGCTCACATAAGAAGAATGTGTTGCTTTATTTGAAAGGTACCATGTTGTGATGTGAAATTAATTAGCTGGCTCTCCTAGAAGTAATACCTAAATAGGTAGGTATACAAACATATTTCTTCCTTGGTGATTCTGTAATCCCCAGGGAATTAAAATATGACAAAATACAAACAAGGATCCTTTGTTCTGTGCATTTTTTTTATATGTAGAGCGATTTTTGGTGTTCTGCTAGTCAAAGCTAGTGAATTGAGTGTATTTTCGCTTCTTGGACATACATCAGTCTGTTGTGCTGTTTATGCAGTCTTTTGGAACACAATTGAGAAGCGTTTCTTGTAAATATGACTTACAACTAGTATTTACAAATGGTTTGGTTTAAGTACAGTCTGTGAGCTGTCCTTTGATTCTGTTCTGAGTATTGGTTTGTGGGTTAAATGTGTGTTTAAATGTTTATGTGGTTTTCCCATAGTGCAATTTCTGTAAGTGAATAGCGTTGGCGCTATTTATGAATTGCATGGCTAAAGCGCGCCGTACTGTGTGTCCTGAGTGTTTGACCCCTTTCTGTTTATGTCTGAAATGAGCTCAAATGTGTGTTTGTGTTTCTTTTTGATGTTTTCAGTCTATTAAGCAAAAATGTCTAAATGCTTAAAAACTAAAATGTAAATTCACATTCACTAGGAATAAAAAAGGCCCCAAAAACGAAATTGGGTGTTTTGCAAAAAATAAATAAACTTACAGCATTTTCCTTAGATATATTGTATTAGATATTAACAGGCAAACACATTATCTGAATACATTGGACCTTGCTGTATTGCACACGCATTTTGAAACTTGAAATTTCTTAGTTTTAGTTTTAAATAGACAGCCACCGTGCTTATGTTACAAACACTTAGAGACAAGCTAAATAAACAGGAATATTTATTCAGCCAGGACTTTCCCCTCAGTTGCACGGGTGAAACTTTGCATTTCAGAATGTTGTTTTAAAAAGGTTTCAAAACTAAGGTTCATTATTTTGTATTATAGGAAGACATTTCAATTAAGGGTTTTCCTCTCTTTAAGCATTTCTGTAAGTATATTCTTGGCTCAGTTGCTGAATAATAATTAACCCATGTAATGAAGAAACATTTAACAAGAAAGAAACAGTAACAGATGCTGAAACAAGATAAGGCAAGTCCAAGGAAACTAAAAAGTTAACGATGTCTTGAACATTGATTGGCAATCTCAGATAAAGATCAATCAGGGAAATTGGTTTTGCGAGGTCAGTTTCGGGTGAAGAAGTTAGTTTCTTACAGTTTAAAACTGGTTAATGTGTACATGACCTGGGGAGGCCCGGCCACTTTGTTCGTCGGCCTACGTGGCACAGAGCAAAAAAAAAAAGAAAATGAAGTAAAATTCGAGGAATTACAGAGCCTTAATATGTGGAATTATCAAAAATGATTGGGTTATAAAAATAAGTGCTATAAAATTCGTTTTTTACTATTCATGAAGCTTAATACTTATACTGTGACCTCCTAGCATTATAATTTAATTTAAGTTATGTTATACTGCATAATGAGGACATTAGCATATAGAATTTCACTTGACGCAGGCGTGAAAAACTCATTTTTTCAGGATTTGCATGAGATATGTCTAATGTCCAATCTCTGCAATTTGTAAAGAACATTCTGAGGATGATTAATAAGTAATGCAATTGTAGGATCTTTATTTTTAAGTGCCCAAAATATCAAAGTCGAATTTGGGTAAAATTTGGGCATTTTTGCCATTTACAATAGCTTTAAAGTGCTTTGTGCTTCAGTAAATGCATACATTTAGGTATAATACAAATTTGCAAGTTGTTCCCATTTGGGTTTGCTTTTAAATGGCTCAGTGAGCCAATGTGCCTGGTGCAGAGGTTTGAGTTTAATATCAGGGTGGAAGGTTTTAACTTTTGCTGGACCTAACTGTGGCCTTCATCCATTTAAGGTTGATGAAATGAGTACCATTGCAAACAAGTATTTGTTCTAAAAACTGGTATGTGTGTTATTATGTTTTGCAAATTAGTCACAGTAACTGTTTTAATAATCTAAGTATAGAAATAAATTGTAGCCCCTAACAGGAGTAATATATATATCATGTGTTTTTAAATAGGGTTGGTTATTGCAGGTTAGAAAGAGTTGGGAAGGTTTTTTGTCTTTTCAGCCTTAAGAGTGAGGAAGAGATAGAGGACTGAGGAGCCCACAAGGCAGATTTTGACCTTAAGGTCAGTGAGGTAGGACAGGAGTAAGTGTAAACAGATGAAGAAATGATTGCTTGGAAAAGCAGGGCCTCAAAGGGTGTTGGCGCACGGGACACGCAGAGTGTCTGTGAAAGAGTTTTTGGGACGTCGAAATTGGGGTGGTTTAGCATGTTTTCAAAAGATGGTTGGTAACAGTTGATATTTTGTGTATGTGCAGTGTTTTACATATTTTTGAATTTTATACTTTCATGAATTGTTCCTGCTGGTCCTGTGTGTCAGCAGCGACACAGTTAGTTGTGTTTGACAGCCAAATCTCCACTAACTGGTGATCTGCTGTCAAAAGGAGGGTGAGGATTTTAAGCCTGACAAATTAAGCATGCCTGAATATTCTGTTTTGAGTTGTGGCTCTTGCTAAAGTTGACCTAAACTTTTCATTTTTTTTCCTGAAAAAGGAATTGGAACATTAGCTGAGATTACCGTATATGGTGTAGCGGCCAGCGGTAGAGTTTAAATTTGTGTACTATTTTGACTTTTTGTGTATCACCCATACTCTTGGTATTGTGTCACAAGCTTGACTATCACCTGAGTAATTTCTATTCTTCCTTTAGATTTTTCTTTTGCAATTTCTCCCCTGATTGATGTCACATTGTGCCTAGTTATTGGGGATTTTAGCTGTGTCCTAATTCCATTTCCCTTTTCCATATTCCTTTCACCAGTTAGCCCATTCTTTTTATTGTTGGGGTATTATTCAGGTTCACACTTCCAGATTGCAGTAATGTATCATGGACCCCCATATTATGTATAATTCCCTTTTGTATAACCAGACTTTTTTTAAAAGAATTTACCTTAGGCCTACTTTGATGTTTTCCAGTCTGACTGTCAGGGTAGTGATGGACTGGTTAACTGACTTGATACTATAGTAAGACAAGTTTTCCACCTCAATAGGAGACACCTTACGTTTTTTTGAATATGACAAATTCAATGCATATTCTAATTTCGTTTTTAGTTCCTTTTTTCTGCTGCTTTAATTTTTGATGGACCAGATGTGTTTTAATAATGGAAATACCAGGACTCTCTAGTTCTTGTCTTTTGTTTCCACATTTGATCATTAGCCTTTGTATTGTATAGTGCACCTGATGCACAGTTATTCAAAGGGAGGTATCTACATGTCTCTGATAATATGTATAATGCGATTTCTCTTTTGAGGTGTTGTAGATAAGGAATTAGGGAACACCTATATGAAATCATTGAGAGAAAAAAATGTGTTTACCCCATTATACAATGCCACCATATGTGAGGACATCCATTCAGATAGAATTCCCATGTCGCTATCTACCCTTAGATGGTAGAAGATAATGAAGGATACCCAATTGAAGAGATAAGAAGTATTGCCTTTGAGAATGACAGTTGTTCTAGACCAGAATTGTCCCATGGCGTATGGCCACTCCCTCGCAGATTGCAGGCCACCTGCTTGCAATCCCCTTCTTAAAACACTGAACTGTTTTTGTACTTAATTGAAGGAAACTGTGTCACATTTCCTACGTCACTAGGTTCTGCGGGATTAAGTCATAATAACCTGCGGAACTCACCCACAATCCCATCAGTGACAGCTAACAGATGAAAAGTCCCAGCACCCAGACAGCGATCGCCAGCGTGTCATCAGTGATATCTCCAACGTATTGTACTTGCTTCATCAGAAGGCGTTGAACACCAGAAAAGAAGGAGGAGCTGGTTTTGCCACAGAACCAGAGTTTCAGTGCAAAAGAGCGACCTGTCATGTGCTAGTAACCTCTGACAGTGTGCAGTCCCTTGAGCCCCTTGGCCTGAGTTTTGGCCACACCCCCCCTTTTCTTTGCTCCAACGGAAAGGCAGTGCACCGGAGGATCCAGGATTGTAAAATGCAAAAAACACAGTTGATGGACAGAATGTAGAACAATGTCATACATTCACCCCAGTACAAGGATCTGGGCCTAAATCCATCGTTTTTTTGCACTCCACACCACCCTGGGTTATACACTGGCTATATGCAAATCAGCTCTGACCCTGTGCCTCATGGGAACAGTCCAGTCCGAACTACCAAGCCATGTCTTTCCCAGACCGGAATCAAGCATCCAAGGACCGGTTTCTGGCTATCAGCCTTCATTCAGCCTGGATTGCTTGACTCCAGTGGTGTGGAGAGCCTGGGACTCACGTCTGAGCATACCCAGCCCACTCGGGGTGAAAATTGCAAAAAACACAGTTGATGGACAGAATGTAGAACAATGTTATACATTCACCCCAGTACAAGGATCTGGGCCTAAATCCATCGTTTTTTTGCACTCCATACCACCCTGGGTTAGACACTGGCTATATGCAAATCAGCTCTGACCCTGTGCCTCATGGGAACAGTCCAGTCCGAACTACCAAGCCATGTCTTTCCCAGACCGGAATCAAGCATCCAAGGACCGGTTTCTGGCTATCAGCCTTCATTCAGCCTGGATAGCTTGACTCCAGTGGTGTGGAGAGCCTGGGACTCACATCTGAGCATACCCAGCCCACTCGGGGTGAAAATTGCAAAAAACACAGTTGATGGACAGAATGTAGAACAATGTCATACATTCACCCCAGTACAAGGATCTGGGCCTAAATCCATCGTTTTTTTGCACTCCACACCACCCTGGGTTAGACACTGGCTATATACAAATCAGCTCTGACCCTGTGTCTCATGGGAACAGTCCAGTCCAAACTACCAAGCCATGTCTTTCCCAGACCGGAATCAAGCATCCAAGGACCGGTTTCTGGCTATCAGCCTTCATTCAGCCTGGTTAGTTCGGACTGGACTGTTCCCATGAGGCACAGGGTCAGAGCTGATTTGCATATAGCCAGTGTCTAACCCAGGGTGGTGTGGAGTGAAAAAAAAATGATGGATTTAGGCCCAGATCCTTGGACTGGGGTAAATGTATGACATTGTTCTACATTCTGTCCATCAACTGTGTTTTTTGCAATTTTCACCCCGAGTGGGCTGGGTATGCTCAGACGTGAGTCCCAGGCTCTCCACACCACTGGAATCAAGCTATCCAGGCTGATGAAGGCTGATAGCCAGAAACCGGTCCTTGGATGCTTGATTCCGGTCTGGGAAAGACATGGCTTGGTAGTTCGGACTGGACTGTTCCCATGAGGCACAGGGTCAGAGCTGATTTGCATATAGCCAGTGTCTAACCCAGGGTGGTGTGGAGTGCAAAAAAAAATGATGGATTTAGGCCCAGATCCTTGGACTGGGGAGAATGTATGACATTGTTCTACATTCTGTCCATCAACTGTGTTTTTTGCAATTTTCACCCCGAGTGGGCTGGGTATGCTCAGACGTAAGTCCCAGGCTCTCCACACCACTGGAATCAAGCTATCCAGGCTGATGAAGGCTGATAGCCAGAAACCGGTCCTTGGATGCTTGATTCCGGTCTGGGAAAGACTTGGCTTGGGAGTTCGGACTGGACTGTTCCCATGAGGCACAGGGTCAGAGCTGATTTGCATATAGCCAGTGTCTAACCCAGGGTGGTGTGGAGTGCAAAAAAAATGATGGATTTAGGCCCAGATCCTTGGACTGGGGTGAATGTATGACATTGTTCTACATTCTGTCCATCAACTGTGTTTTTTGCAATTTTCACCCCGAGTGGGCTGGGTATGCTCAGACGTGAGTCCCAGGCTCTCCACACCACTGGAATCAAGCTATCCAGGCTGATGAAGGCTGATAGCCAGAAACCGGTCCTTGGATGCTTGATTCCGGTCTGGGAAAGACATGGCTTGGTAGTTCGGACTGGACTGTTCCCATGAGGCACAGGGTCAGAGCTGATTTGCATATAGCCAGTGTCTAACCCAGGGTGGTGTGGAGTGCAAAAAAAATGATGGATTTAGGCCCAGATCCTTGGACTGGGGTGAATGTATGACATTGTTCTACATTCTGTCCATCAACTGTTTTTTTTGCAATTTTCACCCCGAGTGGGCTGGGTATGCTCAGACGTGAGTCCCAGGCTCTCCACACCACTGGAATCAAGCTATCCAGGCTGATGAAGGCTGATAGCCAGAAACTGGTCCTTGGATGCTTGATTCCGGTCTGGGAAAGACATGGCTTGGTAGTTCGGACTGGACTGTTCCCATGAGGCACAGGGTCAGAGCTGATTTGCATATAGCCAGTGTCTAACCCAGGGTGGTGTGGAGTGCAAAAAAAATGATGGATTTAGGCCCAGATCCTTGGACTGGGGTGAATGTATGACATTGTTCTACATTCTGTCCATCAACTGTGTTTTTTGCAATTTTCACCCCGAGTGGGCTGGGTAGGCTCAGACGTGAGTCCCAGGCTCTCCACACCACTGGAATCAAGCTATCCAGGCTGATGAAGGCTGATAGCCAGAAACCGGTCCTTGGATGCTTGATTCCGGTCTGGGAAAGACATGGCTTGGTAGTTCGGACTGGACTGTTCCCATGAGGCACAGGGTCAGAGCTGATTTGCATATAGCCAGTGTCTAACCCAGGGTGGTGTGGAGTGCAAAAAAAATGATGGATTTAGGCCCAGATCCTTGGACTGGGGTGAATGTATGACATTGTTCTACATTCTGTCCATCAACTGTGTTTTTTGCAATTTTCACCCCGAGTGGGCTGGGTATGCTCAGACGTGAGTCCCAGGCTCTCCACACCACTGGAATCAAGCTATCCAGGCTGATGAAGGCTGATAGCCAGAAACTGGTCCTTGGATGCTTGATTCCGGTCTGGGAAAGACATGGCTTGGTAGTTCGGACTGGACTGTTCCCATGAGGCACAGGGTCAGAGCTGATTTGCATATAGCCAGTGTCTAACCCAGGGTGGTGTGGAGTGCAAAAAAAATGATGGATTTAGGCCCAGATCCTTGGACTGGGGTGAATGTATGACATTGTTCTACATTCTGTCCATCAACTGTGTTTTTTGCAATTTTCACCCCGAGTGGGCTGGGTAGGCTCAGACGTGAGTCCCAGGCTCTCCACACCACTGGAATCAAGCTATCCAGGCTGATGAAGGCTGATAGCCAGAAACCGGTCCTTGGATGCTTGATTCCGGTCTGGGAAAGACATGGCTTGGTAGTTCGGACTGGACTGTTCCCATGAGGCACAGGGTCAGAGCTGATTTGCATATAGCCAGTGTCTAACCCAGGGTGGTGTGGAGTGCAAAAAAAATGATGGATTTAGGCCCAGATCCTTGGACTGGGGTGAATGTATGACATTGTTCTACATTCTGTCCATCAACTGTGTTTTTTCCAGGATTGTAAAATGGCACTACATTGTGGTACCTATGATTAAGTGAAAGAGCAGCCTGAGTATTCTCTGACACTGAATAGAGAGTGTTGGAGCCTGAAAGTGTTGCTGAGAGTGACAGTCTGTTGCTCTTTCCTGATTAATAGTACTTGGGTCTGCATGAGATGATCTGTACCCATGACTAACCAAGACCACAATATTTGTAGTGCCTGCAGCACAGGAAATATTGGTGCACTGCATTGAGACATTGAGACTTTCAAGTGAGCTGTGAGTGTTTGCCAGGAAGGCACTCCAACGGATAATGGGAAACATCATTTTCATGAAAGGCCTGAATGAAGAGGCCCATGCGGAAGAAAATAACAGAAACAGATTTTGATGGACAATAGAAGTCTGCCAGAGAGGCTTCGACGGACTCTGAGTATTTCCCGTGCCATTGCATAGAATGGGTGTTTGGAGACTGATTCTTATTGTTTTATTGGCATTTTCAATAGTTACTGAAATACATATTGTTTGCAAAATAATTTTAGGATTTGCCTGTGTAATGGCAAAAGGAGGGCTGAGGTTCTTTAATTTTGACTCCATCTTACATTTGTCATCAATTTGCGTTGCCTTTACACAGGCTGCTCTATTCATGAAGTGTCTCTGCCCTTTGGACTGCAACATGTTGAAAACCCCCCTCTGTCCTTGCTTTGAAATCAATCTCAGACACCAGCTGGCCTAACTGCAAACAGACATGTTCTGCCATTACTGATTGACCTATAAGTGCTGTAATTGATTGACTTATGGGTTGGGCGGAAATACGACGTAAGGGGGACATTCTGGTTACATGATGTTTTTCTATTGGCTAATATTTTGCAGATCTTGTATGTCCATATTAGGTATTTTGCATGCTTGCAGAAGCTAGGACCGCCCCTTTCTTTTATGCTGAGTTTGTAATCCTAAGCATATAAAATACCTCTGTGTTCTGTATTCTTTAGACTGCCTCATTTAGTTGCTAAAGGCTTCTGTGTGACGTAGTCTCACTTAATTAAGTTTAATAAAGATGTCTTTTAATATTTCAGCTTCTGTGCCAAGTTCTTTTGTATTAGTGAGACCCCTGAGAATGAAGATTACAGTTCTTCAAACACTCCATGTTCTCCTTCCTGGTCATCCTCTTATGGTCCTAGTCACCATTCTTCTTCTGCTATTGGTGTTGCTGACCCTAGTCCACTTGGTCCTCATGGTCTTGGTCCTCATGGTCTTGGTCCTAAAGGCCTTAGTCCTCTTGGATCTCTTGTCCTTAGCCATCATGTTTCAGTACATTCAGAGTCTGGTGCTCTCTCTCTAGTCTTTCTGGTCATAGTTCACCTCATTCTAGTTACCAGGTTTTGACTGGCAGTAAGGAACCATAAATAATGACTTCATTTCCACCCATCTAAATTGGGTGGACAGACATGTAGCCATTTCTCTGACAGCCCTTACTCCCCAGGGCCGTTGGAGAAGTTTGGCCACGTAGAGACACAGTAGTGTTTGACATGTCCAAACTTAAGATCCGCCCGCAAATACATTTGGCAGGTGGACCCCTACATTAGCTGGGAGGGAACTCCGTTGCAACCTAGTACCCCCTCCGACAATATATCGTATTGTTTTGTAATTGCATTTGAAGAGTGCTTACTACCCCTGTCAAGGCGTCGGAGCGCTTTTTCGGCGTATTTATATAGCGCTAGTTACCTCTGATGGGTGTTGAAGCACGCTACTCTGGACAACTGCGCGGACGAACTCGCCCCACTGAGGACCCCGCCTAGCAGACCCGGCAGCAAGAAGGCCCCATGGTTCACCGACGAACTCAAGAGCTCCAAGAAGAACTGCCGAGCCCTCGAGAAAGTCTGGAGAAGGGAACCGACACCAGACAACAGGACCTCCTTCAAACTTGCCACCCGGAAACACCACCAGCTGATCCGCGCCGCCAAGAAAACAGCATTCAAGGACCGGTTGGACAACAACGCACACAACTGCAAGGAACTCTTCAACATCGTGAAAGAGCTTTCCAACCCCAGCGCAGGAAACAACGACATCACCCCATCGCAAGACCTCTGCAACTCCCTCGCTTCATACTTCCACAACAAGATCGCGGACATACACAACAGCTTCAACAACCAACCAACGCACACCAGGACCGAACAACCACCCCCCACCACCACCCTCCACGCCTGGACCCCGATCAGCACCGAAGACACCATCCGCACGATGAACTCCATCCACTCCGGATCACCGACCGACCCCTGCCCTCACCACGTCTTCAACAAGGCCGACGCTGTCATCGCACCCCACCTGCGAGACATCATCAACACATCCTTCGACACCACCATCTTCCCGGAGAGCTGGAAGCACGCCGAACTCAGCGCTCTACTCAAGAAACCAACAGCGGACCCCACCGACCTCAAGAATTACCGCCCCATCTCGCTCCTCCCGTTTCCAGCCAAAGTCATCGAGAAGACCGTCAACAAGCAGATGGCCGCCTTCCTCGAGACGAACGGATCCCTCGACCCCTCACAGTCCGGCTTCCGAGCCAATCACAGCACCGAGACCGCCCTCATCGCCGCCACCGATGACATCCGAACCCTGATGGACAATGGAGAAACAGCGGCCCTCATCCTCCTAGACCTCTCCGCGGCTTTCGACACGGTCTGCCACCGCACCCTAGTGCAGCGTCTCAACAACGCCGGAATCCAGGGGAAGGCACTGGAATGGATCATCTCCTTCCTCGACGGAAGAACACAGAGAGTCCGCCTACCACCGTACAAGTCAGAGGCCTCCGAAGTCATCTGCGGCGTCCCCCAAGGATCATCTCTGAGCCCCACCCTCTTCAACGTCTACATGAGCCCCCTCGCGGCCATCGTACGCAAACACAACCTCAGCATAATCTCCTACGCCGACGATACCCAGCTGATCCTCTCCCTGACGAACGACCCCGCCGCCGCCAGAGCCAACCTGCACGAAGGGATGAAAGAGGTAGCCGAGTGGATGACGACCAGCCGCCTGAAACTGAACTCAGACAAGACGGAGGTCCTCATCCTGGGCTCCTCGCCCTCCGCCTGGGACGACTCCTGGTGGCCCCCCGCCCTGGGCACCGCACCCAAACCGACAGACCATGCACGCAACCTGGGCTTCATCCTGGACTCCTCCCTCTCCATGACCAGGCAAGTCAACAACGTCTCCTCGGCGTGCTTCAACATCCTACGCATGCTACGGAAGATCTTCTGGTGGATCCCCACCGAGACCAGGAAGACCGTCACCCAGGCCCTCGTCACCAGCCGACTGGACTACGGCAACGCCCTCTACGCCGGGACCACCGCCAAGCTCCAGAAGAGACTCCAGCGGATCCAGAACGCCTCAGCCAGACTCATCCTCGACATCCCACGAACCAGCCACATCTCCGGACATCTGAGAGACCTTCACTGGCTCCCCGTCAACAAAAGAATCACCTTCCGCCTCCTCACCCACGCACACAAAGCCCTACACGACCAAGGCCCGAGCTACCTCAACAGCCGAGTCAACTTCTACGCTCCCAAACGCCACCTCCGATCAGCCAACCACGCCCTCGCCGCCGTCCCCCGCATCCGAAGAGCGACTACAGGAGGAAGGTCCTTCTCCTACCTGGCCGCCAAGACCTGGAACTCCCTCCCTCCCGACCTGCGCCTGACCCAAGACCACCTCTCCTTCAGGAAGAAGCTGAAGACCTGGCTGTTCGAGCAGTAGCGGCACCCCCCCCCCCCCCAGCGCCTTGAGACCCTACGGGTAGGTAGCGCGCTCTATAAGTGCCAATGATTGATTGATTGATTGATTGATACCCATAAAGGATTAGTGTTGAATTTGTGTGGTGAAATATGAAAATAATTAGTCAGTTATTTGGAGTGAGAAGGATAGATAAACTTGGCCATTAGTTTTCATATGTCAGGATGTAAACAGTATTTTACTGCTATATGGAAAATGTGCCTTGATGTACAGGATTGGATTGATGTGCATTACAAATTGATTACACTTGGGTTGAAAACAAGATGTTTGTTGTGTAAACTTTTATGTTTTCTTTATGCTTGCTGTTAAATGTCAATTATAAATTCCCAAAATAAAGGAGTAAATGGGAGCTAGCTCCGGAGTGAAATGTTCTCTTTCTATTCTTGGGGCTGCAAATGGAATTTATTGGAGGTTCCATCGAGAAGGCCCCACTACTGGTAGCGCGCAAGTGAGTGCACCTCTGAGAACTGCACATTTAGTTTGCATTTGTTGCTGGAGAAACTGAAAACGATGTGCTTGCATTTCACCTGCAGTTCGCTTGTGTTTTGTGTTTTAAGCTATGGCAGGTGAGTGCATGCAAAAATAGGGATTTACACGGATTACAAAAAATAATACCCTCCCCCACTTCCTTTAGAAACAGAAAAGGCCACGGTCTGGTTAAATTATGTAAAGGAGACAAAGCAGTCACCAGAGCCAAGTAAGTACACAGGTTAGGCGGAGGTATACCAAGGCCATGTATTGCCTGATTAATATGGTTTATTTCGAGTGTTGGTGGGTGGAAACTAACGCTGTAACATGCTAGTCATATATTTCGGTGTTAAACCAACTCTTTCAGGGGGGCGTGGCTTACGCGCCGGCGTGTGATGGTGCTGCCTTCGTGAGCTCCGTGAAGACGTGGGAATCCCGGCTGTGTTTCTGGTAATTTCCCCGCATACGGAGACCGGCAAACGGCATCCCTGCACGGCGGAACATGGTCCCCGTGCGTTGCGAGTTGCAGCGGCTCTCGTAATTGCCGCTATCATCTCCTTTTACCGCTGCACTTTCTTCAGCTACTGCGGGACGCGGGCGGCCGCCATTTTGTGCCGCCGCGCTCGCGTCCCGTTTTTCTGTCATCTCTACCGCCTTAGCAGCCTGTTATCCTCCTGCTGCAACAAATGGTCATATTTTGACAAGGTATGTGCTACGGACTGCGCATCATGCTACTACTATGTTGTCATGACTTTTACCGCCAAAGCTCTCTTCATAACTTCTAATTACGCTAATACTACATAGCGGCGGCCATTTTGTGGTGCTCCCTGCGCAATGCTCAATACCTTCCTTTCCTCTGCTGACAATCCTCCGTGGAACATCAACTGATCCCCTTGGGTTCCATATATTATGGACGCTTTGCTGTTTCCCTGATACCATATCCCTGGATGGTTTTTTGACTGCGTTTTGAATTGATTTTTACTACATTTTGACGCAAGTCCTGTGGGTTTGAGGTATTGCTTCTCCATTGCTCCGTATTACCTCATATTTGACCTCTTCCATCCAGTACTTCTTATACCTCTACATATTGGGTCTCAACATTTTGTCTATTGCGGTGTGACTTCCATCCCTGCGGTCCTTCTAGTTTGCCCCTCTGTTGGCATCATGTCTCAGAACGCAGGCCACGCGAGATCGTCTGTCACCGGTACCACACCGAAACGCCTTAAGAATGACCCTCCATCTCCAATTCGCTCCTCTCAGAACCCCGTGCTGGATTCTATTCTAGAAGAGGTTCGTGGCTTACAACCTTTCATGTTGGCAACTAACGAGAAGCTCAAGCAGATAAAGGATAGATGGGTCGTCATGGAGAACAAAGTTCTGCAACTAGAACAACGCATCAGTGACGTCCAGGATGTATCTACGAAAATTCCTATTCTTGAAAAAGAGATACAGCAGTTGAAACTTCACACAGAGGACCTTGAAAATCGTAACAGGAGGAATAACCTCCGTATTTATGGTGTTCCGGAGTCCCTTGGGGAGGCTGATATGGTGTCCTTCATCCGCAAATTTCTCTATGAACTTTTGGAACTCCAACCAGAATCTACTCCTCTAAACATACAGCGTGCTCATCGTTTGGGCCGTCCAACGTCCAACCCGACCAAACCTAGAGGTATTATCCTGCTTTTTCTTGAATTCACCGAATTGATGACTGTTCTTAAAGCTGCAAGATCAAAACGTCGCCTCATTTGGTCGGGCCACACCATCTTTATAGCCCAGGACTTATCGAACGCCACGAATGCACGTCGCAAGGAGTTCCTTAATCTGCGTCCACGTATGAGGGAATTGAGCATTCAATATGGAATCCTACATCCTTGTCTCTGCAAAATAACTCACAATGGTCGTTCCCGTACATTTGATGATCCTCTGAAGCTTCGAGAGTATCTCCAAACTGTCTCTGCTTCCACGATGGACACTAATGACTGAAAATAACTCTTTTCTGTTCTCTGCATCCACTTATCTTCTGTCTTGACGACTGTTGTGGCCTTGTCCCGGTCTCTTCATTGTAATTCTTTGCTACGACTTTTCTTCTTTTTTTTGATTGTATCCTATCTATATTCCCGCGTTTTCCTCGCTCTGTGGGGTAGGCGCCCACGCTGGCGTCTCCATGCTCCTAATGTCTAGGTATTCTCTTTTTTCTCAGGTCTGGCGTCTTTGCCTTGATCTGTTTCTTATCTCTCTCCTTCTTCTTCTTTCTTCTCTTTTTCTTCTTTTCACAGGCCATTCACGTTTTCCCCTTGCTCATTTATGTTCCGTTCTCTTTTTTGTATCTCTTATTTCCTTTCTTATTGTTACCTCTTGTACTCCTCATTGTTCCCCCTCTCTTTTTCCTATGCTTGAGATGCTCATTCCTCTACTGTTTCTCTATATTTACCCGATTTTCCTTGCCATTGTTCATATTTTGTATTTGATTCTCATTTCTAACATGTTTGTCTCCATTGTCTTTCCTTGTAGTTGTTCACCCGCAGTGTATTGGACCCAGATGTTACCCTCCTCCCTTGCCTTCCATCATGTGTAATTTTGTAACGTGGAATGTTCGTGGTCTTGGCAACCCTGTTAAACGTCAAAAGGTACTGTCCCATCTATCCAAGTTAAATGCTCAGATTGCTTTTCTCCAAGAAACTCATTGTACAGATGTCGAATCATTGAAACTTAAGAGGGCATGGGTGGGTCAAGTTGTATTTTCACCTGCTGTTGATAAAAAAGGTGGTGTTGCTATATTGTTTCGTAAAGGTTTGGATGTTCAAATTCTCTCTTCTCAATCAGATGATGAAGGCCGTTGGGTTATGTCAAAAGTGACTATACAAAACAAAACTATGGTGCTCCTGAATATTTATGGTCCTGTCCGACCAGACCCTAAATTTTGGTCTGACGTCAAACTCCTCATCTCCTCCATTGACTGCCCTAACATTATCATAGCTGGTGACCTTAACCAATGGTTAGATCCCTTTTCAGATAGACTATCTTCCTCCAAATTCCAGCCTGATAAGACACATAAATCCTTCCAATCAGCCATTGCCTCACGTCCCCTTTTTGATGTGTGGAAAACATGCAATCCGAACTCACTCGAATATACATTCTACTCTAATGTTCACCACACCCGGTCCAGAATTGATTATATTCTAGTCAGCAAATCCCTTCTCCCTGCGATTCAGAAGTCCGAAATTGGTTCTATTTTTCTCTCAGACCATGCACCTGTTTATGCCACTTTTGACCTGGCCCAAACCTCCTCCTCTTTCAATCGATGGAAATGTAACACTTTCCTTCTCTCCGATTCTGTATTTATGTCTAAAGTTAAAGATTTCATCTCTGAATTCTTTTCCCTCAATTTACCCCATGACACGTCAGTTTCGAATAATTGGGATGCCTTTAAAGCTGCTTTACGAGGTTTCACAATTTCTTATGTATCTAGGAAAAAGAAACTCAACCGTGATAAATATACCGCCCAACTCTCCAACATCAAGACCCTCGAACACTCTTACTTTTGGTCCAAGAATCCTGACGCTCTCCTCCAAGTTATCAAAGCCAAATCTGACCTCAATCAAATTGCCACAGTTGAAGCTTGTAACACCCTCTTGAAGATTAAATCTAAATTTCATGGGGGTCAGAATAAAGCTGGGAAAATGCTAGCGAACTATCTCAAAATTAAATCTGAGCGGAAATCAATTGGCTCTATTCTCAACGAAGTAACCAACACATTGGTTTCTTCTGATGAGGATATTGCACAAGTATTTCATAACTACTATAAACTCCTGTATACTGATGATACGCACCCTGATGATGATGACCTCTCCCATTTTTTCAAAGACCTTCCTCCTCCCCCATCTCTCCCTACCGAATTCCAGCAACTAGAGTCTGACATTACCCCTCAGGAAATTCTTAAAGCAATTACCTCCCTAAAGAAAGCGAAAGCTCCTGGTCCAGATGGTCTTCCAATTGAATTTTACGCCAACATGCATTCTATTTTTATCCCCCATCTTTTACAACTTTTTAACTCCTTTATTGCAAATGCCAAAGCCTCTGGCTCCTTTCTGGATGCCCTAATAATCATCATCCCCAAACCTGACAAAGACCATTCCCTTTGTAAAAACTATCGTCCCATCTCCCTGATTAATTACGATTGTAAAATTTTTGCCAAAATTTTAGCGGCCCGCCTCGAATCCCTTATCCCTCTACTAATCAGCACCGATCAAGTTGGCTTTGTGAAAGGTAGACTTGCTGCTGACAATGCCCGTGTCTTTGCCAATATTATTTCACACAGTAAACAATTTAAAAAACCCCTAGCT
Source organism: Lissotriton helveticus (assembly GCF_964261635.1). Lineage (NCBI taxonomy): Eukaryota > Metazoa > Chordata > Amphibia > Caudata > Salamandridae > Lissotriton > Lissotriton helveticus. The sequence goes on along the minus strand of NC_136065.1, from coordinate 1,169,154,494 downwards.
GCCCTGTCCCTGGACGCTGAGAAAGCGTTTGACCGTATTAATTGGAATTTCATGTTTAAATCATTACAATGGTTTGGGTTTGGTCCCTATTTCATTTCCTTAGTTAAACTACTTTATTCTGCTCCTCGTGCAAGTGTTTTTGTTAATAACCAATTCTCAAAATTTTTCCCCTTATCCAGAGGAACGAGACAAGGTTGCCCTCTTTCCCCTTTACTTTTTATTCTTTGCCTTGAACCCTTCCTCATTAAAATCCGCTCTAACCCCCTAATTCATGGGTTTAAATCGTCATCGATTGAGACTAAAATTTCAGCCTATGCCGATGATGTCCTGGTGTACATGGCTAATCCTGTCTCTTCCCTTCCTCCATTTTTAGAAGAAGTCCGCCTATACTCCTCTGTTTCTGGTTATAAGCTTAATCTCTCTAAAACGGAGGTCCTACCCCTCAACTCATCTTGTTACCAATATATGTTTGCATCAACTGATTTTGCCTGGTGTCCCTCCAAGATCAAATACTTGGGTATTTGGTTTTCCTCTACCTTAGGTGAAACACTTAAATTGACCTTTACCTCCCTTACTCAAAAAATTCAATCACTCCTTCTATTATGGTCTCCCCTTTTCCTTTCATGGTGGGGTCGTTTAGACACCATTAAAATGATGATTTCCCCACATATTTTATACACTGTCTCCATGCTTCCTGTGAAAATCCCTAAATTGTATTTCAATCGGCTGAACTCCATCTGCTCCAAATTTCTGTGGAATAATAAAAGACCTCGTATTGCCTTGCATAAACTTATACGCCCAAAATCTGAAGGTGGGGTTCGCTTCCCTGATTTTCAGGCATACCACTCTGCCTTTTTAATAAAACAAGCCTTCTCATTGGCTTTCGATTTAAATGATACCCCTCTGCCCAAATGGATTGCAGTCGAACGGTCCTTATTAAAAGATTTTACTTTCCAACAATCTCTTTTCATGTCAAATTGTTCATTCTTGACTGCACACTCTGTACTGAAATACTCACATACTCTGCTGCACAATGTATTCTCGAAAGATTCGTCCCCCTTACAAAGTTTTCTTTCTTCTAGTGTATGGTATAACAAATATCTTAAGTACAAGGGTAAATCTTTTTATTTCAAGTATTGGAAAGAAAAGGATATTATGTTTGTATACCAATTTTTCTCTGATTCCTCCATTATTTCATTTGATGTAATGCAAACTGTGTTTGATTTACCTATACATTTTCGCAAGGAATATGACATTATTACTTCTGCCATTTTATCTCACCTATCTACCCTTCCTACTTTTGATCTCCTTCCTTCCCTTACTCCTTCCACTCCTCTATATCCTATGTTTACTCAACAAATCCCCAAAGCTGCTCTAATTTATAAACTGTTATTGGATAATGTTGGCCTTAGACCTAAAACCATTACTGAAACTGTTTGGGAAACTGATTTATCTTTCTCGTTATCTGTTGATGTTTGGGATCGCTTATGGTGTAAATTGTTTAAGACTTCGATTGCAGCTCGTATTACTCAATCACTTTTTTTTCTTTACCATAGAGCTCTTATTACCCCTGTAAGCATAACCAAATTCTCCCCTTCCTCCTCCCCCCTTTGTTGGTCCTGTTCCACCCACCCTGGCACACTCAAACATCTCTTGTTTGATTGCCCCTCTGTCCTTACTTTTTGGAGCTCAGTTTGGGATTATTGCATGCGTATTTTTCATTTTTCTGAACCATTCTCATCGTTGCACATTTTTTTAGGTTCCCTATCTGATGTTTTGGACTTGCATTCGTATAATGCTAAATTATTTCATCTTCTCATTGCAACTGCTTTCAAAGTAATTTTGTCTTGCTGGAAGGATAACACTAAATTGTCCGTGCATACATGGTGGAATTTCGTATGTGATGAGCACAGAATTGCAATTGCTTCTTCTTCTTCTGTCACTTTAAAAATTAAATCTGACCTTACATGGCTACCTTTCTCTACCTTCTTATCCTCTTATCCCCCTCCCTATCCCTCCCTTCCTCTTTCTCTCTCTCCCTCTTTTTTCCTTTCTTTGCTTCTCTTCCTTTCTCTCATACATTTTCTTCCTTTTCATATTTTATCTGAACCATTTTTCATCTCCATTTATCTCTCATGGTTATCTCATATTGGTTCTGTTTTTTTTTGTCATATTGTTATATTATGCTGTACTATTTTTCTTAAACAAAATAAAAAAACTTTACTAAACTGAAAAAAAAAAACCAACTCTTTCACAACTAACAGACACGTCCGCTGTTTTTCTTCTCTGTGTTCTCGCTAATGTGAGCACTATGGTCGTGCCTGCACGCTCCTGATTACATCAGCGGTGTGCTCTTTCACTGGTGAGAATTCCAGGTCATCAGTCACACCTTGTGTGTCCTAGAGCCCGGTACGCCATTTGCTTTTTTTCACTTTGTTCTTTGACTGTCCCATGGAAAACAAGCATAATTCCAAGAGGCATCTGCATTGCTCACCTTAGCCACCTTGCTGCTCCCCCTGTCTTGCTCGAATGCCGACAGAAATTCTTCTCATATTGGGATGCCGCTATCAATGGTGCAGCAAGCACAGTAGCACCGGGTCACCGAGGTGTAACGGGCCAACTGCACCCCAGGTGTGGCCCATTCTGGGCATGCTTCAAATGCTGATGAATGTGATGCGCTGGGATTACAGGCAACTCTAATAATTAGCTCAGCGCTGTTAAGGCAGAAGGGGCGAGGCAACTTGCTGACTCACGGCCACAGTCAGAGCCATTAAAGGGTTTACAATCCCTCTTATATAATGTGCAGACACCAGTGGTGGCTCCTCCGCTAAGGCGTCGCCCCACTGCCATGAAGCACCAAAAGAAAGAAATCAATAAAATGATAACAACACAATCTTATTATCATTTTATTTTGTCCTCCTGGTGCAGCAGCTTGCGTGAGAGGGGTGGGGCAGCAGAGCAGGGGAGTAGTGGTAGACACTCCTAGGAGTGCAATAACTGTTTGGCCGGCCCTCGCAGGCTGCCCAAAACAATAATGCGCACTTTCCCTGTTCTCCATGCAGGCTGCACTACAGCCTGCATGGAGAACATGGCCACACCTCCAGCCCCTGGCTTAGTGCTGTGTCACTGTACTCACACCAATCACAGCTGCATTGCAGCATTGTGATTGGCTGCAGGGAGCATGGGGGCCATGGTGCTTTCTGTTTCTCCCAAGAAACCAGGAAGAGGACGCAGGCGAGGCAGCTGCAGGCGGCAAGCAGCCGGCGGGAGGTAAGTACTTTAAAACCGATCCTCCCGCCCCTTGCCCCCCACTGCTGCTCCCAGGTAGCAGCCACGACTGGCAGATACATTATTCTCTTACTCTCTTTAACCAAAGGAACCGAGGTGAAGAAGAACAACCCCGACCCCATTCACCATTAACACTAATTTCTACTTTTAAACACAGGAAAGCGAATACTCAAAGTCTGCTGTGCAATGTACTTCATAAAATATTACCGGGTAACTTAGAGGGGAATTTGGAAATGGAGAATAGGACCACAGTTATACTAATCACTGTTTTCTGGGAAAAACAGCTTTGTTTCTTTCTTGCTAAGATTGTGTCTGGTGTTATTGTGGTGGAAGGGCTACTAGAGTTGACATGACAATTGCACATTTATATAAAACACACCTCAATTGCAAATGTACCTTGTAATTATCCAAAACAACGGTACCCATTTTAACAGTCTTGAAAGGATGAAACGCTGAGTTGGTCCTACCACAGATACTTCTGCAACAAACACTTACATCTTTCAGTGATTTTGCAGGATTATAATCCATCTGTCAAGGTCACCTGTTTTACTCACAGGTATGAGCCTTGAAGTGTAGTATGCCTGTTTTAATTTGGGAATTTTTTTGTGCAGCTTGCCAAGTGCACTCCAACACTTCCTTCACACCTTGTGATGACAAGTGGGCCAGTCTCACACCTGGGCACTCTCATTGCTCTGATGACTTGAATATAAGTCTTAGGAAGCTTCTGGTTGAAGACAGCCAAGTAAACGGGACAGATGACAAAAGCTATCACTCTGAGATAAGAAGAAATGGCTCAGTCAGTCGGGTGACATCTCAGTAAGACCTGGCAATTGTGTAAAAGTTAACCTGAAGACCACATTGAGGTCTTCAAATAAACAAGATAAAGAATTTGGGAACCTGTGTGTTACTAGGAGGATCAAGATCTGCAAGGTGAACAAGGAACTTCAGAAAAATGAGAGAGAGAGGAGTGAGAAGAAGTATCTTTGAAATGAACGCTAGCAGGAGCAAAGCCTAGACTAGCCGCACCAGGCATTGGGTGATTCGCTGGGAGGCTGTAAGGGTGGGGGGCCGCTTTTGTTACTGGGAGCTGGTTTTGAAGCAGTGCAGCAGTTTTAGAAGCACTGCAGAGCTCCTTGTAGATCTTCAGGCAACGATAAAAGTGCCAAGATAACTCTGGTGATTAATGTACCTGCTGGAGAGAGACCAGAGCTTTATCTAGTGGCAGCTTTGACACATCTAAGGTAGCGTAGAGGATTAATATGCCTGCTGCAAAGAGTGTGTACTATGCAGATCACAGAACAGTATTTTATGTGGAAAGCTCAATGAGTTACTGCCTTTTTCACAGAGATAATCTTTAGGTCTCGGCCTGGCGAAAGCAGCGCCTGCGCTGCTCTGCCATGCAGAGGACTTTTGGAATCGATACGATTCCAGCGTGCACGCGGGGAGGCAAACAAGACAGAAGATGTGCACGCAGGGATTGGATGCTTTACTGGCTGCATGATACACTGGAGACTTTTTTTTTCACCACCAGTAAAGGCAATCCCCGCGTGCACATCTTCTTTCTGTTTCATGACAGGCCGCGCTTGTTGTAAAATGTAATGGCGATGAAGCCCTTGTCGCTTAGCTCAATTAGGTGTTCCATTGTATGCCTTGCCTCTTTACCCACCTCTGATGCATGTCTGCACAATGATCTTAAAACACAACATTCTTGTTTGTGTGTGTCAGAAAGAGGGGACAGAAATTGGAGACATTTATTCAGTGGTGCACTTGAGCACTCTGAGGAAGAGATGGTGAAGTGCATGTTATAAACTGCAGAGGATGCACAGGCTAACAGCATTGACATTAACTACACCTGCATGCAGTATTAATAATCACATTGACGACAGGAAAGGATGGGAGGGAGTCACACTAATAAATAGGCGGCCCCTTCGCTCACACTGTCTGCCTCATGCATTGCAAGCGGGAAGTCAGTGTTCATAAAGTTGCAAATGGCTGCTTAGCTCGCACCACAGGCGGCGGGAATCATTCCGAGACAAACCCAACCCCACCAGTGCCTCGTTGTTTAACCACCTGCTGACACACTATGGCATTCATTATTAAGGTATTTGCAGCCAGAGCTGACCGCAGTTCACAGTCCCGACCATATCCCACCTTAACCGGACCGACCCCAGCATTGCCACGGGGCCCAACAGCAGCCACGGCCCGGCTCGCACCTGAAAGAAGTTAGTGTGCTGACTCACAGCCCGGTATATGTACTTGCTAGCTTAGTCTAGCTGCTATAGTAAATAAAATGTACTTCATTCTGTACTGAGAACTGAGCAGTCACGCAGTCTGTCTCTGTTGTGCACAGTTGTCAGCTGCGTTGGCGCACTATGATGTAACTTGAGTCGTTTTAAGGGGGGGTTGTGCAACCATCCACTTGGCAATTTTCCTGGCTTTAGCGCCACAGGCACGGCAGTGCGCCTGACTATAACAATGTGCCCAGCACCAGGAGAGCTTATTTCATTTTGAAATAAATACAGCCTGCCTGGCTGTGAACTATCTGTGCCCCAGCTTAAGAGGTTCACTCTCCTGAGACTTATCCATGTTGGGGCCAATCAAATCCTGTTCGGCCCGGGTCCGCATGGAATGCTCCTCAGCATTATTTGGTTTATTGCCAGGGAGGAGCTGGGGGCCCAGTGGGTGTAGGCTGGCTGGTTAAGGCAGTGGCAGAATTAATTGTTTTTCAGTCAGCCCACCAGACAACAGGTGTCTGAGTCTGTGGCAGCAATGTTCTGTGTACTCCAGCTCGGGTCCCCAGAATTGTTGTATCCGCCTGGCAACACAGAACTTCAACACGTGTCTGACTTCAGGTGCTCGGAGTACAAAAGAGCCAGGTAGTACTTTTCTATAAAAGCCAGGACAGGACTCTCATAACAGCCACGCAGATATCCTCTCACAGCCCAGCATGCATCCTGACTGACTAGAGACTGGCAGGTTTAGTACTTGGACTTTAAGATCTTCTTTGAGTTTCTAGTTGCTCAAATAGGTGTAATTTCTGATTACACCTATTTCTGTCCCTCGTCTTCGTTGCTTGATTTTGCTCGCAAGAAAATGTCACTCATAGTCGTAAAATGTCACTCATAATTACCCTGAAATTACAAAAATGTCACACATAAACAATTTGAAACCTTGGCAGCTATGCAATATGTATGTTCTACCGACGCATGTGGACGTGAATATATGCTACAACACCTAGTCTGGGGTAGTAAGTGCTATATGAATGCACTTGGAATATATGTCCCGTCCGTTGCTCCACAATTCCTAGTCCTTCAGCCCCCAAAATGAAAGCGTCAGGGAAAGCAGGTCTAGATAGTGCACATCTGTCTAAGGGTGTGGATTCGATTGTGCGGGAGTACAATGCTAGGAGGGTTTTGCTGCTCTCTTTGGATGAATGGTGCGGTAACTCTCTGGGAGCTGATCGACAATTTTTCTTCAGGGAATTGCACACTCTATTAGTTATGTTTTGTTAATTCAGCTTATAAGCGAGTTGCTACCCAAACAAAAGGCGTCATGGCACTGTGACCAAGGAGGAGCAGAATAAACAAGCATTAAAAATGCAATAGGTCTCGCCTTTCATTAAGTTAAAGCCATTTGCGTTGCTATACAATACCATTAGCAAAGCAAATGGCTTTAACTTAATCCAAGGCAAAACCTATTGCATTTCCAATGCTTATGTTACTGTGCAGTTCATAAGTTACAATCTTTTTCTAGGTTAGAAAATTATGGGTTTTTTCCCAGTCTTTCCTTATTCTAATTTAACTAAAAAGGGTTTGTTTGCGTAGAAATAAATTCTTATGAGTAAAGTAAACCCTAACAACTGTGTTACGTACTAAATCCCGAGTTTGTGCTTCTCCAGACCAAACACTTTTAAAAATGTCCTACCAGAATGGATGACGTGAATCCTACACCTTGTAGTCACCTTTGTCTTATGTAACATGTTCTGTACACTGATTTACACATGTATGACTCATTGTCTTTGTATGATGTATAATGCTCCGACACCCTACACTGGTATGATAGGCACTATAAAACAAATGACGTACATGTGAGAGCAGGGCTCTAGAGAGATGAGAGGCACTGTTGGAGGGTGATTGTGAGGGAATCATTGAAGAGCCCCAACAAAGATTGTATCCTGGGGCATTGTAAGGTCATCATTTACTATGATTTAAAAATGAATACAATTCAATATATAATGACAAATGTGCTGTAGAATGCACCATTTTTGCAATTCTTTCCCAAATTTTCTTGGGGGTGAACACCCCCCAAACCCCCATGTAGTGGTCAGGCTCGCTGCGCTCAATTGCTATGCACTGTAAGGGAGATGGTTTGACAAAACGTACCTGGGCTGCTTTGTGTTCCCATTCTGGCCCTGGCAGGAGCCTCTGGAAATTAAGTTTGAGGCTGAACACTTGGAGACCTAGTGTAAGCTGGAGCTTTGAGAACCTTAATTGAGCAGGTCCTTTGTTGGGAACCTAAGAGTGAGAAGTAGGAACTTAGGTGTGACAGGAGCTAGCAGTAAGTATTAACCTCCGAGCTATAGAAGGAGATGAGGCTGACTTTGGAACTGGGGAACCAGGTTTGAATTACGTGGTCAATTCAGCGTCCTGTGATTCTGGACAAATCACTTAATATCCCTGTGCCTAAAAAAAATCTATCTAATCTTGTGGAATGTAATCAGGTGCTCATGTAAGGCACTCTATTGCCCTTGGGCCAAGTTCGAGCTATATAGAACTGTCAACAAAATAGTGTGACAGAGCATCAAGAGAGCCAGGAGTAAACTGACACATCAGAGAATCTAATGTCACCATGGCATTGACTGTCCTGGGAGTGAGCAGAAGCTTCTGATAAGATCTAGAAAGAGATGCAGGGCCTACGCGTGAAGTGGGGCAGACATGGATCTGAGGGTGAGCAGGATTACAGCAGCATGTGAGAGTGAGCAAGCGCCCCCTGGGATCTTCGGGCGTGCAGGAGAGTCAGGACACCGAAGGATCCTTATAAAATGAGTAGGAGCTTTAGGGCTTAACGGCCCAGAAGGCACTCAGGGATCTTTGGGGGGTGTGGTGGGGGCGTTGTGAAGAGAGATTAATGGAGCTGAAGATTTGGGTCAGGCGACCAGTGAGTGAGTTACAGTGGAATAATGGTGTTTTCAGTCCTGACTAATGTTACTGGACCTACAAGCTAATAAAAAACTTTATTTGCCATAAAGTTCTTCAGTCTCACGAAACTGTGCGATGCTTCAGAAAAGGTTGTGATCCACAAATGTGGGCACCTTTTGCTTTGGTTCCCATGGACTATTTTTGGTCCCAGTCCGGCTCTGTAATTGTGAGGAGGGACATTGTGCAGGGCTGCCATTGCCTTGCATACAGTGCATAATTTGTGCCTGTGGTTTCCGGTGCTGAGCACCTGCCCTAATAGTTAACACCTCTCTTATAGCAGTCAGCCACTTGGGGCGATGTTTGCTGCTTTTAAAAGCAGCACAACAATAGTTGCTTAATATGCATTTAAAATGACAAATACCTGCTGCCTGAGCCATTTCTATAGCTTTTAGTGGCCTGGAATAGGCTCTACTACCACACTGTTAGGAGTGAGATGGTTAGTTGTGCTGGTACATACATTAGCAGTGCTGACTGGGGGGATTGGCAATGCAAGCTGCTTTGTCGTCCTCCTGACAAGGGCCCTAGCACTTTATTTTTTTCACAAATTAAGCAAAATGCCTTCTATGCAAGCAGGGCTTTAAGTGGGCCGGGTCCTGCCGGTGCTGAGTACCGGCAGTTCTTAAAAGCAGGTGCCGAGACCGGGCCCTATCGGCTCTCCATTTTCGCCCTCAGTCTCAGGGTGGAAAAAAAATCTTAACTGTGAAGCAGTTCAATGTTTTTGATGTAACTTTTATTTTTTGCAGTTCTATATTGCAAAACTCGAAGTACTTTACATGAGCACTAACAAGGACATATTTAGTCATTTTCGGTAGGCACAGGGATATGAAGTGATTTGGCCAGAGTCACAGGATGTGGAGCCGACGTCGAGGCTCGAACCTGCTTCCTCAGTTCCAAAGTTGGCAGCTCTAGTCACAACCTCTATAGCAAGATCTTAAGCATTTTCAATATTATATAAAAGGAAGCCATAGTTTTGTATGCATGTAGTATATTTATCTTATGTAACTAACAAGCAGCCTTTGACAAAGCCAATAGTTCTGGCCTGTTGTAGGTGTAATGTTACTTGCTGTATTATATATGTGGGGGCAATAACAGAAGTAGCAAAATACAAGTCGGGCGGCACGTTATGCTGAGTACATGTTTTTAGCATAAATGTTTTAAGCCACGCCCTTAATTATATAGGTAACGCCCCTTTGAGAGACCCACCAGGTTTTTCATCCCACTTAAAGCCCTGGTTATCACCATCCTCGTAATCCGGAAGAATGTATCCATCTCCGCGGAATGTTTCTAGCTTTTGAGATGTTTACATCACTGCTTTAAATGGGCCGGTACTCACCGGTACTGAGTACCGGCACTTCTTAAATTTACCGAGCCGAGTACCCGCACTTCTCCACTGTCAAGGAGAGTACCAGTACTCAGGGTCGGACTAATACATTGGGCACTGGACTGGTGCCTGAAGGCCAGCTGCGTGCCGTTTGTTTAGCAGCATGTTGGACGCTGCTGTATGTATTATTCGGCTGTGGCAAGCAGCCCTATGGGACCTGAACAGCCTATTGGAGGCCTGCTGCAGGGGAAAGAGGGCCTCTGCTCACTTCCAACCCAGATGGACCCTCTCCTTGTCCTCATCACCTAGCTGCCAGGCATCGATGCTGAATCCATGGAGGAACGCAGGCACAAAGGGCATTTTCACCCCTTGGCCTCCCACTGGAGTCTGACTGTCTTTCACAAGATTCACTTGTCCCTGCGATTCCACCCCACCAACTGCGACATTGAGTCCTTGATGGGCGGGGATGAGGTGGTGAGGAGGCTTAAGCAGCCTCCTGGGGCCCAGGTGAGGTGGGGGAGGTCAACTGACATTACCATTGGAGGCTAGTATTGTTCTTCCCCTGACCTCTACCCTGCTGGACTCTGCACATACTGACACTGCAAGCGCTCTGGTGGGGGGGCCTCCTGCCGAGGGGAGAGGAGGGAAATGGGGGTGAGTGAAGGTGAAGAGTGAGGGCAGAGGAGCAGAGTTTAAAGTAGGAAAAGGTAGAGAGGCAGAAGGGGTAAGCGCAGACAGAGATATGGAAGGCATCCAGACGGTTATGGAAAGAGATAGAGAGGTGAGGAGAGGGCAGATTAGAAATAGAAAGAGTGATGAGAGAGAGTGATAGGATACAATTGGGGTAACAAGAGTGGGACAGAATTAGCTACAAACGGGAGAGAGGTGAGTGCGGGTGGGATCTCAAGCTTAGAGATGTGAAAACAGAGAGTGTGGGTTTGAGAGGAACAGAATCAGGAGGTATTTGAAAAGAAATGCGTGGGATGCTTGTTTGTGTGTGTGCACCCTTGAATATTCAGGGATTGCGCCAAATGCAACCAAGTAGGAACATTAGAAATATTATGATATTAAGAAGCTGCAAATATTACAAAACAAGAAAATATGAACATTTGGTATTTCACTTCATTTTATATAACGAGTTAACACATTTTGTTTGGATTGATACATTTCTCACATGTTTTGTTCTTTCCTGCAAAAAGATGTAAGTGCCAGTCTCTCTCGTCCAAGAGCACATTATTAGCCTGAAAGTGTCAAAAGTACTGTTGATGGCTTGGCTCATTCAGAGTTTTAGTTGTTAATCTGCACAATGGAAGGTTTGAGACCACTATCCGGGACAATGGGAGGACAACATGAATACTCAATAGAAGTGTTTTTGTATCATGTCTAACTCCGCCTCTAACTCCGCCCATTAGCCACGCCCCTAGCTTAATTTAATGAGTACCTGCACTTATTTTTTCCCATTTAAAGCACTGGTTTACATGCTGCATAGGCGCTTTTTCCAATGCAATAGCGTCGCATAGCGGAGCATAAAAACAAAGCAGTATGGAGAGTAGCATAACAAGTCAGTCGGCCTTGAAGATTCTGCGCTTCAGACATGTTTTTCCGGGGACGGTACCCGCCTCGGTGGGTCTCTGACTCATTAATTCCCCTGACTGGATATTCTCGCCTCAGTACCTGTTCTGATCATGGGTCCCACGCTGCAACTCTGGGCAATAGCTTGCTTAGTCTCCACAACGGCCCCAAAAGCGCTGGGATGCCTGGCTGCACCTGGGGGGGTGCCTAGGAGTGGACATTTCCCAGGAAAGCCAGGAAGGGTTCCTAAGCGGTATACGGACAGCGCCGGGACACCTCCGGTGGAGGTAGCTGTGCGCTTTACAAATTCCGACATTTACATTTATTTTTTTACCCGACATTTTAGTGGCTGGGCCTTTGGCCAGGCTAAAATAACCTCCGTGCTCGCGACATTCAAGCTTTGGGACTTTCAAGCATTGGCAAGCCAGGGCCCGGCCGGGCGGGGCCCCCTCGGGTCAACAGCACAGGCCTGCTGCCCGGAGACCTGTCAGTGACTCCCTTTTGATTTACAGCGATGGGAGATGTATTTGTGCGCGAGGAGGAAGCTTTGTATCAGCAACACACCCCTGCTTACTGCAAGGGCCGGGCGTGGTGACTGGGCCTTTTCCCTGCTCGCTGGCAGCGCTGGCTTTACCAACACACGTCATGTGTTTGCAGTATCATCAGTATGTGAGCTGCACAGAGAGGGTAGGGGCTACCAAACCGCTGCGAAGAAGACAGAGGTTTAAAGCACACGAAAGCGGAAGGAAATCCCCGAAATGTTGGGTAAACACATCCAGCCGTAGAAGACCCCTGTGTGGTGTAACACGAGGAACAGGTAAGTGCATGGGGTGTGCTTTTGCAGGCCTCAAGAGCTTCCCCCCAACTACATATGTAACCTGTAACACAGTCCAGTTCTTCTTGAGAACTCTGTTTAATCAGAAAGACACAAGGTAGGAAACCAGGCCTGGCCCACTCATCTTCTTTAAACAATTCACTCCACCTCGAACTCCAATGAACTGCACTTTCTGCTGCTCGATTTAACACTGTATTTGCTAATGCAGGGCTTTTAAAGTTTGAAAACATTTAATACGCCACAGGATGCAGAAGTGGGTTTCTCTAAGCAGGTTTTCCCAGTTGCTGGCTGCATCTGAAGAAGGCACGCCCAGAAGCTAATTTAGTAATAGCATCTACTTCTTTATGCTGCTGGTTCAGTAACAATCAACACCCTACAGCACAACTTCCTTGTTGTTTGTGCAAGAATGATGACAAAAGACACAATTGTAAAAACAATAAAAGTACGTAGCTGTCTGTATTCAATTTCTAGCGTTCCCCTAGAAAATCTTTCAAAATATTTCCTGGTCATATTTTTGCATCTATTGATTGCTACACAAGATACGGTACAATTTCAGGTGATGGAAAACTATAACAGATGTTTGTTTGATTAATCATTGATGGCCTCTTAAATTTCAGCAGACAAAGCAGTTGCATGAAAACATCATTGTTTCTGTCGGAGGAAGTGAAAAATAGATCTTGTTTTCTGTTATTCAGACAGGATATGCCAGCTGTCAAAAAGAGGAAACGGTGTTATCACTTCTGCCTTTTGAAAGTAACATTGATGAAGGAAAAAGATTTGACTTTTCTGTCCTGACTTAGTGATGCGTTGGCACCAAGAGACCTCGTGTGCCCTTGCCATCCATTGTTGGTGGCAATTCAGAGATTGGACGGTGAGCATACATTCCAAGCCCCGACACTGATGCAGACTACTAGTAAGCAGGTTTTCCAATGTGAAAAGAAACAATACTAGATCCTAGTTCTCATAGCTTTGTACTGCATTTCTCCCACATCCCATTCCTAGGTCATAAGGGATGGATCTGTTTTATGCAAGACTGAAGAAGTTGCTCTTTAAATTCGTTTTAGACTTGTCCAAGTTTCTATTGTAGCAACCACAATGCTTTAGAGCTCTCAGGCTGGGAATATTCAGAAGCAAATTTAATATCAACACTTTAACACTGCATTACCATTGAACCTCATTGACTGACGCAAACTGTGGCCAAGGATGAAGCAAGGCTTTGAGCGCTACTCCAGACAGAGGCATCCGTAGCTTCAGATGTTCTGCTACTCATTGTTGAAAGGAGAGATTCTTCAGGAGGTCTACTCTAAAGTTTTTAAGACTCATAGAAATCAATACTTTCCCATTTTTTTCTTCCCTGCGCTATCATCGCCTTTTTAGTTTGCAGAGAGAGGGATGGTTGGTGGGTCTTTCCTTCGTTTGGCGAGGATGAACTCAGGGGCTATTAACATGGCTGATGCACCATCTAAAGCAAGCAATCTTTATTTAGACATTGCCAAACATGTGGCCAGAAGGCAATCTACACAGATAATCCACATCGAAAATGCTTTTATTGTCTGCATCTAGACCAAAAATCTTTCAAGCGTGAGATTGGTAAGACTTTTTATTCAAAAGAGAGAGGCGTCTGATGTTCACTTTCAATATTTCCTCATATGGTAAGTGTTCACAAACCAATCACTGGCCCAGGGAGGATGAAATCTTCCCTCTCAGGCTACATGCCTGAGACGCCCTGAGAACCCACTGTGACTGATGTTTAGCTACAGGCATTGGAGTACTGCTTAAAATACCACCAACATTGTCTCGTATTGCTTAGAAATCAAAAACATGTCACTCGTCAACTGTTACTTCCGCTGTTTTCTGCAGTGAGATCGCCATCATTGAAGAATGTTCCATAATTGATGACTGTCTCACTGACCACCCTGCTACAAAGACTAAGATGACATCATGACAATCTTCAATAGCAAATTTGTCAGTGCTATAGTCCTTCAATGACCACAAAACTTAAGTGCCATTCAACGACACCATTGATTACATCTTTTATGGCATCATCATGCCAGTAAATTAACTCACATGACTATTATATCCATCGTAGAAATTTGTGTTGAACATGAATATTCCAGGGCTTTTCATTCTACCGAGATCAATAAAACAAGTACCATTGATGTGTAGCGCAGTTGCCAGAGAGGCTGACTCCGGAACACAGGGCTCACAGTTCGATCGCCGGCAGTAGCTCAGCTCAGCATCATGTGAGTCTGGTCAATAGCTCACTTAATCTCCCCGACGGCACCCCAGTGCCTGGATACCCTTAGGGGTGATAAGTTTGCACTTTACAAATGTGGAATTATTATTATCATTATTTGGCTAATATTTAACAACAGTTATCAGTGCCTAGAGCCCATGCAATGGTAGTGTGTGCTATATATCAGTAATAATGAATATTATCATAGAGGTACAGTATGAATGAACTTCAGGATTGGGAAATTTTGGCGAACAGCACTAAGCTACCACCAATACATGTTTCTTGATTTAAAGTGACTCTGCTTCACATCACACACATTTTTGAAGAGCCTTTGCCAAACCTACAAGGGGAAGAGAAAGAAGATGAAGTGCGATAACTATGGGAGGCAGCAGGCCTAGAGAACCATTGTTAGAGATGGCAACTTTTGGCTTGATTTCCCCTGTCCTTTTGCTTCTGACCTCATGTTCTTGACTGTGCGCTGCATTTTGCTTTTGTTGGTTTTAGGACTGTAAGGTTGGACCGGGTGGTTGGCAATGAGGAAGAGATGTCTGGGGTTCTTTTGGTTGCAAGTATCTTTATTTTCGGTCTGACAGACTTAAGTGGACTGTTTTAGTCGTGGGTCAGGGTTCACAGTGATAAACAAAAGATAAGGACTAAACACAACAAACAGAAGCGGATGTTCCCTGGATAGTATTCGGCGCCGCCCTTGGGTTGGTCTTCTCTGGTGCTGGCTCCCCGGGACTCCTCAGAAGGGCAGAATGAAAAGAAAGAAAGATAGGGCAGGGATTAGTCACATCCGTTTCTTGCTCATAACATTGGTGCAACCACCACCTTGCGTAGTGAAGGAGAGGGAGGAAAGGATTCGTGAGGGAAAGGGCCGACGTGCCTTTGGTTTTAAAACTACCCCTCGCCACCCCACCACCCCACCAGAAAGCACCTCTTAGCGGTACTTGCCTTGGGCCACGGCCCGTCCACAGGGCCGTGGCGTCCGGACCCGGGGCGGTTGTTCCCTTCCTTGGGCCACCCGGTGTATGCGCCTTATGTTTAGGAGACGGGTTCTCGCCTGGGTACTGGTCTCCGCCGAACCTGCTCTCTCCTATCCTCGCTCCTCCTTCCGCACTGCTGGGCTCCTCTCCACCGATGATACAGCTGGGCTCCTCTCCACCGATGATACCGCTGGGCTCCTCTCCGCCGCCGAGACTGCTGGGCTCTTCTCCGCCGTCGTTACTGCTGGGCTCTGCTTCTTAGGTAGCTCTGTCCTCCTCCGGGCTCCAGGAAACCGCTTCCTGCCTACGCCGCCCGACCTCCAATTGGGTAAGGCTTTTATTGTCCCTCCTCTCCGTTTGGGACCGCCCGGCATGACCGACAACTAGACCATCAACCGTTTCCTGGTTGGCGCTGGTGTCACTCCTCGGGTTACCCCACTTCCGGTCGTCGTTCCGGAGCGGCACACCGTCAGTCTCACAAGGACCCTAGGCACTTTATCACTGCTGACCAGTGCTAAAGAGCAAGTGCTCCCAGTGTAAAATGTATTGGTGATTGGTTTATCCGTGATTGGCATATTTGATTTACAAGTACATCCGTAGTAAAGTGGACCGGGTGTGCCCAGAGCCAGAAAATCAAATGCTACTGGAGGGCCTGCAGCACTGATTGTGCCGCCCACATGAGTAGCCCTGCAAACATCTCAGACCTGCTACTGCTATGTCTGTGACTGCAATGAAACTGCCATTTCAACCTGGCAAGTGCACCCATTTGTCAGGGCCAAACCTTCCCTTTTACTATAATTAAGTCAACCCTAAGGTAGGCCCAAGGCAGCCCCGTGGGCAGGGTACAGTGTATTTAAAAGGTAGGACATGTACTGGTGTGTTTTCCATGTCCTGATAGTGGAATACTGCTAATTAAATTTTTCACTATTGTAAGGACTATCTTTCCCATAGGGTAACAAGGGGATGGGCTTGAAATATCTTTTAACCCCTTTGGTGCTAAGGCAATTCTAGCAATTTACTCTAATTTCCATTGAAATGAATGGGCACTGCATGACGAGCTGACCTTGTCATTAGCATGCAAGTGGTGTGTAATTTCCTTTTGGGAGCACATGGAGAGTTGGAGTTTGGGCTCTCTGAACTCCCAATTTTAATGCAAATCTTTTGGTGAAGTAGGTTTTTAAATTTTATGTCTGAAAATGTCACTTTTAGAATATGGGCATTTTCTTGCTTAACCCCTTGTGTGCTGCCGTCGGCCGTTGGCCGATGGGAGCACTACCTCACTAGTGCTGTCGTTGGCCAACGGCCGACGCGGCCCCGCCCATTTTGCGGAAGTGCCGCACTGCCGCGAATTCGCGGCCGCGGCAAAGGGGTTATACATCTGGGTTGGCTCACAGTGGGGCCCTTGTGCATTCACTCTAGACAGTAACACAAAGGGAGCTGAGGTGTGTGTTGCATATCATTACAAGGCGGATGGGCCTACCTGAGCGAGAGCGGTCAGAGGAGTTATCACGGACACCTCCAATAGGAAAGGCAATGATGGATCCAAACAGCATTGGTGTATTTCAGTGAAATATCTAGACACCGTGTTTTGCTAAATAACTTTATTAAACAAAATCATGCTCTATGTGACATATATTTATAACATAAAAAACTGAAATTGCACTGTTTAACTTCACAGATGCAGCTGCGCAGGAGTCTGATGAAAATGAAGACCATGACACTCTGGAGACTCAGGCCCAGGAACAGAGTGGCCCCATCACCCCCAACACCTACACCCACAAGACGCAGGACCATAGTGGTACCACTACCTGTATTTGATATAGAAGAGGAGAGCCTACCTGACCCTCAGACAACATAGGCTCTGCATACCCCCACATCAAGACCCCAAGACCAAATGCGGCACAGAAATCTCATCAGGAGGCTCAATTGGGCTCAATTGGGAGCTGAAGACGGTGATGGTTCAACTGGCTTTGGTGGGCCCGAGAACCAAATGTTGAAGGTGCAGCGTTTAATGCAGTCACAACTTGGAACATTTGCAACAAACAAGGCAGAGATGAGGGACAGTATGAAGGAGCTCACAACAGCAGTGGTGGAAGGACGGAAGGAAACAAATGAAAACTTTGGGGATCTGACCCAAGCCCTCCAGGATTTATGCAAGGTGATGCAGGAAGGCCATGTGTCCCACCACAGAAGTCACCATCAGTTACTTGGATGCTTAGATGGCTACACTAGGGCCATCAATCGCCTGAGCACCACAACAACTCTGCAGTCCCATCGTGCTGTGGGCATGCAGTCAAAATGACCCATTGCTGTGGTGATGTGGCTAGGAGACTCATACAGGTCACCAATGCTGTGGAGTAATTGCAAAATGCTTTAGTTGGGGGCAGCAATGTACTGGGTGGAGTGGAAAGTGAGTAGGCCTCCAGCCTAAGTAGTATCTTGGCACCAGTGACCACATGCAGGAGTGATGAAAAAGGGTTCAGGCAGATCAGGTCGTTTTACCCCTTTTCTATGTTTGCCCGGCGTTAGCCGCTTCTCACCCAACTCACGATTTACCAAATAAAGAGGCAGGCGCTGGAGATTGGAAGGCAGGAAACAGGAGTTTATTTCCGACGGAACGGAACATGTCAAATCAGACAACAGGGTATCTTCTCGAGGTGCTCTAACAAGTTTCTCTACGGCTCCATCTTTTATACACAGGTTTATGATGTACAAACATTCCTTATTGCAATAAAGACACTTTGAAGTACAAAAAAAGGGCATGTTTGGGACCCCAGCTCCAGGCCCATTCCCATACTGACCGCTCTGATGTTGTTTTCCCCTCCCAAATGTGACATGTGATTGTAATCTGCAGCCGGACATTCCAACAGGGCACGAGGGCAGGAGGGGGTGGTCAGATCTAAGGTTGGGCAGGCGATAAGATCATGTTTCGCTATGCGGGGCCGGAGGGGTACATCCACGAGACCTAGTTTTATGATGTGGGACTGGGTCGAGAGGTCAGGTGTAGCCGGGGGGGGGGGGACCATCAGAACAGAGGAAGGGTGTTCCTGGGAGGGATGCGGGGGTGTCGGTCAGATCTAGGGGTGTGAAGGCCTTGATTAATCACCGTTCCTCTGATGTGAGGCGAGGTCCTACTGTAGGAAGCAATAAACTGCATCTGTTGGGCTAGGTGATGGCCCGGGATCAGGCCGGGCAACCGGGCAGGGAGGAAGAGGTTACCAAAAGGGCCCGTTCTATGAGTAGGATGAAAGAGCGAGGGGGCAGGGATCCAGAGTGGTGACAAGGTCGTATTTAGCGGTGCGTTTATGGCCCGAACAGGAGAGACCGGGGGCTGTCGGGGCGCGGGGTGCTTGCGGGGCTGGAGAGAGAGAGAGAGAGCGAGAGAGAGAGAGAGAGATGATGGCTATCGGCAATGGGCAGAGAGGTCATGACACAAAGATGGCTACTATCTATGTTCGTGATGGAGCCTAAAAGGGAACAAGATGGCGGAGCCACTGTTTCGTGACTTTCTTTACCTTCAACAGTGGCGAGGGTGAACACAAATGAACGCCGCTTATGTACATATACATTTTGTCATTTTCCACAGTCGCCGCTTTTTACATAAGATAGATCATTTCCGTGTTTATCATACATATAGTCGTGTGTAGTCAATGAAATGGCGTTTGTCAATATTGGTAGACTTACATATAACCGTGTGTAGTTGATGTGACATACGAGGTGGAATACATATAAATTTACATTTGTCGTACTTAAAAGTGACCGATGAAACATTTTACAGGCAAAAGTGGTTGAGGGAGGAATTTAGTCCAATACAAGCAATTAGTCAAGGGGTGTAGAAAGTTCCGAAAAAAGGGGGGGTCTTCGCCTCAGTGTCCTTTTAGTAGCGAGTCATCACCGGTAGGTTCTGGTAGTTCGTTTTCTTCCGTTGGCGCTGTTGAGCACCGGCGGTGGAGCTATAGGTCCAGCTCGGGTCCTTCTTTACACGTCGCAGGGTGTGATCTGTCCTTTGCCGTTAGGCCACAGTCCTGTTTCCTAGCTAATCTCTCTTAAGGGTGCCTTATGCTGGGCACCTGCATTTCTTTCTCGGAGTCAGAATCCACGTGGAAAGGATAGAAGGGGTTTTGTCGGATAATCGAGGGAGGAGAGGGCGGAGTGGGACCGGATCTTTGAGACGGACAAGGGAGCAAAAGGGTGATGCGCAGGCAGGTCCATCAATCGGGCTCAAAGGGCGGAGACTTCTGGCACGCGTGGGTCAACAAGCAGAGGGCTTCAAGGCAGCCCTCCATTCCTTCGTTTTCTGCGTTTGAGAGTGGTGCATCGTCCCGCGTCCCGTTGCTCTGCGGCTCCATCTTAGGTCGAGGTCACACGCGCCTCACGATCTGTGGCCAGGTTATGCGTCACGTCCAGCCCCTCTCCTCCGGTGACTGTGTATCCTTGAATGGGTACAAAACAGGTTTTAGCGAACTGGCAAGAGAAGGCATTTATACATTTCAATTCCGTCCCAGATCTAGGTAGCTGGGGGTACGTTTCATCGGTCACGGTCAGAAGTTATCACTGTGGAGTATGTATACAGGCATGTCTACTGAGTTTGAACTAAGTCTATTTGGCGTTCATTCATGTTGCATGTGGCTTTCTGACCCTAGCCCTGGCAGTCTTTTACATCAACAGTTAAGCAGGGTCATCAGTTATACCTCGAGTTTACGGAGCTGGGGTCAAGCGGGAGGAACGGGGACGTTTTGGACATTCGTACTTGGGTGCGGAGGGGTGGGGCAATCTGGGCCTAGGAGATTGTGTTTCTAACGAGCTGAGAGCAGAAGGCCACTGACGTATAGTCCTCCTATAAAAGGGACAGATTAGGGGGACATCAGTCGTCTTACCTGTCCTTTCCTTTATAGCCAATTCGAGTTCTATCATTTTTACAGAAAAGGAGAGGTAGTAACATGGCAAATTACAATTGTTTTAGTTTCTGGCAATTTGTCGATCACCTTTGTGTTCGAAAAACCAATTAGGCTCGTGCCGGCGGGGCACAACATTACCACACAGAGGAAGAGGGAGCAGGGGTCGTTCGCATTTTAAATGAACTATTCGGTACACGTACAACATGAAGGGAAAGGACGAGAGAGAGAAAAACGTGTACAATAATAGGCCATTTTGGTGCGCACAAAACACAAAACAGTAGGGGTCATATTATATAGAAACACAGACTGAGGGACAACGCAAATCCAGATACTACGTACACATGAATTCAGGTGAGGGGGGGGGGTACATGCATTTACATACAGAACTCAAGACAAAACATAGAACAGTACTTGGCAAAAGACATTTCCTCCTGCATGCTGCGCATCCTTAGTTTCCTATTTAATTCGCCTGGCTGTCTTTTGTTGTTCGTCTCTGTTGCAAATACTTATACTTTCGTCAATTGTTCGGGAACTATCCTGGTCGGGCTAGTACTTACGGTGGGATCTTTGAATCATTTTTAGCGAACGGGTATCCAGGCTGAGGCAACGGAGGGTGTTAGTTGGGGAACAATGGGCAACTTCGAGTTTCATGGCGTAAGAATCTACTCGTAGGTGCACGTCATTCTTGGTTGCATTATTCGGGGGCCGGTTGGAGTCATATTTTTGTCATACCGCAATAACCCGCCAAGTTTCTGCTTCAGGCCACCCCTCCAGTCGCTGGGTTCAGAGAGAGAGAGACGGTCGTTTCTAAGTAAGGGAGTGTTATATCTATGTTTTCTCGTCGTGTATAGGCACCAGGTTCATACCCCCCTTTTCCCCCATTCCATCGGTCGTTTGATCATCCCTCAAGTCGTACAAAAACATCTCTCTTATCAAACCAACGCGTGCAACGTATATCCAGTCGAGTCATACACAACCGGTTATACACGCGCGCATTCATATCACCCAAAATCGTTATGTCCTCATGGGCAGTCCCCATGCATAATGTATCATTTGTCCTCGCGGAACCATGGCGCGTTGCTTAGGTCTTTTCCATACTTTAGTCGACGTTCCGATGTGACCTGCAGAAAGAAGGGGAAAAAGAAGGGGTGGGGTCAGCGTTTTAAGACACATTCGCGCACATAAACCCAAAAGGCTTTTTACTTACTACGTATTTCGACCTATCTCCGCGGGATGCAGTCCCTTCCATCTTGGTGTTTTAAGCCCAGAGGGACTGGTGGTGCGGGAGGCATAATCATTTATGGACTGCACATTGCATAGATCGCCCACGTGTGGTATTGCGGAACTTGTGTGGGGGGGGGGGTCGAAACAAAAGGGCAATCAGGGTAAAGTGGGTGAACTCGTGTTCTTCTTCGAGGAGTCGGGGTGGTCTACAGTGGTACCGGGTCTGGTTTAGGGGCATCTGAAACAATTTCCCTGAGATATGTGGCATACAAAGTAAAACAGAACACCGGGACCTTTATCGATTGCCTTAGGTTGCACAAAAGTAAAAAAACACACGCAACAACTTGGATCGTTCACATTTTCAATATTTCTAGGTACTTTGCTTTTTAACCTTTCAGTAATCGACTTGCTTTATTTTGCCTATATTTTACGTAGGTCGGAAACAAGGGCTATGTATTCAAAACTTACCAATCCAAAAGCTACGACTGTATTTGTTATCACAAAATCTTTATTTAAAAAATGTTGACGTACAAATGCAGGCCTACAACCACGTGGGCCAGCCACGGAGCAGACTGGAACTGTACATGAGGGCATATTTATCTGCGGAAAACATAACTGAGTCGGTGGTTGTTTTATTTCATCAAGGTATGATAAGTGTAATAAAATCATATCGAAAATTCATTGTGGGTAAGTACCATCAGTGTCAAAAAGTTTCGAACTTTCAATAATACTGTAATCAAAGATGCGTCAGAATTAATATCAAATTCATTGTTCGAATGTTCAAGCAATACTCATCCCCTCCCGCCATGTGCTTCAAAACTGCATACATATCTCACGATATCAAGTCTGAGCATCCGGAACACAACGGGGAATTGCGAGTTTCGTTTGTACCGGCGCCATTTTGGGTGGGGTCAGGCGGGTCCAAGTATAGTCAAAATGTCTCTACCAACTCGTGGTTGGACCAGAACCTCTTTTCGGCAGTCCAGAAGTTTTGTTAAGGGGCAACAGAAGGGACCGGTGACATGAACCATCAATCAAAGAAAAGGGAGGGGCAACAATCTTTCCTACCGGGTCATACTGATGTTCCACCCGAACTGATCAAATCGGTAGTCTGCAGTATCTTGGGTCATTCAAAACTGAGGCTGGCGCCAGCATGAGGGCGCCGACGTCTCGTGGCTACGTCTTGGTCGTTCTGCGGGCAATTATGGCAGTCATTTCCCATCGGGGGGCGGTCGGGGGCCCGCGGAGGTCGAGGGCCCTCCGCAACTCTCGTAGAATCTTCAAAGCTGAGGAGAACGTTTCTGAACGGAGGACTCGTTTTTCTAGCTGGCCAGCGACCAGGCCATCCTTGCACGCCAGGTTCGTTCCTGCAAGGTCGACCGCCATTTTTAGGAGTTCAGCAGCTACCGGAGTCACTGGGTCAAATGAGCAGACGGACTCCGGCCTGTTGGGTGAGGCGTCGTAGCACCGCCACAGTGGACGAGACCCTGCTGGGTGTGTGGAGCGTCCCGATACTGCAAGAGTGGACGAACCCTTTGCCGGGTGTGTGGAGCATCCCTGCACCGCAAGAGTGGACGAACCCTTTGCCGGGTTTGTGGAGCGTTGGGGGTGCAGCTGAGGGGCCTCCACCTGGGGAGGCGGGAGAGGCTCGTCCGCGCCGCCTCTCCCTCCCAGTGCACCCCACGGCGTCTCGCTGACATTTGTTATGGCCGGACCAGGCGATGAAGAAGAGGGGGGAGGTCGGAGGCATATGCAAGACATCCCTCCCCCCGTGGCCTGCAAGGCGCCGGGAGAAGAAGGGAATGGGAGGACGAGTTCATTCCGGGCCGGGCAATTCACCCCACGACTTCTCCGGCCGAGGGGCGGCCAGCCGCTTCTCCATCCCAGGCCACAGGAGCGGGTCCCTTGGTTCATCCTGGGGACAGGCCTTGGCGCGTGGTGTCGCCTCCGGACTATTCGCGTAATGGTTCTCCACCCCAGGCCGCCGCCGACGGCTTTTGTAGACTTTCTGACGCCCAAAAACCTACTAGAAAGTAGCCCAAAGTAGCCCGACATTGCTACTTTGGGGAAGGAGGGACAGGAACGGCGGCAAGCAGACGGCGAAATGCATTGTGGGTTTGTTGTTGCAGCCGTTTGCCGTGTAAATAGTTGTTTAATATATTTTTGTTCAAATAAAAACGTTTTAACCTGTTACTTTGCTATAGTGTTGTATATTTCTAATATTTGCCTAGGGTTTGTCGTTAATTGGGCGGTGGTGGTCGGTGGAGCCGAGCTGTCTCGCAGTCATCATGGCGTTGAGTTGGGCTTTCCTCACTAGTTTCATACTTCCTGAGGGGTTGTTCCTAATGCTTCCATTTCAGTGAGGTTGAAAAGAGATCTCATCAGTGGCCTACTGATTTTACTCGATTCCTTTTGTTTTTCCTAACGATTCTTATGTTCTTTTATTTGCTAGCACGACACAGCGGCTAATCCGCATTTTCTTTATATACGTCCTTTTTATTAGGGGTGTCCTCCGGTGGAGCCAGATGGTCTACCTCTAATAAATGGTCCGGGCTGAACCAACTACTGAGCAATGGGGAGAAGATAGGCATGACGGGTTACAACGGGGACAAAAGTCAGCACTACCTATCCTTCACTACTTTGCGGAGACTAGGTAGAATATTTCTATTCTACAGTATTCGCAAATAGGGAATACCCAAAGAGAGAACCAATTCCAAACAGTCAAGTTCGGACAAACAATCAATCAATCAAATGAGGAATAAAATAGGCGTGACGGGTTACAACGGGGGCAAAAGCCTGCGCTACCTACCCTTCACTATCTGCAAAGAGAGAGATCTTCCTGTTCCTCTCTGTTTGTAGGCAGAGAAGATCCTTTCCAAGAACTAATTCCGAACGATCAAGGTCCGGTCAAACAATCAATCAGT
Source organism: Lissotriton helveticus (assembly GCF_964261635.1). Classification (NCBI taxonomy): domain Eukaryota; kingdom Metazoa; phylum Chordata; class Amphibia; order Caudata; family Salamandridae; genus Lissotriton; species Lissotriton helveticus. The sequence continues at coordinate 1,169,130,012 of NC_136065.1, read as the reverse complement.
GGGGGATAAAAATAGGCACGACGGATTACAACGGGGGCAAAGCCTGCGTTACCTATCCTTCACTATCTGCAAAGACTAAACAGAGTATGGCGGCTCTGTGCTTGTTTGCAAATAGAGAATGATCCAAAGAGAACCAATTCCAAAATAATAAATGCTTGGATAACAATCAATCAAATGGAGAGGGAAGTAGGCGCGACGGGTTACAACGGGGGCAAAAGCCTGCGCTACCCACCCTTCACTATCTGCAAAGGGAGAATACTCCTATCCTTCCCCGTTTGTAGACAGAGAATCTCTCAGGACAAAACAATCAAAATGCGTAATACTAGTATTTTCCAATGACAATCAAACAATCAATTCGCAATTTGTCGTTTTTACACGACCTTACCCAGACCGTATGGACAGTTTCTCGTCTTCCGTTTCCAGCGCCCGATCGTCCTCTATTCTCCGTAATTGCTGTGGCACTCCTGATGGTTCCCAGTCAGGACCGTAGATCACTCGAGAGAGGTCTGTTCGGAACCAGTGAAGTTCGGATGATCGGCTGCCAGACAAGGGTTAATCAGGCAGGAGCTCTTCCCGATCGTTGCAGTCGTTCACTCTGTCGTTGGGACCTCTCTCACTGGATCCACGTGTCGCTGATGGGCCCGACGTTGGGCGCCAATTGATGAAAAAGGGTTCAGGCAGATCAGGTCGTTTTACCTCTTTTCTATGTTTGCCCGGTGTTAGCCGCTTCTCACCCAACTCACGATTTACCAAATAAAGAGGCAGGCGCTGGAGATTGGAAGGCAGGACTAAACTGAAAAAAGGAGTCCCTTCATTGGCCAGATACTTAAATTATGTGCATACATCAATACATATCAGCAACAAGTGACAGAAAAGAGGATAATACTAAACAAAAGTCATTCAAAACATTGTATTTATTATTTCTCTTTTTTTTATAAATATAAATTCATATAAAAATCGTTATAAATCAGACAATTTTATAGAAGACACATCAATTAATTATACAAATTCATAAACAACACAATAGAATCATAAAAATCACCAACAATTCAATCAATAAACCCCATGGTGTCAGACATACAACCAACTTGCTCTCGTGCTACCAATCATACTACACTCAAACATCATACATGGATGAAAAAGGAACTGGTTAACAATTAGCCAGATCACACAGCTAAATTGTTCAAGGGCTCAGAGGAGAAATGGCAGCCCTTGTAGCAGGTCTACGCGCGTTTCGGTGGTTCAAGCCACCTTCATCAGGACCTTGTTCATCATTAAGTGCAGAAACCGGGGGTCAAACAGAACAGAAAGACACACTGGATAATTCTCATATGTTAGTGTGAGTATAAAAGGTCAGTAACCGGTGAGGGACCAGATCAAATAAGCAGCATCAGTAACGAAGTTCATGGTGGAATCAATCGAGAAGTGCGAGACTCGGGGCTACATCCAAGTTGATGACCGGGCAGTCGTAGTCTGTCCTTGTTTATTAAGACTTCAAGAAATACATCAATGTGTTAGGTTAAAACTTAGTCTCAAAATAATTGGAACCAACGGCAGAAGGACTGAGTACTGTGGCTTCCTAATTTTTATCCACCGAAGAAAGGCAGTCCAATTATCAACTGCTGTATTATATGCTCACGACCCTTTAGGTCTATGGCAACACGTCGAAATCCTGCTCCGTCACTGCGCCCCTCGAACCGATTCGCGATTGGAAGGCAGGAAACAGGAGTTTATTTCCGACGGAACGGAATACGTCAAATCAGACGACAGGGTATCTTCTCGAGGTGCTCTAACAAGTTTCTCTACGGCTCCGTCTTTTATACACAGGTTTATGATGTACAAACATTCCTTATTGCAATAAAGACACTTTGAAGTACAAAAAAAGGGCATGTTTGGGACCCCAGCTCCAGGCCCATTCCCATACTGACCGCTCTGATGTTGTTTTCCCCTCCCAAATGTGACATGTGATTGTAATCTGCAGCCGGACATTCCAACAGGGCACGAGGGCAGGAGGGGGTGGTCAGATCTAAGGTTGGGCAGGCGATAAGATCATGTTTCGCTATGCGGGCCGGAGGGGTACATCCACGAGACCTAGTTTTATGATGTGGGACTGGGTCGAGAGGCCAGGTGTAGCCGGGGGGGAAGGGGCCATCAGAAGAGAGGAAGGGTGTTCCTGGGAGGGATGCGGGGGTGTCGGTCAGATCTAGGGGTGTGAAGGCCTTGATTAATCAGCGTTCCTCTGATGTGAGGCGAGGTCCTACTGTAGGAAGCAATAAACTGCATCTGTTGGGCTAGGTGATGGCCCGGGATCAGGCCGGGCAACCGGGCAGGGAGGAAAAGGTTACCAAAAGGGCCCGTTCTATGAGTAGGATGAAAGAGCGAGGGGGCAGGGGTCCAGAGTGGTGACAAGGTCGTGTTTAGCGGTGCGTTTATGGCCCGAACAGGAGAGACCGGGGGCTGTCGGGGCGCGGGGTGCTTGCGGGGCTGGAGAGAGAGAGAGAGAGCGAGAGAGAGATGATGGCTATCGGCAATGGGCAGAGAGGTCATGACACAAAGATGGCTACTATCTATGTTCGTGATGGAGCCTAAAAGGGAACAAGATGGCGGGGCCACTGTTTCATGACTTTCTTTACCTTCAACAGTGGCGAGGGTGAACACAAATGAACGCCGCTTATGTACATATACATTTTGTCATTTTCCACAGGAGGAGCAGTACACGGAATACTTCTGCATCAGAAGGCCCCACAAGGGATGTGACAGAGCCCACACAACCGCCCAGGGGAGGGAGTGGCCGTAGTAAATATTGTGGCATTGATAAAAGGAATGTCATTTGGTCAGGTAACCAGTAATATCCATTTGTCAGGGCTGACATTCAAGTTTCATGGGAATGTTATACTTTTGCATTCTGACTGTCACACTGCACATTTTCACGTCGTATGTGTGCATTAACACTACCTGAGTTTTTGGGGGAATTAATACCATAAGCAATGACACCATGTAGTGTCTCGTGTCATCATTACCCACCATAAAAAGAATTCTGTGTTATTTCTGCACGCCTCTGTCACCCTTCTGCTGCACTAGGCCCGCGTGCTGCTTGTGGTGATTGTCTTGGCTGATTGTCTTCCCCAGGCTCACTGTCTGATAGTTTCAGGGGTATACCTCTTGAAGTTGCAATGTTGTGCAACATGACACAAGTGGCCACACTTTTGCAGCAGGTATCTGGCCTGTAATACAGTGCACCCTCAGTTTTGTGTAGGCAGCGGAACCTACTTTTCATTGAGCCAAATGTTCTCTCTATCACATTGTGGGTAGAAATGTGTGATGTATTATATTCCTGCTTAATTGGTGTACTTTGATTTAAGTATGGCGTCAGTATGAAGGAGCGCACAGCCTATGCGTGTCACCTACAGGGTAGAAGGCAACAGATGACTTACTGCTATGTTTCACAATGACCAGAAAATCAGCAAGACAGTGCTGCATATATTTGCCAAGCAGGTATCCTTCGCCAAATTCACCCCCAAGCAGACTAGTATGTATTCCACTGTGTCGGAAGATGTAGGAATCAGGCTTACTACCTGGGAATCTTGTCATTATGTCTGTGATGATGTTTTTGGAATTTCATATGACTTGTATATACCGTGAATGGTATGATTTCCTGTTCCTGTAAATGTACTCATTCACTGAGGGTGGAAATATAGCTACATGCGTCCCATCAATGCAAGCAGTTACATGGAGAAATTGGGCTATTTGATAGAAGTCAAATTTGGTCTGCTTCAATTCCTGTGGTGTTTTAGAAACCTTATGTGGTGGTGTATCGTCTGTAACATGGCGTCCAGGAATGAGTTAAAAAAGCACGATAGGGCACTTTGTGAAACCCTTCCAGATGCAGCTATTACACCCTGGAAGCCACCTGACGCTAGGAGGTGCAGTGAACCTGCACATGAGTGGGGATGGCATGTGTCCTGCGAGTCTGATGCTGCAGTAGGGGATCTAATTCAGCTATTAAATCATAAATCATGTCTGCATCCAACCTATATTTGTCATAAATCTCTTCCTCTGTCTGCCCCAACAATGTAACGCGTACTTTAATAATGCGTTCCAGTATCCTAATTCTTCTCCGTGCTGCTGCTCGTAGCCTCATCCTCCTCGCCTTGACTTACAGCGCTGCCATTGAGAAACATTCTGAGGCCTTCTGGGCCTGTTAAATAATTTGCCAATGTTTCCCACCTGATTGGATGGTTTTCACATGGTTACCACCTGATTTGAATTGGTGCTATTTTGCAAGTGCAAAATTGCGAATCCCGGTTCATTCACAATTTGCGAATGTTACCTGCATAGGTTTGCGATTGCCAAATAGTGAATTTGCGAATACAGATTCGCTAATCAGAAATAGCAAAATAGGTAATCGCAGATTTAGTGATTACCAGATATATTCTGCGAATTTATATAATGCATTGCTTAGGGCTATTTTGCAATTGCAAACGGCCAATGTTTGCAATTCGCAATATTTGCAATCACAAAATAGCTTGATGCTTGTGCCCCTCAGTTTTTATATTGAATACATTTGCAAAATTGAAAAATGTTAATGGGAAGGTTGGTGCTGCATCACGGCAACTAACTTTTCAAAGTTTTGTTTTATTACGCAGTACAAGGCTCTTGCTCCTGCCAGGGCCGGACTAGAAACCCAAAGCAGCCCTGGCAATTGTGTCAGACCAGTCCCTGTAAGGTGCACACCAAGTGCAGCGAGTGAGCCTGACTACTACAAAGGGGGCTTTGGGAGGCTGTCCCCTCAAGAAAATGTGGGGAAAAATGGTACATTCTACAACACATTTGTCATTATATATTGAATTGCATAAGCTTTTATAGCATAGTAAATGATGACCTTACTATGCACCAGAATACAACAATCTTTATTGGGGCTCTTCAATGGTACCCTCACTATCGCCCTCCAACAGTGCTTATCATCTCTCAATAGCACCTCTGTCACATGTATTTTATTTGTTTTATAGCACCGCTCACGGCACAGGGTGTCAGAGCACTTTGCATCACACACAACAGAGACAATGAATCTTAAATGTGTAAATCAGTGCATAGAAAATGTTACAAAAGGCAAAGGGGACTACAAGGTGTAGGATTCACATGTCATCAATACTGGTAGGCATTGTTTAAGATGGGGAAGCACAAACTCAGGATTCAGAACATAATACAGTGGTTAGCGATGATTTTAATAATAAGAATTTATTTCTACCCAAACAAACCTTTTTAGCTGCATCAGGTTAATGAAAGACTGGGAAAAACATAACTTATTAACTTGTAACATGGAGTTTACCTGCAGCTCTTTGATCGCAGTTCATAGCTCACTGTGCTAGATTCTGATTGTGACTTATGAACTGCACAGTAGCAAAAGAAGTAACCCACTGAGCTATGCACATAAAATACAGTTTTCTTTAAATGCATGGTACACATTCTTTGAATAAGGCATTTTAACCATCTGCGCTCCTTAAATGAGTCGAAGCTGCCACTGGACAAAATTTGCAGCTCTTTCCTGCAGGTACATTAAACACCAGAGTTATCTTGACACTTTTATTGTTGCCTGAAAACTGCTGATTATGCAAGGAACTGTAAAGTGCTTTTAAAAATGCTGCCTGCGTACCCCATGTAAATGTGTCACGGACCCGTAGGGGTCCGCAGACCACAGTTTGGGAACCACTGCACTATGGATATAGGTGGACGCGTATATTAAAAGACGTTTAATTGGTTGTGGTTGTGTAAGTTTAAAATAGTGGTATAGGATGTAGGTGTTGATGCAGGTGTAGAATGTCGATGATGTACTGGTAGGACAAATGATTGGGCAAAGGTGGTGTAGGGCATGAACAGTTTTGAAATGCCATATTGTACCGAACTTGTCTCCTCAAAATACTTAATCATCAGCATATTTCTATGTGACGTACCATAGGAGACTCGATATGCAAGGTAAACAGAGGGGTTGTTGCCTTTTGGTATTAACCCTGTCTAATTACCTGTTAGCACTAACCGTATTTATTGTTTATGGGGTCCCAAGCGAAGCAAACTATGAAGGCCAAACCGTGGCCTGCCAAAAATAATAAGATCATTTAGACTACTGGATAACTGACACAATACAGCAGTAAATAATATCATTAACAGAAATATTGTGTCAAAAATATTGTTTACCACAATATAGTTCTCATATGCTTATAATGGTAAGTACAAAAATATTGTAAAAAAATGTCGTTGACACTAATGTTGTCAAAATATAGACAAACATATAGAATTTTTTAATATGAATGGGGTTTAAAGTAGTAAATGTTAAATATTTTAATATATATAAATGTCATATAATGTAATTTAAACATTTTCCACTAATATTTAATATTATATATAAATATATACCTGTATAAACACACAAAAACATATATGTGTTTCGATTTATCTAAATATTTATAGGGCAACATAATTAATAACAATATTTATTTTACATTTATTTTAAATATTTTACATTTATTAATATTAAAAGATATGTATATTCTTAGTAATACATGTGAAATATTAATACAACTCCTATGTAATGTAAAATGAATCTTTTAATGAATTATTTTACTACATATATGCATATATGCGTATATGTGTGTGTATATATTTTATCACACACTTAAGGCCGGCATGCCCCTGAACAGGAAATGAAAGCCTGGAGAAATGAGGCGAGATATATGGGAGATAGAAGTACAGTATAGTGAGCAGTTGGACGCTCCTGCCTGTACTCTGTTCGTCCTACAGGTCAGCCCCTCACTGGATTGCACCTTAGTTCTGAGCTAGGCACCAGAGCATGTGTCGAGAGATGGGGGTCGGGCGGAAGACAACAATTGTGTTTTAGGCACATGATATCGCACCGGAATACAGATCATGCATTTCTGTAAACAGTGACAAGATGGATGAAGGATCCATTTCAGCTTTGATGGTTTTTTGCATTTTATTTATCTCTTTGCATCGTCTTTGTACATGTGCATATTACTGACAGAACTAGAAAACGGAAAATGGAGTTTTTTAGAATGTGTTGCACTGCTCATCATATGGTTGGTCACACTTAACTACGATTCATTTTGGATTCCTGTTCATGATGTCGCTGATTTTCTCCACACGCTATGTGACTGTATGCTTATGTGTACCGACCTGATGCGAATAAAGAGATTTAAAAAAAAAAAAAAGGATCCATTTCAGCAGCCATAGAGTACTGCATTACTATCAAAGTGTGACAGGGAGGAAGACATAATGGAAGAGACTCCCTGGCCTCCTACTTACGTACCAATTGAAGCCCTGTTCCTTTCCGTACAGACTCCATGGACTGACTGTTCCTTAAAAGCCACAGCTGATCATCTTGACGTAGAGCAAGGTAACCCACAACCCTTTTTGATGGGTGCCGCGGCCAAACAATCGCTACACACCCTGACCTAAAAAAAACCTAAAAGAAGCAGCAGTGGGCGGATCCCCGAATACAGGACTAGGACAGAGTGAGGAGATGCCGGAAGCAAGCAGAGCTCACGGACCGAGCAGAACGACCGACCTGGAGGAAGAAAGAGGATCCCTTCCTGATATTGTTGGAATGCCAGGAGGCCACTGGTCTTATGAGCTGCCCGCCACGCTCCTGGAAGAGCATGGCTGACCAAGATATGTGCTCGTGTGCAAGGATTTACGTGGACGTGAGGGAATAGAAGGACGGATAACAAGGGTTCTACCTTTGCTAAAAGAATTGCCGCGCCAAGTGAAATAAGCGGAAAATAAAGCACAGAGGGCTAATAAAAGGACATAATACAAACCACTTACTGAAACTATTTGAGGATTTCTTTTTTGCGTTTTAAGCCTCAAACTGGTAAAGTAACCCGATTGGAGCTGTTAAAAGGTGGTTTCAAGCACTCACTGGTGGGCCAAGGATTTCTTTTCCTGGTAGTCAACTTCCTTTACAAAATCCCTCTATTGCAACATTTTGTCGCAACTTCTGAACATTGACCTCTGGTTTCTCTTTCGCCGAGGGGCGTGTCCATCACAGTGGTCCTGGCACTTCTGTACCTATGAAAGACCAGAAGGGGCAAATAAGAAGAAAGCACCTGTAACCATAAAAGATACTCACTTCCCTTTAATGAAAAATAAAAGAGGTCTATAAAAGAAAACTGAGTAATATGACATCTCTTTATGTTACACCCGTCGCATGCTGACACATAGTAAGGCAAATTAGAGTGACTAATTTTGAATGAACATGGGGGTTAAAAAATACCTTGGAAGCTTGGAGACATGCTTGCAATCAGCTGTGTACCAATAGGCTGTACAGACTGCCATTATTAGCGGTTTTGTTTCTTTGAACAGTTGTAATGAGATTACATTATATGAGACACTAGTAGCAACAATGGACGACAACAAACTTGCTTTGACCCTCGGGCTGTGTTACATCTGGGACCCTATTACACAAATGCATCCGTTTTGCTGCCCCTGTGGCACTTTGGTATTATAAAAGAGTCTGCAGACGCTTGTGCAGCCCCTTATGTATTACTGAAAACGATGGTGTACATACAGCGCCAGCCCTTTTTCAAGAGGATGTTCCCTCATTTACATGGGTGCGTGGCACCATGCAAATTAGGGAATACTTTGACTCTGCACGCACGCTGTATTATAGACTCGGGCGCAGAGACAATAAAGCTGTCAGGGATCGCACTAACAGTGCGCCACGTATAGGTGGTGCACTGTCAGTGCACCCCTGGATAGATGCCCTCAAGAGAGGTGGAAAGGGGTCCTATGGACCCCCAGACATCCCCTTGCAGACGGGTGCAGTCACTCACTGCACCCGCCTGCAACAGGATCTCTAATCGCCTTTAAAAGTGCAGGTGGGTTGCCGCCAGCACAGTGAAACACAGAGCAGCTGTTTTAAAGCCACTCTGTTTTTCATCTGAATGCACTGCACCAGGTAGCGCGAGTTTGCAGCAGTACTGGGGGCCGCACAGTCTATGTAATATGTTTGCCCCCAGCGCACCTGTTTTAAGGTGCGCCAGGTGCGAACAGGGAAAGGTCGCCCTATACATTATAGAGCCCCTGGTATTACTTGATGGTCTTCCGAGCAGTTATCTGTTTTAATTGCTAGCAACAAATGAATTTGTGCCCTTTGAAAATTGTATTATGACTAGCGTGCATTGCATGATTTCCAGCTATTCAGCCTAAAATATAATGAACTGTGTTACATTACTTACCTTAGACGTGCAATTGTACTTCCACTATTAAATAGAAGGGTCAATTTTCAATGTGATTATCAGTGCGCATTGGACGATTTTTTGTTAATTTCAGTCTACAGTTTTGAATTTAGTCTATCATATTCATTTTAGATGTGCAACAGACCATCTAACGTTAAAGATAGCATGATGTTAGTTGACAAACCCATAACTCTCAATAATTCTTTTAATCATGTTGCTTAAAAAGAATCCGACAGTATTTTGTTTATGTCTAAGCCACAAAGAGTATATATATTTTTAACAAAATGGCGCTCTTCAGGTGATAAAGGCTGAAAGGCATCCTGTCGGAGTGGCCTGATATAAATAAAAGAGGATTTGATTCTTTACTGCCCCGAGTGCCGTTTCTTTCACAATTTGGGGGATTTTAGATGGAAGAGCACCCTTAACACCATTGTCGCTCTAAATATGTTCACCTCAAATGTCTGCTTTTCTATCAAAAGATTTTAAGCGTATGATTAGGACAATGCTATCCATGCAGCGATAGAAAGGGACAAAGTCTTTTGATATTTCAACAGCAAAGTCTTTAAGCATAGGATTAGCAAAGTGCTATCCATGCCGAGCTGTAAAATGACAAAAGCTATTTACCACTCCAGGCACAGAATTACAGCTTTGGATTGATAAAATACCATCCAAGCCAACCTGAAATGAATAAACGCAACCCCTGACACGTGTTTCGCTCTCATTACAGCTCTTCAGAAAGGTTTAGCTATGTCCAGACACAGGGGAGCACTGAGTATAAGTCAAAACAATACCCTTGCAGGCATAGAGTGATGCATAAAAAAAAAGAAGCAGAGTCTTGAGTGTAGGTGGAAGGCAGCTCCTGTATAGAGCACCCTCAACACCATATACAACCATACACATATCACAATAATCTTCCCCAAACTGTGATACATAAATAAAATATAAACAAATATATATATATATATATATATATATATATATATATATATATATACATTGCACAATAAAACCATATAAACTATAAAGAATGTCTGAAAGAAACAATATATTAATTCATGTGGACAATAAATTAAATATTAAGAATTGAAAATCTAAAAAACACATTTACAGTAAGAAACTATAACCATTAAAATATATTCAAATGCAAAATGTAAAAAAATTAAACAATGTATGCTATAAAATCTATTTAACCAATATTATGAAAACTATTTGAGTCAAAGAATATTAAATATACTATTCCCACTATAACTTATACTATAACTTATACTTATAACAGTAGGGAAAGTGTTGGACTTCAGAGGGGTTAGATTTACTATTTTCACTTCAGTCTACACAACAGTTGGGAAAGTGTTGGACTTTGGAGGGGTAATTTTTAGCATTCCCACTCCAATCTGTACAACAGTAGGGAAAGCGTTAGACTTTGACGGTGTAAAATGTACTATTCCCACTCCAATGTCTGCAACATCAGGGAAACCATCACATTTTGGTGGGGGGAAATTTACTATTCTAATTTCAGTCAGTGCAATAGTAGGGAAGCGTTGGATTTAGGGGGGGGTGAAATTTACTGTTCCCACTCGAAACAGCGCAACAGTAGAGAAAGTATTGAAGTCAAGAGGTTAATTTTACTATTCCTACTGCTGTCTAAGCATGAGTAGGGAAAATACTTCACTTCAAACACATTATATGTATGAGTAACACTAAGAATGTAGAACAAATATTAAGAATTTAATTAACATAAAAAATATAAATATGTATTGAAAAAAAGACAAAAAAATATTAATAACTGTTATGAAATTATTAATTTACTTCCCACTATTTACCCCTACAAACCTAGCAGTCCACATCTAAAATATAACTTAAAAAAACGATTCCATAACTTACATTTTTTAAATAAATTGAATAATCAACAATTAATAATTATTTGTTAATTACTTAACTTCCCACCCCAAACCCAAACAAACCAAGCATCCCGCAACTGGATTGAAATTAAGTTACATAAATATCCCACAATTTACATTTTAAAAATTCAAATTCCAGATTTGCAAATAATTTTTAATGAATTATTACTTAATTACCTTACTACTCCCATATAAACCTAGCATCCCGCAACTAAAATATATACAAAATAAATCAGTGTTCTACATATTACATAATTAAAATTAAATCAAAAAATTAACTATTAATAATAAATTGTTAACTCACTACTCAACTTCCGACCCTACACCCCTATAAACCTAGCAGACCGCAAGTAAAATAAATACTTATTCCGTAAATGACATATTTAGAAACAAATTAAATAATGAACTAACAATTAATTATTACCTAATTAACTTTCCACCCTATATCCCCACAAACCTAACAGCCCGCAAATAACTTCTAACAAAAATAAACCAGTATTACATTAATTGCATAATAAATATCAATCATGTAATTAAATAACATGTGTTAAATAATTCTTAATTATTTCTTACCTAAATAACTTTCAATCCTATCCTCCTACAAACCCAACCTGCTACCACACTATAACTTATTATTAAACATTTTTTTAAATGTCTAAAGCACTTATAATTTACATTTTAAAAACAATTAACACATTAAATTAATACACCAACTAAAACACATTCTGGTCATTAAAAACGATAATTGTAACCAATATATGAATGAATTTACAATGACATTACTTATCACAAAAAGCAATATTCGTGTCAATGATATTTCTGCATCACAATATTTCTGTGTCACAATATTTAATATTGATATTTCTGTCTCCCGATATTTTTAAAACAATATATTGTCCAAACGCCTTTCTACTACCAGTGTATTCTCACGATTGACAAGTTCCAAATATATGTATTTCATAAATAATTTAAGAGCGAGCAGTATCTAATTTATTTGTCAACTTCCATTTCATAGATCAGTAAAATAACAGTTCCATTTGAAAAAAAGGTAAAATGCTTTTTTGCAAATCATCAGTTTTTTATTGGTTGAAGGCTTTCTTATCCAATCGCTTTTTTCAAATACAGGACATGAATGAGTACTGGATGATTCGATAGTGACATTTCAGGCACTAAGGCCTACGACTTTTCAAGGCTTGCAAACACAGTTCTTCCACAGATCACTCGAGGGGTGCTTTCACAGGAGCCTCTGCGACGGGCCACCAACCTTTTTTGTTTTTCAGAAAAAACTTCCAAAGCTCTCAGGGTGTGGCCATTATTTTTTGTTCATGACCATCAGTTTTTTTTCTCTAAATCTGAAAGGTTTGCTGTTTAAAACTGAAATAAAGGATGGACCAGGTCCTGAAGCGGGCATGTCACAAGATGAGATCAGTCCAAGGAAGAACACACATAGTCAAAACCAATACATTTGCCATTTGCCTGCCAGTGTTTTGGCTTTGTTAGTGCTTGTTTGGTGTTGTCAGGCTTTTTACAAAACATTAGCTAAAAGCAAAACTATGTTGTTGGCTTCAACAAGCACTCAATGCTATATTAGTCAATTTCAGTGAAGTGAACTACTTTGTGTGTAGATGTTCTACTAGTTGCGGAAAGGCAGAATGTGGTCATACACAGAGAAGTTAGCCAATAGCTGAAGTGGGCTGCCCCATTGCCTCAATCTGTCTGCTGTAGTGAGAGGAAGAAAAATGTAAATAGGCTGCAACAGGCCAATGGAAGAAGAAGGCTGGCTGTAATCCCGTGTAGGTAAATATATCACATATATAATTTTAGTAAAATTAAAAAGGCTAATGCTAGACCTAAAAATGCTTGGGAAAAGTTAAACATAAGATAGATGGAAATAGTATTAGATAAGGATATCCAATCAAAGATAAAACAGTAAAAATATATAGGTACAAGTACAACCATTTTCATATAAAAACAAGCATTAGAAATGCAATCGGGCTCGGATTTATTTGAGTTTGAGCTAATGGCATTGTAAATGCCAATGTCTTTTTGCCATGTGTTATGGAGTGTGTGCATGTGGTGTGTAGTGGAAGTATGTTGGTTGAATTGTAATTTTACCAATGGTGGCATGCTGTGCTTTATATGAATATGTTTAAAAGTAAAGTGTACCATACTGCGATTGCTTGGTGGAAAAGTGCACTGCCGGCTGGAGGTGTGTGTGCCTGGTGGAAGGGTGCACTGACGGCTGGTGGGTGTGTGCTTGGTAAAAGCGTGCACAGATGGATGATGGTTGTTGGTGTTTGTGCATGGTGAAAGCATTCATTGACGGCTGGGGGTGTGTTGTTGTGTGTGTTGTTTTCTGTATGCTTGTGAGTGTGTTCTGGTGAGTCTGCGGGGGTGAGCCTGGGGAGTGAGTGTGGTGGTGAGTGTGTTGTGTTGAGTGGTGACAAGTGTGTGGTGTTGAGAGACTGAGGTGTGTGGTTTGTGTGTGCGTTATGTGTGTGTGGTGTATGTGTGTGTGGTGTTTTCTGCACACTCACACACTGCCCCGTAACATTCACACACTGCTCACCCGCACACTCCCAATGTCACCCTGCATAGTCACACACTGTTTACCCTGCACACTCATTCTGCACACTCACACAATGTGCACCCTGACACACTGTCTCTGCAGTCACTCTGCACTCACTGTCACTCTGCACTCACTGTCACTCTGCACTCACTGTCACTCTGCACTCACTGTCACTCTGCACTCACTGTCACTCTGCACTCACTGTCACTCAGCACTCACTCTGCACTCACTGTCACTCTGCACTCACTGTCACTCTGCACTCACTGTCACTCTGCACCCCCACTCTGCACCCCCACCCTGCACCCCCACTCTGCACCCCCACTCTGCACCCCCACTCTGCACCGCCACTCGCCACTCTGCACCGCCACTCTGCACCGCCACTCTGCACCGCCACTCTGCACCGCCACTCTGCACCGCCACTCTGCACTGCCACTCTGCACTGCCACTCTGCACCACCGCACCGCCACTCTGCACCGCCACCTTGCACTGCCACTCCGCACCGCCACTCTGCACCGCCACTCTGCACCGCCACTCTGCACCGCCACTCTGCACCGCCACTCTGCACCGCCACTCTGCACTCTGCACCGCCACTCTGCACCGCCGCACTGCCACTCTGCACCGCCACTCTGCAACGCCACTCTGCAACGCCACTCTGCACCGCCACTCTGCAACGCCACTCTGCAACGCCACTCTGCACTCTGCACCGCCACGGCACCGCCACTCTGCACCGCCACTCTGCACTCTGCACTGCCACTCTGCACCGCTACTCTGCACCGCCACTCTGCACCGCCACTCTGCACCGCCACTCTGCACCGCCACTCTGCACCGCCACTCTGCACCACTGCACCAACATTGCACTGCACCGCCACTCTGCACCGCCACTCTGCACCACTGCACCAACATTGCACTGCACCGCCACTCTGCACCGCCACTCTGCACCGCCACTCTGCACCGCCACTCTGCACCACTGCACCGCCACTCTGCACCGCCACTCTGCACCGCCACTCTGCACTCTGCACCGCCACTCTGCACTGTGCACCGCCACTCTGCACCGCCACTCCGCACCGCCACTCTGCACCCCCACTCTGCACCGCCACTCTGCACCGCCACTCTGCACCGCCACTCTGCACCGCCACTCGGCACCGCCACTCTGCACTCTGCACCGCCACTCTGCACCGCCACTCTGCACCGCCACTCTGCACTCTGCACCGCCACTCTGCACCCCCACTCTGCACCCCCACTCTGCACTCTGCACCGCCACTCTGCACCGCCACTCTAAATGACAATGACTTATATTTATGTTTTGGTTTTAAAGACACAAATAAAAAGGCACTGCCATTTACAATGCCAATAGCTTAAACTCACATAAATGCGAGACCTTTTGCATTGTAACTTATTTCCCCCCCCAATCAGGCGCCCAGATCTACAAAGCAACACTTCAAGATAAAGTCCAGAGCTGGGCTGTCCCCTAAAGCCGGAAGCAGCTATTAACGCGTTTCATGGTAAAATCAGGTTTCCCAGACTAAGCATCTTGGTTTAAAAAGATACCCAAAGGTCATACCCCTGCTCACAAGGTTATGGTGACTGCCAGCTCTAAGTACCTGGTCTGACTGAACGAATTCAATATAAAGGATTCAGTCGAACTCAGATAGCTCAGTCGGGGTAAACACCCGCTGCCGAGGTCTGTGTTAAACATAGGTGCCCAAAATAGTTAAAATACATGTCCGATTTTCACTGTTTAGAATAATATATATGTGAAACAATGAACCCGAATGGAGCGCATATATATATATATATATATATATATATATATATATATATATTTATATACATACATATATATATATGTTAATCAGTTATAGAGCTACTCACTCAGCAAGTCTAGCCATAGTGCAGTCCTCCTGGACTTATGTTGGACGTCCCTGGAGTACACTTTGCAAGTTACATTGACCGAACCCACAATAACACTTCAGTAGGTTTAAGCTACAGTTTAGAGCTTTCTATGTAATGTGTTGGTTACATGATCTAATTCAGGAGCGTGATAAAGGCCTCCCAACTCTTCAAGGGCCCCCCCATTCAGTCCAATGTCACTTACAGTCTCTGAGACACTGGAGACTCGGGCACCTCATGACATTCTGCGGGGGAAGAGGGATTTGTTTTGCGTTACGCCGCCGATCCAATTCTAATAAGACAGCTCCGTGGGTTTAGCCTACTCCAAACATCTGTGCAGCCAAGTTGGAGGGTCCGGGATCACATCTTTCAACAAATTTGGGATGTCAAATAAGGGATGTCATCAATAAAAAGTACAATAAAACTAGTGCTGCTTGGTTGAGTGATAATACGTCTGTGCTGCTCTTAAAAGCATCGGCACAGAGGCCAAGGATTGCATGAGCATAGACCCTGAAACACTGCCTACGCATGAAATTAAGACCCCAGCTGGCAGCTGCTCGGATGGTGTGGGTTTACAAAATCAGATGTATAAAAGTGATTAGAAAGGGGACGAGATAGTGCTGTGCCTATACAAAGCCCGGGTTCTGGTTTACAATGATTTTACTACCATGGAGCAGGTTACCATCCCGGAGTCCTCTTTCCGAGCATCAGTGCCAACAGCTAAAGTGGCAAACATAAAACGCTGCCTGGTAGGCACCAAATCGCCCTTCACCAATCAGAAGACGGTGTTGTGCACCACAGAGAAGGGGCTGCTTTTGCCAGAGAGGTCGCCTCAACACCAGTGATACTTACTCCCATTCCTCCGGAGCGGCACCTCTGAGACTGGCTGCTCACACCGCAAAACTCCTCTTTGAGGCAACGCCTATGAAGGCGACGGTTAAGAAGGCCGTTTATGTCAGTCACTTCGGGGCGCACTGCAGAGGTGCTGTCTTGCAGTATGATGGTGGCCGAAACCCGAATAGGACGAGGGGCGTGTGGAAGTGTGCGGATAGGACGGCGGAGCCGAGAAGGGCCGCGTAGAGACCCTGAAGGATGTTGGCGGGGAGGCAGCCGAATACTGGAGTGTGAGCGACAGTGGGCGCTGTAAGAAAAAGAAGCGTCCACGGGACCACTGTAATGAATGTGAAAAGGGAGGGGCAACCTCTCACAAAGAGGTTTGCCAGAGCTTAAAAATCGAGAAAGAACCCAATGTCAAAAGCTTTCGGGAACACCAGAAAGCTTTACCTACTACTTTTTTGTGGCAACGGAGGTGCGATTCAGCCCGCGATTCAGCCAGTCAAGCAGGAAGGAAAAGGAAACTAGTTGAGAAAAGCCTAGTATTGCAGGAAAAACACCGGGCGCCAATCATGATGGGAATTGTAGTTTGTAGAATGACGTACAGAGCCACGGTTCGCGGCTGCTATAGGTATGCAGCTCTGGGGAAATAATACCAAAACGCAACTTTACTACATCAATAATAGTGAGTATTCAACATCTATTGAATCAAGCCCAGCAATCAAATATGACGCAGTGCACTCTCTCGAATTCTTACAAAGTGAAGTGAGGCTGATGAAGCCCTTTCCGGCCTGGCCTGCAGCAGCTGCGCGCTGAGCGCTGCTGAATGGTGAACGCGCCCGGCCATCTGGATTCACTTACGGAGGCACCCTGACAGCTCCTAATTATAATTAATGTACTTCTTTGCGCGAGCACGAACGAAATATGCCCAAGATGGCGGAACAAAACTACATTTACCCTATCACTTCAAGCCTATTAAAACGACAACACAACGAAGACGAATCACTGGCCAGATGACAGAACACGCTAAGGAATGTATGGAATTTGTCTCGGCCAAAGCCCTAGGAGATACTTCTTTTTTTTCTTCTTTAACATTAGTTCTCGAAACTCCTCCCACTTTCAGTGGGGAGGAGTCCGAGCCCTAAAAAACAAGTGTGTCTACCTTTAAGAACTCCCTCAATCGTCGAACCATATAATTAGTTTAGGCCGCGTGACTCAGGACTGACCAGAAATAGTATGGCGGCCCTTTCCCCTGTTCGTTCATAAATCCTAGCTGCAAACATCCTTTGAGATAGAGGATACGTGCAGCGATCAGGCCAAGTCTTGAAACGTGCAAGGATTTTATCACTTTGCTAAGAGGTTATTTGTAGACTTCCCAAGAGCTGGCTGTTCACAGACACATATACTGTCAGCAGAAGGATACATAACATGCGTCGTTGTCATTCATAGCTGCCTGCCTGTCATCCCTAGCTGTTTAGCTGTTTGTGACGTGGCTCGGTCCTCTCTTTCAGTGCCATCAACAACTAAACAACCAGTATATAGCTGTGGAGTGTCCGTCGTTCCAATGAAATACAAGACTTGAAATGCTGCATTTTGACACAGCAGAGCTCAGTTATCCTCCAGTAAGGCACGTTTTAGGTCAACTACTTATTCATTTATATGGCGGGAAATAAGTATTTCAGCACGAAATGCTGTGCACAACCGAGTAACTAGTTCCAAATGGTTTGGTCGGTAACATACATTTTTATGTGATAGATGCACGATGGCTGTTGAATAAAGGACAAAGCAACAGGGATGGCAAACAGCTGGCAATAGGAAGGGTACAGATGTAGGAATAGATTCATTGCTTCATGTTTACAATAATGGGTAACTGGAGGAAGGCAGACTGCAGAGGTAACAATTAGCTGTTTCAAGCATCAGAAGGTGTCTTTAAAGTAATGTTGAAAGCATCAGCAAGGAGATAGAGCGCTGTAATGGGTGGAAACATGAGTCAGTAGGGGGAGGTCTGGGGTGTCAGGAATATTTAAGTAAGATGAGCGAAGGTTGTGAGAAGGCAAAGATCTTGTCAGCATTCAGGATAGCCAGCAGGGGACTGATCATTTAAAGCTTTGAAAAGCAGAGTTAGTAGTTTGTAGGTCACCCCGTTTCTTGCTGATAGTAGTCATGGGATCGTCGGATGTAGTAGTGACCTTAGGGACAGTGGCAGTTGGTATTTAATGGCGGTGAGGGGACAGGCTGTGAGAGGAGGGGGAAGGAGCGAATGAAGACAAAAATAAAATAAACACTTACCTGTCTGCTGCCACCTCCTCTGGTCCTCTTCACCTGCTTCTAGGGCACGAAGCAGGAAGCACCCGGCTAGTAGCCTCCCGATAGCCAAACACAACGCTGCAATGCAGCATTATGATTGGTCTGAGCATCGTGATTTGGCGCTCAGCCAGAGAATGGGAGGTTCGGCATGTTCTCCATGCAGGCTGTAATGCAACCTGCATGGAGAAGATGCAAAGTGCGCATGATGGTTTGACCGGCCTGAGATGGCCAGGCAAAGCGGCCTACGCACTTGGGGCCCGATTCACATAACTAACTTAGGACAAAATCCTAAACGTACTACTTATGGTATTCACAGAAGTTAGGATTTTGTCTTAAGACAAACTTAAGACAGACTTAAGTTAGGATTTTGTCTTAAGTCTGTCTTAAGTCTGTCTTAAGACAAACTTAATACAAAATCCTAACTTCTGTGAATACCAAAAGTAGTAAGATTAGGATTTTGTCTTAAGTTAGTTCTGTGAATAGGCACCTTGGAGTGGACAAACCACTCCTCCCCTGCTCTGTAAGCAGAGCAGTCCCACCCCTACCCAGCCGGACAAGGGGAAAAATAAAATGATAACAATGAGTTATTATAATTTTATCTTTTCCTTTTTCGACCTGCTCAGTGGGGCCACACTCCTCCGCCTTAGCGGAGGAGCCGCCACGGCTTAGGGAGGTTAAAGAGGGTTCATATAGCAAATATTTGCACTTTCTTATGGGTGCTGAGGAAGGCTAAGCAGTGATCTGTTCTGTTAATCCAGCTTGCTTTGAAGGAATGTACCAAATACTCTTTCAGTTGTAATAATGGGAAGGGTAGGTCTGTCAATCAGGGTTGTGGAATGGTTTGGAGTTCACGACTCAAAGATAGTTCGTATAACAAACCACGGTTCCTGGCCAAAGGTTTTAGGGATGCAGTGTGAAGAGAAAAGAGAACAGGAATAAGCAGATTTGAGGGCTCTGAATCAGCAGGGAAGTAAACAATTTTATAAAGTGATTTGTTATACACCAGTATGTTGCCTTTTTTAGCCGCTTGGCAGCATAAAGTCTACTGTTGTGTTTCATCATCTGAGAGCTCTCCCTCCACACAGAATGGAACCTATGCACACTCTGCCTCTCCTTCTAAACTATCTTGAAATATATCCTTGGGCTCACACCCACAAGTAATGCAAACTCAACGCTAAACCTTTGTGAATCTGGGCCCTTGTCAAATTTAGGCTGGTACCACTGCTGGTTAATAAGTTTACATGCATCTGGAAATCCAGTTGTATCAAATCGTCACTTTGTGCGTTTTGCAACAACATGACTTAGGATGTTGAACAAGTCTTATTTTTTTGTCCTGCCTATGAAAGGCCAAGGAGGTCTTGAAACAAGCCAATTTGCACTGTCATCGTAGTGCAACATTTGAAAGAAGCTTCCCATATTTTAAAATCTGGCACCAGCTCTGTTATAGTTTTTGGACTTAGCCGTTACTTATATAGAGTTTGGTTGGTGAGGAAGAGAGAGGGTCTCTTGCTCTGATGTATGAATGATCTGTAACTTGTTAAATTGTCTCTATACAACTCGAATAAAAAAACTTCATTCATCTTATCTAAAATTATGGAGTTTTTTAATTCCTCTGCCTTGTACCTACAAGATTGTAAGTTGACATGTTACAATATCTTTTATATTTGCATGTGCGCTTTGTTCTACCAATTGTGTCCAGAAAGTCAGGCTATCGTACATCCTTGATATGTGCCCCAGACGTTACATTACAATATTCTTTTGCAGTACTGCCTGTCTTAAGCATATAATTGTTAAAAATTTCTAAAGCACACATTTATGCTTTAATAACTGTTCTAAATGTGATCATTTTTAGGTTTCGCCTGGCGTTTACTGCGCAAGCAGTATCGCGCAGGCGAAATCTTATGTTTACACAGTATGTAGCTTTGTCCCCCCTCTCTGTTCCATTGGCAAGCTCCATAAATGGAGGCTAGCCATTGGAACAGAGATCTGCCCGTCATTGCCGGAGCAGATTCGTGGGCGTTCCAGCGATTTTTACTCATCCCGCCCCTTTGCGATCGTCATGCGGCTGTGGGCGTATGTTTTTTTTTTTTTTTTCTCGTGATGTTTTCGTCTTTTTCGAAGTGCCTTTAGCCGGAGTGGTCTGCAAGATTTAAGTTGCCAGGAAGTTGTTGTTATTTGCGATCAGGTAAGCAGAATTTTGTTTAATATTTTATTTGCATGTGTATTTGCATTTTATTTGCATGTGTCTCATGTCGTCTCCCTTTTTGTATGTGTACCACGTCTCATGTCGTCTCCCTATTTGTTGTGTGTGTCTTTGCTGTCGTCTCTACATGCCCCGTGTTGTGGATGTTCCCCCGCCCCCCCCTCCCGCTGTCCGTGTCTCCGTTCCCACCCCCCTCCATTGCTCTCGTTCTCGTTAATTCAACGAGGGTCCGCGCCGCATGGTCAGGCCGCTCACGCGTTGGGTCAGTGGTTGGTGAGTCCCCTGCCCCCCCTTGTGGATGCCATGGTCTGCTGGACACGCTGGCATGTTGCGGTGAGTGCCCGGGCATTGTCTCCCCCCCTCACCTGCAGTCCCCGAGGCCGGAGGTTGTGTTTTGTTGCATGTTTTGTTGCCCCTGTTGGGGGGGGCGGCATTGGAGTTGGAGGTGCGTTGCGGCCAGAGCCGGGTTGCGTAGTTGTGGGGCTGGGTCGGCCCGGGACAGCTTGTGTGCGGCTCAGTGGATGGGTCTCCGGGGAGCTCTTGCACAACTGTTTATTTGTGGGAGCACTTCCGTGCCGTCTGTGCGACACGCTGGGCATGAGAGCCACGTTCATTGTCCTTCTTGGGGGGGTGGAATGGGCTGACTTCCATTGGAGGGAAGGCGGGTGTACTTGGTCATGCGCTGCTCCTGGGCGGCTCATACGGTGTGTCCTCGGGGTGTTGCACAAGTTTTCCATGCATACCCTTTTTATTAGGTTTTGCCTGGCTTCCCTGCCCCCTGGCTGCGCTTGCTTCCCTGGCTGCACTTGCTTCCCTGCCCCCTGGCTGCGCTTGCTTCCCTGCCCCCTGGCTGCGCTTGCTTCCCTGCCCCCTGGCTGTGCTTGCTTCCCTGCCCCCTGGCTGCGCTTGCTTCCCTGCCCCCTGGCTGTGCTTGCTTCCCTGCCCCCTGGCTGCGCTTGCTTCCCTTCCCCCTGGCTGTGCTTGCTTCCCTGCCCCCTGGCTGCGCTTGCTTCCCTGCCCCCTGGCTGCGCTTGCTTCCCTGCCCCCTGGCTGTGCTTGCTTCCCTGCCCCCTGGCTGGGCTTGCTTCCCTGCCCCCTGGCTGTGCTTGCTTGCCTGCCCCCTGGCTGTGCTTGCTTGCCTGCCCCCTCGCTGTGCTTGCTTGCCTGCCCCCTCGCTGTGCTTGCTTCCCTGCCCCCTCGCTGTGCTTGCTTCCCTGCCTCCTCGCTGTGCTTGCTTCCCTGCCGCCTCGCTGTGCTTGCTTCCCTGCCCCCTCGCTGTGCTTGCTTCCCTGCCCCCTCGCTGTGCTTGCTTCCCTGCCCCCTCGCTGTGCTTGCTTCCCTGCCCCCTCGCTGTGCTTGCTCTCCTGGGTGGGTGTGTGTGGCTCTGGGTGGGTGTGTGTGGCTGGCTGTGTGTGTGTGTGTGGCTCTGGGTGTCTGTGGCTCTGGGTGTGTGTGTGTGTGGTAGTAATTGCTGTCTGCTGAGCTCATCCAGTAGGGTAAAATAGGTCTCACATTTGCGAGAGATTAAGCTATTGGCAATGTAAATGACAATGCCATTTATTTATCTGTTTTCAAAACCAACACATAAATACAAAAATTGTCATTTACAATGCCAATAGCTCTAACTTTTGAAAAGGCGAAACCGTTGCATTGTAAATGCTTGTTTTATCTGCGATGTATGATATGGTTTATGGGCTAGTTCCCAAAATAAACATTATTCAAACTACCTGCATCAAAGTGAGGCAGAAACGACCACTCTAGTCAGGATAAGGGGTTTACACTCCTAAAATAACCCCTGCTCACCCCCTTGGTAGCTTGGCACGAGCAGTCAGGCTTATCTTAGAGTCAGGGTGTAAAGCATTTGCACATAGCCAGCCATACAGTCTTTTTTTAGCCAGCAGTAATACAGTGTAAGCACTACAAAAGGACAACACCCAAGTTTAGAAAAATATCCAATATTTTTATATACTTAAGAAAAAACAAAAATGATAAAAACCCACAATACAGTACTTAAAAATCTTCAGTTATCAAAATATGCTTGAAAAATAGTTCCTTGATGTCGATAGCTCCGTCCGGGACTATTACGGCATCATTAACAAACAAATCCAAACAGTTCTGGCTGACCGCGGCGTCGTGGGTCAGCTACGGTGACGGGAAGACCCGAAAACGGTGCGTTTTAGAAATGCAGGGCATCAGTGACCTCTCGTTGAGCTTCCAAAAGCACGGCATCTCCAGGCATTGGTTCTGGAGGTCGGTGCAGGAGTCGTTGGACCCTCGAAGTAACACGCGTTGCAAATCGAACTCCTCTCTGTTGAAGTTAGGAGCGCTGGCGTTGGTAGTCGTCAGGTGCTGCTGTGAGAAGTGCAGCGGTGCGGCATGCGGTGCCCTCAGGTTGCGGTGCGAGCAGCGGCTCTGTGGTGGCGTCAGATGGCGTTGTCTGTGAGACCAGGGATGCTGTGTGAAGGGAATGTGGGGCGCAGTGCAAGCAGTGGCGTCATTGTTGTGTAGCGCTGTCGTTGGCTGACGAACGGGAGTCGATGGCGTAGGCCAAGGCTGTGTGCAGGATGAGGGCGGTGCGTCAAGTAACTTTATGAGTGGTGCCCTCGAACCACAGTGCAAGCAGCGGCATAGATGTTGGCGTGGAGCGACGGCGTCGAGGATACCAAGGCGTTGTCATGAAGCGAGGCGGTGCGGAGTGCGGCGCCCGCAGCAGCTCGGTGGCGGCATCAGCAGGCGGCGTCGGTGAGACCAGGGTCGCAGTGTGGCATTGCGGTGGTGCCCTCTGCGGTGCCTTAAGGACACTAAGTCGGCAGTCTGGTCGCCGATGTCGTCGGTTGCTTCTTCTTCTGTTGCAGCACAAAATACACAGTCCCTAGTGCTGAGGGTAGAAGAGCTTGGAGTTGCTGAGGGTAGAAGAGCTTGGAGTCTTTGCTGTTCCTGAGAATTCTTGAACAGGGGGCAAGCTCTACCTCAAGCCCTTGGAGGAACTCACAAAAGTAGATTGCAGAAAGCGCAGTCTAATCTTTTCACTGCCCAAGACAGAAGCAGCCACTGCAGCCCAACACAGCAAAGCACACAGCAAAGTGGTAGTTTCTCCTCACAGCTTCACTAGCTCTTCTTCTTGGCAGACTTCTTGGTCCAAAAGAGTTCTAAAAGTCAGGGGTCAGGCCCCAATATTTATATGTCAAAATCCTTTGATCTCTTAGGCAGAGAGTGTCTGTGCCCAGTCAGAACCAGTCTTCTCTGGTGTGACTTCCTGGCAGGCGGCGGAGACAGTATGGTCAGAGGCAGACCAGGCCCATTGAGGTACAAGGAAATCTCCACCCCCTTCCCCAATTGCAGCCCAGGTCTATTCAGCCCTTTTCTGACCCACCTGGCCACTCCTGCTCCCCAGCCTTCTGTCATCCAAAACCCAGACAGGCAATCCACATTCCAGCAGAGGCACACAGGATGACTGAGCAAGAAAATTCAGAATGTAAAAATCACCTTCACTAAAAGATGTATCTTAGGATTCTGAGTTCAGGCATACTAAACTGTATTTTCCTACCTAGTTCCACGGGCCAATTGTGTTTATAAGATGTTATTAACAAACTCCCCATTCTGCCCTATGGGGAACACGTAGCCTTGCAATAGTGAAAAACGAAATTGGTCATAATTCACTATCAGGACCTGCCACACTCACCAGAGCATGTCTTACCTTTCACATACACTGCACCCTGCCCACAGGGGTACCTTGGACCTACCTTAGGGGTGGCTGACATGTAAGAAAAGGGAAGGTTAGGGGACTGGCAAGTGTGTGTACTGGCCAAGTCGACTTGACAGTTACAAAATGCGCGCAGACTCTGAAATGGCAGGTCTGAGTTACCTTTGCTGGGCTACTCACGTGGGGGGCACAATCAGTGCTGCAGGCCCACTAGTAGCATTTGATTTACAGGCCCTGGCACACTCAGTGCACTTTACTAGGGACTAACAAGTAAATCAAATATCCAATCATGGAAACACCAATCCACAATTTACCACAGGAGCACTTGCTCTTTACCACTGATCAGCAATGAGAAAAGTGTGCAGAAACACTACACCAGCAAAACCGGGAGGTTAGAAAGAAAAAACTCAGGGGAAAGACGCCAAAAGATGGCAAGTCTAACATATGTCCCCTCCCGCTGAAAGTAGGGAGAGGTACTCACCCTCCTGGAAGCCAGCTCTGTTAAGGGGGAAAAAATGGTGCCATACCCCTTAACAAACCTCCTGTAGTACCTGGTGAGTCCTAAGAAGGCTCTAACTTCTGCCTGAGTCTAGGGGGGCTCCCAAGCCAGAATGGTGTCAATCTTGGGTTGTGGGGGTGCCGCTTTCTACCTGATGTCCCAAGTACACCACCAAACCCTGCCCGATCTGGCACTTACTGGCCTCAATTGTGAGGCCTGCCCTCTGCAGCGCATTCAACACTTCACCAAGGTGCTGCAAGTGTTCTTCCCAGCTGGAACTGAACACTGCGATGTCATCCAGGTCGACGGCACTGAAATCCTCCAGCCCAGCCAACACCTGGTTGACCAACTTCTGAAAGGTGGCAGGGAAATTCTTCAACCAAAAGGGCATCACCCGGAACTGGTAATGTCCTTCTGGGGTTGAAAATGCTGACCTCTCCTTGGCCCAATCGGTAAGGCAATCTGCCAGTGCCCAGATGTTAAATCAAACGTACTGAGGAACTTGGCAGCTCCCAACCAATCAATGAGCTCATCAGCTCTGGGGATAGGGTGTGCGTCAGTCCTGGTGACAGCATTGAGCCCACGGTAGTCCACACAAAACTGCAGTTCTAGAGTGGCACCGGGTGCAGCAGCCTTTGGGACCAAGACCACTGGGCTGGCCCAAGGACTGTTGGAAGGCTCAATCACCCCTAGCACCAACATCTTAGAGACCTCCTCTTTAATGCTGGCCGCCTTGACCCAGTCACTAAACCTGTAAATCTTGTGCTTCACAGGAGGGCTGTCACCGGTGTCCACGTCATGGGTACACCAGTGAGTAACACCTGGGGTCAGGGAGAACAGTGGGGCAAACTGTGCCAACTGGTGACAGTCGCTCTGCTGCTCTGGAGTCAGTGTAGGGGAAAGGATCACACCTTCCAATGACCCATCGCGCTCCTTGGTAGACAGGAGGTCAGGGAGAGGTTCACTCTCCTCTTCCACCCCATCATCTTTCACCAAGAGCATGCTCACTTTGAACCTCTCAAAGTGGGGCTTGAGGCGGTTCACGTGGAAGACCCTCAAAGGGTTCCTTGGAGCTCACAATTCTACCAGGTAGGTGACTTCACTTTTGCGCTCCACCACCTCAAATGGCTCAGTCCTTTGTCCTGCAAGGCACAAGGTTCCACTCGGGCCATGTCCCACACTTTTTGCCCAGGTTGAAATTCAACCAGAGTGGCATTCTGGTCACACCACTTCTTAATTTCTTCCTGGCTTGCTTCTAGGTTTGACTTAGCGAGTGTCCTGAAGCGGGCAGTTTGGTTTATGAAGGCCAGAATGTAACTAAACACATCCTGGGGAGCTTTCCTGGGAGCTGCCTCCCAGCCTTCCTTCACCAAACTCAGTGGTACTCTCACAGGGTGACCATACAGAAGCTCAAATGGACTGAACCCTAGAGACTTCTGTGGTACTTCCCTGTATGCGAAGAGAAGGCACGGCAAGAGGATGTCTCACTTACGCCTCATGGGTTCTGTTAGACGCTTAATCATGCCCTTTAAAGTCTGGTTGAATCTCTCCACCAGACAGTTACATTGTGGGTAGTAAGGGGTGGTGAACTTGTATGTTACACCACACTCCTTCCACAGGGATGTCATATACTTGGACATGAAATTGGTTCCCCGGTCGGAAACCACCTTTCTGGGGAACCCTACTCGGGAAAAGATCCCCATTACGGCCCGTCCCACCACTGGTGCTGACGTTGTCCTGAGAGGGATTGCTTCCGGGTACCGGATGACATGGTTCACCAAGACCTGGATGTACCTGTTGCCCATGGCTGTCTTGGGATCCAGTGGCCACAAAATGTCCGTCCCTACCCTTTCAAAGGGCTTTAAAACAACTGGAAAAGGTTGGAGAGGAGATTTGACCTTCCTCCCACTGTTACCACTTGCCTGGCAAGTGTTGCAAGACCTGCAAAGTCCATCTGACTGCCTTTGCATTTGGAGCCAGAAGAAGTGGGCGACAAGCCAGTCAAAGGTCTTGTCCTGCCCCAAATGTCCTGCCAAAGGCACGTCGTGAACCAGACCCAGTAGGAAGGTCCTGAAGCGCTGGGGTACCCCCAGCACACATGCTGACACAGGCTCCGCGACCTTAGGCTCACTATACAGGAGATCATTCTCCCAGTAGATCCAATGTGATCCGGACTGATCACCAGCTGCCTGGTCTGCAGCCTGCTGCTGCAGACCCTCCAGAGAAGGGCATTCCTTCTGCTCCTTGCAGAATTCCTCCCTGGTGTGACCCCCTTCTTGCTGCCAATGGGTCAGCTCAGAGATGTCCCCCAGTTCAGCTACCTGCTCCCCTGTAGACACTGGGGCGTCCCCCTCAAGGCCATTGACTGAGTGAACACGCATGCCCACTCTGGAAACCCAAGCATCTGCAAGTGAGACCTGAGCTCAACATCCTTTTATTTATTTATTTTTATTTTAAAGGTTTTATATAGCGCTGGCTAGATTCAGAGGTATCAGAGTGCTTTACATGAGCATCAGATCATAGTTACAGGTTACATCGTTACAAAGGTTACACAGTTATTAGAGCATGGCAACATAGATACTTGTAAGGTCGAGATAAACAATAAGCACAAATACGAAGGGGAAAGCAGGCAGGGGGAAAGAATCAGGGGAGGGGGAAGGAGCTGGGGAAGTAGACAGGTAATGAAGGCGGGAGGGTGAAGGACACCGCATGGAAAGAGTAGGGCAAGGGCGACGGGGACACAAACCGGTAGACGAGTCAAAGCAATGTCCAAAGTCCAATAGGCTGTGATCCCAGCGGAAGTGCTATCACTTCCTTATCTCCATTACGTGAGGCTCCCTTTACGCAGTGGGCTCTCTCAGAGGGGTCTCTGAGACTCCAAGGCCTACATACTGGATCCTACCCCAAAAAGGGGAGAGGGAGTGCTTTGGCAAGGGGTGCTATACCATACCTCAGCTGTGAGTAGCTCCCTTGGCGCAGTGGACTCTCTCACCGGGTTCGCTGAGACTCCAGCGTATACATATTGGATCTTTCCCCAACAAGGGGAGAAGGAGTGCTTAGTCAAAGGGCACAAAGGACAGGGGCTAGGCAGACTAGCAAGCAAGATGAGAGATTCAGGGGAGAGGGAATAGGAGCTAGGGAGGTAGACAAGGAGAGAAAGAGTACTAAATGGGACCAAATATAATGAATGAATTATTATATAGCGCTGGCTAGACCCGAAGGAATCAGAGCGCCTTACATGAGGAATAATAATGTTGCAATTTACATCAGTTAAAAATATACATAAGTATCAAGAAAAGCATTTAAAGTATATAGGAGACAAGGTGAATGGAGCAAGGAAGGGTAAGGGGATAGGGTTTTAGGGTAGGAGGAAGATAGGACGTAGAGACGAGGGGAAATCTGCCCATGGTCTGGCTGGGTAGGTGACGGCAGGGCAGGGGGGAGTCCACAACCCATCTCCTCTTTAGCTATATGGTAGCTCCAGCAGGCATCAGCCAAATCGCTCGGTCTCCACAGTCTGGGGTAAGTTCCGCAGGTTCCAAGTCCTGATGTGTAGGCAGGTTAGGGGATAGTTTCAAGGTCTGGTCAATGTCCAATTGTTGACCCAGGGAAGTAAAACAACGTGTATGGGGCCCCTATGGAAGCCATCTTGGGGTCAGGCAGGGGACTGTACTGTACACTGGTACACTGGTGGCCATCCTAAGGTCAGGCATCTGCAGTTAAAGTCAATATCCAGGACAGCGGCCGCCAGAGAATAACAAATCCAGCATACACACACCATTACATGCACAGACATGCACAAGCACACACAAATGTGAGCAAACACTCTCATATGCGCACTGACGCACACACCCAAGCACATAGACAGAAAACATCCAAGAACACACGCACACATAAAATCCCATGCTCTAATACAAAAACACCCAAATACATGCACACGCAAACATCGTCACATGCACAGACATGGACAAGCACACACAAATGCGCTCACACCATCATACAAGCAGGCACCCACACCCACACACACAAGCACGCATACAGAAACTATCAAAAACACAGGCACACATACAATCACATGTTCCAGAACAAAATACCGAAGGATTTACACAGAAATACAAGCACACACACACACCATCACATGCACAGACATGCACATGCACACACAAATGTGCACACACAATCTCATACGTGAACAGAGGGCGCATACAAGTAAGCATACAGAAACATCCACACGCACAAGCACACATACAATCTCATGCTCTAATACAAAGACACTCAAATACATGCACACACCATCACACGCACAGACATAAGCACACATACAGAAACATCGGCTCGCACAAACACAAGCACACATAGAATCACATGCTCTAATACAAAAACACCCAAATACATGTCAACACCATCACCCACACAGACATGCACAAGCACACAGAAATGTGAATATAGTCTTTCATACACGCACAGGCGCACACACACACACGTGCGTCTGCACACACACCCTCATACATGCACAGACACACACACAAAAGCACTCCCATGACACATTTCTCCAGGACTGCCGCAGCAATGATGGCAAACAATGGCAGGTTTGGACAGACTAATGAAAGAAGGCTAGTTGTACACGCAGGAATCGGTCGAGGCCAACAAGATGGTGGGCCCAGAGTAAGAGTCACAGCAACCTCGGCATAAAATGGTGGCCCCCAGATCAACAGAAAATGCAAGCCAAAGAACAGCAAGTGTTAGTATTGTAGGCTTTCTTTTTGTCTGTGGTGTTGCAACTCACTTTGCGCTGAGAAGATTCATGTAAAATTAGCAAACACTATGAGCCCACCAATATTACTTGGGATTATTGCTTTGTGATTTCCCTGTGTGCTTCTGGCTGCCAAAGCAGGTCACCTTCCTGTCATGGCAGGTCTCCAGGACGGTCCAGCGTCCATGTCCCAGCATCGGCCCAGTCCGGAAAACAAGAAGATCAAACAGAGGGTCCAACCCGGCCAGATCGACGGGAGACAGCAACTCAACCTCTGGGCAGCGCCATTGAGAGGCGCACTCATCCAAAGATTCTATGGCAGTGTAGGGTGCAGACCCACGATCCCAGGAAGCTGGGTGGAACACATGAAAGGGCCACAAACACGTTCGACTATAGCCTCACTGGGGAATCGGGAGCGGAGTTAGAGAGTCCACTCACCATGGCCATCGATGATGGGGGCTGTGCAGCGGCAGGGTGCAGCACCGGCCCTAGATCACAAGAGACTGCTCGCGTGGAAAACAAGGATGGCCTCAGATGTGACCAAAAACAGGGCTGTGGTCTCACCAGGAAGCGGGGTCATCGCCATCTTATGGAGCCAAAAACCTCTGGGGACTAGCCGAACAAGCGGAATGGGCAGCCAGCAAGCCAGCGAGGCCGGAGGCAGCCCGCAAATCTGGTCCAGGTGCTCCGGTGGTAAATAAAGCGGATTTCGCTATTCCCTATTACACCTGTGAGTTGTCCTGCAGGCCTGCAGCCCAGCAATGGAAGTCCTGGCCAACTCTGCTCACTGGTTTTCCACAATATGAGCCCCCACATGCTGCAGCTCACCCACTTCGCCAGAGTTCATACAGGGTCCACACCATGCATCATCCACCAGCAATCTCCAGGGTCCGGCAGTGCACTTCCCTTTCTGCTCAGGCCAGCTCCAGACTCCCCCTGCTGGCAGGTGCACCTCACGTAGGCCCGGGCTCTTTATATGCTATTTATTCACTGCCATCAACAAGGCGCTCGTGTGGCCTCCAGAAGCAGTTCCGCAGCTCACTCCACACTTAGGCCGCACGCCCAGCTATTACCGCCGGGGGGAGATAAGCCACCACAAGTATTTTCGGAGCTCCATAAGAACTGCTCCAGGTTACCTAGCAGACAATCTTCAGGCATTGAAGGGCTCACAACCACCCTCAAGGGATCTGAGACACCCCCATACTCAAAGGGAACCTGCACCACCAGACACTGGTGCTCTGAATTGTCCACCGCAATGACTTGGTGGAATGCCCCTGGGACTACCTGCTTCTCAGAGACCAGGTGACACCAGGCTGAGGTCACACTGGATCCAGTATCTCTGAGAGCCTCTACCCTTTTCCCATTGATGGTCACCCAGGTGCTGTATTTCTCTGTGTTAGGGGGCACCGGGTTTCCTGGGACCATCTCACTGTCCCCTAGTGAGACGAGGGTCATTTCTGCGGGGTCCCCACCCTCCTGTGGGTACTCCTCCTCCCCAAGCGCTACACTAGCTAATACCTTGGACTGCCCACCGGTGGGTGGCTGTGCCCCTTTAGGGCACTTGGGGCCCCCCTTCATGTGCCCCACCTGGTCACATGCAAAACACTTGCGGGGCTCGTCTCAGCAGGCTTTCCTGACGAGACCCCTGGTTTCTCATCTCCTGGGGGATGGGAACCTTTACCCTGGGTGTTGGTTTGGGCCCTTTAGAGAACTCCTGTGTTTTACCCTTGTCCCCCCCCTTTTCTGCTGGGGATCCTGCCCACCTTTGACTGAGTCTCCCCCATATGCTTTCCTGTGGACCCTGGTACACACCCCGGCGGTCCGCCTCGATAGCAAGCTTCCTGGGGTCAGTCAGCTTACTAACAACTAGGTTCTGGCGCAGATCTGCAAAACATAGACTAGACAAGTGCTCCCATGCAATCAAATTGTAGAGCCCCTGAAAATCTGTCACATTACTGCCCTTCACCCAGCCATCCAGTGACCGGCAAAACATATCTACACATTCCAACCAAGTCTTCCCATCGGACTTCTTACTGGACCTGATCTCCCTGTACTTTTCAGGAGTGAGACGATACCAAGGGAGAAGGGCGTCCTTCATGTCTGGATAGGTGAGGTGATACACCTTACCCAAAGCTATTAAAGTATCCCTTGCTTCTTCTGGGAAGAGAGGCCACAATCCTGCTCCCCAGTTCTTCTCAGGGACCCCATTCATGTGTATCGCTGCCTCGTAACCCTGAAACCACCTTTGTATGTCATCCCCCGTCTTAAATTCTTTGCCTACATTCTTAGGGATGTGCACAATCCTGTCTTGTCGGGTTGCTGCCACCATCTGAGCTGGCTCTACTCTTCTGATCCAGCTCCTTTATCCTGAGCTCATGCTCTAACATCATCCTTTTCTCCTCCATGGCTAACTTAAGCTTCTCCAGTTCTACAGCAACTCTGGTTGCTTCCCGCCTGTCCTCCAGCTCTCCTGGGGACAGGCCACTGCTGCCTGGCCTGTAGTGTTCCCCCCTCCCAAAAGCACATCCACTCTAGAAATAGGCTCCTCCGCCTCTCCACTGAGATCACCAGACTGCTCGTTGGCAAGTCTGGCTCCTACCCAGGCCCACAGCGCCTTTTGGAGCGCCTTTTGGAGCGCCTCCTTCCGTTGAGGCCTCTGACTTGGACTTTTAGGTTTTTGCAAATTGATTTCAATTCCCTAACATTGTAGGATTCCAACCTATCCTCCTCAAAGGCAATTTTCAGGGACGCAACAGATGATGCTCTTGATTCAGGCATGATGAAGTTTCAAGCTCAAACTGGCAAGCTCAAAAATAGGCCAAAAAGAAAAAGAACCAGTATGTGGCACGTAATGTTCTGTGATATAGTAGTAGTGCACACCAATCACTGTAAGTCAAGTGCAAACGCAAGTCCTATCCTCACTGCTGATAACCAATGTTAGAAATCGGATTTTTGGTAGGCTATGGCAGGCAGAAACCTCCACTCTAGTCAAGATAAGTGAGTTACACTCCTAAAATAACCCCTGTTCACCCCCTTGGTAGCTTGGCACGAGCAGTCAGGCTTATATTAGAGGCAGTGTGTAAAGCATTTGCACATAACCAACAGTAATACAGTGTAAGCACTACAAAAGGCACCACAGTTTAGAAAAATATCTGATATTTTTGTATACTTAAGACAAGACCAAAAATGATACAAATACACAATACAGTACTTAAAAATCTTCAGTTATCAAAATATGGATGAAAAACAATTCCTTGATGTCGATTGCTCCGTCCGGGGCTATCACGGCATCGTGAACAAACAAATCCAAACAGTTCTGGCTGACCGCGGCGTCGCGCGTCAGCTACGGTGTCAGGAAGACCCGCAAAGATTACCATTTAGGAAATTTTGGGAGTCAGTGATCTCTTGTTCAGCTTCTGAAAGCACGGCGTCTGCAGGCGTCGGTTCCGGAGGTCGGTGCAGGAGTCGTCGGGCCCTCAAAGTCACACTCATTGCAGATCAAACTCCTCTATGTTGAATTCAGGGGCGCTGGTGTAGTGTAGTTCCTATATTCCCAATAGGCTCTGCACATTGTAATAATATATCCTATAGAATTGACGTAGGGCTTAGGTCGACGAGGTCTCTATCGAATATATTAAACTTAATTGTGAGTGCCAGCTAGCTCAGAGGTCACTAGAAACTTTCTCGAATAAACAAGAAGGGATTCGTTTCTGACAACCGCATAAACATGACAACTTTGTTTCCACAAGATAAAATATATCTTCAGAGTCGTGGAAACAATAGATAGATATTTCACTCAGTCAATCATGCATGCTTCGTTTCTACAGAGTTGCAGAGAAATAGAGAGACGGCGTTTTCAATAAAAGAATTTATTGAACAGTCTTCTTTCTCATACAAAAGAAATGAACTGCTACAATCGTAATACTGGCTGCAAAGTATAATACGTA
Organism: Lissotriton helveticus; assembly: GCF_964261635.1. Classification (NCBI taxonomy): domain Eukaryota; kingdom Metazoa; phylum Chordata; class Amphibia; order Caudata; family Salamandridae; genus Lissotriton; species Lissotriton helveticus. The sequence goes on along the minus strand of NC_136065.1, from coordinate 1,169,096,158 downwards.
CAGCAAGAAGAGTATTTTAAAATAATACTGTAAAAGCATGGTATGGTTTCTAAGCCATAAAACACATACATAAATAACAATGACTAAAAGTACTCAACTGGTGCTTCTAAAATACGCCTATCCCAATGTACCTAACCTAAGTCTAGCACGAGGAAAGATACGAGTGTGGTGTAGCATAGGTTTAGTATTCTTTGCCAAGAATCTATCCAAGAATTCTCTTAGGGTCTAAATAGGTCCGTACCTTGGTTTAGAATGAAGGAGGTCTAGTATCTCTCTGTCTCGGTATTCGATTTCCCAACGCCCCGCAAGGGGAGCTTGGAAACACTGGAGCTGGATTTCTTGGAAAAAGAAAAGACAGCATCTCTCTCAGTGCGTTAGCTGGAGGGTCGGCTTCCTTCGGCACTTGCTGTAGCGAGCTGCGTTGGGCAAGTAGATAGTCGAACTGCTCCAAACCACCGTGTGTTTGCTAGGGCAAGTGTGGGCATATTTATACCTTGAAGGTGCCGAGTTTGATATAAAATTGGACATAATAACGTCATCAAAGAATAGCAGTTCTTTGAAAACTCCATGAGTTCTTGGACAAATCAATATTCAAGCAAGGGGAAGTCCCTGACTGCTGAAGCCGTTTTCCAAGAAATTGTTGTGGCTTTTCGGAACTAGTGGAAGTATCCATGCCTGTATTTGGACTGCATGGGCTATGTCTAAATATGGTATGATTTCTATGCCTATATAAGGACAAGGTGAGTTATACCTATATAAGTGTCAGGTTTACCTCCACGGGATCCAGTCGATGCAATAATGGTTCCACCTCCAAATGTCACCAACACCCTGATGTGAATATACAGGGTGTTCGAGCCATTAGGCGAGGGAAAAAATAACAAACTAAAACAATGGAAGGGAAAAGGAAAGGCCAGCAGGGAAGGGACATCTGTAACAAGAAAAAAGACACCTTCAGTAAACGCTAGGTTTAAACAAAATGCTACGCTCATAAAGTCTCGCTAAACATGCACCATGTATACCTGCTTATAAGAAAAGAAAAGACCCTCGATAATGAGCCAATCTAGTCGCTCCAATACTGCTTTTGGATTCCCTATGGAAAAAATAAATAAGATGTGAATATGGCTTCCACCCAGTTTGGCACTTCAAACAATACTGTGACTCTAAACAAACCACCTATAACATACCACATGGCAGCACAGAGGAAATGATGTATTTGGGGGTCCTTAGAGTCAGAAGAAAGAATGAGTTTCTTTTAGAACCAAACCAGTTCCCAGACAAAGAGCCGAGGATACGGAAGTGTGTAGGAGGCAAGAACCACAACACTCCGCCCCTCAAAACCCCTGTTGAAGTTTACACTCTCCACAAACAATGAAGATAAACAGCAATGCGTAGTTGCGTCCACCACGGCGTTCTGTTCCTTTTTAGAACACCAGTCCCAACTTAATACACGGTAACGCGTAGTTAATTCACTACCGCGCTCCGCTACTGAGTTCAGGGTATATATATATATATATATATATATATAAATAGAATATTGCCAGGAAAGCACGGTAACGCGTGGTTTCGACCACCACCGCGCTCCGCGACTATAACTACGGCCACCACTTCTTGGCTAAACAAGCGGCAGTTCGTGGAATGATACTATCCTCGTATCATTGTAGAAAATGCAAAGCAAACCCGGAAACATGCCACCGCCAGCCGCAGTCGAACATGTACCCGGTAACAGTTTAACGGAATAGGGAGCAAGGTCTTACCGCTGCCGGGACAAATCAGCTCGCATACCAAGGAACTCCCCTGGCGAGAGGATCCTACCTCGGGCTCACAGATACCTCTAAGTGGTTCAAGTCTTTGGAAACAGGAACTGGCGTGCAGAGAGACCGCTCTCACGCCGGGGACGAAATCAGAATAACACGCACCCGGAAGCGTGTCTCTTCCTCTGAAATACTTCCTGAGGAGATCCAGGAAGGATCATGGGAAACGTAGTTTTTGTGTTTAGGCAGGCACAAAACGGCGGATCTTGACAGTATGTCCCCCTCCCTAGCGCCTCCTAGGCCCAGACCGCAAGGGGCACCTACGATGGAAGGAGCGAACCGCAGCAGGAGCATGCACATTCCCCACAGGTTCCCAAGAATCGTCCTCCGCCGAGTAGCCCTTCCAAGATACCAGGTACCACAAAACTCCCCTCCTCCATTTCGAGTCCTTGATGCTCCAGACCTCATACTCAAAACCTACATCCCCGACCACAGGCGGAGGGGCCCGTCTCCTAGCAGAGTGAGCCGGCTTCAAAAGGCCACAGTGAAACACTGGATGTATCCGTAGCGAACCAGGCAGTTTCAGTTTAAACGCCACTGGATTAATCCGCTTCACAATAGTGTAGGGCCCTATGTAACGGGGATGGAACACACTGCGTAGCTTGAACTTGATGTTGCGAGTGGATAACCACATCCTATCACCCACCTGGTAAGTGGGACCCACTATCCGATGACGATCCTCCCATTTCTTGTATTCCATCTTAGCCCTCATCAAATGCACCCTTATCTGCTTGTGAATGGTACGAATCTTCCGCATCTGTCCCATAACCGTAGGCTGCCGAGACACCTCCTCAGGGATGTGTACCGGAAGAATTCGTGCATCAAAACCATAGGTAGCAAGAAACGGAGAGACCCCCACTGAACTATGCCAAGCGTTGCTGTATGCTACCTCAGCCATCCATAACATTGAAACCCACGACTCCTGGGCGTCTGCTGCGTAACAACGAAGATATTTTTTCAGTGTTTGGTTTAATCGCTCCGTCTGCCCATCGGTCTGCGGATGGAAGCTGGTGGAAAGCGAGGATTGGATATGCAACGCCTGACACCATACTTTCCAGAATCTCACAACGAATTGAGGGCCCCTGTCTGACACAATGACCTCTGGCACACCGTGCAACCGGATGACATTAGTTAACAGTAGTTGAGCAGTTTGGCCTGCAGTAGGAAGATTCACGCATGGGATGAAATGTCCCAACTTAGTGAGACTGTCTAAGACCACTAAAATGGCAGATTTACCCTGATCAGGGGGTAGTCCCATAACAAAATCTAGGCTGATGTTCTGCCACGGTCTTCTGGGCGAAGGTAAAGGCATCAGTAGGCCTTTCGTTTTTCCCGTCACGTTCTTTGCACGTGCACAGACCTCACACTGTCCTATCCAGGTGGGTACATCAGTCTTTTCAGTATCCCACCAAAAATTACATTTCAGGAGTTGTACGGTCTTTTGTACTCCCTGATGACCAGCCAACGGAGAATCATGACACCAAGCAAAAGCCTTCTTTTGCAACTCTGGAGTGGGGAGATACAGCCTATTGTCCTGAAAAGGTAGTCCTTGCTTTAGTGTGCGATTGGCACCCTTTGTGGCCCACAGAACCCATGCAATCTGATCCTTAGTCTTACGAACAACATCCAAAAAGGTATTCGCCTGGATTGCACAGATCACCTTTTCTGGACTCACAATCGCCATCTTTGTATCTTTACTCCCTGTTTCCTTAACCTGGTCTCGTCGGGAGAGGGAGTCTGCTTTCAGATTATCCGCACCAGGTCTAAAAGTGATGGTGAAATCATATTCCGAGAAAAACAACATCCATCGCATCTGTCTCTGCGTGAGATGTTTGGCTGTCTTCATGTACTGAAGATTTCTGTGGTCGGTGAAGACTGTGACAGGGAACTTGGCCCCCCAAAGATACTGTCGCCATTCTTGAAAAGCCCTTTTTATCGCTAACAGTTCTTTCTCAGCGATGATGTAATTCTTTTCGGACAGACTCAGTTTTTTGGACAAATACGCGACAGGGTGGAGTTGTCCTGTATCCTTATCCCTCTGTGATAGAACAGCCCCTATGGCATCATCAGACGCATTGGCTTCTACGATGTAGGGGTATTCTGGCTTTGGATGAGCCAGAATTGGGGTGGTAGTAAATGCTTTTTTCAGGTAAGCAAAAGCCTCCGCGGCTTCAGTGGACCACTGGAACTTAACTCCTTTCCTGAGCAGTCTTGTCAAAGGAACAGCCACCTGAGAGAACAGCAGGATAAACCGGCGGTAATAATTAGCAAAGCCTAAGAAGCTCTGTACTTCTTTCACACAGGTGGGTGTAGACCATTCCTGCACCGCTTGTATCTTTCTTTCGGACATTTGTAGGCCCTCATGACTTAGCATAACACCTAGGAACTCAACTGTGGCCACACTGAATTCGCACTTGCTAATTTTGCAGAACAGCCTATGTTCTCTTAATTTCTATAATATTTCTACTACATGTTGTTTGTGTGCAGTGGTGTCTTCCGAGTAAATTAGGATGTCGTCTATGTACACCACTGCGCTGATGTCCACAAACTCTTTCAAAACGTCATTCAGGAAATATTGAAACGCCGCCGGGGCGTTGCACAGGCCGAACGGCATTACAGTATACTCGTATAAGCCGTATCTCGTTTTGAAAGCGGTCTTCCACTCGTCCCCCTCTCGGACGCGGACCAAGTGATACGCCCCCCTTAGATCCAGTCTGGTAAAAACCCTGGCATATCTTACTTGGTCCAATAATACTGAGATAAGGGGTAGTGGATATCTGTTTCTTATGGTGTTCTTATTCAACATACGATAATCCACACAGGCTCTCAGATCCCCATTAGCCTTTTTGATGAAAAACAGGGGAGAAGCGGCAGGAGATCTGGATGGCCTAATAAACCCTATGTCAACATAATGGTCTAAATACTCCTTTAAGTGTGTTGTTTCTGGATTGGACAACGCATAAACCCTGCATGACGGAATGGTGGCCCTCTCTACTAAATCTATTCTACAATCATACAGCCTATGCGGGGGAAGTTGCTCTGCCTTGCTTTCGCTGAAGACATCCTTGTAACTCTGATACTCAACAGGCAAACTCACTGCTTTTTCCACTGCCGTAGCCACCAACAGGCAAATAAGCATGGGTGAAAACAGAGCGATTTTATGCCCATCCATATGTGTCTTACATTCCGCGGATGAGAACTGTACTGTCTTTTCCTTTTAGTTGATTGATGGGTTGTGATGGCTTAGCCAAGGCATCCCCAAAATCACCTCATACTGGGGGGCGTCAATAATATTAAGAGACAGCTCCTCCCTGTGCCTGCCTTCTTTTACTTCTACAGACAAGGATACCCTCTCGGTTTGTTCCGTTATCAGACCTGAAATCAATGGTTTCCCATCCACAGCTAGGACTTCTTCAGGCGTGTTTCTGGGTACTCTGTCCAACGATAGTGACGACACTAACCCGCTATTGATAAAATTCCCGGTGGCCCCTGAGTCGATCATAACCATCACTTGGTGTACCTGTAATTGACACTCCAACCTCATGGGCAACAAGATATGGGATTCAGATTCGAGCAGGGCTAATACCGTTAGAGAGGGAAATTTCCAGGGCTGAACCTCCCTCTTGTTCCCTTCAGCTATCCCTCTCGCCTCATCCTGAGCACTCAACGCTGTGATGGCTACTCTTTTGTTTCTGTTCCATCCCCCTGAAGTTTTAGGTTTGATGGGGCATTCTCTGACATAATGGCCTTTCTTGCCACAGTACATGCACAGCCCGGATATTCTACGGCTTTCTTTCTCCTCTCTGGTAAGTGGGGCCCGGACCGCCCCTATTTCCATAGGTTCGGTGGTAGTCTCGGTAGAAGGCAAAGCCCTACGGGGAGTCCATTCAAGTCTAGGAGGGCCCCTATCCCACCTTCTCCTATCCCCCCCTCTACCCTCTGTCTGCCATTCTACCATCCAGTATCAGGGTTAAATTGACCATGTCTACACAAGTGGCTGGTTGGGGATCTATTTGGGCAATGACATCTTTTAGTCCATCCCGTAGCCCTTGGTAAAATAGGGACATTCTTTTCTCTTCAGGCCATGAGGTCTCAGCCACCAATCTGTTAAACTTGGTCAAGTAGGTTATCAAATCATATCTGCCTTGTCTTAATTCCAAGAGTTCCCTATTCGCACTAAAGGTAGTGGCCCTTCTATCGAATACCTTTTCGAACTCTGTGCGGAACGCTGACCAATCGGAAAGAACTGGATCATTGTTTCTTACCAAGGGTACTGCCCAGTTAGCGGCATCGCCTATCAGGTAAGAAATAGCAAACGCCACCCTTGAATGATTGTTGGGGAACGAGGCCGGTTTGCAAGAAAAATGGAGCATGATTTGCGTTAGGAATACCTGAGTCTTAGTCGGGTCCCCCGAATACCTCTCCGGACTAGCCAGAGGGATAGGGGGGGGGACCGTGACCTGTATCTGTGGCAAGGAAGCATCAAAGGGATTCCTAGACAACCTGTCTACTTTTTCTCTTAATGCAGTGGCTTCTGTTTTGGAGGAGGCAAGCTCCTGTTGAACCAAAAGCAAAGCCTGCATGACATCATCCATGGTAGCCATTACGCAACAACTGGATCAGGCAGAGTAACTTTCGTGGGCGTGTTATTCTGTCAGGTTTACCTCCACGGGATCCAGTCGATGCAATAATGGTTCCACCTCCAAATGTCACCAACACCCTGATGTGAATATACAGGGTGTTCGAGCCATTAGGCGAGGGAAAAAATAACAAACTAAAATAAAAAAACAAAGGAAGGGAAAAGGAAAGGCCAGCAGGGAAGGTACACCTGTAACAAGAAAAAAGACACCTTCAGTAAACGCTAGGTTTAAACAAAATGCTACGCTCATAAAGTCTCGCTAAACATGCACCATGTATACCTGCTTATAAGAAAAGAAAAGACCCTCGATAATGAGCCAATCTAGTCGCTCCAATACTGCCTTTGGATTCCCTATGGAAAACATAAATAAGATGTGAATATGGCTTCCACCCAGTTTGGCACTCCAAACAATACTGTAACTCTAAACAAACCACCTATAACATACCACATGGCAGCACAGAGGAAATGATGTATTTTGGGGTCCTTAGAGTCAGAAGAAAGAATGAGTTTCTTTTAAAACCAAACCAGTTCCCAGACAAAGAGCCGAGGATACGGAAGTGTGTAGGAGGCAAGAACCACTACACTTCGCCCCTCAAAACCCCTGTTGAAGTTTACACTCTCTTAACTACGGTAACGCGTAGCTAATTCACTACCGCGCTCCGCTACTGAGTTCAGGGTTTATATATATATATATGTTTTGGTTGAACCACTGACGAAGGGACGCTGTCCCGAAACGCGTTTGCTTAAGTAATAAAAACTTCTGCCTGCATCTTTTTGAGCCCGGGAGTGCTGTTTTCTTGGTTTCCCAACCCGGCCGGGTATGGGAACAAAGTTTGGAGCTTTGATTTAACAACGCGGTACACCGCCGCGTTCTGACGGCACCCGACACCAAGAGTGAACCACGGTTTCGGTGTATCTGGAGCTTGTATATATATATATATATAGAAATAGAATATTGCCAGGAAAGCACGGTAACGCGTGGTTTCGACCACCACCGCGCTCCGCGACTATAACTACGGCCACCACTTCTTGGCTAAACAAGCGGCAGTTCATGGAATGATACTATCCTTGTATCATCGTAGAAAATGCAAAGCAAACCCGGAAACATGCCACCGCCAGCCGCGGTCGAACATGTACCCGGTAACAGTTTAACGGAATAGGGAGCAAGGTCTTACCGCTGCCGGGAGAAATCAGCGCGCATACCAAGGAACTCCCTTGGCGAGAGGATCCTACCTCGGGCTCACAGATACCTCTAAGTGGTTCGAGTCTTTGGAAACAGGAACTGGCGTGCAGAGAGACCGCTCTCACGCCGGGGACGAAACCCACCCGGAAGCGTGTCTCTTCCTCTTAAATACTTCCTGAGGAGATCCAGGAAGGATCATGGGAAACGTAGTATTTGTGTCTAGGCAGGCGCAAAACGGCGGATCCTGACAATAAGGGCATGAATTGGGAAAATTACACTAGGGTCCTAAAATGCTTTACAACACTGGCGTCGGTAGGCGTCGGGTGCTGCGGTTCGAAGTGCAGCGGTGTGGCGTGCCATGCCCTTAGATCGCAGTGCAAGCAGTGGCTTGGTGGCGGCATCAGATGGCATTGTCGGTGAGACCAGGGTGGCGGTGTGAAGTGAATGCGGTGCTGGCAGGTCGCAGTGCAAGCAGTGGCGTCGTCGTTGATGAAGCGCTCTCGTTGGCTGACGAACGTGAGTCGATGGTGCCGGCGTTGGTAGGCCAGGGCTGCGGTGCTGGATGAGGGCGGCGCATCGTGTAACTTTACAAGCGGTGACCTTGAACCACGGTGCAAGCAGCAGCGTAGATTTCAGCATGGAGCGACGCTGTCAGGGATACAACTGCATCGTCACGAGGCGGTGCGGAGTGTGGTGCCCACAGGTAGCGGTGCGAGCAGCGGCTCGTGGCGGCATCAGTAGGCATCGTAGGGGAGACCAGGGTCGCGGTGCGGCATTGTGGTGGTGCCCTCTGTGGTACCTTCAGGACATGGAGTCAGCGTCGTCATCGTCAACGTTGTGGGGTTGCTTCTTCTTCTGTTGCAGCACAAAATACACAGTCCCCAGTGCTGAGGGCAGAAAAGCTTGAAGTCTTTGCTGTTCTTGGGACTTCTTGAACAGGAGGCACGCTCTACCTCAAGCCCTTGGAGAAACTCACAAAAGTAGATTGCAGAAAGTTCAGCCCAGTCCTTTCACTGGCCAAGACAGAAGCCGCCACTGCAGGCCAGCACAGCAAAGCACACAGCAAAGTGGTAGTTCCTCCGCACAGCTTCTCTAGCTCTTCTTCTTGGCAGTCTTCTTGGTCCAAAAGAGTTCTAAAAGTCCGGGGTCTAGGCCCCAATATTTATATCCCCAAATCATTTGATCTCTTAGGCAGAGATTGTCTGTGCCCAGCCGGAACCAGTTCTGCCTTCTCTGGTGTGACTTCCTGGCAGGAGGTTGAGACTGCATGGTCAGAGACAGACCAGGCCCTTTGAGGTGCAAGGAAATCTCCTTCTCCTTCCCCAATTGCAGGCCAGGTCTATTCAGCACTTTCCTGACCCACCTAGGCTATCTGGAGCCACTCCTGCTCTCCAGCCTTCTATCATCCAAAACTCAGACAGGCACTCCACATTCCAGCAGAGGCACACGGGATGACTGAGCAAGACAATACCTACTTTCTAAAAGTGGTATTTTCAAACACAGAATATAAAAATCACCTTCACTAAAAGATGCATCTTTAGATTCTGTGTTCAGGCATACTAAACTTTATTTTCCTACCTAATTCCCCGGGCCACGTATGTTTAGAAGATGTTATAAACAAACTCCCCATTCTGTCCTATGGGGAACAGGTAACCTTGCAATAGTGAAAAACTAAATTGGCCGTAATTCACTATCAGGACATACCACACACACCAGGACATGTCCTACCTTTCACAAACACTGCACCCTGCCCACAGGGGTACCTTGGGACTACCTTAAAGGTGGCTGACATGTAAGAAAAGGGAAGGTTAGGGACTGACAAGTGTGTGTACTGGCCAAGTCCACATGGCAGTTACAAACTGAGCGCAGACTCTGAAACGGGAGGTCTGAGTTACCTTTTCTGGGCTACTCACATGGGTGGCACATATGTGCTGCAGGCCCACTAATAGCATTTGATTTATAGGCCCTGGCACACTTAATGCACTTTACTAGGGACTAACAAGTAAATAAAATAGCCATTCATGGAAGCACCAATCCATAACACAATTTACCACAGGAGCACTTACTCTTGACCACTGATTAGCAGTAAGAAAAGTGTGCAGAAACAGTACGCCAGCAAAAATAGAGTCAAAACCAGAAGGTCAGAAAGCAAAAACTCAGGGGAAAAACACCAAAAGATGCCAAGTCTAGCAGTGACATACTAGAAGTTTCAAGACCTGTTAGGAGTGTAGCAAAGATCTGGGTGATGCCCTTGCATCTATATTGTCAGCTAGTGATCAGCCACCATCAACTGGTGGAATATCAGTAATGTCTTGCAGTTAGCCGTTAAGCAACAGACAGGTAGTTTGGGCACATTACTGGGCGGGATCTATTGGGAACAATCTTTTTTTAAATGTACACAAACAGTTCTTATAATTCATGTTGCCTTCCCATTCGAATTCGCCGACCCCACGCCCATTACACTTATAGTTCCCATACTTTTTTATGCACTTCAACCTCTGTCCAACTAGTAACATGCTCAGCTAGTTACCTGGCCTGCCACAGAGCCTTAAGTCGTGCACCAGCCAGCAAGCCACCAGCAAGCCATGACTCAATTTCACAAGGTGCCAGCCATTGAAATCAATATATGTCTGGCATCAGAAATCCAACCATCTCACCACTAGCTAGTCTGTTATTCATAACCCAGCAGTTAGTCTTACATCACAGCATCTGTCATCATCCAGGAACCAGGAAGCAGTCAACACTCAGTACAGACAGCTGCCTGCAGTTAGGCAATCTACCTGACCGCCTTCAATCAGGAACTATGAGGTAGCTATCATTCTATCTAAGTAGCTGTCAGCAGGAAGTCCACTGATGCTAGAAAATGTGGCTCTGTGTGAGTTACAACACATGCAGCTAGTGGAAGTACTTCCTGTCACAAATGTAGAGGATTCTCTTTTGCCAGTGACGAAAGTGCCAGGATAAGACACTGTTTATATTGTGTTCTGTTATACTATTTGTGTAATTAATACATGTTCTGATCCTTTTGAATGATAACCACCCAGTGAACTCTGTAAGGCATTATAGTACATGCATAAATAAATAACTCCCCAGACTCATTTGACACATACACCCTTAGTTATTGTGATTCAGAAGGCCACACTGGCCGTGGGGCAAGTACATGTAGATGCTGTAGGACATTAATACTACATTAAATATGGGTGAATAAACAGTGAGTGATCAGTTCATGGATGGCACACAGACCATGAGGCATGTATTTCTGCTAGCTTCTGGGCAATGGGTTGTGCACCGCTCCTTCGTGTTTGTGTACGTTTTTAGGCCGTGCTCTGGGGTATCACCTCCCTCCTGAGGTGTATCTGATAACTCCACTGGTAGCGCGCTTGTTACCTCACAAGCGTGTCACCCTAGGCACAAGCATCGTATGCTGGATACCAGCTCTGATAAATGATAAAGTTCATCCAATGGGTTAAATGATCAAAATTCTTTAATTCTCAAATCCATATGTTAATTCACGTTTTCATTCTTATTTGATCAAATTAGGCGTAAATATCAGTCTTTCCAATGCATTTCGGTGCAATCAGCAGCTTCATCAGGGAACGCCTGGAACGAACACTGCTGAAGTATTGTTTCTCGAAAAAAGATGAATTCACCATCTATCAAATACTCCTTGGGTTGCCATCTAAATGGTAGACAAGCGGAGATCAATGGACGACGTGTACTTTGTATTATCACGCTATAAGATGTTGTCAATTTCTTCAATAAACCAAATTCCTTACGTCTTGACTGTAGTAGAATCTGCCGATACTCGTGTGTCCCTCTGGAGCTCTGGTAATGGTGAAAAGTTTAACCAACGCGTTGGATTGGAAAGACTGATATTTACGCCTAATTTGATCAAATAAGAATGAAAACGTAAATTAACATATGGATTTGAGAATTAAAGAATTTTGATCATTTAACCCATTGGATGAACTTTATCATTTATCAGAGCTGGTATCCAGCATACGATGCTTGTGCCTAGGGTGACACGCTTGTGAGGTAACAAGCGCGCTACCAGTGCATGTATTTCTGCACCATCCCTTAATCTGCCACTTTTCCAAAATCAATGCTGCTGTGAGGGCCACCTGTCATCCTGGCAAGAGCTTGAAAGACAGGAATTAAGCACGTCTCTTCACTGTAGAAAGGACAGCACCTGTTTATTTAACCAGTGGTCATCCTTCCCCTCCCCAGGATCTTCACAATTCTTCCACAGGTACATCCATATGAGAGGACTTATATAAAGAACGCCCACTTAAGAAATCAAAAGAAAACATTTAGTGCACTCAAATGCAGTGTGGTTGTGCTGGGGTGAGCGAGGAGAATGATGGGGATTGTTTCATGGGGTGTGATTCGGTTATGTCTTTGGTTTATTTGGTAGGGTGCAGGGGGGTTGTTCCATGGGGTGTGTCAGGATTAGAGAAGGGGCAGGATGAAATACAGGCAGTCATGATTTGTGCACTACTTGTCCTTCAATGTTGTCTCAATGTGTTGCCTGATCATCGACTTCATCATGAAAAAAACCCTTCATGGCAATCCTCTTCCTAACCCAAGGACACACTGTGCCTGAAGATTGGACTGAGAAGCATATTGCACATTATCACATGTATACCAATCTTCTCTAGAGGATACATGAAGGCCCCGGCACAGATAGGAAGAAAAGCTAAACATGAGTAGCAGAAAGGCATATCATCTTGTAGTTGCAAGCTGTTGACAGAAGAAGGATGGAGCAAAAGTCATGGTTGAAAAATCAGAGAGAGTGAGAGATGAAGGACAAGAAGGCACATGCATGCAATGCATTGTTAAGGCCCTGACTATGACAGGTGGCTGTTGTCCCAAGTTTAGGGCCGCATTACTAACGATGAGGATTCCAACAGGGGGTACTATACCACCTGAAATTAAAACTATTGCCTCATGGCTCTGTATTTGGGAGACACTTTGCACTATAGCGAGATACTTACCACATGGATATACCAACCCTGAAGAAGTCCTAATGGACGTAACACGTTGCCTGGGCTGATTAATTGACGGATAAAGGCATTATTAAAATTGGATCTGAACCTCAAATATAAGACTCTTGAGGGACTGAATTTAATTGAATTCATGTTATATGCGACTTTTGGGGATGACAGAATTGCATGTTGAACTCTCATTGCTCTAATTGAGTCATACTATTTGTGATCATTTGTGCTCCTTTATCAGTTTGTTGTTTGAATGTTTTGATATGACTCCTAAGCAGTGGGGTCAGTTGAAGTTGAGCGAAAAAGTGTTAGTTTTCTCTGACAGTATAAACTTGTGCAGAGGTGTAGGTGAAAAGAAAAAAGGGTCCACAAGAGCTGTTGATAGTTCATTGGCATATGTGTGCTACCATGGAGTATGTCTATTTTGACGCTAACAGTATTTTTTGTTTTGTGATTGATCTCTAATTGCAGTGCAGTCATTGTGGTCACTACCATTGTGCAGCTGGTACCTCGGGGAGAACCTGTGATTTATGGCAGTGCATCACCTTGTGACAGTGTACCATCTTTCTACCCCAATTAACCATCAGCAGCAGCAGGTGCAGGTAAGCATGGTGGGGCGAGGGAGGGGGGGCATGTCAACAGATGACAGAATAGGGCAAATTAAATAAATAACTCCTATTCTATCTGTCAAGACTGCCCTTACCTGCACCAGCCGCTGCTGTTAACCCTGCTGTATCATACAAATATTTAAGTATATAGTGAGATGCAGCTATGAGTAGTTGAAGCCTGGTGCAAAATATGTGTTCCACGTATGTGAAAAAAGAACAACAATGCATGTGCATTGGTGGGGCATTTGTTGGTTATTCTGATACATGGGACGACCAACACGCAGCCATATTGTATGTTGCTGTATCTTCTCGTGAGGTCACACTGGTTGTAGTTGTGCAAGATCATGAGATTGTGGAATAATCCATGGTAACTGGCAGAGACATGGTGAAATCACGGTCCACAGCACACAACAAATGGAAGTTGCTTCAGTATACAATGTTCCTGTTGCAGAACACGAGTTCTGTGTCCTTTGATAGCATCAGTTGGGTGTGGGTCACGTCAATTGTTTTCACAATATCTGCTTGTTAAGGCAACATAACATAGTGGTAAGCCAGCCAATTCTAGCAAAAAAGGTTGACTGGAATTTCCTAGCTTGAACCACCTCAAAGTGATATGGCTTCGGGGGTTCATGGCCTGCTTTTGTAACAAACGTTTATCACTTCTGCAATTATAACATTAGAAAAACGAATGTAACAAGTCTTTCGCATTTTTTCTGCGCCTTAAATTTCAAACAAAAAAAAAGTCAAGGGGTCTACATTTATGTGTTAGCACAGAAGAACGAATGTCAAGTAGATGTGAAGGGGTGTTGAAGCAGTAGCCTATTTTATGCTATGGAAACTCTGGCCAGCCCCTATTTCAGACCACTAACTGGTACAATGCATACAAGGTTTTTCTAGCATACTCACATCTATTATATTTATATTGGTGATGTGACTTTTATAAAAGTGCAACCACCCACCCTAACCTTTACATAACACCATTGTAAAGCCCGTAAGTGTGATTGGCCCATTCATGTCACACGTTAGTTTCTTGCCAATTACACATCATATCATTCATTGGTTTACAATGTGTACCAAACAAAGTATGCCAATATCAGACCTGCTGGAATAAACTTCCAGCAATAACTATTAAGCATGTCTAAGTCGAGGTCTATCCCGTTTCAAAGTGCCTACCAGCGATGTTCTGCAGGCTTTCATTGGTCAGTATTAACAATCTCACTGTATAGCTCGTGTTCCAGAAAGTGGGCATTACAGTTGTTTTAGGAGCTTATGTTTTTGAAATCGGATTTTCAAGATTTTTAAACAGGTTTGTTTTATACATCTTAAAGGATACAATAGAGGTGACCAATTTTTAACACAAACATAAAATGCATGAGCTAGGTCCTTGACTATGAGGAACTGTATCCATTCCAAAATACACAGTGCTACATATAGTCCATGCATGAAATGGTACACAGTACTACCTACAACCTCCACTTTCAGAAGGTTTGTCTGCCGAAAGTTTATTTGGAGGGAGAGTTAAAGCATTATTCAAAGTGAGTTAACAAGCACATTTGTTAGGACAATGCTGTCACTGGGTTGTGACCATCGGTTGTCATTTGGACATTAACTAGTAAGGAGAAAGAGGAGGTGGGAAGAACTACGGGGCATATTAGCAAGCTGCAGCGATAATTATCGCTGACTGCTGCTAGCGTGAGGAAATCTATCGCCCGCTATCTCTGGCGATAATCTCCAAGTTAGCGTTGTATTAACAACGCTTAACGCCATGGAGATAAAAATCCCAGCGATAGAAGGGATTTTCGCCGTTTTTAATGGAATATCGCTGGTTTGCCAGCGATATTCCATTGAAAATGGCGATAACCTTGCTGATAGGGCAGAACAATCTTAGCCATGTAATCCACCTTCCATTGGATTACATGGCTAAATCAGGCCACATGTGTAAGAGTAACAGGAGGGGACCCATAAACCAGGTTGGGATGGGTGTATAATGTAAAAAGAAACAATTCCCAACAGGTATTATTTAAGAGACAATTTAAACAATGTATGCAATTAGCATTACAAGAAATAACCAACAAGGAGTCACTAGAGTTCTTTGGAAAAGGTATTATTCACCAATAGTAAACAGGGTTTTTTTTTTCTCCAAAAAGGGTAATACAGTTAAACAGCACTGTAGAGAAGGAATCATGTGACAACCCAGTGGCACTTGGTTGGTAGTGATATATACAATAGGTGACTGTGAAGGTGCAAGTGCTAAAGTGAGCAGCGTGATCGGCGCATAGTGACAAATAATAAAACAATGGTGACTCCGAAATAAGATCAAGTTGTAGTCACTTAGAACATGATTCAAAACAATTTAACAGGAGCACCAAGCTTGTTATGCGTCTTATGATTATGCTGTAAGGTCGACGGCGTTTCGATCCCTGTGAGTTGGGATCATCATCAGGACGGGGTTGTCGATGTGGGCAGTGCTGTAAGGGGGAGAGAGAGGGGGGCAAATGAGATGGGCGCAGGGGAAGGCTGGGGATTGTGGCGCTCCCAGGGAGGGGCCAGTGCTGGTGTGAAGTTACTTTTAGACTGGCAGGCTACAGGTGATATTATAGTGACTAGAGGCTTGCCAGGAAAGCGGATATAGTATCGCGTGGCTAGGTGGTGGTCGCTACGCAAGTACAGTGAAAGCGTGAGCGCGAAGACGTGAAGACGTATATCGTCAACCAGGCAGGTATCCTGGTGATGACTAAGGTAACAACCATTGGGGAGCTGGAGAAGTAGTGTTTAAACTTAATGTGGCTAGTCACTTTTCAGGAATGCGTTAATAGTGTCGCGTGGCTAGGTGGCGATTACCGACTAAGTGGGGGGGGGAAAAAGCGAGAGGGCAGAAGCGCAGGGTATCTAAACTTACTACGTCAGCCAGGTGGAGTTCTCATGGGCTGGATGTCCTGGCGAGGGCTCAGGATGCGATGGCTGTAGGGGAGTAAATGGAGGGGGCAGAGAGTTACGTTTAGGCTCACAGGGTGTAGCGACCACCACCTAGCCACGCGATACTATATCCGCTTTCCTGGCAAGCCTCTAGTCACTATAATATCACCTGTAGCCTGCCAGTCTAAAAGTAACTTCACACCAGCACTGGCCCCTCCCTGGGAGCGCCACAATCCCCAGCCTTCCCCTGCGCCCATCTCATTTGCCCCCCTCTCTCTCCCCCTTACAGCACTGCCCACATCGACAACCCCGTCCTGATGATGATCCCAACTCACAGGTATCGAAACGCCGTCGACCTTACAGCATAATCATAAGACGCATAACAAGCTTGGTGCTCCTGTTAAATTGTTTTGAATCATGTTCTAAGTGACTACAACTTGATCTTATTTCGGAGTCACCATTGTTTTATTATTTGTCACTATGCGCCGATCACGCTGCTCACTTTAGCACTTGCACCTTCACAGTCACCTATTGTATATATCACTACCAACCAAGTGCCACTGGGTTGTCACATGATTCCTTCTGTACAGTGCTGTTACCGTGTATTACCCTTTTTGAAAAAAAAAAACCCTGTTTACTATTGGTGAATAATACCTTTTTCAAAGAACTCTAGTGACTCCTTGTTGGTTATTTCTTGTAATGCTAATTGCATACATTGTTTAAATTGTCTCTTAAATAATACCTGTTGGGAATTGTTTCTTTTTAAATCAGGCCACAAGCAGGCGTTAGGAAAGTAGCGTTAACTGTGGTTAACGCTACTTTTCCTAACGCTCTGCTTGTGAGCGTGCAGCTTGATAATAGGAGAAATGTTGCTGACATTTCTCCTATTATTTTGCCCTGGAACACCCACTTTGCATCTCATTAGAGATGCAAAGCTGGGCGTTGTTGACAAGGGTGCAAAATCAGCAAAACACGCGATAGCGTGTCTTTGATGATAGGGCGATGAAATGATCACCGCTTTTCGGACAAAAACGGCCGCAAAAGCGGCGATAATTTCATATCGCCCACCTTACTAATATGCCCCTATTTGTTTTAGGTACACTAAAGATAGACTCAAACACGTCCTGGGCTGTTGTATTGTTGACTGGGTCTATTAACACTTCAGTTTCCAAGATTCATGCAGAAGTGCTCTTCTGAATGGAGACAAAAGATAATAAGGAGCGGCATAGGTAAAGCAGTGGCCAAGCCGCCTGGATGGGTTAGGATGGTAAGGCAAGTTTTCTCCAACAATGCCCAGCACCAGATCCTTCAATCGTGCAAGATGACATTTTAGGGCAAATATCACACCCGAAAGCAATAGTTGGTATGGTCAGAAGCCCATGTTTCAGTCACAACAGGCATCCCACGAGTCGTCAGAAATCCAATAGTTGATTTTAGCGCAGGAGGAACTTTTAGTCCAGCCAATGTTTAAATTGGGTTTACGCAAGACTGCTTGGCCTAGAATATCAGTTTTTGTTTTTTACAGGCTCTCAGTGGCATTCGTAGCTTGACCCACAAGAGTGGATGTGAGGTGGCTCTTTGCAGGGCATATGGGACCATAGTTTTTAGTGGACAGTCCTCCGCATGCAGAGCATCGCAGACTATATTTCCAAGAAGCATTTAATCTTGAATTAATTCCCGGCTACCTGAGTTGAGAAACGTTTTCAGAGTGGGAAGGATCATTTCCAAGTTTTCACCTAAGACACCAAAATGGCTGATAAGGCATGCAATGTTTGTAATCAAGTATGGAAATGTGTGGGAGCTTAAAGCAAGTGCATGAGTAAGTGTGTACACTTCAGTATCTCAATTCCGTAAACTAAATGTAAATGTAAATGTAAATGTGTTGTATTTGTAAAGCGCACGGCTGCCCACGCGACGGGGCGTCCCGGCGCTGCACTCATACCGCTGTGGAACCCTTCCTGGCTTTTCCATGTGAAATGTCCACTCCTGGGCACCCCCAAGGTGAAGCCAGGCATCCAAGCGCTGCTGGGGCCGTTGTGGAGAATAAGCAAGCTATTGCCCAGAGTCACAGAGTGGGACCCATAATTAGACTAGGCACCGAGGTGAGAATTATCAGGTCCGGGGGAGATTGAGTCCAAGAGCCGCCGAGGCGGGAATTGAACCCTGGTCCCGGGTCAATCAATCAATCAATCAATCATGCCATTTGTATAGCGCACTACTCACCCGGGAGGGTTTCAAGGCGCTTGGGGGGAGGGGTATGCTACTGCTCGAACAGCCAGGTCTTGAGATGTTTCCTGAAGGCGAGATGGTCCTGGGTCAGCCGAAGGTGGATGGGGAGGGAGTTCCAAGTCTTGGCAGCCAGGTAAGAGAAGGATCTTCCTCCGGCGGTGGCTCTTCGGATGCGTGGTACGGCTGCGAGGGCGAGGCTGGTGGACCGTAGCTGGCGGGTGGGCGTGTAGAAGGTCAGGTGGTCGTTGAGGTACTTGGGGCCCAGGTCGTGGAGAGACTTGTGTGCGTGGGTGAGGAGCCGGAACGTGATCCTCTTGTCGACGGGGAGCCAGTGCAGATTCCTCAGGTGGCTGGAGATGTGGCTGCGTCGGGGGACATCCAGGATGAGTCGGGCGGAGGCGTTCTGGATGCGCTGGAGTCTTTTCTGTAGCTTGGCTGTGGTTCCGGCGTAGAGGGCGTTTCCGTAGTCCAGTCGGCTGGTGACGAGTGCCTGGGTGACAGTCTTCCTGGTTTCGGTCGAGATCCAGCTGAAGATCTTGCGAAGCATACGCAGGGTGTTGAAGCACGATGAGGAGACAGCGTTGACTTGTCTGGTCATCGAGAGGGAGGGGTCCAGGATGAAGCCCAGGTTGCGTGCGTGGTCGGTTGGCTTGGGTGCGGTGCCCAGGGCTGGGGGCCACCAGGAGTCGTCCCAGGCGGAGGGCGAAGATCCCAGGATGAGGACTTCCGTCTTGTCCGAGTTCAGTTTCAGGCGGCTGTCCTTCATCCACTCGGCGACGTCTTTCATCCCTTCGTGTAGGCAGGTTCTGGCGGTGTCGGGGTCTCTGGTGAGGGAGAGGATCAGCTGGGTGTCGTCGGCGTAAGAGATGATGTTGAGGTTGTGCTGGCGTGCGATGGCTGCGAGAGGTTTCATGTAGATGTTGAAGAGGGTGGGGCTGAGTGAAGATCCTTGCGGGACGCCGCAGATGACTTCGGTGGCCTCGGAGCAAAACGGGGGGAGGCGGACTCTTAGTGTTCTTCCGGCGAGGAACGAGATGATCCACTCCAGTGCCTTCTCTTGGATACCGATGTTGCTGAGGCACTGGACTAGGGTGCGGTGGCAGACCGTGTCGAACGCAGCGGAGAGGTCCAGGAGGATGAGGGCCACTGTTTCCCCCTTGTCGAGCAGGGTCCGGATGTCGTCGGTGGCTGCGATGAGGGCGGTCTCGGTGCTGTGGTTGGCTCTGAAGCCGGACTGCGAGGGGTCGAGGGATCCGTTTGTCTCGAGGAAGGCGGTCAGCTGTCTGTTGACGATCTTCTCGATGACTTTAGCAGGAAAAGGGAGGAGCGAGATGGGGCGGATGTTTTTGAGATCGGTGGGGTCCGCTGTAGGTTTCTTCAGGAGGGCGCTGATCTCGGCGTGCTTCCAGCTCTCCGGGAAGGTGGCGGTGTTGAAGGAGGCGTTGATGATGTTCCGGAGTTGGGGTGCGATGGTGGAGTCGGCCTTGTTGAAGACGTGGTGTGGGCAGGGGTCGGTCGGTGATCCGGAGTGGATGGTGTTCATCGTGCGGGCTGTGTCTTCGGTGGTCACCGTGGTCCAGGTGCGAAGGGTGGCGGTGGGGGCATTGGTTCGACGGTTGGGTGCGTGAGTGGGGCGCCGAAGCTATTGTGGATGTCGGCGATCTTGCGGTGGAAGAACGAGGCGAGGGAGTCGCAGAGGTCTTGTGACGGAGTGATGTCGTTGGTGCCGGTGCTGGGGTTGGAGAACTCCTTGACGATAGTGAAGAGCTCTTTGCTGTCGTGGGCGTTGTTGTCCAGTCGTTCCTTCAGGGATTTCTTCTTGGTGGTGCGGATGAGCTGGTGGTGCTTGCGGGTAGCGTGTTTGAGGGCGGTCATGTTGTCGGTGGTCCGGTCGAGGAGCCAGGCTTTCTCGAGGGTGCGGCAGGTCTTCTTGGAGTCCTTGAGGTCGTCGGTGAACCAGGATGCCTTCTTGCTTCTGGGTCTGTTGGGAGGGTTCTTTAGTGGCGCGAGGTCGTCGGCGCAGGTGGTCAGCCACTGTGTGTAGTTGCGGGCTGCTTCGTTGGGGTCCGTTGTGTTGGCGGGTGGGCTCTGGCTGAGGGAGGTGGTGAGCTGGTCTGCGGTGATCTTGCTCCAATTCCTGTGAGGTACCTGTTGCGGGTGGTGGTGGGTCGTGGATCTTTTGAAGCTGAAGTGGACGCAGCTGTGGTCGGTCCAGTGGAGTCCGGTGGCGTGGCTGAAGGTGATGTAATTGCTGGAAGAGAAGACGGGATCAAGCGTGTGGCCGGCATAGTGGGTGGGGGTGTTGACCAGTTGCTTGAGTCCGAGGTTGGCGAGGTTTTCCAGCAGGGCGGTGGTGTTGCGGTCCTTGTTGTTCTCCAGGTGGAAGTTGAGGTCCCCGAGGAGGATGTAGTCGGTGGAGGGGAGGGCGTGCGGGCTGATGAAGTCTGTGATGTCTTCGCTGAATTGCGTGCGTGGTCCCGGGGGTCTGTAGACGAGGGTGCCTCTGAGGGTCGTCTTAGGGTCGGTGTGAATCTGGAAGTGGAGATGTTCGGCTGCGGCGAAGGAGTCGTTGGCGTCGGTCGTGATGCGGATGGTGTTCCTATGGACGATGGCGATGCCACCTCCGGTCTGGTTGATGCGGTCCCTCCTGATGATCTTGTACCCATCCGGGATGGCGATGGCGATGTCGGGTGCAGAGGAGGCGTTCATCCAGGTTTCCGTGAGGAAGGCGACGTCCGGTGATGTGGCGTCGAGGAGGTTCCAGAGTTCCACGGCGTGTCTGTGGACGGAGCGGGTGTTGATCAGGATGCACTTGAGGTGGTTGCTGCTGGTGTTTGCCTTGGCGGGTGCGGGGCAGGTTCGGAGGCAGGAGAACTTGCAGGTGCAGCAGGTGAAGGGTCCGTGGGTGCGTCTTGGGGTGGCTCGGCAGCAGGCGTGGGCCCGGCCGGCATTGAGTGCGTTGAGAGTGGCGGCGTCGTAGGTCAGTCGGGTCGTCTTGCCTCGGCGGGGAGGGCCAGGGGTCCTGGCGCTGGGCGCGGGCCAGGCGCGGACGGGCGCAGATGGGCTTACCTTTGGCGCACCTTCGGCGCTCAATCGGCGCTCCCGCTGCGCGCGTCCGCTGCGCGGTCGCTCTGGGGGCGTCATAAGTAAGGAGCCGGGAGGGAGGAGCAGCTGGGTGGCGGGAGCGGGGCGGCGAATGGAATCACAGGGGGGCGGGGCCGCAGGGAGGCAGCGGCGGGAAATTCCAAGAAGCAGCGGGCAGCGGGAAATTCCCAGGAGCAGCGGGAAATTCCCAGGAGCAGCGGGAAATTCCCAGGAGCAGCGGGTCAGACCTCTGCATCAGGGTCTGCCTCTCTAACCATTGAGCCACGCTTCCCCAAATCAGTTTTTGGCCCATCATGACTGCAGAAATTCTAACATGTTTGCCAGGGGAACATCTTCAGTTTCTTTGTCTGAAGGACAGAAGGGAGAGGTGTGGCACAGCAGCCAGAGCAGCAACTCCCCCGAGCGGGCACATGGTTCGATCCCCGGCGCCGGCGGCAGCTCTGCATCATGGTACTAGGGCAATAGCTCACTCCGACGGCCCTCTTCTCCCGGATACCCATAGAGGTGAAAAGTCGTGCTTTGCAAATATGGAATTTTAAGGTGATTTGCTTGGAAGGTCAGACAATAAGAGAGGGGGCAATGGAACAAAGGGAATGTTTAATTTTATCACAAAGGTACTTGGAGTCTTTCCTGTGACTGCGTTGTGGTTAACATGAGTTCTGAGGGTCAGCCAGGATTTCATAACAAGCTCCAATCACGGTGGGCATGAGCAGGCACATGGATTCATACATCCCAGATACAACCTCAAATGAATCGCTTCAATATCGAAAATTTAGAATAAGGCAGAGGAAAACTGAAAAGCTGGGTGGTCATCCTACAACAATTCCAATACCGTAAAGCTTTCTGTGACATTCTGTGACACTGCGGTCTAAGGCCTGGAGAAGGCAGGGCAGGTGGTGTAGGCACTGTCCTCTAGTGTGATCTGGGCATTGGATATCATGGCTGAGTCAGGAGGGTCTCACAAGCCCTTGGGTTTATGACCTGTGATGAGGGAGCGCTGTGCAGGGACCAGCACCAGATTTCATCTTGAGGAACAGCAGTACTGTTATGTGGCGGGTTTATTCTTCTACCTTACACAGGAAATACGACAGTTTCCAGGTATTTCTTTTGAAGTAGAGCAAATGTGTCTGAATCAACAATAAATTAACTTCCGTCCACCTTTTTTTCGAGAATCAGAAACAGAGATTCTCTTCGTATTTATCAAACAACACTTAGGGTGTGGTGTGCAAGTGGAGAGAAACATTTCTGGTGTGTACTGAATCATTCAAGAGCGCTCGGTGCTAATTCACTGAAAAACGTCACCATTTAGCTGCAGAGTGGTCTTAAATGTCAATGCTCTGAGTGAAATAATAAACAAATAAACTTTAGGATGCACAAGCAGCCAAGTGTTGACAACAAATGGTCCCATAAAGCCATTTAATTGGATTGTGTTTACAGAAAACAGCGGTACGTGGAAAGCAGCACTGGAGTTTCTTTGTAAAATTCCAAGAATCACAAAACAAAATCCACTGGAAAAGTTTTGAATAAAGAACTTACTGTACATTAAGCTGGGGATACGGGTTTAAACTCATTAATCTTACAGACCCCTAGAGGACTGTGGTGAAATTCATAATCAGCGATTCCTGACTTCTAAGTTGCAACAGTTTCGACCTGCTGACAGAACCCGAAACATTCTGGAGTTCCAAACACCTTTGTAGGGGGTGTACAACCCACTGTTATAGGACTGTTTTGAGAGGCTGAACGTAGCCAATACTAGGTGCCCGAGGAAAGTAGTGATGTGCCTGAAAACTGAGGATGTGATTCATAAACTGCACTTTGTAGTACGTTTAAAGTATTACGCAATGTACTACAAAGTGTAAGTTTTTCCTGAATTTACAAGTGCGGAGTTTCCGCCTCAACTGTGGAGTCTCCACAAATGGTATGGATAGATTTTGGTAGAAAATATGGTAAGGATACAGGAGAATGTGATGGAAAAAGGGCAGACTGACTACTAAAGGGCAAGCGATTATGGAGGAGTAAGAGGGATTTGGGGAGGGGATGTCACCCATCCACCCAGGAGTAAGCCAATTGCATTTCTCTGGGGGAGGAGACTTACACTCTTGTGGTAAGTTTGTGTAGTTTGTGAATACCGAAAGTAACAAACTTACTTAATAGTGTAACTTACCTTTGTGAATCGACCCTGGGTATTCAATTAAACAAGAGTCGCCTAGTTGCCTTAGCACTTGTTTTTAATACGACACAAAACATGTAGACACAGGTGAGCTGGTATTATCATTTATTGCCATACAAGACACCATTTTATTTAAATCCGCATAAACATGAATAGCTGTAACTTTCATTTTGCGTTTAAATTACCATATTGTGCCATACATAATTAGTGCAGTTGTGTTTATCCAAATAAAGTCCAAACTTTTGAGAGGAGCAAATCTACTTGACAGAATTTATATTCACAGATAAAAGTCGACTTGCATAAAAACTTCAAATAGCGAGTGGAAGCAACAATGTTTAATTTTTACTATTTTAACTGGTATTAAATGGAAACACCCTAGGAAAAACATTGCCTGGCCCAGGCACTCCAGTGTCCGCTTCTTCTTTGTTCAAAGTCCTGTAAAGAGGATAGAGCATTGGCCACTCAGTGAAAAAGACTGCTAATCAGTCATGTCTGCCTCAAGGGCAGCTCGTAACACCCATCTAGTGTACACCTAAACTAAAGTGTGATGTCAGAGGTAAACAACCCTGGAAAGGGTCGCCCCAGTGCCGGCTTTAGGGAGGTGCAAGCAGTACGATTGCACCGGGTGCCAAGTTTGAGGGGGCGCCATTTGGAGTGACACAAATCTGGCACAAAGTGTTGTTTTCAGATTTACTTTCTGTGCAAATCCTGAATTATGTTGGAAAGTAGCCCTAAAGTAACGTGAAGTAGCACTATGCTCTACTTTGCGTCAAGGGGATGTACTATGAGTACATGTTGATGCTAATCCCTATCTACTATGATTGGTAGAAAGAGTTTTATTTGTCAAAGCCCAGATTTTTATACTGGAAGGCTGCCCTTCCAATACCCCTTCTAGTACAAAATCTATGCTTCACTCCACGTACAAATGTTTGCTCTAAGATGCAAGCTTGTGCACTGGTGTAAGGCAGCTTACGGTAAACCAGTCTAGTACAAAGAGCAACTGTGCCACATCTTAGTAGAGATGGCGCTGTTGAGCTCCTTCCTTTTCACACAACACAGCATCTTTGGATACCGTGTTGTGTTGCGTGAAAACGTAATAAATCTGCTGCTTTGTTTCTTACAATGATGCACATCGATTTACGCATTCATTCATTGTTTCTGTATAAAACGTGTGTGATGTAAAGTGTTCTGACACCCCACATTGGTATGAGGAAGGCTATAAAAAGACATTACATAAATATGAGAGAGGGGTTAAGGAGAGATAAGGGGAACCAATGGAGGGTGGTAGTGAGGGAATCAGAGGAGAATGATGACACCAGGGCCTGGAGGAGGGGCGGTACCAACAAAGACTGTCACACTGGGGACCACCAACGCTATAGCCGTTGCTAGCCACCACTACCATAACACTGTCCCCACCTGGCCAGCTTCACCTTTGGCAAGGAGACGAGTTCCAGAAGATGGAAGGCTTTTATTTATTTTCTTCTCTTGACTATGGCAAGCACAAATTACTTTTCGTTATATTATACAGTGTCTGAGGAAGTTGAATATAGTAGTCCACAACTCAGAGGCACACACGTGTTGAACAAGACCATGTACAATTGCCTCTTAGCCTAAAATGCACTTTTCTGCATATCTTCACGAAGGCACTTTAAAGCAACAATATATTTATTTCCTAACGGTGGATTAAAACAGTAGGTTTTAGGGCTGATATCGCATGGCAGCAGGCACAGATACGTTAAAATATATACAATTACACCCCTTCTAGGGCACATTTTCCCACTCTGCAATTTGCTTGTGCTCTTAAACATAATAGATTCAAGGCAGCTGAGAGTCGCTGGGCAGGTATACTGATAAAGACATAGTTATCAATAGTGCAATAGCTGCAGTGCTACCAAGGCACATGGCTATAAGCGGGCACACCGAACACAAAACAATGGCATTTTAATACATATATGCTTGGTGATGATGAAATGTGAACTTAAATATTTCTAAAACCAAATGAATAAATGTTCTCTATGTTTCTAAAATACATACATGTTTTCCTTTCTTTGGTACAGGGCACAGCTTTGAGAGAGGAGCAGTACAACTCCATTGTGCATTTTACAAGTTTGATCTCCATAAGCATAAGGGTGTATGGACATGGTTCAGTGTATTTTTAACTTTTGTACGCAAATGCGAAATACAGGCTGAATACAAATAAAAAACTTGAAACTCATGTCTAAACTGAAAATCCGTAAGCATAATATACAATATTATTATTTTCACTGCAGTCACATTCACCCACCCACTTGTTCACCAGAACAGAAAACCTGGCTGTGAAAGCAGTAAAAATGCAGAGCTTTTACTTGGCTCTCTGGATTCTAGTTCCTGGCACTTTCTAATTTGTACTCTGGATTCCAGAAACTTCTTGAAGAAATGTGGTCACCTCCAATCTAGTGATAGACTGTGCTTTAAGGAAGAAGCCTGTTTACAGACTGAGATTGGCAGAGGGAAGGGGAGCCAAGTGCATCAGTACACTGGCCTGGACCGTGAGAGGCTTCCCTCACACAAATCCGTTGTTTTCATCCCCTGTTTGAAGTGACGCAGACTTTAGAACATGACATTATTCTGAGCTGTTGCTTCAGATGAAAGAAGACAAAAGGTGGGCATTCCTCCGTGGGAATGTGCAATCTGGGGTGAAATTCTTGGATAAACTGCTGAAGGGTGCCAGGGGTTCAGGATGACCACAGGGAATGTGCCTGTTGTCATACATATTCTGGTGGATGGCAGCCTGCCCTGTCTGCTCATGCCAAGCATTGGTTGTTTAGGATTAGCTCTCACTCCAGCTTCATTACTGTCAAACGGACCACCTACGTCACACCAATAGACCCTAACCAGGGCCACATACATCTGTGGTTGATCCACACAGTTTTGAGAATTTGTTCTGAATCCCTTAAGTAAACAATGGGTGCTAAAGGCGTGGTTCCTGCTTATCTGCATGACTGGTATCTTTGTGCCCACCTTAGTCACGACCTCCTCGCCCCTGATTATGCGGTCATACTAGACAGTCTTTCAGAGGCGGGGAAGCTTTAACTGTGGCACATCTCTGCATACCAATCGCACAGAAGCATTGCATCTGTATCCCGTTCTAAGTTTTTGTCTAATTCCTTCATTGCGAGGACTTCCTGCATCAACCTCATTTTCCCTCAAATTCATGGCAGTGGCATTATTCAAATGGTGTCACCCCACTTAAATTGACAGGTACCCATACAATTTGACTTCGACCGGTCACCTCACAAATCTATGAAGGAACTGGAGCGAGCAGCCCCCTCAGGTGGTGGGGGGGGGGCTGCATTTCAGGGTATTCAGGCACCTAGGTTACTCAGGTGGTTCATGAGAAATGCTGGCTATTGGGCATGTCTTCATTTGACGGCGACCGAAAAAAGCCATGAGACAACCAATATGATGTCAGCCATTCGCGAGGCCCTCGCAGCATTTGTAGGTGCGTGTGTATGCAACCATACTTGTATAGAGCAAACCTAACTAAGAGGCATCAGAGTTCTGACTACGAGCAGGTATCCAAGGATGACTAAGACATTGCAGAAGGGAACTGAGAGGTAAGTTAGTCAGCAGAGATGTACTGTGCCTTGAACCCCTCTGGTTGCTTCTTGGTGTTCCCCGGTCTAGGAAGCATGTTCGCCGGATAACACAGGGGTTAGCAGTACTATGCAGTCTGTGAATGTCCTGTGAATGTCCTGGGAGAAGATATGCTATCATATCACCCGTTTTAGATTAAACATCAACCTTAAAATTTTTGGAATACTGGCACATTTTTGGTGAAGAGCTTCCAAGCTATCCAAATGATTACTTGGACATTAGGGGTGTACATGGTGCTTCTTGACAGGATTACTCTTTCCATACCTGGTGCTCATTTACACAAAGTTCTAGGGTATTAGAATTGTATTGCTGAATGTTTTTATCTGTGCTCTGCTCAAACTCAACATAGTTAGTTGGCAACACAGTGCCACAGCAGAGGGTATCTGATCGCCATTGCAGTGTTTCTGGCAGATGATTAGAAGGTGTGAGACAGACAGAGCTGGAGAGTATCTGTTGTCGCCGTGTCGGACACTTGGAGTGGTTGCAAGAAGGAGACGGCCTTCATCAGGCAAATGTTGCTGTCATGGATGCAGTAGTAGAGGCAGGCACCAATGGAGAGCTTCACAGCCGAAGGAGGACAGGTATGAGGGATGGCCAGGGATAGCACCAGAGGCACAGAGAGACTTGTAATTTCACCAGTGGTATTCTGTCCCCCAAGCAGCCACTCGTCACCTGCAAAACAGAAAGACATGCAAGTAAGCGCAGTTGACCATAGAAGTCTGCGGTACGTTTTCATCATGTTAAAGCACTGGTAAAAATGCTAATTTTTCTACCAAGTTCAAGAACATTTATATCAGAAGCTCAAACCCCTTCTGTATCCACCCGACAAATACAGCACAGGCTTCTCCAAACTAGTAACCATCATGCACAACACATGAGAATAGCGGCTTTGCCAATGTCTGTTGCGTCTTGTCTCATGTCCAGTTTTCTATTCTTTGCAGTGTATTCCATAAATATTCATTTTTTGCACTGTATCTGTCCAGTACATCACTAATTGTACTGTACGCTGTCCAGTGCTCTATTCTGTAATATTCCGTTAGTATCAAATAGTATACCTGGGGCCTCATGTATAAGGGGTTTTAGCATTCTCAGACCCTCTGATTCACGAAATCAGAGGGTTTGATAATGCTAAAACCCCTGTTTGAAAAGTTTGAAATCCATTTAACGATTACCAAATGATTAAATGGGTTTAGGAAACCATTAAGAATAGCTGTTTTAAAGGGACGTGTTAAGGACATCGCTTTCAAATACCAGTTCACTATGGTATGTATTAATGTTTGAGGACTGAAATCAGGTCGCAATGCATCCATATTTTATCATCAACTCAAATTCAAATTCGAATTCCTTTATTCGGTTTCCAAAATTTCAAAGGAAACCATAAAAGTACACCTAAAAACACATACAATCAATATATTTAAATCATCACATTACAATGTTCCAAAATATTTAAAATTGGCGACATTAAAATACAATAAAAAGATATAGACAGATAAGTTGTAAAATAGTGCTGGGTTGTTAAGAGAATTTGACTAGGCATAGGTTTAACCAAGGTTTGATCGATGGTTAACACAAAACTTTAGGAAACAGGCAATATTTTTTGCATAAGTTTCTGCTTCCAGAAATTGGAGGACCAGAAAAGCAGGGCGACAGCTACGGAGTCCCAACATTTTTAAAATTGGTATAATCCAATGTTTCCTAGGCTCTTTGTAAAATTTACAATATAAAACTATATGAATCAGAGATTGAAAAGATACATCGTCACAGGGACAGACAGAGAGGTTCTTAGACCAATCATTTGAATCTGGAAAAGTCACCAAACAATGGAAGATATTAAACCTAAAACGGGTCAGTAGGAATTTCTCATAGGAGTTCAGCTTATAAGTTAGATAGGGCTGCATTGTAAAGGTGGTCTGGATAGATAAAATATGCTGTACTGAACATTTTCCGACCTCGCTAGTTAGTCGTAGCTGCTCTAAATGTGACATACATAGCTTTTTAAATTCTTTTCTTGATCTCTCCGATATGGTTAACGGGGAATAATAGTATTTTTCCAGGCCTAGGTCGTAAAATAATTTTTTAACATAAGCAAGCCAACTAATCTTATGCACATTTTCAAGCGAAAGGCAATCGCGCAGAAGGCTTCGGGATAATTCACTCTGTGCGGACGACCAGACACGGTGCCATAAGAGGATTGGTTGGAGTTTAATGGTGTCTGATATATATACCATCCCCAGTTCCCATCTCCATCAACTCAAAGGAAGTGGTAACCCATCCGCAAACGGGAAGGGGTACCCCTTCCCCTTTGTGAATGTTTACACTAATTTTTTTAAGACTAGGCAGTGGTCCATGGTACCACTGCTTACTAATTAAAAAGTCTTGCAGTTGCAAGGGTTTCATCTAATGGCTTTGTAAATGACAGTGCCTTTTTTATGTGTTGATTTTTGAAACAGATAAATTAAAGGCATTGTCATATACAATGCAAATAGCTAAAACTCTTTCAAATGCGAGATCTATTACCTGTGAAACTTAGGAGAAAATAAAAATATAGTTATGCACTGCTACAATTAAGAATTTAGTAGTGAAGGTCTTAATTATAGCAGTGCATTATTATAGTTTTCTTTTCTCCTACCTTTCACAATGCCTTCAAATACCAAGCAGTAAGGTTGGGTGGGGGTGAGGGAGCTGCCACACTGGTATACAGAACGAAACAAAAGCGGATGGCTGCCACTTTTATGCAAGGACGCGGTGAGGAGATAATGAGCCCAGCATTGCAGCATGTCCAGAGACCTCGGGGTCCGCGCGGGCTGCTCTTTAAAACAAGCATTGGCATAGCCAATAGGTCTCGCCTTTGGGACCTTATAAGTATTTAGTTGTGCAGCACAATATCCTTGGTGCAACAACATCAACTGTTGCATGGATAAACACTTATAAGGTCCCAAAGGCGAGACCTATTGGCTATGCCAATGCTTGTTATCTTAGAAACATGCTGAATGAGGAGTGTTTTCGTAAAAACCCACTTGTTTAGTTTGTTACGATCTTGTCCCTTGATTTGCTTCTGCCTGCAGCACCAAGACACTCTCTGAGTAGCCATGCGCTCTAGAAGTGTGCACATTTATTAATTATTTGATGCATTCATATTTTGATTAATCAATACCACCTTGATTTTTGTTTACTTTAAGCGATTAACCTTTAATAAATCTTCATAGTTTGAAACTTAAATATTCTCTGCCTTTCTTGTGGAACCTAATGTGCTTCACATTTAATGACTGTATTAATTGGTTGACCAGAGTCAGTTGTGAAATTGAATCCACCTGATAGGGCTTTATGGTCTTGGATCTTCCACAAAGAAAAAACGCTAACACACTCTACCATGCACATGCCATATACTTTCTTTATCGTCCTGTAGCTTCTGTGATGGGGAAGCAATGAGAGGAATGTGAGAAGCTGCTAACGTTCAAGATTTCAGCATCAGATTTGGGTTGAATTCCAGTGTCTCCCTTTGAATTAATTGTGAATTCCTGGGTATGGTTGTTTTCCCATGGTATTGGTGTAGGGAATACAGAAGGGAGCAAACATAGAGAGAGAGAGGAATGTGGTAGGAACTAACAAATGGGAGAGATAGCAACACGTAAATGGGGGAGAAACAAACGGGTGAAAAAGGAACACAAAAGAGGGATTAGCACACAAGGACATGGATGAAGACCAGAGGCAGAGAGCGCAGCATAGGGGGGAACGCACAAAAGGGGGAGGATGGAGGCTGAAGGCACGCTGAAGGGCGAGGGAGGCGAGGGAGGGAGGAGATTGAGAAAAGCGAGAAACGTGTGAAGCAGGGGGCGGGGGTAGCGGATAACTTTGAAGTGAAGCTAAGCTTCACTTCAAAGGCTTGTTGGCACAGCGCACGCTGGGGGATGACTGTGGGAGGGGGGCTGGTGTCTGTGCACACGCTTTTTATGGCAATGCACATGCGCCTTGAGCGAGCTTTCACGGGCACTGCATGGAATCGCCCGATCTCGGTAAGCTCTGTTTAAGCCCCTTAATATCTCGCTCCGCTCAATGCGCATGCGCATTGATAGGTCGCGAGACCTAAAAAACAACTAAGTAAAGCACTTGAAATGTAAGCAGGAACAACACCAGCGGGACGGAGAGGAGGGGCTGCGAGCAGCAGGCGCCATCAATGAGATGTGTTTATTTCAGCAGTCGCACAAAACAAAATAAATGAGCGGCTGCCGTTCTCAAACCTGAAGGTGCCTCGCACAGAAAAGCATGACGTGTCTGTAGTACGACAAAATAATTAAAGAAAATAGTGTTCACAGACTAAATAAACATACTGTGTAAATACACAAGTTGGGAGGTTACAAATGCAGACAAGGCGTTATTAAGGAGGGACTAAGAAGCCTATAAATGACTTAGAAGCAACCATTTAGAAAAGACAGTAACATGAGCTAATTGAAAAGATGGGTGTAGAGTGGGCGGAGCTTAAAGTCCATACCTGAATACAGCATGCCTCGCAGAGCAGCACATGCGGTGCCCAGGGTCGACCTAAAAATTACTGCAAAACATTACATTTATATTTTTTAAATGCATCCCATTTGCCTTTCAGGAAAATGGGCTGCACTAAAAAGAAGAAAAGGTTGCTTTATTGAAAAGCAATCAGAGACATGGCGGTCTGCTAACAACAGCAGGCCATCATCCCTGTGATTGTAGCCAATCATAGTAGTTGCTATTTGAGACATACATCATGCATATTAATGCAGTAGATTGTGTATATTGTTAACAGACCTATTAGTGCATGAAGTCAGTTCACAAAATACAAATGCACTCAGTAAAAGTCTTTTACCATATGCATTCTTCATACATGAGTCTTGGTATTCTTAAATAGCACATGCTAACAAATTGCTTCTTCAGACACAGGTCTCATAGTACATAACATTTTGCAATTTATAAAAAGCAAATCGGTATTATTTGCTATTTTACAGCGAAAATGTCCTGTTTGTGCATGAGGCCCAATGCTCTTTACATGCTGTATTGGATTCTTTTCAAGACTCTATTTGTTGCATTGTATTCTGACTCATGTTCTATTAGGTGCATTGCACCCTGCCCAAAGTACAAAGTTACATTATATCCTCGCCTGTAGTTTGTATAATATAACATTGTATTTGCTGCATTGAATTATGTACCAGGCCCAGTGTTCGATATCTTGGTTTTGTGCCATCATGAGGTGTCAATTTATTATAGCTTCTTCCTCATATTGTATCCCACTCAATCTTATATCTGCTTCGTTGTCTCCTGTTCATTGGTATATGTTTTGTATTATATGTTGCCCAATATTCTAATCATTATATAGTACCCCATCTGTTTTCTTTCCTGCATTGTATCCTGTATAATGTTCTATATGCTGCATTCTATGCTGTTTAATGTTCTATTTATTGTATTCCACCTTACATTCAATTCCATGTTTGTGTTGTATTCTGGGCCGTGGCTTGTACAATATTCTTTTTGTTGTATTGCATCATGCTCAATATTTTTGTTGTTGTATTGCATCATGCCCAATATTCTTTTCTTTGTTTCGTATCATTACCTGTTTTTTATTCTGTGACGTGCATTCTGCAAAATCTTTTATACTTTGCAGTTTCACCTGCCAATAAATTAGACCACTGTATACACCAACCCCAACACTTCCCAAAAGCCTGAAATATCTCATGAAAACTTCAGCTTATTAGGCAACTACAAGATTCAGTGGTGATTAACACTTCGCTACTCCTACCAAAAGAGTAAGATTATTCTGGCAGACTTTAGAATCCACCCTAGGCCAACAAAACCCTTCAAGTTACATCCTCTCACTTGAAAAACAGCATAGGTGCCTCTTGTGTGGGGGCGTGGCTAAGCACGCAACGGGAATGGCCGCCTTGGGGTAGAGCTCCGCGCCGAGCTCCCCTTCCCGGCGCATTTCTCCGGTAAAGCACAGCCTGCAGACGGCAGAGAACCACTGGCGCTGCCGCCAGGCACCATTACCGATCACCCGGCCGACTTTGGGGAAGATGGACACACCCGAGGTACACCGAAGATTCCGCGGAGCAGTGGCCGCAGGCATCGCTTCCGGTCTCGGGAGGCGCCCAGGAAAGACCGAGGCTCCGGCGGGAGACGCAGGCCCGAGGTCGAGGCCTACATGTACTGCGACTACACGGCGCTGAGGTGAGGTGCGGAGACGGACGGCGACACCTGGCCTGACCTGACCGGAGGGTCCGCTAGCTGAGTGCTGCCTGCCCGAACACCAGACCAGCAGTGCAGCTGGACGTGGCCGGCTGGAGCCGATCCAGCAGGCACGAATAGGAGGCGGGGGGAGCGGAGCTGATCCACCGGCCACGGAGGCCTACCCCCACCCGAACGCCCAGCCCATTTACTAGGAGGTTGACAGTGGCGGGGCTGGACGGCCACGGGCAGCCCACGGTACACAGCTGGACGGCGGAACCAGCCTAACCAACGGCGCATCTGCTGAAACACGCCCACGTGTTGGCCAGAGACGGTGAGACCGCACGGGCACCCTCGGCCCAAGAAACAAAGCGCCCACAACACCGCCTACGCCACGTGAGTGCCGCTGCAGCCCACATGGCCCGCCACCGTGCTTGACCCACTACAGTGAGACACACGCTGACCCTACGCTAAGCACCAACCCCAACAAACCATCCCAATAGACGCCGGACGCCGCAGGCCATTGACACGTGGACGCGACACGGGCACACACCCACCTGGGGCCGCGGGCGCTGTGAAGTGGTCACCTGCCCCACAGCCGGACAACCACACACACAGACTGGTCCTCTGAGGGTGGGACACGCTGCGGGACCGGGAACAACGAGGTGGTGCAGATGTCTAACGGGCCCAGAACACGAACCGGAACCGGCAACACGAACCCAAAGGGCAAGATGGACAAGACCGGGAAGAACGCTGACCCGGACCAAACGGCGGCAAAACTGGACACCATGCTGGCAGCGATGGAGAGGCTCGAGGAGTCAATTCACCTAACCCGCACCTCCTTGGCCACCAAAATTGACAGCGTGGTCATCGACCTCACGCACCTGAGGGCGGACCATAAAAAACTGGCGGAGCGCACCACAGCCCTAGAAGGTGCACTGCAGACACTTCAGCCTCGCACCGATCAGTCGCATAAGCACATACAGGATTTATTGAACAGGGTGGAGTTCTTGGAGGACAGAGCTGAGGACGCGGAAGGTAGGACCCGTAGAAACAACGTACGCTTGGTCGGGGTTCCGGAGAAATGGGAAGGGAGGACCCCAGAAGAGCACATGGAACAGTGGCTGAAGGGCATACTGCCGGAAGGATCGCTCTCCCCGCACTTCGTAATAGAGTGAGCTCACAGGGTCCCCACCAAACCTCTGACGACAGGCTCCAACCCGAGACCCATGCTGCTCCGCGTAATGAACTATCGGGACAGAGACTCCATACTGCGAGAAACACGCAAGCTCCAAGAGGTCCGGATCGAGAACGCGTCGGTAATGTTCTTTCCAGACTACACTGTACAGGTCCAGCGGCAAAGGCATGACTTTATGGCGGTGAAAAAGCGACTGAGGCAGATGGGCCTCCAATACTCACTGCTGTTCCCTGCGAAGCTGAGGGTTGTAGCTGGAAAACAGACTCATTTCTTCACGGACCCCACGGAAGTGGAAACCTGGCTGGACAGCGGAGTAGATACAGAACCCAAAACGACAGCAGGTCCCGCACCCCGGCGGCAATCCGGAGGTTACAGGCGACGACGTCGGCCCCGCCGGAGTTCTCAGACGGGATCACAAGCAACGACAGGAACTCCCCCTCCAGCGGATGCCAAGCGGCAGGAGAAACAGGACGCCCTCCGCCTGGTGATGGAACTCAGCAGATCCCCTGCACAGAGCGAGGTGGCGGGCGGCAGCGCGCAAGAACTCCAAAGCGACGATGAAGCCATCTATGGTGTGCCGGACTCCCCGACCTCGGAAGAACGACCTGATGTCACTCCCCAAACGGCGGACTACATCAGCTAACTGCACGACGAGCACAGCACTCTGCAGAAACATTCGCAACTGACCACCGCAACGGACCCGGAGCGACGCAGTTACCACGAGGACTGATCGAGGCAGCGGACTACACCTCCAACCCTGCATGCTGCACATGAGGCTCACACACGCCGAACAACTCCTCAATGAACATGAGTCCTAGAATCAGCAATGGTGACCTGCGCTCGATCGAAGTGCGGATACAGGGACGCTTTGCTTCGCCTGGTGGCAGTTCGGTTGGGACACGTAATGTATAGAGTTTCGTGCATGTGCATAATGGGTTCAATGTCTGCAGGGACGGCTTAGACTGATACATTCCTCCCGGGAAGGCAATAGGCCTCCATTCAACAACTATATTGACGCAGAACCACTGATCACGTGCACATAGCACAAACACCCCCTTAGATTTGAATTTTGTTGCTCTCCTAGAGAGTATGGACGGGAGCACGTTTCGCATCCGACCTTTTGGTATTTTGAAGGTTCATAATGTTCATTGGCTTACTGTTCCGTTAGCCATGTTTCCTTCCCCTCCTATGGTCACAGTGAAGTGGTGTGCCAACTTAGCCGTTTACTTGATTGCAGGGACCGTTTGCATGATGGCGGGCACGAGATGCATGGGGTGGTGGGGGGAGGAATGGGTGGGGGGATCTGTTGAAATATTGTAATGTCAGCCATTAAGATATGCACGTGGAATGTGAGAGGTATACATACGCCATCCCGACGTTACCAAATCTACTCGTACCTCAAACGCCACCACATACAAATTGCCCTCCTACAAGAAACACACCTTAGCGCCACGGAAATTCCCACGCTACGGCGCAGGTGGCATGGACAGATCTATGCTACAGGTTTCTCGTCGTATGCTCGGGGGACACTGGTATGGGTCAGGCCGGGCACTCCATGGACCACACAGGACGTACACATAGATCCTGGGGGCAGATACGTGGCAGTCCACGGCAGGTTGGATGGCAACCCACTAGTACTGGCCTCAGTATATGCGCCTAACGCGGGGTTGGCAGACTTCCTTAACCAATTGTCGCACACGTTGGCCCCTTGGCACGGACTCCCCTGGGTACTTGGCGGGGACTACAATAGCTCACTGGATTTGGCACTGGACCGCTCTCACCCTTCACCACCCAACTCACAGGCACGGAACACTACGAAAGCTCTGCAGGCGTGGTCCACACAATGGGGTCTACATGATGCGTGGCGCACTCACAATCCACACTCCAGGGTCTACTCATATTACTCGGGTGCGCACGCCCTGCATGTACGCCTTGATCGGTACATGGTGACCAGTGAGATCCTACCAAATGTCATGAATACCTGTTACATGGGCCGCACGCACTCAGACCACAACCCGCACCTATTGGATCTGATGTGGGAACAACCTCGGCCCCCGATACCCACATGGCGGTTACAACCTGACCTATTACTGGACGGCACATTTAGGGGTTCCATATGCACACAGACAGCGCAGTATTTCGAAGACAATGCAGGCTCAGCGTCGACACCACAGATTGAGTGGGACGCCTTTAAAGTGGTCCTCAGGGGGCAATGTCTGGGCACCCAGGCCCATTCCCGACGGCAATTAGAGGCAGATCTCCAACACCTAGAATCAGACTTGTTGCGAATGGAGCAGGCAGCAGTCACGGACACAGACACAGACTTAATACAGGCATGGGCAGAACATGACAAACTAATTGACAGGTTGAAAAACATCAATTACAAGGCCCACTCAGCCCGCACGCATCACACTGGAGACAAACCTGGCAAGCTGCTAGTATGGCTGATACAACGCAAAAACCGCGTAACGCCAGTGACGGCGGTTCAATCAGTAGCTGGCCCGACGGTGTACACGCAGGCGCAGATACATGAGGCCTTTGTGACACATTACGGCGCGCTATATAGGTCCCGTCTTCTGACCACACAACCCACCATAACTACGTATCTAGAAGATGTCGCGCTGCCTGCCCTGACGGATGACCAACAGGACGACCTGGGGTCGCCGTTGATGGCGGAGGAGCTCCGTGAGGCCATCTTTGCCCTCTCGAACGGCAAGGCCCCGGGCCCTGATGGGTTGCCGGCGGAATATTATAAGGCATGCTCCGACATCCTGATCCCGGAGCTCCTCAGGGTATATGCGGCGGCGCTGGAGGACTCGACCTTGCCCCAGTCGATGAATGAGGCGACACTAGTGTCCCTTCTCAAGCCAGGTAGAGATGGTACACTCCTCGGCTCGTATAGACCCCTAGCGCTGCTAAACACAGATTATAAAATACTGGCTTCGACTCTCGCCCGGCGACTAGCAGGACTAGTGCCAGACTTGATACACAGTGACCAGAACGGCTTTGTGCCCACTAGATGCACCTCCCACAACAAACGGAGGCTGTTCCGAGTGCAAACATACGCAATGCAAGATTGGCCTGGGTCGGGCTGCCTAGTCCTTGACCTAGAGAAGGCATTCGATTCGGTCGAGTGGCCCTACCTGCTGGCTGTGTTGCGCAAATTCGAGCTTGGGGAAGACTATATTGAACTAGTAGGATTGCTGTACAGACACCCTGT
Organism: Lissotriton helveticus; assembly: GCF_964261635.1. NCBI lineage: Eukaryota > Metazoa > Chordata > Amphibia > Caudata > Salamandridae > Lissotriton > Lissotriton helveticus. The sequence goes on along the minus strand of NC_136065.1, from coordinate 1,169,058,260 downwards.
GGTGCAAGTCCGCACGGGCAAGCTGCTATCTGACGCCATTAGGGTGCGACGCGGCACCAGACAGGGCTGCCCACTATCCCCATTACTCTTTTCACTGGCGATTGAACCCCTTGCTGAAATATTGCGCAATAAGGGCGCGCACTGGGGCATCCCACTAGCGGATGGCATGCACACAGTCTCGCTATATGCGGACGACCTCCTTTTATACGTCAGAGACCTCACCCAAATCCCACCAGACCTCTCGGAGATCTTCAAATCCTTCGAGACCGTGTCGGGCCTCAAGGTAAACTGGGCCAAGTCAGGGGCGTATTCGTTCAACCCAGACATCCCAGACCCTGAAATTATGATTAATGGCGAGCGATTGCCGTGGCACCACACCACGTTCAAGTACCTAGGGGTATACATCTACAGGGCACCCCAGGACATACTGGACGGCAACCTGACACGCGCCATAACGTCCATAAGGTCCCAAATTGCCTTTTGGAAATCCCTACCGCTCAATGTCCCGAGCAGAGTGACGTTGACGAAAATGATCGTTCTCCCCAGGCTCCTATATTACTTCGCCAACATCCCAGTATACGTGCGGGCACACACCTTCAAGGAACTGGCATCCATGATCAGGGACCTGATATGGAACACTGGACGACCCAGAGTGGCCCTACAAAAACTATATGCGCCAAAATGAGGGTGGCCTCGCAGTACCGAACCTTGAACTTACTATCTGGCAGCCCAACTGCAGTGGGTAACTGCCTGGCTCGCGGGAAACCGCCTGGAAGACACAGCCACGATTACGGATGTGCTGTCCTCCGCACAGATACATACCCTAGTCCACCCCCTGACGCACCCGAGGAGAACGACACAACTACATGTAGATGTGGCGGTGAGATGTTATGTCAGAAGCCTGCGGCTCACGAGACTGACCAAACCGTATGCCCCAGCACTCCCGCTCCTAGGCACCCCCAAGTCCACCTCTATAGCCACGGAAACAGCACTGGAACACTGGACGCGCACTGGAGTAGACACCATGGCGGACCTGTATGCCGATGGTGCCCTGATACCTTTTGGGACACTGGCTGCTGACACGGGTCTCCCACCGGGGCAGTTTTTACAACACGCCTCCTTGCTTTTGGCATACACACAGCGGTGGGGTAGCATCACTGAGGAACTGCCAACACATCAACTGATACAGAGCCTACATGTCATGGGAAACGGTACGCATGTGGTGCACTGGCTACATCAGGCACTGTTGTCACACACGCAACACACGTTACAACCGCTACGTGACAAATGGGCAACAGACAGGGGGAGGAACTGGACAGATAAGGAGTGGAATATGATACTACTGGGCCCCCGGCACATTCCCCGCAATGCACGCTTCAAACTGATACAATTCTATATACTGCATAGAGCGTACCTCTCACCCAGCAAAATCAACCAATACTTCCCGGGTGCTACAGCTAGCTGCCCGAGATGTGCACTGGAAGGGGCGGACTTGCTACACATGCTGTGGCAGTGCCCACAGATTCAGACGTACTGGAGGGCGGTGCTAGTGTTACTAGACAAATGCACAGACATGGTGATACCACACACGTGGGAGGCATGCATACTGGGCCTATATAAACGAACCAAATTAAATAAAGTCCCCTCCCGTTTCTGGGACCTTGGCCTCCTCACGGCAAAAAGACTGATCACGAAACACTGGAAGCAAGCTACCCCACCCCTAACGGAACACTGGCACGCATCCCTAGACAACTGGGCGAGAGCGGAAAGCACCACCCTCCATAATGAGGAAACAGCAGGTCTACGACAGTTCCCAATTGCGACATTGTGGGATGTAATGCTCAGCTCCTTTCATAGGGAATGCCACCTAGCACGGAACCCAGCAGATGTCAACCACCCGGACGCTGCCAACGACACACCCCCTGCTAATACTCCATGCGGACAGACATGATGATACTTCACCCAGCACTCCCCTCATACCGAACGCCTACCACAACTGACCCATTGTCCTCCCCAAAGCTATGCTCAATCCAATAGTTAATATCCAATGACGCCCGCACCCCCCCCCCCTGCATCGATACACCCTCAACCCGACGCACACGTCACACTTTCGAATCTGATGACCATAACCCCCTTCCCCTTCCCCCCTTTATGTCCTTTGTTCCTTTTTTTCCATTTTCCTTCACTGTTTATCTCGGAATGTTATATCCTCTGTTGCGCTAACACGGTTGGAACATTTGTGATGAAGCATTGCCATGATGTATGAGGCGGAGAACTAATGCATTGTGTGACATGCCCCGCAAACATGACAGACATCTCTGAGATGTATTACTATGTATGTTGTAGCATTCATGTTTTTATTCCTCCTGTGACTTCAATAAAGGATATTTAAACAAAAAAATAGGTGCCTCTTGTGTGCTAAAGAGTTCAACCCCATTGATGACAATGGCACCAATTGTTCTTAGTGTGTTACCCATAACTTACCTGTACTCAATTGATGATAATGGCACCAATTGTTCTTAGTTTGTTGTTACCCATAACTCACCTGCACTCAATTCTTATAAACTAACCTATAGCCTCCAAATGTTCACACAAACTTTCTCATTTATTCATCACACACTTGCGGACTCTAGACAATCCTTCATCAGCATTTCCTGCATTCAGTCCTCCACCACGCTCAAAACACAACTGTTAACAATATTCCACAGATGTTCAACTTTCTCCCTTACACTCCTATTTCCTTGGACTGCATTTTTCTTTCTGCACCGCCACATTCCACAATCAGCCTGCCCAACAGTTATTTTGCCTGACGCATACTCCACGGAAAAATTATAATCCTGGAGTTTGGCAATTAGATGTGCAACACTAGGTGGTAACCACTTATTCCCTATCACAGTAAAGTGGTGCACTGATGGGTTGTGGTTACTGCAATTTGTGTAAAATATTCCAAATACTTTGTTTTGAAAATACAACAATATCCAAAATACTGCCAATGCTTTATGATCAATGACATGCCAGTTTGCCTGTAATCTTAAAGATTTCGGGTTAGTTCTATGGTATCTCATCTCCCTAATGTCGTTTCCACAAACACTAAAGAGATTGCAGTTTCCACCATCACTGCCCTGGAAAAAGTATACATATAGCAAACATTCAATTAATAAATGCCAGCTCTCTCATAAAGAAAATTAAATAAAACAGTTGCAAACAGATGCGACCTAGAATGTACTACTATCGATATAGCAACACGTTTTATATTGATATGCAAAATTGTATTTGTTTAGTTTAAATAGTTGCACCAAGCATTCTTATTTCATTAAATACATTCATTTTCAATTTTGATAGTGATTTCAGTGAAAATAAATTCATAAAAAACATGGGGTGGTAGACAGACCATAGTCAACTGTCACTGCTTAATCTACATGCATGGAGGTGAAGATTGCGCATGTTCTGGTGCAGAGCCCTGCCCTGCTTTTGCAACAGAGCCTCTGAAAGCATTAGTCTGATCGGAGGACAGATGTTTATGCCCAAAACTTCCCAGTACCACACTCTCCTGGTCCAATCTGGAGCCACTAGGATGACTTGGTCCTGATCATTCCCAATCTTTTTCAGAACTCAAGGTAGGAGAGGAAGAAATGTGTACAGGAGGCCCATGCTCCAGTCTAGCCTGAATGTGTCTCCTAGAGAGAGTGTTCTTGGGAACACCAATGTGCAACATTTTAACACTGTTCTAGACAGTGGTGAAATGATCTAGCCACGGCTATCCCCACTGTCAAAGATGTCCTGTGTCACCTCCGGATACAACAATCATTAGTGACCTGCCAGATGGTTCACAATCAGGGAGAAGCCCTAACTACAAAGGCACAGTGCCTCTTGCTACAGGACCCAGGATCCCACTTCACCCCACTTATTGCAATACAACATGGCAGTACTGTTGTCTGTGAGAAATGACACCAGTCTTCTCTTGATTGATGGAAGGATGGCCTCTAACACCAGGTGAAAGGCCTGCAGCACCAACAGATTTATGTGTATCCGGGTTTCCTCTGATTTCCACAGCCAAGCTGGGACGCATTGGTCACCCTAGTTAGCTCAGGGAGTGGAAGGGAGAGGTGTCAGGCTGCGGTGGAGCCCCTGCAGGTTCCTCTGCAACCTGCTGTCATCCTGATGACATCTAACAGATTTCCTTGGTGCTGGGCCTACTGAGACTCCAGATTCCATTGCAGAGCCTGCATTTGCCACCTGGCCAAGGTGATAAGCAGGATACTTGAGGCCATCAGGCCAAGAAATCTCAGAGCTGTTCTCATCAAGATCCAGGACTAAGGCTAAAACATTGGGAGCATAGCCAGAATGTCCTGGACACATTTGACAGACGAATTGCCCTGAACTGCACCATGTCCAGAACAGCTCCTATAAATGGAAGACACTATGGAAGAGTTTGTGTGACTTCGGTCTGTTGATCCAGAACCCCAAATATTTCAGGATATTCGCCGTCGTCGTGAGGTAGACAACAGCTGACTGTAGCGAGCCTGCCTCCAACAGCCTGTCATCAAGGTAGGGGAAAACTGATATCCCCAATCTCTGAAGATGCACAACAACCATAGTCTTAACTTTCATGTACATCTAAGGGCGCTGTTAAAGTCGGCGTAGAGCAAAGCAAACTGAAAAGGCTCCTGGCTGACCTTGAACTGCAAGCAATGCCTGTGTGATTGCAAGATGGGCATATGAAAGTATGAATCTTGTAGATCCAAAACGACCATCCAATTGCCTGGATCTACGGCAGACAGATCTTGGGCCAGTGGGAGCATTTTTTTTTTGCCATTACGTAGGTAGCCATTCAGAGGGCGAAGATCTAAAATAGGATGAAGGCCTCCATCCATTTTCAGCACAAGAAAATAGCAGGAGTAAAAACCCATCCCTACTTTTGAGGACGGCACTTCTTGCAGCAAGATGAATAGGTGTACCTCTGAAAACCACTCTGATGAGGAAGGAAGCTGTGGTGGGTCAAAAAAACAATAGAAGGGCACACCTCTGCTGGACAATCTTGGAGGCCCATTTTCCGGATGTGATATACCGCCAGTCTGGGAGAAAATGTGGGTCCTGCATCCCATGGGGTGGTTGTCCACCATGAAGGGCAAACTAAAAGAGATTGGGGCAGGAGACTAAGCAGACGGTGCCCCTGCTAAGCAGATGGTGTCCCTGCTGACCTGCATGATGTCTGCTTGATCCCTCTCCCTGGCCATGAAAGGGCTGGGGTGACTGTTGCGGGTACTGGCATTGTCCATACGACAACCCTCTGAAGTTTCCCAGAGGGGTTGAAATTGATGTGGAAACTTTTGAGCAGGAGTGGAACGGTCCAAGGAATAAACTGTGGCTCCGGGTTTCCTTAAAATGTTTGAGGGCAGAATCAGTCTTTTTGCTAATTAGGCAGGACCCATCAAACGGTATATCCATAAGGGATGTCTGCACGTCTTCAGAAAAGGCAGTAGATTGCATCCATGAATGGTGACACAGCACCACATTAATGCCCACCGCTCACCCCAAGCAATCAACATTATCCAAGCAGGCCTTAATTACACATTTGACTGCATCCTGGCTGTTTGTAATGGCTTGAGACTAAAAGGTCTGAAACTCCTCCAGGACCACTGGCAAGCTATCGCTGGCCTTGTCCAAGAGGGCTCCTATACAGCGGACTATTATGCAGGCCACATTGACCGACCTCAGTGCCAAGCTGGCTCAATCCGTTTCCACTCCTTGTCTGGAGCAGTCATGGGGAATACATTAGGATTCACTTTGCTCACAAGAGTAGGATGATGTGTAAGAAAGTTTGATTCACAAAGCACCAGTCTGTGGAGTCTGAACATCTTCATGTACACTGGTGGACAAGAGCAAGGCGTAGTCCAAGTGCCCATGAAATTGTTACTCAGTGCTACATTAAATGGAAGTAAGTGCTGAGGGAAGGCTGGCCCAGGGCATAACACCTCAGTATGGACATTTGTCTGGACTCAACAGAAGGTAATTGTAGGGCTAGGACCTCAGCTGCACATCTAATTACTACATTGAGGGCCCAAGAGGCGAAATCGACCCTGTATCAGCAGAAGCATCAAGTGCACTGCCCTCCTGTAAGTTCATATCTATCTATCTACATATATATATATATATATATATATATATATATATATATATATATATATATATTTATTTATTTATAGCATTTATAAAGCGCATGAATCACCCCACATGGGGTATCTCCGCGCTGAGGACTAAAGAAATACAGACTCAAAGGGTAAGCTAAAAAAGATAAGTCTTGAGCTTTTTCCTAAAAGCCAAATAATTGGAGTTCAGGCGAAGTTCAAGAGGCAGTTGGTTCCATAAAGTAGGAGCCATGTAAGTAAAAGATTTGCCTCCTAGTCTAGATAGTCTGAAGCGGGGGTAACCAGTAGACCTTTTCCCTCCGAACGTAGTGTGCGAAATGGAATATGTTAAGTTAGTTTGTTGGTCATATAGATGGGAGCCATATGATTCAGACTCTTAAATACTAAGCAGCACACTTTGAAATGAATTTTGTTGCAAATAGGAAGCCAGTGTAAAGCAAGAAGAAGAGGAAGAGATGGAGATCTCCTGGGGGCCCCCGTCAATAAACGGGCGGCAGTGTTTTGCACCACCTGTAAGCTATGTAGATCATGATCCCTAGCTGAAACCAGTAAAGCATTGCTGTAGTCCAAACGATTCAATACTAGGGCATGAATCAATGACTTCCGCATATAAGTGGGAAGGAAGTGAAAGTATATAAATATATATATATATACTGTCATCATCGTACTGTGAGGGGAAATCATCCCCATCGCTACCATCATCATTATCAGGAGGCACCAATCTCTGGTCCGAATCCAGGCCAAAATAAATGATGAGCCTCTGAGGACGGCTCCATGGCAGAAGCATTGTTTTGCATCAATCAGAACGTACAGAAACCAGGTGTGCCTGGCCATGGTTGTGACGGATTTGACTCAGGGTCACCTCTGGCATCAGCAATTTAGAGACTAGAGTAGATGATGAAGGAAAATACGCAGGTCTTGGAGCGAGAATGGAAACCGGCACATTAACTTGTGTAGAAGTGGGTCTAGAGGCTCAGGGAGTGCTAAAACGGATCTGCTAGTAGTAACCCTGTTGGACGCCCCTCCAGATTGTTTGAGCCCAGAGGTGGGCCAGCGAGAGAGCCGGAAGAGTGCCAAAAATACACAGTATTGTCTTTTTAATGGCCTCAACCTGCTGAGGGGTCACAGACCGTCTGTGAAATTTGGAGCATAGTTTCAGAATCGCTATTTGATCGAGAACGAGACGGATTTGTCCTGCTGACTTCTCTTTTGACAGAGAGTGGCAGGATGTATTTGAGTCACACTTTGACCTCTTTTACTTTTTCTCTGACTAAATCTTACTGGATTACTGTCACCGCAAAAACGATTTGTCACAGAAACAGCCTGAAGAGTGAGAACTTAAGCGAGGCCCATGACTTCTTTTAGTGTTCAGACCATAAAACTTTGCTTCATGTTCTTGGTTCACCTTCAGGTGCACGAGGGCACATTATTTGCACCATTTGGAGTCGTGCCCAAAGCTCAAACACAAGAGCCATCCCTTGTGAGGGTCTGTTCCGACAGTTACAACACAGCTTGAACACTGCAGCCTTTGGTGCAGACATTGTTCCCTTGCACATTGGAAAAAGAATTCGAAATAGTTCATCAACCGTTTAAATTGGAAAGCAGCTTCAGATTAGGGATGGGTGGTACTCTGGAGTTTTACTCTGCAAAGTTACATAAAAACTCCGCATAATTCCACATAGTTCCGCCCACCGCAAGTCTCCAATGGGGATGGCAGCTTAAATCTCCATTGCATTACAGAGAGATCAAAGTGGACCCCAGCTCTCGATCCCCAGTTTCCCCGGTGCCCAAACAGATACAATGTCCCTCTTTATTTCAATGCACTGCTTTCCTGATGAGAAACGGACAGCGAGTGCAGAGTCTGCCTGCAAAGCAATGGGATTGGCAGCAGCAGCCCGGGTGCTCTCAACAGTAGGTCTCGCTGCTTCAACTTTCACAACCCATCACTTTGGCCATTTCTAATGGATTTTCAGGTAACAACATAGCAGATTATTGACCCCTAATGCACCAAACACCAACTGTGGACAGGGAGCGCTGAAATTAAGGAAACTAAAACAGACTTGAAGCCCACACTCAGCACAGTCAGCAAACGGAATTGCTCCCTGGAGAGGTATCGCAGCATCACCATGTTTACATTTCCCATGGCTGACCCTGGATCGCAAGCCACTCAGGAGGATACTGCCCTGTATTACTACATGCGGGACTGGGAAGAGAAGAGAGAAAGTGACATCACGTGTAGAGTAGGCGTCAAACCTTTGAAACACGCATGCTCTAAATCACATTGCTTGAGCATTGAGATTCAGAGTATATATCTGGACTGTGGAATGGACCTGAATATGGGACACGACTTGTGCTAATGACAAATTGAGGTTTTTACTATAGCTAACGTGGTCGCCACCTTTTCAACAGGAGGGTTTAGTGGCATCCAGGGATGACATCGGAGGACTATCCAGTAACCTAAATGTAAACACTGTTGCAGCCATCTTGAAATGACACAAATAATCGACCACTACTATTACTCAGTTGGGCCACTAAAACATGCTATTGAGCAACGACATTGTATATCAGAAGTTTACATTTATTTCAAAAGTAAGCGTGCCACTATAAATAATGCCGCAGCAGAGCATACCCTACGCCATACTAATCTCAAAATTGTGCGTGCAGTTCACGCACGGACAGCAGGGGGAAAAAAGACTCTCTGCTATCATGCAGGCCGCCCGACACGGAGCCGCAGGTGACCCTCATAAGAGGGCGGGCACCTTAGTGCCACAGGAGAACCGGCGCACCAGCCCTCTGGGGTCCAGTGGCCGGAGGCCGCTGCCCAGGGCCATGACGTCATCGGTATTTATTGGGGGGCTGGGGGGACAAGGTATTTAGGTTTCCTACACGCCCCTGAGCAGTCTCTTTTGTCTTCACTGCCCTCGCTGTTGGATGCCGCCCGGGACGTCGCGGACTTAAGGTGAGAGCCGTTTGGGCCTGGCATCCTGCTGGGGGGGCCCCGTGGGGGGCTTGGGTCCGTCTGTGTGGGGGGTTGTTGCGGGGCACAGGGTTGGGGATAGTTAATTAGTAATATTGCTTTGGGCCTCTAATGTTGTTTGCCATGGAGTTTCACACTTAGCTGGGAATATGTTGTGGTGCGCGGTTGGTAACTGTTTGCTCCGATACCTGGTCTGTGCTTAATTAAGTGTTCCTATTGCGGGGCGGGTTTGTGGGGAACATTCAACTGCTGAATCCTTGTGCGTCGGTTTACTTAATGCTTGTGCGCGTCTGCTTACTTAATTGTTCATATGGCGGGGCGGGTTTGTGGGGAGCATTCAACTGCTAATTCCTTGTGCGCGTCTGTTTACTTGATCCTTGTGCGCGTCTGCTTCCTTAATTGTTCCTATGGCGGGGCGGGTTTGTGGGGAGCATCCAACTGTGGAATGCTTGGCGCGTCTGCCTCGAGGTCCGAAGGGCCAGGGTCCTTCCAGAGAGCTTGGCCCGTCCCGGGCTTGGTAATTCCCCCCGGAATTTGGAGCCGGGGGTGGGGGGGCTGCGGGCAGTAGGCCTGACCTGACTCTCGGGGTCAGGGAATTTGTCGCCTTGGATGTACCCTCTCTGCGGGTCTTTGGTTGTCGCATGTTGCGTGAGCCCCGGTGGCGCGAGGGGTTAGCGCGCGGTTCGGGGTCAGAGGTACGGTCAGGTAGGGAGGTTACGTGCTGTGCGGTTGGTCGACTACCACCTCCCGCCCCGCCGTTGTAAATAGGCCTGCTCAACGACATGCGGCCCACCCGAGCGGGGGGCGCCACACTGCTCATTCGGCTTCCCGGTTGCGGGCAATGGGGAGCCGGGTTATAGCTCAGTGGGTTGGGTCGCTGCTCCGCTTACGGAGGTACTAGAGTTGAAGATGGTAGGGAAGGCGGCAATTTTAAATATGGAGGCATGTTGCCCCGATTGTCACACGCCGTTAGGCCTGGGGAACTGGCGCCAGGTCCCCACGCGTCGGGCGGTGGCCTTCCCGTGTGGCCGCCATGGGTGAACTCGTGGGGCATTGACCCGTGCGGCCATGTGGGGTGGTCCCAATCCTGCACGGCCTAGGGGGTGTGGAGGGGGGTGCAGACTGTGGCCTTCACGTGGGGCCGCCATTGTTGACCTCGTGGGTCATGGACCCCTGCGGCCATTTTGGGTGTGGTCTCGGCCTGCACGGCCTGGGGGAGGGGGAGGCGGCCATATTGGTAGCCTTTGCCTGCGCCTCCTTGTTTGTGCAGTGGCCAGCCGGTTCGATGCGAGTGGCTTGGCGCAACCCAGCACCCCCCCCCCTCCCCCTTTGCGGAGCAATACTGGCCGCATTTGTGTGTGTGGTTGAAGTAGGATGCGCATTCCATTTCTGCAGGCACGCCGGGCCTGGGGCCGCAGCCCAGCAGATCCCGCCACTGCGCCACATGCTATGTGCGCGCTGATTTCGGCAGCGCGGTTTTGCCCTCGCCTTTTGGCCTGCCGGGGGGCTGGCCCCTGCAGGCGGGTTTCTCATCTGTCCTGCCCGGTTTTCCCCTGCCTTCTCGAAGCACGAACTCGTGCTATGGGCCCGGGGGGCGCTAGGGGCATGGCGCAGCTGCCTCGGCCATCCGGCGGCGGGACCCGCGGGCCATTGCATGCTCTGGTTCCTCTGGCATAAATGCCCCCCCCCCCCGCCCCATGCATTGTTTCCTGTGTACACATTTCACAGGATGCTGCTTTCTAGAAGCATCAAGTTGTGAACATACCAGGGGCTCGGCGGAGCGGCGGAGAACGCCTTGCGTGTTCAAGGAACTCTTTTCATTGCCTCTATCGCAGCTAGATGTGGGGCGCTCGACCTCGGACCTGGGGGATCTGGGTTCGAGTCTCGATAGCGACGCCAAAATGTGTGTCTGCATTATATGAAATGCATTCAGGTACGGGACGTGAAAGAATTGCATTTTACGGGAATGGGGTCAGTTGTGTACATGCGCGGGTCGTGAGTACATGCTGGGCATGGGTGAAGACGTCACAAGGGTGCAATTGCACGAGCCTCCATGTAATTCGTTTTGTTTTACTGTGTTAGGGGCTGCCGGTCAGGCACGTGCACAGCGGTCAGCAGTCTAAAGGGGGGACAGAGTGGGGGCCTCTCTCGTCAGCTTTGGCCTTTGAATCTCTCACTCGGTGCACAGGTTCCCCCGAATCTCTCAACAATTGAATACCTATTGGGGGTATATAGCGTGGCATGGATACAAAGGAAGTTCATGAGAATGTGAAAAGTGGTGATTAAGGTGGCACTAATATCCATATTTTGCAGGATGGAATGTATGCAGCTAGTGGAGCCTGGAGGCACAGGAACATGAATGCAGCCGCAAGGCGCCTACAGGCTGAAGGATCACAGCAGACAGAGGGGACATTAAAAGGAATGTGAAGGAACGTTGTAACTGTGTTCTTTGTTTTACAGATTGCTAAATAAATAACGAGCGGCGGACGACCGGCGAGGCGAGCCAGGTTGCCTGTAGGTGTACAGAGACAGGTATACGGGGAGAAGAAACAGCTTGGGGTTAAATGGGAGGGAGACTTCAGGCAGGCGGTAGGGGAAAGTGATCACATGGGTGTTGGTCTAAAGAAATGCCTTGCACAAGCACTGCATCTAACGTCCGCCTTTCCCTCCATAGCCACTTCGCACTCGCACGCTCTGAATACTTCGTATCGCTCGGAACTTGGGGTCTTCTGGTCGCATCACTGGGATGTAAGTATGGAGGGTGAGGGTTACACACCTGTGATGTTCACGAGGGACAGGCTCTTTCACCTATGGTGTATCCGTGGCTGATCCAATTCATTTTTATCCCCAGATTCAGAGCAGGTGTTGCGAAGGCAGAATGGACAGCCAGAGTTCCCCTCCCCTCTTCCAAGAAGCGACCCAGGTGGAGGACTCGTTGCCAGGGACCTCCCAAGACGCAGTGTGGGCTGACTTTTTGGAAATGGCAAAATTGAAGGGCCTGGCTTGGGCTCAGAACTTGATGAGCACGCCAGAGCCAGAGGATTCGGGGTGCCCGGCAGAATCCCCATCGGCCGACAACTCGAACAATGCTGATGCGGCTCCTTCCAGGCCCAAGCGGATCAGAAAACCCACGGTTAGGGATTTCCCCATGGACGCTTTGCCGCTGGCTCGCAGCAAGTCTGTGGCGACCTCCAAGGAGGTCCCGTCGCCGGGGGCAAGGGCTACTCCACCGCCTCCCGCCCCCCCCAAGGACACTCTGGGGTCGCAAGGTAATTTTGCTACCAAAGACGACCTGACAAAAGTTTTGGACTCATTGAACATGTTCATGGAGCGTTTTCAGAGGGGGGCACCTGGCCTTAGCGCCACGACAGCTGGGGGTAGTGGTATGGTTAGCGGGAGTGCTGTTCTGGCAGCCTCCACTGTTTGGTCTTCAGTACAAGCTGCTAAGCAGGGGGATTCAGCCAATTTTGTTTCACCATCGGCGGCTCCCACGATATCTCTGGGGGCCCCTAGTGGCCCGCCGCCGGCGAGCTCCCCCGCTCCACTTGCTGCGCCCACTGCGTTGGTTTCTAACTCCCCCTCCGCTTATGCTAGCGCCACTTCGGGGGGTCCTTCAGCCGGCAGCGCGTTGCCATTGCCTGTGCCTACTCCTGTCCCTGCGATCTCCAATGCTCCTGTGCCTACTCCTGTCCCTGCAATCTCCAATGCTCCACCAGCGGCCAGCTCCTTGCCTGTTCCTGGGCCTACTCCTGTCCCCGCGATCTCCAATGCTCCACTCCTCTCGGGGCGATGCTCTCTGGCTTGGCAGGTACCCCAGGCCGCTAAAGAGGCCATCTGGAGATGGGAGTTCATCGACATTTTCACCCTTCTAATGTTAGGGCAGGAAGGCTTGGACGCTAGAAAGCTTGGGTTTAAGGAAGAGGAGAAGAAGGTCAAGTACCAGCCATGGCCTGAGAAGAACATCGGTAATTGGCTAGAAGCGTTTTCTATCCTAGCGTCCGTTACTATGGAACGTTTCCCTGAGCAGGGCCCAGGCCTTGTTCAATACTCCAGGATCATCCATAACGAGGCCTTGAAATGGGGTGGTAATGGGTGGATAAATTATGATAGGGAGTTTCGTAGGAAAATGTCACAGTGCCCGGAGTTAAACTGGGACCAGAAGGAGGTACAACTCTGGATGGAGCACATGGGAGCACGTGGCCAGCTTCCTGCGGGTCCAGCTAGCAGCAGTACCAGTGGTCAGGCGTATTCGGGGGGAGCTTCCTTTTTTCGGGGCAAGGGTAAGCATTCCTTTCGAGGGGGCCGCAGAGGAGGCGGTGCCAGAGGTGGTTTCAAGCGTTCTCCCCCCGGCACCTGCCGTCTGTTCAATAATGGGTCTTGTTCCTGGGGAAAGACATGTAAGTTTGTCCACGCCTGTAACACCTGCGGGGGGCCCCACCCCGCAACCTCAGCCTCTTGCCAATCTAAGCAGACCTCCCAGCCAGCGAGCAAGGGTAGTCAGTAAGTTTGAGTCAGGTCCCAGGCCCCTGGTGTTGATTTCTCCACTCACGCTCTTTCTCCCCCCTCGTTGCCTTTCAGTGAGCCTTCCGGGTGCCCTCTTGCCACAGCCTCTGCCTCTCCCCCTACAAGTACGCACCGGACGGTGCCCCTGGGAGGGTCCCCAGTGAGCATTGACAACATTACCCCTTTACTGAGGCGGTACCCCTTAGAGGCAGACAGACGCTTGTTGTTAGCCGGTTTCCACGAGGGCTTTAGGATCCCTTACTCCGGTCCCCTGGGAAACAGGGATGCTGAGAACCTAAAATCTGCAAGGGACCAGCCAGAAGTGGTTAGGGCAAAGGTTGAGAAAGAGAGAGCACTGGGCAGGGTGGGAGGTCCGTTTTTGCACCCACCTTTAGGGAACTTTGTTGTATCTCCCTTGGGGGTCGTGCCTAAAAAAGAACCAGGGGCCTTTAGACTGATTCACCACCTCTCCTACCCTAAAGGGGCCTCGGTCAACGATGGGTTAGATGAGGATACATGCTCAGTGTCTTATGCCACGCTAGATGTAGCATTGGACCTGGTCAGGAGAGCGGGCAGAGGGGCCTGGTTGGCTAAGGCTGACATCGAATCAGCTTTCAGGTTACTACCAGTCCACCCGAGCAGCTATCACCTGCTAGGTTTCAAGCTGGACGGATTGTTCTACTTTGACAAATGTATGCCCATGGGTTGTGCTGTGTCCTGTGCATACTTCAAAGCATTCAGTTGTTTCTTGCAATGGGCACTCCAAGACACATTCGGTGTAGAAGGGGTGACTCATTACTTGGATGACTTTTTGTTCATCGGGAGCGAGGGGACACAGCGTTGCTCACAGGGCCTGGCAGATTTCGTCCGTCTTGCAGATCACCTGGGGGTCCCCCTGGCCCCTGGTAAGACAGTGGGGCCAGCTCAAATTCTTACCTTTCTGGGTATAGAGATTGACACCGTGGCAGGCGAATGCAGATTACCTGAGGAGAAGGTGCGTGACCTGTCTAGTAAGATTCAGGCGTTGGTAGGAATTGACAAAGCTTCCCTGGGCTGCATCCAGGGCATCCTAGGCCTGCTCAACTTTGCTGCTAGAATAATTCCAGCGGGCAGGGTCTTTGCCAGAAGACTTGCCAGGGCCACTGCAAACATGGCCAGCAAACACCACATGGTGAAGCTTAGCAAGGGAATACAGCATGATTTGGCCATGTGGGCGGAGTTCCTGCGCAATTTCAATGGGGCAGTGATTTGGAGGGCTCCCTGGGCCGGCAGCCCTGATCTTTCTCTGTTCACTGACGCTTCGGGCAGGTGCGGTTTTGGGGCCATTTTAGACAAGGAGTGGTGCGCGGAGAAGTGGCCCAACGCATGGGTCAAGAAGAAGGTGACGGCTAAGATCACAGTACTGGAGCTCTTCCCCATTGTGGTGGCTTTCCACCTCTGGCCCACCATCTTGTCCGCCAAAAGGGTCCTGCTGTGGTCGGATAATCTAGCAGTGGTACAGGCCATCAACTCCCACTCGGCCTCTTGCCCCCTGGTTCTCTGTTTGCTGCGCGAACTGGTGCGGACTTGCTTGTATAACAATGTTGAATGCAGGGCGCGCCACATTCAGGGCACCAAGAACATCGCCGCTGACGCTCTCTCTCGTTTTCAGTGGCAACGGTTCCGAGAAGCCTGGCCGAGAGCGAGAGAGGAAGGCACCCCTTTCCCCGCGCACCTCTGGTACCTGCTGAAGTGGTGAAAAGGATGAGGGCTCTGGGGGAGATGTCTCTGGCACAGAACACTGTCAAGCGATACAAGGCCTGTGTAAAAAAGTATTGTGATATTGTTGGACAGTGGGAGGCTGATGGTGATGCGGCAGAATTGAAAGTCCAGGCATTCATTTTGTGGGCCAAAGACAGTAATAAGAGCCACTCTTGGATTTCTGGGCACATAGCGGCCATTAGTCATAAAGCCAAGCTATTAGGCCAAGAGGACCCTACCAGGGCGTTTGTAACCAGGGCAGCATTGAAAGGGTGGGCCAGGAGGGAACACAAGGTGCCAGATAGCAGATCGCCTATTGATTTTGCCACTCTGCAAAAGATGATCCTGTGCTTGCCTCAGATCACTTCGTCCACTTACGAGGCTGCGTTGTTCGCATCTGCTTTTAGCCTTGCCTTTTTCGGCGCGTTCAGGATCTCTGAACTGGTCGCCAAATCTAAACATGACGCTTCAGGGGTAGCTTTGGCTATGTCGGATGTGCGGGTTTTGGGGGACACACTCATTGTTACTCTGCGCCAATCCAAGACTGATCAGAGGGGCAGGGGGATAGAACTGTGGCTTCAAAGCCTTGGCGCGCCAAAATTTTGCCCCGTAAGCCTCCTGTCGGATTACCTGGCCATGCGGCCTCATGGGGTGGGGTACCTCCTCTTACACGCAGATAGTACCCCCCTGACCAAATTTCAGGTAGAACAGGTAATGCACGCAAGCTTAGCTGCAGCAGGTGTCTCGAAGGTGGGCAAAAAGTACAGTTCTCATTCATTCCGCATAGGCGCAGCCACGACTGCAGCCGCAGAAGGGGTACAGGTGGAAGGCATCAAGCAATTGGGGAGATGGTCCTCTGATTGTTACAAGAGATACATAAGACCAGAAAGTAACAGATGATGGGCTGGAACACATGTGAGGGTGGATATGTGGTCATTGGGTCTTGAAACAAAGTTGTATAAGGAGGCACCCGGGGCCATGCACCTGTATTTTTGTGTTACTGTTGGTTAAAGTGTGGTAATATGAATAGTGTGATTTAGTGTGTTTAATAAATAGTTACATTCAAAACTTCTCTTCATTTACCAGGAACAACGGTCTGGGTGATGGGACACGAGGGGGTTTCCAGGTTGGCCCAGTGGGCGGAGAAGAGAAGGTGGAAGCATGGGTTTAGCAGAACTCGTTTTGTTTGGCATGGAGTCACTGGCTTACGATGGAGCGGGGTGCTTGGTTTGCTGACGCGTGAATTACAAGGGAACACTCAGCCCCCAGACGTGCTCATCCTGCACGTGGGAGGGAACGACCTGCCTTGCCTAGGGAAGAGATTTCTCTTAAGGGACATGAAAGTAAACATCATCAAAATCAGCAACTTATTGGGTCCTTGTGATCTTTGGTGGTCAGAAATCACACCACGCCGGTGTTGGGCAGGTGCTCGCTCTGGGCAAGCAGTGGAAGGGGCGCGAAGAAAAGTAAACTGCGCTATGCGTAAATTCGCTGAGCTGATGGGCTTTGGTTTTATCCGACACGGGGAACTCCATGCCAAAGCCCCAGGTTGCCTGGACGAGGAAGGCGTCCACTTGTCCAACGTAGGCATGGATTTATTTCTGCTGGACATTCAGGAGGCACTAAGCTCTTCGGGCTGCATATAGGAGGTAGATATGGTGGGGGGCCCTGCCTGTGACGGTCGCCACATACAGGGCTGTGGAGGATTACATGATGATCCAGAGGCGAAAGGTACTTAGGAGTACCCTATGCAGAAGCACAAAGGGTGCTGAGGCCTATTATCCCTGGGAGATCCGTGCGGTGGACCCTGGGGGTGCGACGGCGCCCCGTTATCCTACGGGCGGTTGGTTACCTGGACAACCGGGGGTTGCTTGAACGCTCCGCCCCTCGTAGGGGGGGGCGTGGGCTAGAGGGTGGACCAATGGTTCACCGGACAGGTGAGGGGCTACCCTCTCACCATCAACCGCTAAGCACCGCAAGGCCAAGGCCAGGGGCTACTTGGCCTATCAGGTGGCAAGCTGCGAGGGGCGGCTTGCCTTGGATCATCTGTAAGTTAACCCACCATGTTTTAGCAATGATATGCTAATAAACCTGCGACTACTTTTCCCAACAACAAGTTGTCTTGTCCAATTATTTTGATGGGGGTTCGTGTATTTGGAGGGATGGTGGGCGCGCCGATATTGGCACTATGCAGGCCGCCCGACACGGAGCCGCAGGTGACCCTCATAAGAGGGCGGGCACCTTAGTGCCACAGGAGAACCGGCGCACCAGCCCTCTGGGGTCCAGTGGCCGGAGGCCGCTGCCCAGGGCCATGACGTCATCGGTATTTATTGGGGGGCGTGGGGGGACAAGGTATTTAGGTTTCCTACACGCCCCTGAGCAGTCTCTTTTGTCTTCACTGCCCTCGCTGTTGCCCTCCCTGCCGCTTACCCTACATCTCGGGTGGCAAGGGGGTTTAGGATTTAATGAGTTGTTATTTGTGTTGCAGGAGGAGTTACATGATGATCCAGAGGCGAAAGGTACTTAGGAGTACCCTATGCAGAAGCACAAAGGGTGCTGAGGCCTATTATCCCTGGGAGATCCATGCGGTAGACCCTGGGGGTGCGACGGCGCCCCGTTATCCTACGGGCGGTTGGTTACCTGGACAACCGGGGGTTGCTTGAACGCTCCGCCCCTCGTAGGGGGGGGGCGTGGGCTAGAGGGTGGACCAATGGTTCACCGGACAGGTGAGGGGCTACCCTCTCACCATCAACCGCTAAGCACCGCAAGGCCAAGGCCGCGGGCTACTTGGCCTATCAGGTGGCAAGCTGCGAGGGGCGGCTTGCCTTGGATCATCTGTAAGTTAACCCACCATGTTTTAGCAATGATATGCTAATAAACCTGCGACTACTTTTCCCAACAACAAGTTGTCTTGTCCAATTATTTTGATGGGGGTTCGTGTATTTGGAGGGATGGTGGGCGCGCCGATATTGGCACTATGCAGGCCGCCCGACACGGAGCCGCAGGTGACCCTCATAAGAGGGCGGGCACCTTAGTGCCACAGGAGAACCGGCGCACCAGCCCTCTGGGGTCCAGTGGCCGGAGGCCGCTGCCCAGGGCCATGACGTCATCGGTATTTATTGGGGGGCGTGGGGGGACAAGGTATTTAGGTTTCCTACACGCCCCTGAGCAGTCTCTTTTGTCTTCACTGCCCTCGCTGTTGCCCTCCCTGCCGCTTACCCTACATCTCGGGTGGCAAGGGGGTTTAGGATTTAATGAGTTGTTATTTGTGTTGCAGGAGGAGTTACATGATGATCCAGAGGCGAAAGGTACTTAGGAGTACCCTATGCAGAAGCACAAAGGGTGCTGAGGCCTATTATCCCTGGGAGATCCTTTCGGTGGACCCTGGGGGTGCGACGGCGCCCCGTTATCCTACGGGCGGTTGGTTACCTGGACAACCGGGGGTTGCTTGAACGCTCCGCCCCTCGTAGGGGGGGGGCGTGGGCTAGAGGGTGGACCAATGGTTCACCGGACAGGTGAGGGGCTACCCTCTCACCATCAACCGCTAAGCACTGCAAGGCCAAGGCCGCGGGCTACTTGGCCTATCAGGTGGCAAGCTGCGAGGGGCAGCTTGCCTTGGATCATCTGTAAGTTAACCCACCATGTTTTAGCAATGATATGCTAATAAACCTGCGACTACTTTTCCCAACAACAAGTTGTCTTGTCCAATTATTTTGATGGGGGTTCGTGTATTTGGAGGGATGGTGGGCGCGCCGATATTGGCACTATCGCAAATCAGCTTCTCTGCACCTTCAAAAGCACGTGACACTGCAATGTTTTTTTCAGTTTGTGCGAATAAAGACTCACAGCAAAGTGTTCATCTCACTTCAACGCTGACTGAGGAGACTACTGAGAAATTTCAGGTGTTCGTAACACTTTGAGACACATGCCATTCCGAGAGACAAGGGACTGAGCTGCTGCTGCATATTTATATGGGGTGGGCACCGGTAATCTCTGCTACACGGCTCTTGACGGAGATTTTCCCTAACTCCTCTCTCCAAGAGGAGTGCAAAGTGGCAAAACGCCGCCGGTGGAGTGGAGTTTACCGCCCACCTCTACTTTAGATCTGTGTTCCAAGGCGTGGAAAGAAAGGAACAAAAATCGATGTACAGGGGTGGCGCCCGTTATGCGGTTCCGCTCGGTAACTTCCAGGGTAGAACAAGGCCAACAAGTGGTCACCTAGTGGCACATGGGTGCACTGAAAATGGATGGATCCATTCTGGCTCCAGGGGAATATTCCAATGGTAAGAAATCTGTGGGTAGCAGTATCAATCAAAAGTTCTATTTTTTGTATATTATACTTACTATTCTTCTATTCCTTGTACTGTTTTGAACATGCTATTCTGGTTCTCCTAATGTATCCTCTCTAATATTTCATTCTTTCTACTGTTTGACATACAGCGTTCACGTCTTTGTACTGCAGACTGTCCAGGTGTATATATTTTTTGTTTTCTATCAATGTACCATTTAGTGAACTGTACCTTAACCAATATGCTAGTCTTTGTATTCAGTATCGTCCAGAGTTCTACTCTTTATATTGTACTCTGCCTAATGTTCTATGTTTTGTATTGTGTAATGATCAATGTTATATTCCTTGCATTGTACACTGTCAACTTTATATTCCTTTTACTGTATCCTGTCCCGTGTTCAATTTGCTTGCTTTGCCACATGCCTGACACACTGTTCTTCGTTCTGAAGACTCCCCAAAGCCCCATTCCTTTTAATATACAATTCACAATAGCCTTCTTTGTGTTTTCTATTTTTCATTTTTGTATTCTTCAGTGTTCTATTCCTTTTATTGTATGTTGCCCGGTATACTATTATTTGTATCTTATACTGTCCAGTGATATACATATTGTACTGTTTATTGACCATTGTTTTATTCTTTGTATTGCATCATGCTCACTGTTCTATTGTTTATATTCTAATCTTTCCTATTATCTATTGGTGTAGAGTATACTGTTCAAGTTCTATGCATTATATTGTATCATGCATTGATTTCTTTGCAAACTCTCTTTTCCCAGCTCTGTACCATACTTAATGTGCTATATTTTGTACGGAGAAAGTTTAATTGCTTGTATTATATTCTGCCAAATGTTATATTTCTTGTACTACATCCCGACCTATCTTCCATTTCACTGTAAAATACCCAATGTTCTAGAGTTTTCATTGCATCTGACATAACGTTATATCACTCACGTCTAGGTAAATAGTCTATTCCATATATTGCATCTTAGTTAAAGTTCTATTCCTTGTATAATTTCTTGTGCAATGTTCTAGTGTATATTTTGTATCCCGCCCAGCGTTATACTTTGTGCACATGGCCTGCATATCATATTTCCTGAATTAAATCATTTCGATTGTACTAGTCCTTATATCTACCCAGTATTCCAATCTTTGCATTCTATCATGAACACACATCGAGTCCTTAACAATGAGCACTGCCTTTAGGGCAACAAGCCTATTGTTTTATAATTTGAATTGTGTACTTCTCAATGTTATAATCTGCATATAGTATCCACCCGACTGCTCTATTCCTATATCTTGCATCCTGCCTACTGTTCTAATCCCTATATTGTTTACTGCCCAATGGTTTATTTTTGCTATGCATCCTGCACTATGTTTTTACTTGACTCACTGAATGCTGCCTACTTTGTATACTTGGCATTCTATCATTGTAATGTATTATGCCCAGCTTTTTACCTTCAGTTGTATCTCGTTGAATTATGTCCTGCGCCACAGTGCTCAGACCAATCACAATGCTGCATTGCAGCGTTGTGATTTGGTCAGAGGAGCCTGGCAGTGTTTCCTGGTTCAGCCCAGACCGATGGAGGAGAGGCGCGGGACGCGGCGATAAGGAACGTGGTTTTTTTTTTTTTACATTGCCTACCCCTGTTCCACCACCCCCGATCCGTGCCGACCACCACTATCCAACACAGTATACAATTACCCCATCCCTTCTTTAAGTGCCCTCAAAGGAAAAGTTCTGAGCTTACATCAAGCCCCCAGACCACCACAAAGCAAGGTTCAATTGCTTCCATCACCTCCCTTCTCCAGTGACAATCCCAGCAAAGCACAGCCTCGCGGCAGCAATGCTCACCGCCGAAGTCAAGGGTTGCCATCCACAAAGGTCCTTCTGTGCTATTCTCTCCACATCAAATCAACTTCTGCAACTTATCTGTCAGACGGAGCGAAATGCGTGCAGGAAATTGTCATTCTGACAACTTTCTACTCCCGGATTTCTTAACAATCTAAAAGCATAAAATTACCACTAAAATGAATTCCTGAGTGGAACTCGACCAGTAAGTATGGAAACCTTGTCTCCCGCTTAGGACAGGTAACTCAAATTTTGCCCCTACAATATAGGTCAAATCAAGAAACTTAATACGTTTTCATGGAGGCCAATAGTCTTGCCTTTGCCTGACCACGTGGGAGGGAGCAACAACGTTTCCCACCACTGATCCACTGATTTATCAGCATATCGTTTCTAACTGAAATATTTTACTAAACAAATGTAGCCACACACAAAATCTTCAGTGTGTTGGTGGTTAACAGATAAAAACCATGTGATGGAAGTTCTACAAAGTAAATATAAGCAGCAGGGAGACAGGGGGTATTCATTGGAACAGCAAACAACATGAATGGGAATTAACTGAAATACACATATTTAATGTGTGCCAGGACTGCTACCAGTGCCTTGGAAGACTCCTCAGGGCAGATCTGAATTCCTGTATGGAGGGGGTGGCCCTGAAGATTGGTGGAAGATAGTTTCAGTGAAAGTGGCCAATTGGTAGAGGGATGGGAATCTTGATGGAGAAAGGTTGGTTTCAGTAAGGGCAGAAGGTTCTGGTTGGTAAAGCGAATGTGGGTGGAAGAAAGGTTGTCAGTGTTTAAGTCATGAGTAGCTTTCAAAGGGAGTGTTAGAAGCTTGTTAAAGGTTCTGGTTTTTTGCAGAGAGGCGGGTAGCCTGGTACTGATTAGAGTGGTGTAGTGTGACTGGGGAGATCATGATGTATTCACATGGCGAAGTTTAAGACCTTGTCAAAGGAGTAGTTATGGAGACCAACAAATAGGCTGTCATAATAATCCAGTTGGCTAAGAACAAGAGAATGACACAATGTGGCTGTGTGGAAAGGGATGAATGGTCAGTATTCAAATATGCTAGACTCTTAGTACTGAGCTTAGACAGCAATGGCAGTAAACATTCCAATCACACAGAGTGAAACAAAGTAATGTGGAAAAATACAACTGGGGGGCACTACCAACCAGAATATAAGATCCTTAAGTATTTGCCCGGCGGTGTCGCCTCTTGAACCCACAAAGAAGTTAAACTATTGAAGAGGCAGGCGCTGGAGACTGGAAGGCAGGAAACAAGGTTTTTATTTTCTCCGGAGGAGAACACAACGAAACGGACAGAAGGTATCGTTCTGAGGTGCTCTAACTGCATCCCTGAGGCCTGGCCTCTTATACACAAGTTTATCTCTTTATTACATGTAACACATTCTCGTTGATACTTTGATGTACGGAAAGACATCCTCAGAATCCCCCCCCTTCCCAGCCCGTTCCCACGCAAGGTTACAGTGGAAGTCCCCGCCCCGTTCACAACAGGTGATGATCATCGCGCAGCTGGGTATTCCGCCGATTCACGGAGTGTGCGGGTTTCGATCGGATCTCGTGGGATGGGGGGGGGCTTTGATCATCTCGGGGGTCCTTTGAGGAGGGAAGCTTTCTATTGTATGGGGAGGGGCAAGGGATTGGTATCGGCAGAGCTAGGTGTCGGCCTGGGAACGGGGAAGACAAACGGGCACACGGGGAAAAGGGGTTTGCATCAAAAGGGCCGGAGATCATGACGGGGAAGCAGGGAGGTGTCGCGCTGGGAACAGGATGAGGGCCTGGGGCAGAGCAGCGCCGAAGAGGGGTTTATGACTCAAGGCAGGTGCAAGCAGGGGGTTGCCAGCGAAGCTAGGAGAGAGAGAGAGAGAGAGAGAGAGAGAGAGACGCGCTGGCTCTCGGCGAGAGCAGGTAAGCCATGGTGTCCAAAATGGCGGCTGTTTTACGCGCACAAAAGGTTTAAGGAGAGCAAGAGGGCGCCGATAATGTTGACGGTTTTCAGCCTAACTTTCAACAGTCCTCCCTTTTCAACATATCTAGCCAACTTGCTTACTCAATGTCAATTTTCATCAAATTCCTAACTTCGGTATCATACAATGCCCTCATATGTTCGCTTCCAATGTCCACAGTTTTGGGAAAGATACAACTCGCACATAAGGAACACATAGGTGGCAAACATTGAATTCCTAAGCATAGGCCACATATTACAACTACGGGAATCAGGATAATGGTGAGCAGTCTCCAGCCCCAGCTTTTGACGGTGTCCCAGAACCAACCACCAAGCGACCATTCTTCTTGCTCTTGGTGAACTTCCGAAGAGAGTCTGTGAAGATGTTCGATGGCTTTGTACACTGAGGGTGAGTTGTCCGGTATGTATGTACAACAGCTGGCCCCAATAATGCGGCATGCTCCTCCACGGTCCGCCAGAACCACATCTAGAACGAGGCGGTTCTGAAGAGCCACCAAACGGACCGCTTGGAGCTCGGCAGTGTTGTTAGCAAAGATGCCCGCTGTGATGTTCATGGTTGTCTCGACTGCCTGAGTCAAATGTCGGATGGCACGGCTGTTTGCCATCGGGCCCCAGAGGGGGACGAGTCCTTTCATAGCATCGAGGAACTGTGCCCCTGTTGAGTCGGCTTGCTCAACGTCTTTGGCTCGTTTTTGTCTGTGGTGATTCGCTGGGGCCACATAAGTTGGAGGAAGGACGAAGGAGATGTAGCAAGTGCCCCCCCAGCCTTTGGGGAGCCAGGTGTAGGCCTTCGTGCCACAGATGAAATACATGTTTGGGGATGACACAAAGGAAGGTGGATCCGTGGAGTCCAAAGTTCTGGTAAAGCGGCAAGCGCTGCGACCCACCAGCTGTGTCCCAAGTCCTTCTACACACATGTGGCCTGTGACGTTGATGACCGTCAGGGCCACAGTCAGAGTGGCAGCCGTTCGTTTCCGCAGATAGGAGAAGGTGGGTCTGGTTGGATTGTTGAACACCTGCATTTCGATTCGTTCTTTGGCCGGGATGTCCATTTGGATCGAGTCGCTGGGGGTCAGCGGGCAGAAGTGTGTCTTTGTCTTGTTTCGCCCGGCCCCATGAGAAGAATGTGCTGCAGTTCTGCTGGAGGTGGCATTGTCCGTATAGCTCTCTTGCAAGAGGATCAGCCAGGCAAGGCAGGAGCCGTGGACGGAGAAGGGTGAAGGGATGAATGGTATTGAATGTCCAGTGGCATGGGGTAGCAACCCACAGATCCAGCAGTTGGTGGCGTTGGTGGCAAGATTGTGCTGGTGAAGTAGTTGCACGAAAGAGTTGTTCCAAAACTCCTTTCGCCTCTCTCTTAGTTGAGGAGAGAGCGAAATTAGATAATGTTCCTTCACGGTGGTAGGCTGAGCAGTGGTTAGGAATGTTTCGTGAGCAGGTGCATGTTCTTCCATAATCCAGAGCGTAGTCATGAGGAGAAAACAGAGGAGAATTACGATGAAGAGTGCAATTGTCTTTGAGCTATGGAGCCTGTCTATTCTCGGATTTCTGTAGTGGGTATTTCCTGCTGTCTCCGTCGGCTTCTTATTTGGCGCTTCCATCATCTTCTTATCTGGCGCTTCCATCATCTTCGTCTTCAAGGTGCTCGGTAGTGGGCAGGACCACAGACTTAGTTTTAGCTTCTCTCCAGGTAACCCTTGGTAGTTTGGGTCACCGTTCTGAGATCCTCTAACCTAGTCCGTGGCCTACTTAGCCGAAGCTCCCTCCTTTCGACGCAGGAAATACCCTTCTCGAGATGGCACAGTGGGGTCAGGATGTTTTGAAAGTTCAAGTGTCTCTGTATCAGGGTAGCAGTTCAACGATGGTCGGTCCTGGTTCAGGAGCTCTTCTTGGGTGTTGACGGTGTCTGTCGTGGCCAGGGCTGGAGAGACCTTCTTGCAGTGATGAGCGTGCAGCCAGTGTTTCTTCCCCTCCACTCGAAGTGCGGTCCGAGTGGTGATCAGCACTTGCCAGGGGCCCGTCCACCGGGGTTCCAAACTCTTTGATCGCTGAAAGTTTCGGATCAGCACGAAGTCCCCCGGCTGGATGGCGTGACCCGGACCCCTGGAAGCATCGGGGATGGCCTGCTGCACCTGCTGATGAAGGACAGACAAAGTTTCAGTCAATTTGTACAGATAATCAGACATTAGGACATCCGGAACGTCATGAATGGAAGTTGGTTTCGGGGCAGACCAGACGCTCATGGGTCGACCGAAGACAACTTCATAAGGGGTTAAGTGATGTCGGGTGGGGGTAGAGCGCATCGATAGCAATGCCAATGGGAGGGCGTCTGGCCATTTCAGGCCCGTCGTAGCCACTATTTTGGCCAGTTTAAGCTTTAGTGTGGCATTGTGTCGTTCGACAAGCCCAGCAGATTGAGGGTGGAAGACTGCGTGGAATTTCTGTTTGATACCCAGCCCATTTAGGATGAGCTGGATAACGTTGGCTACAAAGTGGGGGCCATTATCACTCCATAAAACACGACAGAGGCCATAACGGGGGAAAAACTCCTTTAACAGGACCTTTGCAGTGGCCATAGCGGTGTTGTCACGGGTTGGATATGCTTCCACCCATTTGCTAAATGCGCACACCACGACGAGTACATATTTCAGGCCTTGGCATCTGTCTAGCTGGATGTAGTCCATCTGCAGGACTTCAAATGGGTGGTTTGGGACCCCAAATCCCCCCCGGGGTACTACAGTTCCCTTCCCGGGGTTGTGTTGCAGGCATATTAAGCATTGTTGGACCAGGCGTTTGGCGGAATCTGGGATCTTGTCGTTGTGCCAAACCCTGGAGACAAGTTCGATCATGGGGGCTGATCCTATGTGGGCAGGGGAGTGTGCCATGGTTAATATGGGAATCAAGTATGAATCAGGTAGCAGCCATCTGTTCGCATCTTTTGTCCGCCAGCAGCCTTCATCGTCTTTCAATCCCACCCGTGCCCATTCAGTCAATTCGTGTTGTGTGCTAGCCGTTTGTATGTCTCTAATTGTGTCCTTGGCGTCAGTCCAGTTTTCTGCTTGTGACCTGGTCACGTACATATGTGTTGTCGTTCTATTTTCAGCTGTCGTCCGGGCGGTGATGTCGGCTAGTGCATTTCCCTGTCCGATAATGTCTGTCACTTTCTTGTGTGCCTGGCATTTGATAACGGCAAGTTTGTTGGGGAGGAGGACACCTACGATTAAGGCGGAGACTAAATCCCCGTGCAAAATGGGTGTGCCGTGTGAGGTCAAGTATCCTCTCTCCCTCCAGAGGAGCCCAAAATGGTGAACCACCCCGAAGGCATACTGGCTGTCGGTGTAAATGTTCGCCGTGGTTCCTGTTGCCAGGATGCAGGCTCTCGTCAAAGCAATCAGTTCCGCTGCCTGGGCAGATCGCTGGGTGATGCGGGCTGTTTCTACTACAGTTCGAGCCGTGGTGACTGCATAGGCAGCGGAAGTGGTACCATCGGAGAGTTTGATGCAAGAACCGTCCACCCACAACTCCCCGTCGGGGTCAGGGAAAGCTGTGTCTCTGAGATCGACCCTACTCCTGGTCTGTTCGTCCGTAAGAGTCACGCAGTCATGTACGGGGTGCACATTGGGATCGTTCTCTGGCAAGGGTAACAGAGTTGCTGGGTTCAGTGTGGTGCATCTTTTCAGGGTGATATGGGGGGCAAGCAAGGTCAGTTCGTATCCAGTCAGTCGTGCACTCGTCAGGTGTTGCGTCTTGGTTTGGTTCAGGAGGGTGTCGACTGCATGGGGTACCAGTACCGTGAGGGAATTCGAGAGTACAATCCCCTCGCTCTGTCGGATAGAGACTGCAGCAGCAGCTACAGCTCGAAGGCAGGCAGGCAAGGCTCTGGCGACAGGGTCAAGAGTGGCAGAGAAGTAAGCGCACGGTCGTTGTTTAGGACCGATGGCCTGGGTCAAGACAGATAAAGCGCACCCCTCCCTTTCGTGAGTGAAAAGGGAGAAGGGCTTTCTGTAATCAGGGGTACCCAGGACAGGGGCTGAGCAAAGGGCATCTCGTAGTTCCGTGAAGGAAGTTTGACACTCAGGAGTCCAAGGGAGTGGGAAAGGGACGTCTTTGTTTAGGAGAGAGAGCAGTGGTTTTACAACGAGGCTGAAGTTTGGCAACCATTGTCGGCAGAAGGAGGTGAGGCCTAATAGGGAGCGAACCTGCTTCTGGGTTTTAGGGACAGGGGTGTCTAGAATGGTCTGGATTCGATCAGGGGTGAGTTTCCTTCCATCTTTGGACAGAAGGTGGCCCAGGTAAGTGACCTGGGGTAGGCAGAATTGCAACTTCTTCTTGGAGACCTTGTGGCCATTTTCCGCAAGGAAGTGCAAGAGTTGAATGGTGGCGGTAACCGCTAGAGGGGTGGTGTCGGCTGCCAAAAGGATGTCATCGACATATTGTACCAACACCACCCCGTCGGGTAACCGGACTTGGTCTAGTTGCCTTTTGAGGGCCTGGCTGTAGATGCTAGGGCTCTCCGTGTAACCTTGAGGGGCTCGGCAAAACCTATATGAGCGGGATTTTAGGGTAAAGCCGAAGAGATATCGGCTGTCTGGGTGGATGGGGATGGAGAAGAATGCGTTCTTGAGGTCGATGACGGAAAAGGTGGTGGCAGTGGATGGAATCAAGGTCAGGATGGTGGTGATGTCTGAGACCACAGGGTACTGGGGTACCACCACTTTGTTGATCTCTCGGAGGTCGATGATGAAACGGTATGCTTTCTCATCTCCCTCTCCCTGCTTCTTGATAATGGGCAAGATAGGGCTGTTGCAAACGTTGCTAACCACTTCCTCTACCACTCCTGCGTCTATCAGTGACTGGATAATCATTACCAATGCCTTCTCGCCCTCTGGCGATATCCGATATTGTGGGAGTTTTGGGAGTGTTGCGTCTGGTCGAACAGTAATGTGCACTGGGTCAATTAACATACGCCCTACGTCCGAATCCGCTTTGGCCCACAGATACGGAGGTAGAGTGTCAAGCAGGGACGCGTCGACGTCGGTGATGGAAAACATGTGTCGGGGGGAACAATGTTTAAGCAGAACGGGGTTGTCGTAAAGAAACACTCGAACTCCATCTTGAGAACACCTAATCGTCGCTCGGAAGTGTTTCAGTAAGTCAAGTCCCATAATGGCGTCAGGGCTATTGGAGGAAAGCAAGAACGTGGTGTCGGTGGTGTTGTTTTCTACGTCAAAGAGAATCGGGGCAGACAAAGGGTTGGTGGAGGGCGTTCCATCGAAACCTGTCGATGTTATGAGTGAGCCAGACAAGGGTGCCCTTGGAATCAGTCGTTTAGATAACGCACTACGTGTTGCGCCAGTGTCTACCAGAAATGGAGACTTGGTACCCAGGACCTTAGCAGTGACATAAGGGCCCTGCTGGTCAACATAGAGCTCGACTGGATCCCTCCCTCGCCCTTGGCTGTCCTATGCAAAGGTGTGAGTGTCGTCATAGTCAGATTGTTGATATTGGTTCTGTCTGGGTCGATCGAACGTATTTGGTCTGCTTGATCTGTCATTAGTCGCGTCATTTGGGGGCCCTCGTTGTGGTCCCTTAGGTCTCGGTCCGTTTGCTACATCCCTGGGGTCTCTGTTCCTGATCATTTCCAGGAGAACTGGGCACTGGGATTTCCAATGGCCAGTCCCTTTGCAGAAAGCGCACTGGTCATCTCTAAGGTCTGTGCGTCCACTGTAGGGAGTCAGAGTGCGGTCCTGGGGAAATGCAGTCTTAGGGACGTTTGTCTGGTAGTTTCCCCGGTATTGGTCTCGTCCTATAGTCACCCCTTGCAGTTTGGCAATCATCACCCTCTCTTTTAAGTCTTTCTTCTTTTTCTCTGTCGCCCTATCGTTTTCATTTTTCTGATGCTCATAATATTGGGCCATTTGGAGAATCGCTGTAGGTTTGGAGGCTGCCCAACTACTCTCGCTGGCCTGTAGTTTCTGGGAGATGTCCAATGATAGGCCCTTAACATAATTCTGGACAAACAGATGGTGTCCGGTTGCAGTGGTCATGTCCTGGCCGCTGTAATCGGAGAACACCGTTTCAAACCGGGAGAAGTATTCCGATACATCCTCCTGGGGTTTTTGGCGACAGGCTGTTACTATCGACCAGTCCACTTTCTTTTCTGGGATTAGGGTTTTTAATTTCTCTACGATTTTATCTGGGAGGTCTAGAATGGATTTCAACGGCTTTTGTCCTGGTCCCCGTTGTTTGTCCAAGTCATCGAGTTGTGACCAGGTGTGTCCGAACAGCTCAAGGTGGTCGACTTTCCGGATTTGCTTCCACACATCAGCTGGCAGACATAACCCGAAGAACAAGTCGATGTCAGCCAGGGTCATGATCGTTGAACCCAGGGCTGTACCTAATTCAGTATAGAAGGCAGTGGGGTTTTTACGTAGGTCGGGTAGAGATTTCCGGAATGTCAGTATCTCTTGCCGGTCCCATGGCTGGTAGACCCAGTTGTATACTACCCTTCCCTTTGCATCTTGGTTGTTTGCATCATCGTGAGTCCCTGTACCTCGAGGGGGAACCCAGTAAGGGGCAGCCTCTCGTATTGGCATCATGGTGTTAGATTGCTCGGTTGGTGGTTCGGTCACTACGGGGGCTGCGGATTTAGCTCCTGGCTTTCGTTCAGTGAGGTGGCGGAAAACCTCAAGCGTACGCGTAAGGAGGTCCGACACATCACACTCGCCCTCATCCCCGATATCGACCTTCCGGTACAGAGTCCTTAGGCTCTCGGGACCTTTGTCTCGATATCGGTCCTCGTATGCATTCAAGACATGATAACACAGTCGTACGGTAAAATGTCGTCTGTGACTCCCTGTATACGAGCTGAACATATCTGTGATGTACTCTTCATCATCCTTCCTTTCTACCAGTGTCCTCGCTATTTTGTCGATCCCCGCTCGCTCATCCTTGTCTAGTCTGTTTGTTCTTGCAGGGCCAGCCCCTCGAGTCTCATGGTCATCTAACGTTGTTGTTGATGCGGGTTTTAATACAAGGGGTTCGGCTGGCACAGAGGCTATTGGGGCCGACGCTGTGGCGGTACCTTCGCTTGTACCTGGGGGTGGCGCGTGCTGCGCCAAGGGTTGAGAAGGGGCATATGGAGGGGGCATGTAGATGATAGGAGGACCTAACAGCAGGTCCTCATTGGCTTGTCGTTTCGAGGGTAAGTCAGGGTAGAGCATGGAGGGGGTTCTAACCGGACACTGGCTTGGCGTTTCCCTTTCTAGTTTCTGTTTAGCTTTCTCTCTTTCCTCTATCTCCTTTTTTAGTTTCTGAGCAGCTAGGTGGGCTGCTTTTTGCAGCTCTTTTTCCAACCTACTCTCAGTTTTCTTTTTACGCTGTTCAGTTTCTTTTCGCCACATGCCGAAGCTGTCAAGCATAGTAGGTGTTGTCTTGTTTTTACCCAGGGCGGTTTCTAGCGTTTTTATTTTATCATCATCGAAGGATCCTATCAGGGGCCATTGACTTTCTTGACCCCTTTTTGTATATTTATGCCATAGTTTACTATAGGCTATAGCGGTCAATCCATGCTTCATGAACATGTCCTTATTAGGGGTGCCTTCCAGCGGGGCTGGATGGTCCATCTCTAATAGGCGGTCCGGGCTAAACAGGCTACTCATCAGTGGGGAGAAGACAGACATGACGGCTCGTAACGAGGGACTAAAAAGTCAGCACTGCCTATCTTATCACTAGGTGCAA
Organism: Lissotriton helveticus; assembly: GCF_964261635.1. Lineage (NCBI taxonomy): Eukaryota > Metazoa > Chordata > Amphibia > Caudata > Salamandridae > Lissotriton > Lissotriton helveticus. The sequence goes on along the minus strand of NC_136065.1, from coordinate 1,169,027,032 downwards.
AGACTAGACAGAATATTTCTATTCTACGTTGTTTGCAGGCAGTGAATACCTCATGGATCACAATAACCAAAGACCAATAAATAACAATGGGGAGAATGAGTAGGTCCGCAAAGATCTGCGTTACCTACCTTTTTCACTATCTGCAAAAAGGGTGGTCTCTTCCCTGTTTGCAGACAGGGAATCTCCAGGAAACAATAGTTTTGCGAACAACAGTTCAGTTTCAAGCAATTATTGGGTGGGGGAGAAAAAAATAGGCACGGCTGCTACCCTACCTATCCTCCACTGCTTGCAAAGAGAGAGCCCGTTGTTTCTCCGTTTGCAGACAGTGAATCCCTCATAGATCAAGATAACAAAAGACCGATAAATAACAATGGGGAGAATGAGTAGGTCCGCAAAGATCTGCGTTACCTACCCTTTTCACTATCTGCAAAAAGGGTGGTCTCTTCCCTGTTTGCAGACAGGGAATCTCCAGGAAACAATAGTTTGTGAACAACAGTTCAGTTTCAGGTGATTATTGAGTGGGGGAGAAAAATAAGCACGGTTGTCTGCCCTACCTATCCTCCACTGCTTGCAAAGAGAGAGCCTGTTGTTTCTCCGTTTGCAGACAGTGAATCTCCAAATAAACAAAAAGAGCAATACTAGTATTTAACAAACAAGCAATCAAGCAATTTTTTCGCAACTTGTCGTGGTAACACGACCTTACCCGGACCGCATGGACAGTTTCCTGACTTCCGAATCCAGCGCCCGATCGTCCTCTCTTCTTCGTTATCCTCGCGGCACTCCTGATGGTTCCCAGTCAGGACCGTAGATCACTCGAGAGAGGTCTATTCGGAACCAGTGAAGTTCGGATGATCGGCTGTCAGACGAGGGTCTATCGGACAGACGCGTTCCCGATCGTTGCAGTCGTTCACTTTGTCGTCAGGACCTCTCCCACTGGATCCATGGGTCGCTGATGGGCCCCACGCTTGGGACGCCAATTGTGGAAAAATACAACTGGGGGGCACTACCAACCAGAATATAAGATCCTTAAGTATTTGCCCGGCGGTGTCGCCTCTTGAACCCACAAAGAAGTTAAACTATTGAAGAGGCAGGCGCTGGAGACTGGAAGGCAGGAAACAAGGTTTTTATTTTCTCCGGAGGAGAACACAACGAAACGGACAGAAGGTATCGTTCTGAGGTGCTCTAACTGCATCCCTGAGGCCTGGCCTCTTATACACAAGTTTATCTCTTTATTACATGTAACACATTCTCGTTGATACTTTGATGTACGGAAAGACATCCTCAGAATCCCCCCCCTTCCCAGCCCGTTCCCACGCAAGGTTACAGTGGAAGTCCCCGCCCCGTTCACAACAGGTGATGATCATCGCGCAGCTGGGTATTCCGCCGATTCACGGAGTGTGCGGGTTTCGATCGGATCTCGTGGGATGGGGGGGGGCTTTGATCATCTCGGGGGTCCTTTGAGGAGGGAAGCTTTCTATTGTATGGGGAGGGGCAAGGGATTGGTATCGGCAGAGCTAGGTGTCGGCCTGGGAACGGGGAAGACAAACGGGCACACGGGGAAAAGGGGTTTGCATCAAAAGGGCCGGAGATCATGACGGGGAAGCAGGGAGGTGTCGCGCTGGGAACAGGATGAGGGCCTGGGGCAGAGCAGCGCCGAAGAGGGGTTTATGACTCAAGGCAGGTGCAAGCAGGGGGTTGCCAGCGAAGCTAGGAGAGAGAGAGAGAGAGAGAGAGAGAGAGAGAGAGACGCGCTGGCTCTCGGCGAGAGCAGGTAAGCCATGGTGTCCAAAATGGCGGCTGTTTTACGCGCACAAAAGGTTTAAGGAGAGCAAGAGGGCGCCGATAATGTTGACGGTTTTCAGCCTAACTTTCAACAGTAATGCAATACGTATGCAAACAGGCAGGCTCACTTCACCAGAATATAAATGTGACAGTGGGCATCAGTGAAGATTTCAGGCAACCAAACCTTTCCCGGACATTTCCCAAGATAAACTGGGTGAGAACGGCTACTTAGTTTCCTAGTCTGCAGAGACGTTAGCAATGTCTGCAGACTAGACTGTGAGCAGAACCAGCTGTATAATGGTCCAGGTATTGAACTAATTCTGCCAGCACAAGAATCAGATACTCTATATACAGAATATTAATACCTTCTCGAGGACAGTTGGCAGCATTCATATCAGCAATCGACAGATGAATGAGCTAACAATGAGAGGAGGTTTGATTTTCACACAAGAAGTCAAATCATGAATTTACATATACAGGGCAGAGCAGGTTGTGGCACTTGCTTAGTAATCAAGATGAGTCACATAAACATGGATCTGAGAATCATTTGTACAAGTGAGCATAGACTAAGGTTTAGCAAAGTAATTACAGAAATCCACAGCCACTATCTTCTCACTCATATGGTTTCTAGGTGAGATATTTCTTTTATCACTTTCTAAACCGATTAGGTGCCAATCTCAGCCACATAGGAAGAGTTTGTTTCAGTGTGTGCTGCTTGCAGAAGGTTGAAATCTCAAAATCTCAAGATCATCTTATTTGACAGGTATCCTTGTGTGTTGTAGTGTAGGGCTTTCTGAGTATACCAAGCAGTTTTTAATCCAACTGCTTCTTCAAGAGGATCCTAACGATGATATAGAGATGGATGTGATGTGGTTGTAGAAAGAAGTACCTGGTAGCAATAGCGCATCTCTATGTTGCATATCTTTTAGAGCTGGTATTCGAAGAGTGTAGTCATTATCAAGCTGGAAGAGAACTGACTTTTGAACAACTATGAATAAGTCTGAAGGAGGCCAAACAGAGAAAAATAATTAGTTGAGTAATTTAAAGTAAGATATGGCTATAGAGGGCAACAGCACCGACCACCACTGCCCAGCTCAACTGCTCTGTTCTTTTAGGTCCTACCTACGCCCGACCTTTCCAGAATCCTTGCCCTCACATTCGTTGCGGTTCCTAGAATGGGCATGATGAACATTCAGTAAAGAAACATAATATATCTCCTTCCTCACATAATGACCTTAATGAACAAATACTTAAGTTAATGAAAAAACAAAATAAAAAAATAAACACCAATTAAAATACAATCAAAGTGAGTAAAGTTACAACGGAACAACAGAACCCCATAGAAGATTTATTCAAGAAAACAAAAGTCTTTGCATGGCATCTCACATTGATGTGTCGTTCTCTGGGATACTCTTCTGCGACTGGGCAAACATCTGCAGCTAGAGTGCCATTGCAAGTCTTTTTTAGTCAGCACACCTCCAGGTTGTGTGGAAACACCTCCATTAAACACACCAGGTTGTACACTTTTATCTCTTCCCACATGATTCTCTATACTCACCTCTTCTGCACTACTCACTTTGACCGCCTGTTCGCGATTCCACTATTGGCTGATCAACAACTTCATAGCACACCCATCACTACTTACTTCCTTCAGTCTGGGAACAGAACCATACTTCAAATGTCCATTTTTGACCAAAGCTCCAGGCAACTCAATGCACACCAAATCTCCAATCAAACATACCTGCTCTTGATTCTCTTCATCTCATCATATCTAATCTTGCTCCTGATTTGGCTCTTCTGAGTTTTGTCTTTGGAACCTACAATAACCTTGTTATGTTCTACCAAGTTCATAAACACACTAAGGATCCAGAGGGAGATGCCCTGAACCAGAAACGTACTGTTCCCTATCTGTATATGAAACTCACAAAAAGTACGTCTGGAAGATTACAAGAGAAAGAGAGGGACTGCCCACAACAGTGTTGCAGTATAGGTGTTTAACAGAGTGTTTCAACTGAAAAGCAGGGGAGAACCTATTTTAGGACGAGAACCCTCACTCACCCGAAGGTGACATGCGTTATCATTGGGTTCCCTCCTCACACCAAGGCTGCAAGGTGTGGGCTTCAACTCTTCAAGAATAAAACACTCTGTTCAATCCCTAGACTGCAACACCATTGTGGGCAATACTCCTAAGTTCCCTTTAATTCTACACAACCACTTTGTGAACGATTTATCACAGCCTATCCTTTCCCTGAGTGCCACAAATGGTTGTTACACCTGTAACACTATAAGGTGTATTGTAGTAAGCCCTCAACATAGTTCTCACTGAGTCCAGAAGCCATTGGCCCTCTGATACATTCACTCACTACCCTGTTCATTCTTTCAGCATGCCCCCTACTCTGGGGATGAAACAAACTGCATCTCTTATGTTTAATGCCAGCATCTTCAAGGAACTCGTTCATGTCATGTGAGGTAAACAGTACTCTGTTGTCAGACAGGATTTCAAATGGAAAACGCTCTCTAAGAAAAATGTCAGTAAAAAACTATCACACACTTGGTGTTGGGTACTCTCACAAACCTTACCTTCATTCATTTTGATACATAAACCGCCACCACAATTACATATCTCTGTTGAGACAGTAGTGCTAGAAGTTAAAGTTTCTGGTTGGCAGAGTGTGATCGCTCATGGGGTTCAAAAAAGACCTCAGAGACTGCGTTGTGCAATTATACAGGTTTTTATTTATGGCAATTCAAAATCTGGAAAGGGTGGGTAGACTGAAGCTCCCATGTTCTTCTTGTCACAGGATCTCTTTTCCTGTATTGGGTCTTCTTTGGGGTTCGATGTCCACTCAATTCTTCCTCAGTATAAGAGAGAGGAGTGGCAGGTAAGTGAATGGATAACTAACAAAATAACCGTCCACCAGTGTGTCATGAGGGAATAAGCTAGGTGAAACCTTAACCCAAACATCACCTCCATTAGCGCTCATGGCGTGTTTCAATATTGTGCTTTTCAGCAACATCTCCCCCATAGTGCGAGTATTTTAACACAAGGCTTGCAGACAGGTTACGCTATGCGCAGTCACCTGCAAGGCTCTGTTAAGGTTGCTTCCTTCCCCTTTTCAAGCTTGCAACCATGTAGGAACCTGAGAAAGCCACACTTCTCCAGAAGTGTGGTTGGCATGAGCATCCGTCTGATGGTGTCTCTCTTTTCCTGCGACAGGACCTGTTCCTCCTTCAAGGAACTTCTGGAACGTCCACGTCAGCGAGCAATGGTCTTGTTACCGGTTCTGCATCCTCTACTTTGTTCCTCCTCGATGGCAGTCTTCATGTTCTCCTCTGGAAAAGTCCAGGCTCTCTCTTCCCGGGAATCAAAGACACCATACTCTTCTTCCTGTGCCACTTTTATTTCCTGATGGCTCTCGACTCCTGCTGAAGGCTGCATCCCCTGCCCAAAGGAGAAGGCATTTTTTAAGGGACCGGGTCGAAAAAATACAAGGTACCTCTTCAGGTTGCACACAGTGGGAGTTCCTTCGTACGGGGGGAGGGACCAATGCAGAACCCCCGGTAAGTCCTCAGCCCCCTGACATAGAGTATACACCCTCTCCTAGCAGGAGCCACATTCCTAGTCAGGGAAAGTCAGATACACTACCTAAATTAATCTGTGCTTACCCTCTTGAAGTTTGGCAAAGAACAGGCAGGCTTAATTTCAGAGGCACTGTGTAAAGTATGTGTTCAACACTTTAATTAGAGTAACACAGAGAAAACACCACAAAATTACTCAACACTGGTTTAGACAAATATAGAATATTTATCAGAGTAAAACAACACCAAATCGAAAAAAATCCAATCAGTAGAACTTGAGATATGAATGTTTACACATTAAATACCAAAACAGTTCTACTTCAGGTTGCGCTAGATCGGGGTAAATTCGAAGTTCAGGCCGACCGCGACGGAGGGCAGACCAGCTACAACATTCACGCAGGGGCCGCTGAAAAAAGTTCCTTTGTATGGAGAAAGCTTTGATGTCGAACTATCTGCACTGCATCGGAGTTGAGCCTTCCAGCGACATCTACGGATCGGTGCTGCATCGCCATCGAACCTCGCAGTCGGGTCGCTGCATAATCGTTGTGAAGCACAGGGATGTAGTCGGACCGGCACTGCGTCGGCGTCGAAGGGCACTGAGCCGGTTACGATCGGCGCAAAGGAGTCACTGCATCGATTTTCACAGAAAACACCTGTAAAACCCAATTTGAGGCCCAGGACTGGAGGGGGCACCTCAGGCAAGGGTAGGACTCACAGATGGCAGAGTCCAGAGGCATCAGCAGAGTTGCAAGAAGTCTTTTGAGACCCTGAGACTTCAGAGAACAGGATGCAAGCCACCAAGTCCTTGGAGAACTTGGGTTCAAGGATTTAATGAGCAGGTCCAGTCCCTCTCACTCCCAGGCAAGAAGCAGCAGCCAACACAGCACAGCAGGTCGCAAAGTGGCAGCCCTTCCAGCAGCACAGCAGCTCATTTTTGAGGCAGAATGTCCTTGGTTCCAGAAAAGTTCTGATTTGGTTGTGTCAGGGGACCAGTAATTATAGCCAAATGTGGCTTTGAAGTGGGGGGAGACTTCAAAGAGGCCTTTGAAGATCACAAGTTACTTGCCTTTCCTGCCCTGCATCCAGACTCACTACAGGGGGGTATGCAGCTCTTTGTGTGTGTGTACAGACACAGCATTATTCAGGAGCAAGGGTCGGCTCCTCCCTCCCAATCTACCTCAGGAAGGTCCATTAGCCTGATGATGGGCCATCAGGATGCAAATGTCACACACCTATTGCCTTTGTGACTGCCTAGAGGGAATGCACAAATCCCAGCTATCACTAACCCAGAGCAAGCAAAGGCACAGAAGGGTTAAAGTCGGAAAATGGCAACTTGATATAAAGTGGCATTATCAGACTTACAATTTAAAATCCGACTTCGCCATAAGTTGTGATTTGAAATTGTGAGTGCAGAGACACCAAGCTCCAAATCTCTATCTTTTCCCAATTGGAGATTGCACTTAAAAGATGTCTTTAAGACAATCCCAATGTTAACCTTTGGAGGACATAGGCCTTACAGTAGTGGGAAACAGATTTTGCAGTTTTTCACGATCAGGACATGCAAAGTACATGTCCTACCTTTTAAATACATTGGCACCCAGAGCCTACCTTAGGGGTAACTTATATGTAATAAAAGAGAAGGTTTTGGCCTGGCAAGAGAGTTAACTTGCCAGTTCGAAATGGCAGTTTGAAACTGCACACACAGGCTCTACAGTGGCAGGCCTTAGACATGTTTAAAGGGTTACTGAGTGAGTGGCACTGTCAGTGTTGCTGGCCAACTAATAGCATTTAATTTATAGGCATATATAGTGCACTTTATTAGGGACTTATAGGTAAAAAAAAATATGCCAAATGTGGATAAGCCAATGTTACCATGTTTTAAGTACAGAGCATATGCATTTTATCACTGTTTAACAGTAGTAGAGTGCCTAGATACTAAGGCCAGCAAAATGAAGTCAGAAAAACAGGAGGCCAGCAGGCAAAATGTCAGGAGAAACCAAACCAAAGATTGCATGTGTAACAAGTAACACATGAAATGGTCATAAAAATCTGCACTCAATGTTTCCAATACATTGTCAAAGCATTCTATATCTCCCATGGGAGGTTTTCTGCACTGCAATCCTTTGTCATTGGTTTGACACACCACAAACTTCTCAACCCAGACTTCAACTTCCCTGTCCATAGCAGGCTAGCAGAGCTTTTATCTCAACCTCTTTTTGTTAGAAGTAAATCAAGCCCAAATGTCCCACGACCGATTTCTAGCACCCTCTTTCTGATCTTGCAAGGGGGAATCAACGTATCATCACATAATAACAAAACATTTTCAAAAGAACGCTCACTCTGGACCTTGTTGTATTTTTGAAACTGAGGGGATAAAGAATTATCATGTGGCTAACCTCTCACAACATATTCAATAATTTTACTCAACTCACAGTCATTGGTAAGTTCCTCCTCCCATTATTGCTCACTCACGTTTGTCTCCAAACCAACAAATGCAAGCAATTAGGCACTCTTTATTCTCCTCTTGTATGCCTATATCTTCATTAACCACTGGAAGTCTTGAGAGATAATCTGCCTTCCTTTACCTGTTCAGATTTGTTGACTGGGGGTGAGTGTCTGAATAGTTTCAGCTCTCTGTCCATCATCTCCTTGTGTTTGCTTTGTTCACCCTAAGTTAGCAGGGTATGCCCAGGCGTAGGTCTCTTGCTCACTTTGCCACTAGATTCATGCTAGCCTGGCTGATGAGGGGTGCTACCCCAAAACCGGTTCCAGGATGCTGGTTTCCGGTTCAGGGAAAACCTGGCTTGGCAGTTCGGGCTCAACTGTTCCCAGGAGGCACAGGGTCAAGACTGATTTCCATATAGGCTGGGTCTGAACTGAGGTGGCGAAGTGAGCTAAAGAACGATGATGGATTCAACCCAGATCTGTGACTGGGGGTGAGTGTCTGAAAAGTTTCAGTGCTCCGTCCATCATCTCCTTGTATTTGCTTCCTGTTCTTACCACCAGGTAGATAATGAACTTCAAAATGATGTTGGTTCCTGTAGTAGAATTAACATTGAACTCACTCAAAATAGATATCTATGGTTTGTGGACTGAATGCAGAAGAAATGTTATTCCCTAAAAATAAGCTTTTAACTTTTCAGCTGCCCATGTAAAAGCAAGCATTTTTTTCATATTTAACAAGTATCGGTGTTCATGAGGTTTTAGTGAGCGAGACGCAAAACCAATAGTGTGATCTGTGCGGTTTACCTCTTGGAACAAAACAGCACCAAGACCCACAATGCTAGCATCAATAGTGATAAACAACTTCCTATCAGAAAAAAATGGACTTAACAATAGGGCACACAAAAGCAAAAATGTGATGGAGGAAAAAGAACAATCTTGTTCGTCTTTCCAAGCAAATTGGATATTGTTTTTCAGCAACCTGTACATGGGTTCAGCAACAGCTGCAAAATGTTCAATACATTTCACATAAAATTCACGCATTCCCATGAACGCCAACAACTGGTCACAACTTTCTGGAGCTGTTACTTTTCCAATGACTTCCGGCAGTCCTGGTGTAGGCTTAATCTCACTCCCGGTAATCACATGCCCCAAATATTCTGCACTGGTTGTTCCAAAAAAGCCATAATCTCTTGTGAGTCCTATCCCTTTTTACACTAAGATCTTCATAATAGCAGTCAACCATTTAAGATGTTCCTCTTCATTTGCCCCATACACCAACAAGTCATCTTGGTGCGCTAAGACACCATTCAAACCCCGCAAAACTTGACACATGAGACATTGAAAAACTGTTGCTAAAGACGCCAGACCAAACTGCATCTTTTGGAATTTGAAAACACCATCTGGTATGACAAAAGCTGTTAAATGATGCAACTACTCAGCACGTACAACTTGATGGTACGCTGAAAGAAGATAAAGTTAAGAAAAAACGTTGTCACCAACCAATGTGGTAATCGTGTCATCCTTTAGACAGGGGATCTACATCCACCAAGATTACCTTAATAAGGCTATGTTGGTCTATGCACATCCTACATTCTTTATTCTTCTTGTGGGTAACATCTATGGGTGAGAGATGCAACGAGGACTAGATGGGCTCTATCACTCCTTTCTCGCACATCTTCTTCAAAAGTTCTGACAACTAATTTTGCACACTCAATTGAACACACCTCAATGTATGCTTAATTGGTTCAGAATGCTCCTTAATTTTGATGACATGTTCAAGAGCCCTCACTTCACCCAAATCCTCAGCATAACATTCAGATATTCTAGTTATATCACTCTTCCAAGAATTTCCCCAAATGTCCCCTAACCACACTTGCTGGGCACACCCAGGTTTTTAATATAATGACTAAATAACCTTGGTGATGCCAGCCAAGTATGTCAGGCACTTTGACTGAGACATACACTGAGACATACACTTTGCCCCCCCCCACTATTCTTCCCATAAACTCTATTGTAGTCTCAAAACAGCCCTCCAGATCAATTTTGGACCCACTATATCCACCCAGATTAACATCCGATGGGTTAAGTGAATGACTAATTCCGATTTTGTTCAAAGTGGCATGTGAAATAATAGTTATCTTGGACCCTGTATCTGGTATCAAAGGAATTATGACACCACATACACAGAAATTCTCTGTAGAGTCATCCTTGGCTACTGGAATGTCTCTTTTTATGCACATCCACACATAAAACTATATTGTCTACTTTATCAATACACTAGCAGCCCGTCCCGACGTTGTCCGGGTATGAATTGCTGCTGGCCAGTAGCATATTGTTTTGTAGGATTTTGTTTTGATAGCATTTCTTATCTGTGACAGGCCTGTAAAACACTCCGATTCACAGTGCACTGCTGATGCACTTTAGAGTGCGCGTTTAGTAGTGGGTGAACTCGAGTTTCCCTACTTTATTTTTTCTTGCAATATTATATAGCGCGAAGTCAACAACATGGCATGAGCACAATTTACATTACAGAAGAACACATTCGTTTGTGGTAGGCACGGGGAGACAAAGTGATTTGCCTGGAATCACAGGATGTTGAGCTGATGCCAAGATTCGAACGTAGCTCCCCAGCTCTAAAGTTCGCAATTATTGAACTTGTGGCAGGAGGTGTGTCTATTAGTGTATGTTGGTGCTGGCCATCAATGAGAGAGACCTGTGCATTTTTCAAATGGGTGGTGAAAAAATATGAGTATGTTGCTGGAGATGTGGGCCGCCGTGCCACCAATGTACTTACCGGGGGAGGGTAAACACCCATTATTCCGCAACTTTCTTTCCGCATACCATCACTCCGCATACTTTCATTACGAAAGTACCATGACTCCGTAATGCCATTATAACGCATGGCATTACATTTGATATGCTTTTACCACGCATACATTTACAACGAAATTCGTTGTAAATGCATGAATGGTAAACGCATGTTTTTTTAATGTTTGGATAAGGTAAGTATGGGTATAGGGGTATATGTTTTGGGGTACTGAGGTATATGTTTTGGGGTGTTTGGGTATTTTAAGGGTTCAGATATAGTTTTGGGTTATGGGGTACAGGGGTAGTTTTAGGGTTTAGGGATAGGTATGGGTTTTGGGGTACAGGGGTATTTTTAGGGTTCAGGGCTAGGTTTGGGTTTTGGGGTATAGGGGTATTTTTAGGGTTCAGGGGTAGGTTTGGGTTTTGGGGTACAGGGGTATTTTAAGGGTTCAGGGCTAGGTTTGGGGTACAGGGGTATTTTTAGGGTTCAGGGCTACGTTTGGGTTTTGGGATACAGGGGTATTTTAGGGTTATGGGGTAGGTTTGGGTTTTGGGGTACACAGTTATTTTTAGGGTTCATGGGTAGGTTTGGGTTTTAGGGTACAGGGGTATTTTAAGGGTTCAGGGCTAGGTTTGGGTTTTGGGGTACAGGGGTATTTTAGGGTTCAGGGATGGTTTTGAGGTACAGTGGTATTTTTAGGGTTTAGGGCTAGGTTTGGGTTTTGGGGTACAGGGGTATTTTTAGGGTTCAGGGGTAGGTTTGGGTTTTGAGGTACAGGGGTATTTATAGGGTTCAGGGCTAGGTTTGGGTTTTTGGGTAGAGGGGTATTTTTAGGGTTTAGGGATTGGTTTGGGTTTTGGGGTACAGGGTATATTTATAGGGTTAAAATGGGTTAGTGTTTAAGGGTGTTGGGGTATTTGAAGGAGTAAGGGTGGGTTATGATTATGGGCTGCAGGGGTATTTAAAGGGAGCAGGGTGGGATTAGCACACTATATGAGACATGGCATGAAGGGCGGAATGTACCACACGCCCCCAGCGTTTGTCACGCCCCCAGCACACGCCCACAGCACAACGCAGACACGCCCACAAGGGACTACTTTGGTGGCACGGTTCTTTTACCTTTTAAATGTATATGGTGGGCGTCTGCATAGCCTATGTCCTTCTGCTGCAACTGCCCTTTCCATCGCTGTATTGGGTGTTGTGATTGGTGCAGTGGTTCCTGAGATTACCCGCCTCAAAGGTTTGGGCTCTCTCTTTATTATATTAGTATAGATTCTTGGTCAGCCTCACACTCAGAGACAGCATTTAGTCTAGCCGATCTCCATGAAGTGTGGAACCCCCATCGCAAACTGTACAACCATTCCACATTTTGTGAACTTTTCGTTTTTAGCCAGGAATATTTTAAAAGATTAAACAGTCATAAAGGTGATGGAAGGCTGCTTGCAATAAGTCTAACCACTAGCAATAGCTCTGGGTAGCACTCCAACCCATCGATCTTCTGATCACCATGTCACCTCAATTTGGACCCAGCAATATGCAAATCAGTCTGAACCCTGTTCCACGGGGGAACAGTTCAGCGCGAACTGCCAAGCCAGGTCCTCTCTAAACCGGAACACAAACAATCCAGGACTTGTTTCGCTCTAGTTATCATCAGCTGGGCACATCTTGGTTTCAGTGACACAGAGAGCATGGAACCCATGTCTGAGCGCACGCATGCCACTTAGGGTCGGTCATGAAAGACACAAAAGGTGATGGAATGCTGTTTGCAATAAGTCTAACTACTGGTAATTGCTCGGGGGGGCACTCCAGCCCATCATCCGTTTGCTCAACATTTCACCTCAGTTTGGAACCAGCCATATGAAAATCAGTCTTGATCCTTTTCCTCAGGGGAAACAGAACCACCCGAACTGCCAAGCCAGGTCCTCCCTGAACCAGAACACAAGCAAGACAGGACTGGTTTTGCCCTAGTTAGGTATCCTTTATTTCTCTGATTTCAGTTTATTTATTTAGAGAGAAAGGTTTAGAAAACACCAGCATATTGCCTTCCAGCCACTTAGGCAATACTTTGGTTTCAACTAACGCAATGAGGACACCAGGCCTTCTGATGGACGTAGTGGTAGTGATTTCGTCAGGGGTTAATTAACAGCCCTGGTGAGAAAGACAATTAGGAGTTGGTTCATTAACTCAGTTGCAGGGGTTTGGGCTTTTCTTGAATGAAGGGGTGGGACAGATGTTGCTATGGTGAAAGTCAAAACCCATATCACACTAGAAATATCCTATGAAGTGTTTTAACTAGTCCACATCCGCCTAGGCTCAAATGCTCAAAGCCAACACCCAACTTAGTTTTTGTTGATGCTCACACACCTTATTGGAGCTATGCTTCATCTTCAGGTCTCATCCTGGTCCCCATAAGTCAGGATGGGCGTAATCTTTTTCCAGGGAGCACTTGTGATATTACATTTGATGGGGGTCTTCTAGAGAAAAACCTTAAAATACCTGGCGTATACCCCAGGTAATCTGATAGGCACCCATTAATTTAATATTGGAAGCCTTTCACATGGTTAAAATAGCCTGCAGGTGTTCTTATACTTCAGGGTCTTTGTCAGACAACACACAGCATATAATATATACACATACAGATCTACTTGCCTGTTTTCCAGATTATCATTTACTAATGCCTGTATCAAAGTAAACGTAATAGATGAAGGTAATAAGTTTGATCAAAAATGTCATGAATATATGTGTGATCTTATTTGGCAGACAAGAATGAGACATACCGTATACACTTCACTCTTGTATGCATTTGATGCATCAGTGTATCCTATTCTATAGGACAACTATGCATCTTAAAAACATTAGTGACAAACCAAGTTATACATATAAAGTGGGCACGCCTTGTGATCCCTATCCCTAGAAGTTACCCTGTCCCTTGTGGGTGTATTAAGTATAGTATGGTATAGGATTCACCACGACAAGGGCACTGTAATTAACAATCCTGTTGAAAAAGACAAATAGGAGCGGGTTCATGAACTCAGTTGCAAGGATTTGGCCCTTCCTGAAAGAAGGGGTGGTTCAGATGTTGGTATGGTGAAAGTGAAACCCATCTTGAATAGATGGGCTTTAGAGGTCTCTTGAAGGTTGGTAGGCACATAGCTGCCAAGGTTTCAGATTGCTGTGGGTGACATTGTCAATATTGCAGTGCAATTATGAGTGGCATTTGAATGACTATGAGTGACACTATCGCCGTTTGTTGCTCCTTCTGTAATACCAAAGAGCCCCAGGGGCACACAAAGCACACAAAGCAGACGCACATGCCTGTGTCGCCCCTCGGAGCACTCTCTGTAACACAGTTCCATTCCATTATAGGCTCCGAATATGATGCACAGAATGTTGATGCTTTGATGCACTGGAAGCCAATGAAGTTCTTTGTGACCAGACTAGAGTCTTTAGTTTTCTTCAAATGTACGCAGAAGCTGACTGCCTGGCTTTGAATCCTACGTCGTTTCGAGATTTGTATCTTTGATGGCCCAGAATTAACTACATTGCTATAGTCTAGCCTGGAGAGCAAAAGTGCACGCTTTTTGGTACATCAAAACAATATCTTGTCAGGATCAGTCGATGAGTGGAGGTGGGGGGCCACCTAAGCACCTGCAAGTTGACTTGTTTTGTGACAGCTAAAAACTGTTTTTCAAAGGAAAGGTTTGATTGAACCAGAAAAAAGATTTTTCAATTTCTGCACTGCGATTGGGAAAGCGCCCTATTTCTGAGGCTATGGGAACAGGAATAAGTTGGCTGTTGAGCCCCCGCTATTAGCATGTTTGTTTTGGACTCACAGAAGCAGAGACATACATCCCTTGCCTCCTAATAGATGTGCATCATGATTCGCAATTAGCTGTGGATAGAAATATCATGTGCATGCATCTGAACTGCAGTTGGTGAAAGAAAAGAACTTCTGGCAGGGGTCGCATCTTGATTTCTAAGAGATATGGGGAGAGGGTGGGACCTTGAGGAATACCACGAGAAATGAGTTGAGTCACTAAGGAAAAGGATTTATTCTGATAAGGGTTGACAGGAAGAACAATAACCAAGAATCAAAACCATTTTAATTCTGTATCTGAGATACCTTTTTTCCATGCCATGAAGGAGAATCTAGTGCACCTTTGTGTTAAATCATGTGCCTGGGCAGTCCAGAAAGACCAGGACATCGGGTACTCCTATTTAGAGGCTAGAAGATCAGCTAGTGTGGCATGAATAACCCTTGCGGGCCTAAATACACATTTTGTAGTTGTGGAGAATTAATTGTTTGATCCCAGGTAATTCTGGAACTGGTATGCAGTTTCCTCTCCCAGGTTCTTGCCTTCTGTTGGATAACAGCCAAAAGTTGGTTCAATCTCTGTAATCTGCTGTAGAATGTTTTTAACCGAGAAAATATTG
Organism: Lissotriton helveticus; assembly: GCF_964261635.1. Taxonomy (NCBI): domain Eukaryota; kingdom Metazoa; phylum Chordata; class Amphibia; order Caudata; family Salamandridae; genus Lissotriton; species Lissotriton helveticus. The sequence goes on along the minus strand of NC_136065.1, from coordinate 1,169,011,983 downwards.
AATGTTTGAAGCTTCTCAGAATAGAGCAGTGGTGCTGGACGCATTTATTAAAACAAAAAGGTCTGAGGCTAATGTGATGATGACATGGTTCTTAATCCCAGTAACCTAACATGGTTCAGTAGTGGTGGTCAAAGTGTTCACTTTTACTGTCCAACCCGACTCGTTAGTTTCAAAGAAACATGGAAAAGGACGGTTGTACCCCAGATGGACTATTCTGACCAGGCAAGGATTTTTTTCTTATCTGACCAAATAGAATTCAATATGTTCTAATATTTGCCTTGAACAATGCTAGAAGGCCTTGGCACAGTTGGGTCGAAATAGGTGGAAATTGCATTGGTGCCATTTGCATATGTTACCAAATGCACACACCACTTCAATGTTCGCAGTCCAATAATACAAAACAGGTGCCCTTTTCGTATAATAGCAGAAACCCAGTATTTAAAAATACCCTTATATGAGGTCCTTCAAGTCCTAGTATGTTCATACTTTATATATAAGTAACAAGGAGAGAGGTAGGGAGAGTACACTGACACTCTTGTTCCCCGGTCAATAATCAATAATCAAAAAAAGAGTGTCTATGGAGGCTAAGCCGTCCTTGGGAGCACAACAAACAACCACACTGGGATGTTGAAGAAAGCCCTCACTCACCACCTAGTGATGACATGCTTCATCATCGGGCCCCACCAAAGAGACCGAGTGTCTCTTTGGTGTGCTGCAACGCCAGGTTTACTGCGGAGCGGGATGGTGAGAAAAGGGCGTGTTGAGTGCAAATGTGACTTAGTGAGTGGTGGGTGTATTAAAATGGTCTGTAGTGTATCTGAGGTAATACTTTTATTAAATGATCACTAAAGACACAAGACATTAAAATATGTGAGGAAACAGTCCACTTTAATTGAGTGGTAGATTCCTAAGGGTGGTCGACATGTTTCTTGCCATCGAAACGGTGTTAATTTACCCAGCAATTCATCAGGACTGTGTGTGGTAAACCCTGGCGGTATGGGCACTCTAAGGCCCACCCTTACCTAGGGACGTGAATGTGAAAATTAAATAAAAGTGAAAAAGTGCAAAAAAATTAGGAATGATGGAACTATTCCTAATTACTCCTGGTTTAGGAGGCTTCTGCTTATCGTTTCTGCACTTTATTGGTGTTAAGAATGAACACCATGGGTCTCAGGAGGGGGGTGGGAGCGTATTCGGCACACCGCCCTTGACGCTCAGCACCCGCAGTCTACCTACGTCACCCTCGAACCGGACCCCGACGATCATACTTTATATATGTCAGGATGAAGCCTGTAGAAAAGAGGTGGCCAAGCCCCTATTTTCTGTTTTATTACTAGTTGCCCTTTTACCAAACAGAGTGAACCCACCATCTACTTTAGCGACCGTAAACATAGGCGAATACATAAAGGGCCTACAATGGCACGCTCCCCAAGTTAAAGGAAGGGTAATATAGCAACAGCCAAAGTTGTGAGAATAGGAAAGGGACGCATTTCCACCCTTCAAATAGGATTGTAGAAATACAACCTCAGTGGATGTATCTGACTCGATCTAGCTTTGCATAGATTCTGTTTTTGAAAAACCCTCTGATGCACATTAGTTCCGTCAGTCTAATACCCCCCTATAAACCGCATGGTTCCTTCCATCCTAGGTACCGTGTGTTGTCCCAGTTCACTGTTTGCTCTCTCATAATTGCCAAGCTAACAAGCGAAACTTGAAAAACGCGTTTAAATCGTGCACTAATCCTTGGGACAGACTGCTTGCCGGCTTCACTGAATTCAGATTCCTACACGTGGCTTCCGTATTTGACGTCAAAACTAAAAAGCTTATATAGATGGGCAACAAAAAAATACCTCAGCCTGCGCATTCCAAACAAATGAACACGCGCTCGACTACCTTGGAAAGGAACTAGGCGCGTGAATGATAATGTTCGTTGGAAGCAGGAGCGGCAGGATCAGGATGATGTGGGGGGCTGGACGTGTCCGAAGTGGAGCCTCATACAGCCAGAGACATCCCCATTCCCAGACTAGGCCATTCCTGGAAGCGGCAGAAATTTCTTCATTCCGATAAGCAGGTCAGCAAAGTCAAGACTGCTAAATGTTAATAGTGAAATCAGCCATAGGGATAAGAGAGGGTGATGTAAAATGCATTATCACCGGAAGTGAAAGCAGTCCTCAGATCCGCCCAGTACATCACCTAAGGCGGGGGCAATGGGCCTGTCATGGCAGCGGACTAGCAGGCGAGAAGAGCATCTCTTTACCCCTTTATTGTAAGGATACCATCCACCTCTGATAAATATCATACGCCATATTTAGAGTGCACACAATAAACCGCAGACAATAAGAGGCTACAAGTCGGCATGCGTTTTGTGGTAAATAAATAATTAATTACCGGTTCTATTTTTGACTGGATACAATATAAACAGATAGCTCAATAAATAAGAGTCAAGATACGAGGTAGCTGAAGTTGACAGGCTTTAATTAAGCATAAAAGGACAGGAACAGGACAGCCTGTACGGGAATGGGATGGCAGCTGCCGGGGGCAGGAATAGGCAATTGGGGGAACTTTTAATAACAGTGCACAATATTTATAGTTAAACAAATACATTACATTCAATACAGTAGGCGTAGCAGTAGGCGGAGTTTGTAGCAGTCGCGAAAGATAAGGCATAAAGTGGGTGTAACAAGAGGTGTATACAGGGCGTATACATAGACATGTGATGTAAACGTAACAGAATATGTCATAAATGGGGCGGAAACATGGAGGGGGCTACCTGAGCAGCTGGGACCTTTAACCTAGTGGTGCGCGCAAACTGACAATGACGTGTTACCAGGAGGACTGGGGGCTATGACTTCTGCGCTAGAAGAGGAGACGAAAGTCTGGAGTGTCAGAGCGACATGTACCCAGGCATATCTAGTATCTGGTGTTTAGAGTACATGTTGATAGAATCCAAAAGTTATCAGGGCAAAGGCTAACAGACATTAAGACTGGTGCATGCATAATTCTACATGTAGTGTGTGTGCGAGGAATATTCTATGAATATTAATACAGTATTTCTCTTACATGGAGACATAAAGGCTAGACCATGACGGAAACTATTGATGTGATTCAGTAGCTTAGGAATGCAGAGAAGGAGGGCTGGGCTGATAACTAGAAACATAACATACTCTTGGCAGACTGGGAGGCAGAGCCAGGCCGAGCCGGGCACTGCGAGGCATGAAAGTAAGCGAAGGGTCAGGGATACAGGTGGGGGCTGTATCGCTCCTCGGAGAGGGTTCAGGAGACAGGAGCTGAATCTGAGTCCGGGCCCTTTTGAGGCCTAGAAACGGGGATAATTCAATGAATTAACGTGCACACTGTAAAACGTGGCAACGTAGGATTACATAGGCCTGATATTCGTTGTATTCACGAGAACTGGAAACTGACATACTAGAGATGGACACAACTGTAATTGCGTCTTTAATCGATCAGAGGGGAATACATGCATATCGATCATGCACATATAACATAACATGGGGAACACGTAGGCACATATAACATGGCAAAATTTACTTTTCCACATTCCCTCCTTGTGCCCTACGTTTCCATCAGGAAACATCTATATTCATGATACCATCTATCATTTCATACAGCATCATTTGCTCGTCTCGAATTGTCTTGGAACGGGACTTAGGACTAGGAATACAAGAGGTAGCACAAATGCCGCAAATCGCAGGGCCACATTGTATACAGAGGCAGCAACTGAATATGATCATTACTGCAATACCTAGAAATGACAATACTTTCCATCCCCAGGCAGATATGATACTCCAGAGCCAACCGGACCATGTCCAGGTGCCTGGATTTTGGTGTAACTGATGGGCAATTTTATGAAGTCTGGTTATAGCTGAATAAACAGACGGCGCGTTATTAGGAATGAAAATGCAGCAACTAGATCCGATGACTCTACATGCTCCTCCTCTATCGGCCAGTATGACGTCAAGAACGAGACGATTTTGGAGCACGACAAATCTCATAGCAGATTGCTCTTCGGTTAAGTTACCTAGAGCAGAAGTAGTCTCATTCACTACTGCTTCAAGGGCTCTGGTTAGTCTACGTATTAGCTTACTATTCTGGATAGGTCCTATAAAGAAGAAGAAACCTTTATTGAAATCTGTATACTGTTCTAGAGCAGTTTCAGTTTGATCGACAATTGGGGACTCGATCTCCCTTCTATGTCTGACGTGTACTAGATGTGTGTTTCTGTGATAATCAGATGGGGCTAGAAATACTGGTGGCAGTAGAAAGGCAATGTAACATGTTCCATCCCAATCGAGGGGCAGACGAACATATGCGGTCTGACCACAAACAAAATAAGAATGACGTGAGGCTTTGAAAATAGATTTCCCACTGTCACTATACTCGACAGTAGTAGTACAATCACTATGTCCTACATGTGCGGAACCATTATTTCTGACACATAATTCGCCTTTGACTGGTAGTACTGAAATAGCAGGTAAGTCTGGAGTAGTATCAGACTGAACATTCAGGACCATGAAATTCGAAGAATAATTACCTAAATTATAAACTTCATTTTCTAGATCTAACCCTGTTCTATGGGGGAGACCTTGCTTGTCTGGAAAACATGTTCTATTCAGAAGGGACATATCATTTGAAGATGACGTTAACGTGGACCATGATCCACACGAACCATTATGTGAAAACGGATAAGGAAAGAGTGGCAGAACTCCCTTCGGTGTCTGGAAAGGGGGGAGTCGACCACACACCCAACAAGTAGTGGCATTGCTGGTCTGGTGTGAATAGTGTAACATTCTGATGAATGTGTTATTTCTCATAGCAAGACGATAGGATAACTCGTGAGGAGGCAGATCACTAAATGTGTGCTCTACTGTAGCATTAGAAAACTTATTTACATGAGAAATTGGAAAACATAAATGCAATGCATAACTTGTGCAGGTAACCATCAAACTTAGAAACAATAGAAAACTTAGAAAAACGATACATCTGATAGAGTTTTGACTAACTCTCTCACTATGGGGGTCTATCTCATACATGTCAGATACCTGTCTAACAGTTTCACCCGAGAGGGACTTAGACAATTAAACTGGCTGACTTATTTTGCTAGACCTGAGTTTCTTTTTATACTCCTGTTGCGGAGTTTTCTCTAACAGAGGAACTTTCAGTTCGGGATTGAGATTAATGTCTGATTTAGAGTCTTGTTTCAGGCAGTCTTTAGAAATGGAACAGTCTTTGGAATTGTCATTAAAAGTCTTTTTTCGGATTCCATGAAATTTCTTGATATGCGACAGATGGACCCAACCCTTGCGGCCTTCCAACTTCACGGCCGTACGGGTGGTCAGAAGGACTAGTCTCGGCTCCTTCCAGCGAGGCTCCAGCGGACTTGAACGATCAAAGTTCCTGACCAGTACTAGGTCACCTGGGATGACCTCATGCGGTTTCACTTCGGTATTATCTGGAAATGCAGCGGCAACCTGTGAACGACAAGAGTGTAGGGCAGACATCAAGGAAGCTAGGTAATCTGTCAACATATTACTGGAAACATCTGTAATACTGCGGGGTCTAGGTGTACCCCACATGTTTGGGGGGCGGCCGAATACGACCTCATAAGGGGATAGACCTGATCTGGAATGTGCAACCATGCGCATAAAGAATAAAGCAACTGGCAGGGCAACTAGCCAGTCTACACCTTTCTCTTTACATGTCTTAGCAATACGGACTTTCAGAGTTTGATTATGTCTCTCTACGAGACCGGCTGCTTCAGGATGGCGCACACAATGGAACTTCCACTGGTACCCTAACAGAAGGGAAACATGTTTCATCAACTCAGATGAGAATGGCTGGCCGTTATCAGAATACACGACCCTAGGGAGTCCATAACGGGGGAAGAATTCACGAACCAACTGCTTGGCAGTGGTCGCTGCTGTGTAATCTGGAACTGGATATGCTTCTGTCCACCTGGACAAAGCGCATACAACCACAAGAACATACTTGAAACCTCGACATCGCTCCATCTGAATATAATCCATCTGGAGGACTTCAAAAGGGTGGTCAGGAGGTTGGAATCCACCTTGTTCCACCGGGACACTTTTACCTGGATTGAACTGGCAACATATCATACAAGTACGGACTTTCTGCTTGGCTGCAGCTCGTAAATGCTTGTTGAACCAGAGGTTCTGTATACTGTCTAACATGGCTTTTTCTCCTAGATGTGCTGGACTATGTGCGGTATTGATAATGACTTGAACCATAGAGTCGGGGAGAAACCATGTGGCTTTTCCCTTCGTCACCCATCCCTGATCTGTCTGGACCCCTCCTTGTTCGGACCATTTCTTGATTTCTTCAGGAGTAGCATGTAACTGTATGTCTATGACATCTTGTGTAGGGTCCTTGACTGTCATACATGTAGTCTGTTCTGGAGTGGATGTCTGTGTCTTGTTAACTGGAATGTCTGGTGTCTGAGCTGTAAGCTTGGCTGTTCGATCTGCTAGATTGTTACCTTGGGAAATGATGTCAGTAACTTTCGTATGTGCCTTGCACTTCATGATAGCAATAGCTGTCGGTAAATGTATTGCATCTAACAGAGCTTGAATGAGGAGACCATGCTGAATCTTGGTTCCATGAGAAGTCATGAAACCTCTCTCCTGCCAGAGTACTCCGAAGTCGTGTACAACTCCGAATGCGTAACGTGAATCTGTGTATATGTTTACTTTCAGGTTCTTGGCACGTATGCAGGCTTGGGTCAGAGCCACTAGCTCTGCTGCTTGAGCAGACAGGGTGTCAATACGGTGCGTTTCTATTACTTCGGTTTCAGTAGTCACTGCATACGCGGCTACTAGTTCTCCTGTACTAGTTCTCATACATGAACCATCCACATAAAGTGTCAGGTCGGGATCAGGTAATGCAATGTCTGTCAGGTCTTGTCTTGGCTTAGTCATAGTGTTAATAACTTCCACACAGTCATGTGTGGCAGGATTTGAAGTAACTGACGGTAACAGTGTAGCAGGATTTAAAACGTTGCAGCGTCTGATTTCTATGTGTGGCTGGAACAATGTCAGTTCATAACCTGTTAAACGTGCAATTGTCAAGTGCTGAGTCTGTGTTCGGTTTAAAAGAACTTCCACGGAGTGTGGAACTTGTACTGTCAGGGAGTGTCCTAATACTATGGAATCACTTTGTCTGATTGCTAGAGCTGTGGCTGCAACTGACTTGAGGCACGCAGGCAAAGCCTGGGCTACTGGATCTAATGTGCTCGAGAAATAAGCACAAGGCTTGTACTGTCCCGCTTGATCTTGTGTGAGAACAGATAATGCAGTACCATCACGTTCTGTGACAAAAAGTGTAAAAGGCTTACTGTAGTTCGGTGTAGCTAGAAGAGGTGCTTGGCATAAGGCTTTCTTTAATTCATTAAAACTAAGTGTATGTTCAGATGTCCAAGGGAGAACAGTCGATACGGCTGCCTCCTGTGTCGTTAACTGTATCAGTGGCTTTGCTAGAAATGCATACTGAGGAATCCATTGTCTGCAGTAAGAAGTAAGGCCGATAAAAGCACGTACCTCCTTCTGTGTCTTGGGCTGTGGAAGACTCGCTATTAACTGGATACGGTCTGGTGTCAACTGCCTACCCCACTTGGACAGTAAGTGGCCTAAGTAGATCACTTGCTGGACACAGAACTGGAGCTTCGAAGGGGACACCTTGTGCCCCATCTCGGCTAGGAAATACAGAACTGTAAGTGACGCTCGCTCGCAGTCACGTTCAGAACGGGCTGTGATCAGTAGATCATCGACATACTGGAGCAGGGCAGTATCTGTTGGCATGTGAATGTTGTCTAGTTGTCTCTTAAGTGCTTGACTATAAATACTAGGACTTTCTGTGAAACCTTGAGGAGCTCGTGTAAATTTATAGCTCCTTCCATTTAAACAAAAACCGAAAAGGTACTGGCTGTCTGGATGAATGGGAACACTGAAAAATTCATTCTTGAGGTCTATTACAGTAAAAAATGTAGCTTCAGAATCAATGGCTGTTAATAGGGATGAAATATCTGGGACTACTGGATACTGAGGTATGATACATTTATTAAGTTCTCGAAGGTCAATCACTAATCGATATACTGGAGGTGCATTTGGATCAGTACGTTTCATGACTGGAATGATAGGAGAATTACATACATTGGAGTCAGTTTCTACAACCACTCCTTGAGCAATGAGCTCATCAATAATTTTGGATAAGGCTGCTACAGCCTCAGGTGGCAATCTGTACTGTCTGATCCGTGGCAGGACTATACCTTGCTTGAGAGTCACACGATGGGGTGTGATTTGCATAAAACCTACATCAGTTGGACCTTGCGCCCATAAATGCTGTGGTACATTTGATAATCTTGGATCAAAATCGCGTAATACATAGTGACCTTTAAAGTCCCTTAAGAACAATCGTATTCCTTCTGGGGAACAGCAAATAACTGCACCTAATTCTTTCAGTGTTTTAATACCTAACAAATTTTCTGGACATGATTTCGTAAGTAACAAATCAGTAGTTCGGGACAATGGACCAACTTCTAGAGTAACTGGCTTTGAAATCTCGTTTACAATAGGCTTTCCTGAAAATCCAAGGGAAACATTTCTAGAGCCTGAGAGCGGAGCCCCTGGAACCTCGTCATGACTGATAGTAGTCCTACTTGCCCCTGTATCAATCAAAAACTTTCTGTCTTTCCCCAATACTTGACTGTGTACATAGGGACCCTCTTGATCTACAGGTATCTCGATGAGAGGCAAGCCTACCTCCCTCTCTAGGCTGTTTCATGAATACGGTTGATACTCTGGATACTCTGACTGTGCGTACTGGTACATCTGCTGTGTAACATGCTGTGTTGCAGCAATAGGCTGCGGTACTGTGACTGTCTGTTGTGCATTCTGTGGTGACTGAGAAGTCTGTGTAACTTGTTCTTGTCTAGGCGGACGTGGTCTTTCTTTAGTCTTACCAGTTGCTATGTTGTGTTTCAGAACTGCACACTCGTTTATAAAATGACCTGGCTGTTTACAATAATTGCATGTCCCTTTAACGGGAGCTGCAGGATGACTGGCTTGATTCGGACCCCTCTTCTGACTGTCTTGTGGAACAGATTGTGCAACTAGTACTTTCATTTTCGTGTCTTTCATACGTCTCCTTTCGTGTTCTTGCTCTTCCCTGATTCTATTCTGGTGATACTGGAGCATCTGAAGCATTTGTGACGGGGTACTAGCTTGCCAGGTACTTTCAACTTTCAGAACTCGATTTTTAACTTGTGGACTTGAATTCGAACTAGTTTAGTAACAAAAAGATGAGGGTATGACTCGCTACCTGTCTTCAAACCACTGTTGATAATGAAACATTTTTCGAATCTAGAAAAAAAATCACTAGTGTCTTCATCCTGTTTCTGTTTGCATGCTGAGATTGCATCCCAATCTTCCTTTTTCGTGGCTAATAATCTTGGCAAAACCTGAATCAATAACTCGGGCAATTCTTTACATTTGTCCCCAAGACCGGTACCTGGTACTCGTATTTTATCTTCAGCTTCTAGAGCTGTCCAATCTATCTTTTTCTCTCCCACCTCCCATTCTTTTTCCTTGAGTTTTTCATATACCCCTGCGGGCAACAGGACCTTTAGCATTTTAATGATATCAGGATATGTGTATTCTCCCATACGGAGCATGTCTTTTAATTCTCGATGGAACCCTGCTGGATCTTTGTCGTGACAGGGAATTAATTTCTTCATCTCTAAGAGTTCCATCTTGGTGATAGGGGTGTAAACAAATACTCGTTGCATTTCACCACCCTCTGTCCTAACTGGGTGTACTTCTCGTTACGGATGCTGTCTATCTATGTAAAATGGTTTACTTTCTGGAGGTGAGACGTGAACAAAATGCGGATTCAGAAACGTTCTATATTTGTGGCGCTGTTCTAGAATGACACTAATTAAATCAGTACCTAAACCTTTCCATCTATACTGGAGCAACTCGTTCAGAACATCATGTAACGGACCTGGATCAGAATGTTGTCCCTCATACAGTGTAATGAGGTGCTGGATCATATACATACCCACCAGTCGCTGCTCGGCTGGGGGCAGTTTCAGAAACATTTGTGCCACTATTTCGTCTGGAAAAGTGGTAGAATCAGTAATCCATCGGACTGCTGATCGGGCTAGTTCTTGTTCATGCATGGTACTAAGTTCACTATAACCGATTCGTGATTTCAGAATGTGATCGGTAGCTTGAAATACTTGTTCTAGAGAACCTTGTTCTGGTGCTGGAAGATGAAAGACTTTGTGTTCTAGGCGTAAATGTCGGTCTGGAAATCTAGATTTACCTACATACGCTATTCTGGCGGTATTCTCGTCTTCTACTTCTTCAGTATCAGTGATATCTTCTTTCTCGTTTATTTGTGCTGCTTTACGATTGTCGTGTAACCTTATTATTTCCTTACGTATTTTCTTGTACATACTTTCTATACTACTGAGTGTCTTGTGTCTACCCTCGGCTATATTATCACTCCACCTTGTCAGGACTTTCATTTCGGTCGGATCTTTAGTCGGACAATCTTGTTCCCTCACTAAACAATTAATTAGAAATTTTAATAGCATGAGCTGGGTCTCAGCTTTCCTTAGAGACATGATTTCGCCAATACTTTCTGGATCGTCTCCTGTACGGATGAAACGATATATTCTGTCTAGATCTTCTTTCATATTCGGTAGGGTGTCCAAATACTCGGTCACCCGTCTTACACGCAATGAATATATAACCATATTATCATCGCCTGGGACTGGATCATAACGGCATTCGGTAAGAGCTCGTCTGATATCTGCAACGGACTGATATTTGGGCGTACGCTGTAACGCACGTTCATGTAACTCGACTAATGTTACACGTTTGTGTGGCGGCGGGGTACCAGGAAGACCTCCCCCCCGCGGCCCCTAAACTGGAATCGTCGACCGATACTCTTCGTGCTGGCAGAGTGACCGATGTAGCGGGTACTTGTACTACGGGCTGGACCGGGGGTACCGTAACAGGTGCTGTAACAGGTGCCCCGGTGGCTGGAAGAACAGGAATTACATTATTTACAGGAGCTGGCGGAGCAGGATTTGCATATTCTGGGACTGTGTCGTCCAAATAGGACGAGAGAAAAATATCAGCTGCGGTCGGTTTGTGACGTAGCTTAATCGGAACTAATGGCGGCGGGAAATTACATGGTGCTTCCGGGGTTGCTTTCGGCAAGCCCTCGGCAAGAAGAGGATACATACCCTTAATGAAGGCATTTCTCTGTCTGTCTGACTGTTCGGCTTTTACTCGTTCACCTATTTCGATTAATTCCCTTTCTTGGGCTCTTTCTAAGGATTCTCTACTTAATTCTGTCTTTCTGATTTCTTTTTCAGTTCTTTTATGAGATTCTTTACGCCATAACTCGATGGCATCTTTCTGGGACTGTCTGGCTTTCTTTTTCCATAATGCTTCTTCTACTCGCATGATGCACTCGGCATCCCATGTACCTGATACAGGCCATCTATATTTCTCTTCTAGATCTTTAGTATACTCGACCCATAAGTCTAGATATAATATGGCACTTATGCCATGCTTATGATACATAAAATGACCTGGACTGTCCCTAGGCGGGACAGGAACTGCTTCTTCGAGCAGACCTTTTCTAGTTTTGAACTGACGTAACTTTGAGAACAGAGGCATGGCTTAGACTGGAGTCTGGACACAATACAATACACGATAAACACAATAATAACTGAAAAACGAATCATTCATACCACGACATTGAAAACACATGGAATAACATTTAAAATAACAGTTCGAACAGAATACTACCTGAAATACTGAAAACAGAACACATGAATTTCTCGAGAACAGAACTTACTAGAATGGCTAGATGCACTGCTAAAACAGTACGAAACTTACCGGTCTCATAAAGAGACACGTCAGGACCCGCATCCACCTAGGTGGACACTTCGTGTTGGATCTGTGTACCCAAACCCACGGACCAGAGACAAATTAATTGACCCTGTCTAGATACTACCCCAGCAACGGTACTCACCGGGCAGCAAGAACGGAAAGCCTCGGACTGGACTGGACTGCTACGACGACGGACGGACGAACTTCGGACTTCAGTTACAGGTGGGCCTCCGGATACCTCGGACCTTGGACTCTCGGCTTGGGCTCTGGTCGGGACTCGCCGCGTTCCTCCACCGCCTCGTCTGGACGCTGGACCGCAACCTCCGTCTCCTCCGTGGGCCTGAGGGATACTTGAAGCAGAAATATCTGCACATGGCCGGTATGGTTCCGTCACGGCTGCAGAGGATCAGGGGGCCTGCGTGGCTTCTCCGGCGCGTGGGGAAAGGGCAAGTCCCTATTCGGGCGCCATTATGTGGTAAATAAATAATTAATTACCGGTTCTATTTTTGACTGGATACAATATAAACAGATAGCTCAATAAATAAGAGTCAAGATACGAGGTAGCTGAAGTTGACAGGCTTTAATTAAGCATAAAAGGACAGGAACAGGACAGCCTGTACGGGAATGGGATGGCAGCTGCCGGGGGCAGGAATAGGCAATTGGGGGAACTTTTAATAACAGTGCACAATATTTATAGTTAAACAAATACATTACATTCAATACAGTAGGCGTAGCAGTAGGCGGAGTTTGTAGCAGTCGCGAAAGATAAGGCATAAAGTGGGTGTAACAAGAGGTGTATACAGGGCGTATACATAGACATGTGATGTAAACGTAACAGAATATGTCATAAATGGGGCGGAAACATGGAGGGGGCTACCTGAGCAGCTGGGACCTTTAACCTAGTGGTGCGCGCAAACTGACAATGACGTGTTACCAGGAGGACTGGGGGCTATGACTTCTGCGCTAGAAGAGGAGACGAAAGTCTGGAGTGTCAGAGCGACATGTACCCAGGCATATCTAGTATCTGGTGTTTAGAGTACATGTTGATAGAATCCAAAAGTTATCAGGGCAAAGGCTAACAGACATTAAGACTGGTGCATGCATAATTCTACATGTAGTGTGTGTGCGAGGAATATTCTATGAATATTAATACAGTATTTCTCTTACATGGAGACATAAAGGCTAGACCATGACAGAAACTATTGATGTGATTCAGTAGCTTAGGAATGCAGAGAAGGAGGGCTGGGCTGATAACTAGAAACATAACATACTCTTGGCAGACTGGGAGGCAGAGCCAGGCCGAGCCGGGCACTGCGAGGCATGAAAGTAAGCGAAGGGTCAGGGATACAGGTGGGGGCTGTATCGCTCCTCGGAGAGGGTTCAGGAGACAGGAGCTGAATCTGAGTCCGGGCCCTTTTGAGGCCTAGAAACGGGGATAATTCAATGAATTAACGTGCACACTGTAAAACGTGGCAACGTAGGATTACATAGGCCTGATATTCGTTGTATTCACGAGAACTGGAAACTGACATACTAGAGATGGACACAACTGTAATTGCGTCTTTAATCGATCAGAGGGGAATACATGCATATCGATCATGCACATATAACATAACATGGGGAACACGTAGGCACATATAACATGGCAAAATTTACTTTTCCACAGTTTAACTAGGACTGCAAAAAAATAGCGCAAACCGAGACAAAAGGCAGCCAAGCGCTACACACGGTCAAAGACCAACGTAAATTCAACAAGTAATAAGAGAGGTAGCAGGGTTGTGAAAAGTTAATGCTTTGTGATGTAGAGTTCCTTAAAGAGGTGGATCTTCAATTCTCCTAAATTAGAGCAGTTTGGGGTGGTCCTGATGGATACAGCATCGAATGGGTGATGTTCATGAGCCCGGGGCCTTTAGGGGAATCGGCAGACCAGCTTCCAAATGAATGCTAATAAGGTCATGACCAGAAATTCCACACTGCACTATGGAAGCCTTTACCAGGCTCTGGGCTAAAGCAGGGGTCTATCCTAGAACGAGCATCATGTGGATAAAAAGTGAAGGTACAAGTCCTTTCAATTGGATGAAGGAGGGTCCCAGGCTGGATCAAGGCCAAATCTTGTACTAAGTCCAACAGAAGGTGCCTATCTCCGGTATGATACGTATCTGATGGGCCTGACCTATCTAGGATGGGATCTACCGTTACATTTCAATCCACACCTATCAAGACCCTGTCCTGTGGAAAGATGGGAGAAGCCTTGTGAGGGGGAAAGAAAATCACTTTTGCATCCAGTAGGGCATAGATCGAACCCATTATTACAAATGCATCCCTAATTTTAAGTTTCACAAATTAATATCGACCCCTGGGTGAGCCCAGGAAAGCGGAACTTTGGGGGGAAGCATTTTATGAATGATTAGTGTTACCTCTTTTTAACTCGTTGGACCTTGCTAGGTGCCGGCACTCGTAGAGGGTGCTGCCCTGCTAGCATGAATGACTCAACCCACCCAGTCCCTACACAATTTATCACATTTGGCCGGAGTCAGATGCGACTTCTGTATGAGAGTTATATCTGGTCGTTTTCAACCTAGGAACATGAGCGTTTTTTAAATGTTTAATTTAGTGGGTGAGCACTTGAACATTGAGGAAGACAACGTGCAGCGGTTGGCACGGGTTGGTGGAATTTGCTTCCAAGGAGGTGGTTGTGAACAACTAATGGTCTATCCTTTGGGTTATGAGACATCCTTGGTGGCACGTCAGCTGGCTGTGTCTCCACTACCGTTAAGGTCAGAAGTTAACCAAATGAGTCAGACGAGGATCGAGTGCTGGGGACAAGAAAGTGGGTGGGTGGGGGTGGGATGGGGGGTTTGATTGTGCAATGCTCCAAAAATGAGTGTATATAAACCACGTCTGGCGTGGTGTACTTCCCACATGCATTTTCGACGGGCGACTCGCTGTGGAAGAACTTCATTCTTGAGAAAGAGTGGGCTTGGCAGCTTATTAAGGTCTGCCAAGTCATCCAAGAAAGACCTCGTCTCAACGATCTTTTAAGAACCCCATATTTATGTTGCCTCAATATACTCAATTGCCTTGGAACTGCACTTTACGCGACCTGGCCCTTACCGCGCTCAGTTTCCTGCACTAATATCAGTGAGACTTACTTTGTCTCTGCTTTACCTTTGTCTATTTGGACTGTGACTGAGCCATATACTTCGATTTTTGGTCTGGACCCCTATTGGTTGCATATTATTCTCCTGACTCTGCCCTGACGAAGCTCCCAAGGTGGGGAGCGAAACGCGTTGGCTGTCCTGTGCACCCCTAACAAATGAAAAAGCCTAATAAAAAGAAGAACTTATTTTCAAAATATCTGGCCTACTTGAATTACTTTATTACTGGTGCTGCCTCCACGCCTTTTTTCAAGCTTTATCTGGGAATCCAGTGAGACCGAACCACAGCAGGTCTTGGAGGTTTAACAGCACATGACACCGAATATTTATGGAATCGTTGAAGTAGAGGTGCTTATCGCTTGGTCCGCTGTGGTGCCTCGTTCCTATTACTTCCCACACACTCTAACTGTAATCGAGAGTGTAGGGCAGTGTGGTGGCAAGAAAAAAACACAGGAGGTGGGTAGCCCTGTACAGTACAGCAAATCTCTCAATCTGTGGAATGGAGGAAAGGGGCTAAGACTTGACCAACAGCAGTCGGGCCACCAAGTCTATTGCAGAACTATATGTAGATGTAGGTGCAATGATGAAACTTGTATAGAAAAGAATTCCAAAGGTGCAACACCAAAGCATGCGATGAGCATCACAAAAGTGAGGAGAGGCATTGTGACAGTGTAAGGAAGGTGGGGTGGATAACTCATAGGGATTTGTGGTAGAAGGACAATAAGAATAAGCTACAGGGAGTCAACTAGACAGAGAAGTGAAAACAATATCCCTTTTTCAACACCCCTGGACCGAAAAAGGAGACAAGAAAGAGAGTCCGCTCTGCCAGTGCAATCTTGACACCCCAAGTCCTCCAAACCTGAGAAGGTCACCTGTCAAAGTCGGCTGTTGTTCGACAGGGGCTCCAGGGTGGAAGATCAAAAATACAGTGTATTGACCATCCTTGGTCTTAAGGTGAAATCTAGCTTTGTTCCTTGCCATGGAGGGTTTCCATGCCCCATGGTTGCTGCTGTTTTCCCACTTCTGGCCTACTTGCTCCCATCTCCTTCATTCGGCATTGTCAGTATCTTGGTCTATAACCCAGTCCAATGGTACCACAGGGTGCAAATCTCAGTGCCCTTTGATATGCCCATGTTTGATTCCTCCTTGGCATTCATGAATGCTTGGATATTCTCTGGCTCCTCGAATTCCTGTGTACTGTCATTCAGTGTGACAATCATCGCTGGTTTCAGGAGGCCAGATTTAAGGTCCAGCTTCTGCAATCGTGCCTCGGAGGAAGAAATCTCTACCCCTTAGGCTTCATGTCAGGTGAGAAGTCTGTTGCAAATAAGTCAGAGGATTTTTTTAAGTTGATAAAGCCAGTGTTTCTTAGCCACTGATATGATCTGCCTAGCTTGTTTGATGGTGCAAGAAATGGAAGAGAATAAGCTTGAATAAAATCCCTTTAGTAGAGATCATCCGATTAATCTTCCCACTTGCATTTGTGACCAGACAGAGATGCCATTGCTTGTTTTGAATTCACTATTTTGCCCTCTTCCCACTACACTGCTGACCTAAGCTTCCAACCTATCTTTGCACCAATAACCTAGCACAATCTTTTACCTTTCACTCTTGGCATCTGAACTTGCAACTGGACCAACTTGCCAGTAACATTTAGTTCACAGAATACAGCTAAGTTTGTGCAGGCACATGTTTTCACTTGTCCCATGCCCCTTCACCCCTGCTTGAGTGAGAACCGTTGACCAAGGCTTTAAACATGCTTGCACAGGACGATTCAATCTCACTGTATTGATTAAATCGTTTCTGCTCTAGTTTTATGGCTGACGATTCAGCAGCACTCTAAATGGCATCACCACATAGTGAAACAGTCTTAACTTACTTTCCTCCATTAAGACTATGCACCTTGTACGGAATTATGCTATGGTACAGCAACATAACCTTACAACATACAGAAACGGATACAACCAGGGTCCACCTAAGTAGTGGCTGCCACCAGATGGGGGTGGTAGGGCAGGGTGGGAGTAATGTGATAAAAAAAAGAATTTACCTTAAACGGCTGGCCTCCGCCTCACTCCCGCCCTCGTCCTCTTAATCTTCCTGTCCCGGTCAGCGGCAGCAGGAAGCACCAAGACAGACAGGCTCCGCGAGCAGGGCCGGACTGGGAACCAAAACCGGCCCTGGCAAAGTGCTCGGCCACCCCCCTCCGGTGGGTTGGGGGTGCCGCCGAGCTCTTTGCCAGGGCCGGTTTTCGGCCGATTTTGTTACAGGGCAGATTTTGTAGCTATGCTGCAAAAACGGCCCTGTAACAATAAGGCCCCCCAGGGGCCAAACCCGGCCCGCACCCATGCGGCGCACCAGGGGATTGCCCGGTGCCCGCTACGGCCAGTCTGGCCCTGTCCGCGAGCCAATCACAATGCTGCAATGCAGCTCTGTGATTGGTCTGAGCGCCATGGATTGGTGCTTAAAAAGGAACAGGGAGCCTGTGCATGATCCTGACCAGGCTGTGTAATGCAGCCTGGTAGGAACATGCAAAGTGCGCATTAACTTTTTGGTCGGCTCAAGAGGGCCGGCCAAACAGTTCATGCACACTTAGGGAGGGTGCACCCCTCCTCCCCTGCTATAGCCAGCACCGCCCTGCCCCACCACTGACTGCAATAGAAAAAATAAAATGATAATTACAATATGATATTATAATTTCATCTTCCCTTTTGAGCTGTGGAATGATGCACCTCCGTCTTAGCAGAGGAGCCGCCACTGGTCCACCTGTTTCCAAAGGAAGATGCCAATCGCCTGTGATTGCACAGCTGCCCTACCCAAAGATGGGCCCTCCAGGTTCGATGTTCATGATAGTGAATTTTTTGGAACTTTACTTACTCTACGCTCTTTTCCTTCTCCTGGAATTCCGCTGCAGCAGAGGCTCATTATTCCCTAGGCCTCATATACTTTGGAGATCCTGCACCCCTTCTGCAAAATTTATTAAAGATTTTAAAACAAAGATGTTGTATTAATGAAGGGCAGCTGACATACATTACACCATTTGATGGTGCTTGATACTGGCTCTGCTGTGTTTAGGTCGAGCCTAGACACAGCATGTGCGGTCGCTTCAAGACATGCTGTATTCACTTTGTGGGTTTACAGCTCGCCCGTTGGCTTTTTATTCGTCTCTTCGATTTTTGTTCGAAAATGCTTGCTTTCTAGTGGTTAATCCTTCCTCTTTGGCCCTACCTCTTTGTGTTTTCCTTCCTTCGACCGTGCACTGGTTAATTATTATTAATATTACGCTTCAGTGTTTATGTGTTCATTAGGGGCCAATTTTTTTCTTTGATTACTGCTAGTGTCAAAGTTTGCCCGTCTTCGGTGGTTCAGTTTTGGCACCCGTCACTTATCTTCATATCCCATTCAAATACCGAGATGCTTGGGCAACTCCAGTCGTATTTTCTCTGACCCTTGTTTATATAATTTGAACTTGAGCAACCCAAAGGTGTTGGAGCGCTTTCCATAAGTGCAAGTTACATTACCCCAGGTGTCTTCAACCGACTCCCTTTGAGTAGCTAGTAGCATTATTTTGGGGGAAAAAGTAGTTAAATGTATATATTTTAACCCCTTGGCCGCCGCGGTATTTCCACCGCGGTTCTAGGGGGGAGGGGGGCCACACGGCACCGCCATGCTCGTGACGGAACCACTCCGTCACGAGCCGCGGTGGCGCTGTGCTTGTGACGGAGTGTTTTTAGTTCTGCTGGAAAGATCATTTAGTTTTCTGTGTAGGCCTGTTCATTATTTAGTGTAGCCCAGCAGCGCCACCTGTCTTACTCTGCCCAGAACCACGCTTGGGGACAATGTAGTTCTGTGCAGCAACAACTTGCTTGGGCTAGCCATTTTACTAGGGCCTGAGCAATTCTTTCCTCGCAGCAGCCGAGCACCAGAGTCTTGGTCAGGGGCAGTGGCTGTGGGGCTTGGGCTACGTCTGACAGCAGCCCCCAGGACACAGTCTGACTTCTGCCAGAGTCCTGCCGTCAGACTCCAGAGAACAGGATGGGCCTTCCTTCGAGCGAGTCCAAGGGACGTTATTGGGAAAGCTGTAGCTTTTCCAAAAAATGTTATTTAAAAAGCTGGATTTCATTTAAGCTTTATTTATGAGTAGAGCCGGCAGGGCGAGGCATGCTGATTTTTGTATTGGTCTTTGTAATCTTCATGCCTTAATAAGTCTTCAAAACAGAAAAGTGTAATGTTGTTACGTGTTATTACAGTTAGTGCACTTGCTAGGAAAAGATAATAAGCATTATTTATTTTGGTGTGCTTCATGGAATAGTAGCTGAAAGCCTAAAATAGAAAAGTTTAATGCTGTTCTGTGTTATTCTAATAACAGTTAGTGCACTTGCTAGGAAAGGATAATAAGCATTATTTTTTTTCCTATGACCCCAGCAAAAATACAATCCTTATTTATCTTTTCCTAGCAACGGCACTAACTGTTATTAGAATAACACCGAACAACATTACACTTTTCTATTTTAGACTTTTAGGTACTATCCTATAAATCAAATCAAAATAAATAATGTTTATTATCTTTCCCTAACTCGTGCACTAACTGTAACAACACGGAACAACATTACACATTTCCATTTTAGGCTTTCAGATCAAATGTAGGTGCAATTCCCAACATCGTGTTACTGTAATGTTGTTGAACCCACATCGTTTGAATCAAAACCATTAACAGTGTGAAGTAGTGTTATAGTCAGACCTGGAAGGCATTTTGTTTTTGTTACTCATATAAAAAAAACTTTAAATAAGGACAGGGAGTCACAATTATTATCCTAATAAGTACTTAAAAGACTTCCAAGAATTTAAGACATTTTCATGATTTAAGACAGTTTTAAAACTGCTTTAAGATGGGAAAGACAATTATAAACAGGTTTTTTTGCAGGATATAACCTATGCTAGGCCCTTTATTCTCATTAAATTCTGTAATATGTAACTTCAGACAGTAAGCCTGGTAGCGTAGGTGCAGATGAAATATGGTAAACATTTCAGTAAACTGATAAAATGCGGGTGACTTCAACAGAATTCCTACCTAAAAGTACCATATTGCACAGCATTAGAGGACTTCATGCAGTACCATATTGAAGTTAAGATTGATTTTCCTATTTGTCTTTTATTTGATATGCATTATTATTATTTTTCTGGTGACTGCGAATAACTGAAAGTTCTTGAAGCACTGTGACAAAAAATCTGGTCAAAATCATCATTGTTTCTAGCTAGGGAACTCTAAGTATTTGGATCAAACATAGTATCTGGCTCCAAGGAAATTAAACTTAAAGTCAACGAAGTTTGGTGTGGGGATCTCTGGGAACAATATACGAGTTGCTTGGCTTTTAGTAGCTCACAATGATTTTCACTGATCCTGAGTAGCTCTCACTACAAAAAAGGTTGGAGACACCTGTATTACATAATCAAATAGTAGGGAGGAGGATTTGAAGTCCATTCAGTTCCCCATTGCAAAGTCTAGTAATCAGAAAGGAGAATGGACACTTGTAGCTGTGAGACCAATGGTTGTGATTGAACACCCTCATAAACACTGGTGGTTGATTGCGGTGTATCTCTGTTTTCCGCCCCACACTCAGCGTTATGGCATAGTCATCGAGTGTTCAATAACGTGCTGTATGCCTGCCTTATCCAAGGCAACCTCTGGTCTGAATAGCAGTGTCTAGAAATTCGAGAGACACCTCCAGAGGGAAGGTAAAGGAAAGTGGTAAATAAGAAAAAGAAAAACTTAGTGCTCTTATTAAAAAACAATATTTCTCCAAACAGAATTTTTTTTATGAAAACAGGAGATGTATTGTTGGATAAAATTGTTGGATACCTTGGTCAATCAGGTTACTAGATTGCCCAGTATCGTTTAGTTAATGGTCGACATGTTTCAGCTCTCTATGGCCCAGCCGGGTCTGTAGAGCTTTCGTCAGGACAAAACAAGATAAAATACTCACACCATTTGTGTAGTTATCGATATAGTGTGTACCACTAGTCAACACTTTGTTAAGAACGTTATTAGGGTTCCTAAAGGCAAAAGAACATACAGAGAAAAGATATCATCTCTATTGTTGATATTCACATACAACAAAATACGGTCTTCTCAGTTTTTAATTGCAAAACTAACTTCATAATACGCTTCTGTTCAGGCATATTAAGCGTTGAAAAAATGGAGGAACAACTCGTGGGGACATACTGGGATTCAGCTTTTATTGGGGCGGTGTGTGTTACCGTTAAGCTACTGTGTCGGGCGTCAAGCAAACATATGGTGTAAGATGTAGCTGACAGTCCATACACTTTAACTCTGGGACGTGGAAGCAGCATTGTGTATGTTTGGTCAAAGGGTTACTATACATTGCCTAGCGAGTTAACAGCAACTGCAAAATTACTCGACATTTTTACGAAAAAAGTTGTGATCATTAAAATACGGTGCACCCGCTAGGTACATGTATTCCATGCAATATCGAAAGTATCAACCTATGATTGAGGGGTCATTGCTAAATTACATGGTGTTTTTACCAAAGCAAGTCAAAAGAGTCGGCGTTTTTTTAAAAAGAGATTACCTTGACCCAGATACTTGCTATCTTCCTCAGGGCGCGTGGAAAGGCAATATTTCCAAGCTGTAAATGAGTAACAACATAATTTCTCACTTGCGGATCACTTACTTTATAATGTTGTGGAGGGAAGTCAATCGTGACCGCCATTCTTACCCACATGTTACAGCATTCCCGACGTCTAGTGCTGGCTCTGCCCCTGGGTAGGCGGAGGCCGTTTCCTTTTCCTCTTTTGAAGTTACATGAATATGTGAGGAAGTAGAAAGAGGACTAGGGTTGTGTTAGATATGCACAGAGAAAGGACTAAGTAAAACAGCATCACCGTAGTGTTTATAAATACTGTTATTAAATACTTCATTACTGTCTCCACTGTGCTTGGTGTGTCTAGAATATACTTTAAGTATTTTACAGTGGGTATTCATGTATGTGGTATTCATATCGTAATCTAATTGGAACAAAAGATAGCGATATACTGAAACAGCAGTCGAGTGCATCAAGTTGTCTTATTGTCTAGACTACATCATGGTGTCTTATTGTATATTATTGTGAGAACTGATGCCACGGTATATCATCGTTTAAACCTGTGATATGGGTTTGGAGGCGGTTCACCCACCTCTGTTCTTTTTCGAAAAGTATTTTCTCAGCGTTCAGCGCTTTATTATTTAACATCTCTAGCACTGTCCATCTCAATTCTTCACAGGTGTGACCTACTTCTACAAAGTGACTGCACAGTTTGGTAGTATTCTTCTTAAGCCTGATGTTGCTTTTGTGCTCTCCTATTCTTAACTTGACTTTTCTGCAAGTCATGCCCACATACTTCTTCTGGCATGGACAGCTCACTAGGTATACCACATGGGTCGAATTACAGTTTGTGTGCTGTCTTTGGGTCCACAGAAGCGTTTCTGTCAATTGTATTGTCTTGGTAGTATCCGTAAGTTTGCACACTACACAGGTTCCACAGGGGTAGTGTCCAGTGATTGGCAGCATGTTGACATTTCTGTCCATTATGGTCACTGTTCTCTTTTGTGGCCGTGTGTGTACTAAAGTGTCTTTAAAGTTCTTTGTACGTTTGTTGGCGAACCTCGGTTTTGGCCAATTGAACTTGCCAGATGTAATCATTCCCCAGTTTTTCATGACAAGTTTTTGGACCTCATAGGTTGCTGGGCAATAGGTTGTCACACATGTAGTTAGGTCCTTTATAGGTTCTTTGTGGTGGCTCTGGAGGAGGCATTCTCTATGCTGGAATCTTGCTCGTTTTTGGCATTTGGAAACAGTAGCGGCCGTGTAGTCTCTCGCTCGTAGTTTTTGACTGAGTTCTTGCGCTTGTAATTTGTCTTTGGCAGTGAATAAAAATAAGGTGTCCTCGTTTCTTTTGGTGTTAGTATATCTGCCTCCATGAAACGAGGACACCTTATTTTTATTCACTGCCAAAGACTCATAAAAACAAATTCCCCCCTCCAGGCCGACCAATAGTCTCGGGGATTGGCTCGATACTAGAGCCGTTATCCAAGTTTGCAGACGAGTACCTAAAACCACTGGTTCAGAAAACACCTACGTATCTCAAAGACACGCGTGATCTCCTTGTCCAAATTGTGGGAAAAGAATTCAACTCTGAGACCATGCTACTTGTAGGGTTAGATGTTGAATCTTTATACACGAGCCTCCCCCAAGAGGACATTTTACAAATGTTAGAAGATCTTCTTTACATGGAAAATTGGACCTACAACACACCAAGACATTTTATTTTGGAATGCTGCCGGTTAGCCCTAAAAGAAAACTTTTTTGAATATGACGGTGATCTTTACCTGCAATGCCATGGGACATCCATGGGCAGTGCTTTTGCCCCTTCAGTAGCAGGACTCTACGTAAGTCATTTTGAAAATCAACATGTGCTCACTGACAGCAACCCGTACGTTTCCAGTATCTTATACTGGAAACGCTATATTGATGATGTCATAATGATATGGCAGACAGATAAGGACCTGACTGAATTCATACACTGGCTGAATGGAAGGGACAGATGGCTGAAATTTACCTTCACCTCGAATAACCAACGAATAGATTTCTTAGACCTGACCATCTTCTCTGAACAAGGGAAATTGGAAACTAAAACTTTCACGAAACCTACAGCCAAAAACAGTTTAGTGTCCTACAAGAGTTAACACCCCAAGCCGTTGCGAGATAACCTCCCCTACAGCCAATTCCTTAGGTTAAAGCGTAATTGCAGCAAAAACAGCGATTACAAATTACAAGCGCAAGAACTCAGTCAAAAACTACGAGCGAGAGACTACACGGCCGCTACTGTTTCCAAATGCCAAAAACAAGCAAGATTCCAGCATAGAGAATGCTTCCTCCAGAGCCACCACAAAGAACCTATAAAGGACCTACCTACATTTGTGACAACCTATTGGCCAGCAACCTATGAGGTCCAAAAACTTGTCAAGAAAAACTGGGGAATGATTACATCTGGCAAGTTCAATTGGCCAAAACCGAGGTTCGCCAACAAACGTACAAAGAACTTTAAAGACACTTTAGTACACACACGGCCACAAAAGAGAACAGTGACCATAATGGACAGAAATGTCAACATGCTGCCAATCACTGGACACTACCCCTGTGGAACCTGTGTAGTGTGCAAACTTACGGATACTAACAAGACAATACAATTGACAGAAACGCTTCTGTGGACCCAAAGACAGCACACAAACTGTAATTCGACCCATGTGGTATACCTAGTGAGCTGTCAATGCCAGAAGAAGTATGTGGGCATGACTTGCAGAAAAGTCAAGTTAAGAATAGGAGAGCACAAAAGCAACATCAGGCTTAAGAAGAATACTACCAAACTGTGCAGTCACTTTGTAGAAGTAGGTCACACCTGTGAAGAATTGAGATGGACAGTGCTAGAGATGTTAAATAATAAAGCGCTGAACGCTGAGAAAATACTTTTCGAAAAAGAACAGAGGTGGGTGAACCGTCTCCAAACCCATATCACAGGTTTAAACGATGATATACCGTGGCATCAGTTCTCACAATAATATACAATAAGACACCATGATGTAGTCTAGACAACAAGACAACTTGATGCACTCGACTGCTGTTTCAGTATATCGCTATCTTTTGTTCCAATTAGATTACGATATGAATACCACATACATGAATACCCACTGTAAAATACTTAAAGTATATTCTAGACACACCACGCACAGTGGAGACAGTAATGAAGTATTTAATAACAGTATTTATAAACACTACGGTGACGCTGTTTTACTTAGTCCTTTCTCTGTGCATATCTAACACAACCCTAGTCCTCTTTCTACTTCCTCACATATTCATGTAACTTCAAAAGAGGAAAAGGAAACGGCCTCTGCCTACCCAGGGGCAGAGCCAGCACTAGACGTCGGGAATGCTGTAACATGCGGGTAAGAATGGCGGTCACGATTGACTTCCCTCCACAACATTATAAAGTAAGTGATCCGCAAGTGAGAAATTATGTTGTTACTCATTTACAGCTCGGAAATATTGCCTTTCCACGCGCCCTGAGGAAGATAGCAAGTATCTGGGTCAAGGTAATCTCTTTTTAAAAAAACGCCGACTCTTTTGACTTGCTTTGGTAAAAACACCATGTAATTTAGCAATGACCCCTCAATCATAGGTTGATACTTTCGATATTGCATGGAATACATGTACCTAGCGGGTGCACCGTATTTTAATGATCACGACTTTTTTCGTAAAAATGTCGAGTAATTTTGCAGTTGCTGTTAACTCGCTAGGCAATGTATAGTAACCCTTTGACCAAACGTACACAATGCTGCTTCCACGTCCCAGAGTTAAAGTGTATGGACTGTCAGCTACATCTTACACCGTATGTTTGCTTGACGCCCGACACAGTAGCTTAACGGTAACACACACCGCCCCAATAAAAGCTGAATCCCAGTATGTCCCCACAAGATGTTCCTCCCTTTTTTCAACGCTTAATATGCCTGAACAGAAGCGTATTATGAAGTTAGTTTTGCAATTAAAAACTGAGTAGACCGTATTTTGTTGTATGTGAATATCAACAATAGAGATGATATCTTTTCTCTGTATGTTCTTTTGCCTTTAGGAACCCTAATAACGTTCTTAACAAAGTGTTGACTAGTGGTACACACTATATCGATAACTACACAAATGGTGTGAGTATTTTATCTTGTTTTGTCCTGACGAAAGCTCTACAGACCCGGCTGGGCCATGGAGAGCTGAAACATGTCGACCATTAACTAAACGATACTGGGCAATCTAGTAACCTGATTGACCAAGGTATCCAACAATTTTATCCAACAATACATCTCCTGTTTTCATTTAAAAATTTCTGTTTGGAGAAATATTATTTTTTAATAAGAGCACTAAGTTTTTCTTTTTCTTATTTACCACTTTCCTTTACCTTCCCTCTGGAGGTGTCTCTCGAATTTCTAGACACTGCTATTCAGACCAGAGGTTGCCTTGGATAAGGCAGGCATACAGCACGTTATTGAACACTCGATGACTATGCCATAACGCTGAGTGTGGGGCGGAAAACAGAGATACACCGCAATCAACCACCAGTGTTTATGAGGGTGTTCAATCACAACCATTGGACACCTGTATTACTCAATGTCAGTATAATTTTGGGGGACATTTTTACAGAGCACAAACTCGACAGACCCAAAGGTATGAAAGCACTTTACCAAAGTGCCAGTTACATTACACAAGGTCAGGTCAATTTTTTTATTTTTAGGTGTTCGGAGATTATGTGATGCTGATGCTTCCCTGTGTATTTCCCCACCATCTGGCGAATGGGAACACCGTTCGTCCCTCCAATCTGCTGCAATGTTGCTGAAAGCTTCCCGCTGCTTCTTCCAGTCGTCCTCCTCTTCCTCACAGAAATTTATGGAGGCTCCCCTAAGACTGTGAGACATTTTTTATTATATAATGTGAACTTGAGTGACCTGAAGGTGTTGGAGCACTTTACTTGAGCGCTAGTTACATTACACAAGGTCAGATTCATTTTTGGGGGAATTTTTATAGAGCGTGAACTCGACTAACCCAGCGAAATTGCAGCGCGTGACAAAAGTGCCACAGAAAGTCAGATTAATTTTGGGGGGCATTTTTATAGAACGTGAGCTCGACTGACCAGAAGGTAATTAAGTGCTTGACAAAAGTAACAGTTACATTAGAAACATCAGGTTAATTTTTTTGTTTTTAGGTGCACGGAGATTAGGTGATGTCAACGCCGACCCTGTTTACTCATTATCGCCCCTTTATCTGACACATGTGAGCATTTTGTTATTGTTGCTATGTCCAGTGATCCAATACCCAGAGGGCTGGGACAGAGGGCAGGGCTGGGGCTTGCTGGTAAACGGATCGCACGAGCAGTGTTTTGAATGGAAAACTCTGGAGAAGGCTGCCAGTTGAATATAGGGTTGAGAGATTAGGGATGGGACATCTTCACCATTGAAAAGTACTTCACTGCTTTTTTCATAGGCTGTTCAATACTCTAGTGATGCAGTCGCACACAGAATGTTATAGTGCTGTTGACATGCATCGAGGCACTTGTTTTTCTGTCTGTGCATTATAAAGCCTTGCAATGTGTCCATAAATGTTTCCTGGGGCAAGCATGTATTCGTGAATCAGACTTCATGATGCAGTGTGCAGTAACTGTATAGCTTTTCAATCCCTGGTGGCACAACAACCAGGATAATGTGCTGCATGGCTAAACACTTGTAAGGTCCCGAAGGTGAGACGCTATGCCAATGCTTGTTTTCCTTTTCCTACATAACATTCGTTTAAACCACTGAATCAGGTCTTTGTCCTGTGAAATGCCTCGGCTGAAGCTGTTTTCCTGACCGCCGAGAAAAGCGTCCGACGCACCAGGAGGCAACACAAGTAAGAGGGGAGAGGGGTTGGCCTAACGGCTAAGGCGCTCGACCTCGGGCCTGGGGATCTGGGTTCGAGTCTCGGTAACGACGCCAAAAACCTCCTGTGATTCTGGGCAAATCACTTAATCTCCCCGTGCCTAAAATGAAAGTGTGTCCTCGTGTAACGTAACTGGTGCTATGTAAAGCGCTGTGATACCTGATTCAGTTCGGGTCTAGTTCGCGCTATATAAAACTCTGCAAAAAAAAACAAAACGGAGGAAGCAGGGCCGGACTGACCGTTCTGCCGTTTTAGCATTTGCCCTGAAGGCTGCAGACAAGTGGGCTCCATCCAGAGCTGCGTGGTCTGCCATGAGCCAGCCATGCCCCACAGCCCCATTCTGGTTGCAGCCTCCTGCAGAGTGAGACAGGTTTGAACATTTTTGCCAGGGCTGATTTTGGTTTCCAGTCTGACACTGGGAAGTGTGGAGCAGAAGGGTCTGTTTGGAAAGGGTGCTCAGACAATAAGATTAACAACAGGGAGGACACACAGTGAAGCTTAGCTGACGGGGAAGGGAGCTCTCTGGGGTGATAACAGAATTAAGAACGTAGGAAGAGAAGGGTAACCTATTATCCTTTCTTACCCTTATAACAGACTATTACTCAGTGGTGCTCTCTTTATGGGCTTTTGGCTCGTGCTGATTGATGAGGTGTGTATACACCGCAAGTTTCATTGCCCGCCCAAACACTCCATAATGTTACATTGCATTTAACTGAAAGAATGCCGTGTCTGTGCTACATCGAAGCAGCACAATGTGCAAATAAGACCTAAAAGAAACAGAGGGTGCTCCGGGGAAGACAGCTATGGCTATAAAAGAGCCTACCCGTTGTTTGGCTAGGACTGAAAACCTGTATTCCCATACAACAGATTCATGGTCTTGACATCCAAGAACACTGCAGCCACATTTACTTCAGGGCTAAGTTGTGATACACTGCCCAAGAACTTCTGAAGATTAAGAGTGATTGGCCCCCTAGGGATGAAGCTTGATTGTTTTGGAAGAACCATGCTTGACACGAATGGGGGTGATAGGATCCCAATGGATTTTGGCTAAGATCTTGATGACTGTATTGAGTTAATAAAGAGGCCTCCACTAAGAGCAGGGGACCACAAATCTTTTGCGGTAAACTATCACATTTTCAAGCTTAGCTAGACTATGTTGAATAGATTTCGGGTTCCGAGCTTGAAACACTGACGCCTCGGACACAAGTAAGAAGCTGCTGAGGTAAGGAAACATGGCGGCCGTAGGCTAACGCGGCTCGCACGTCGGCAGTCTCCTGAGACCTTTGCTGCTACCGAGCGATGTCTGTAATTGACGGAAACTGAGCGTGGTTTCTGATTCTCTTTCCCGTTGTTTTGGAAAAACGTGTTTTTGTACTGAATTCACCATAGCGTCGTGAACGCATACACCAGATCAGAGGCTGACGTGGCTTGCCTCCTGAAGACCCTCGTTGTTACCTGCTCTTTGGAAGCTGCTGCTTCCCTGCATTAACTCACCGAGCGGCGGTTGGAGCGCTGAGAACGTTGAGAACGCTGCACTCCCGTGCACTCCCGTGAATGTGCCCACCATCTGCGAAATCGATCTCCACCTCTCTCCCACTTTGGGGGCGGGCAGCCGTGGAGATCAGACGCGGCCGGGTGGCCGCTGCTCGGAGCACGCACACGGCGGCTGCTGCAGTGACCAGCGGGCGGAAAGGGGAAAACTCCTTGAAGGCGCTGTTGGTTGCTGAAGGAGAGCGAGATGAAGCGAAGGCTGTAGCAGAGAGCGCTACAACGGAGAAGGAGAAGGAGAGCTACGAGCTAAGTATACAAAGCTTGGAGGGCCACGAAACAAGTAAGGTCTTTACTTTATTTAAAAAGGGTGCAGAGGCAGAGGCGAACAGTTTGTTGTGCAATTCCCCACCACACCCGCAAATAAGAGTGACTAGAAGTAAAACCAAAAATAAAGGGAAAGTGGTAGGTTTGGAGGGGGATAAACTACCATACCCAGAAGGCACTTGGGGTGAGCTTCAAAAGAAGGTGCGGACAAAAAAGAAAATAGATATAACAAAGGAAATACATACCACCCAAAGCAAATCCCAAAGTAAGAATAAGAAAAAAAAAGCAAAAGCCCCTGGAGATATAACCCCCTCCTTGAGAACATACTTTAAGGCCCTACCACAAGTGCTGCGGATTACGCAGGACATGGCTGCAGCTCTGGAAAACACTAGCTTAATGCAGGAAGATCAACAAACTGAACCTGCTCCAGGATTAAGTGCACCTTTTGGTATTTCACCAGAAGTGGTGACATTGGAAACATTTGATACATCTACTAGGCCAGAAGTGAACGATGCGCCGTTAATAAGAACACACACAGTGAGTCCTAGCGATAATCCTCTCCCTGACCAATTAAAGAAAACCGCAGGAAAAGAGGTCCTGGGAGTTGTAGCAGGTAAGGAGAAAATAGTAACTCCCCACAATTCAGACCCGGCTTTTGGCAACGCACTTGAGGCAATAGTATCCTCTATTGCAGCAATGAGGGAAGAGATAAGGCAAGACTTTGTGGTCTCTAAAGCTAACCAGGCTGAGATAAGGGTAACATGTGAGGAGTTGAGTCAAAAGGTTGACAGTCTTGGCGGAAGAACGGAAATGCTGGAAAATTCGGTAAGCGTCTTGACTGCAAACCTGGAATCAGTAAGCTCCAAAGTACGTACTCTCCAAGGGGAAGGTGAAAATATGAGAGAAAGGATCGAAGTCTTGGAAAATTATTCCAGACGTAACAACATTCGTCTCCTAAAAATTCCAGAGGGGAAAGAAGGAAGCGATCTGAAATCTTTCATAGTACAGCTACTGAAAAGTTCGCTTACATTGGAAGAATCAGTCGAGGTGCTTGATAGAGATATTCAGCGAATCCACAGAGATCCGTTTCGTCTAAATACAGCAAGAACTAAACCAAGGAAAATTGTAGTTAACTTTTTGACCTATACCCTTAAAGAAAAAATTTTGAACCTTGCCTTGAAAGCAGGCACTATGAAAGGCCCTGATTTCTCGTTTGAAATACGATCGGACTTATCCAAAACCACACTGGATAGGCAGTGGGAGCTCGGAAGACGCATGGACTCCTTTAGATCACTTGGGGCAACAGTACAAATGAGATTTCCTGCATTCCTCAAAGTCATGTATAATAATAAGATGCACAATGTTAGGTCTGTACATGACGCTGACGATCTGTTAAATTCTATAAAAGACCACGCTCAAGCTCAGGCTCTGGTTCATAAATAAATAAGTCAATATAGTTAATCTCTGAATAAAAAAAAAAAAAGAAGGGGGAAATCAAGTCAAATAACTAAAAGCAATAAATGACTAAAACAAATTAAATTGGATGTTTATCTTCTAATAGGTTATTTAGAGGATTTTAGAGGGTGAAATTCACCCAAAAAAAAAAAAAAAATTGTTTTTTTTAAAGTAAAATACATACATATATATATATATATATATATATATATATATATATATATATATATATATATATATATATATATATATATATATATATATATATGTGATATTGAAGTCATCTATAGATCATACTTTGATTTAAACCTTATTGATCCAAACCACACTTTATCTCTAGTAATAAAACCACAGCCTCTTATTTTTCTTGTCTCTTTTTGTTTATTCAAGAGAGGCAACAGCGAAGAGTTAAGGGAGACCGCGGAGCGGCGTATATCTGGCTCAACATCAAGCCAGAAGAAATAAGGGAGGGTTTCCAAGGGGGTGGGGGGGAGGGTTGAGGGGGAAAAAAACAAAAAGTCCTTATTTGAAAAGTCATGTTGATATTCCAACCATAACTTATATTTTCAATCAAATATTTGACACGCTTAAAACAAAAATAATAAATACAAAAAACTTAAAGAAAATAATGGAAGAAAGATGCCATAAAAGAAACAAAATAAAATATGACAACAGTTAATTTTATCTCCTGGAACGTAAATGGCCTGCGCGTGAGAGGGAGAAGAGAGCACATTTTTCAATATTTAAGGGACTCACAGGCGCAGGCCATCGCGTTGCAGGAAACACACCTTCTTAAGTCAGAGGCGGATAATATGATGAAAAAACAAAGGTGGATAGATAAATTCTGTTCCACAGACCATAATGCAAGTATAAGAGGGGTAATATTTATATTAAAAAAATCAGCAAAAGCGCAAATACAAGAATATAAAGAAGATAATACAGGGAGGTGGCTAATAGTTAGAGTCTCTCTTGATGGTCAAATGAGGACACTGATAGGTTATTATGGCCCTAACTCAGATGATCCATCACACTTGGACGCTGTAAGAGAGCAATTAATATCAGTCCAGGAACCAATAATTTGGATGGGAGACTTTAATATTGTTTTAGACCCTAAACTAGACAAATCAACTAAATCTAGAATCTCTAGTTCTGTTAGATCTAGAGACACTCTTAAAAACATCATGACACAACTGGGTCTGGCGGATTTATGGAGAGAACGCGCCGGCAATAAACCAGGTGTGTCTCTGAGAAACAGCCGATTCAAACATAAATCTAGAATCGACTATGTCTTTTTTAGTTATTGTCTAAACGATATAGTAGAATCGATTGATTATATACCATCACACCTCTCAGATCATTCTGCAATAAAATTCACTTTAAAATCTAGCATTTTGGTTAACCACCCGTCTTGGTCTTTTGACCGGACATTGTTGCTTGAGGATGAAGAAGTCACTTTTCTGTCAATCGAATCTTTAGTCTTCTTTGATATAAATAAAGACTCCGCAGGTCCAACAGCTGTCTGGGAAACTTTTAAAGCCTTTCTAAGGGGGCAGATCACTAACAGAGCCTCTTATAGGCGGAGAATATATATTCAGAAAATAAAAAACCTAGAACAGGAAATGAAACTTTTGGAATCTAAGATCGATCCGTCTCTAGCAACATCGGATGATCATGAAAAAATGGCTGAATTGAAATCTCAATTAGAAAACATTCTACAGGAAAGAATAAATCAAAGATGGGAAGTGAGTAAATCCTCTCAATTTGAATTTGGAGAAGCTGCAGGGAAGGTACTAGCGTGGAAAATAAGAGCGGAAAAAAACTCAATTACATCAGAGAAATTAAGGTACCTGGAGAAGCAGAAACAAGATCCACTAGCTCAGAGATAGGGAGAGCTTTCTTTGATTTTTTTGAGGAGATTTATAAAGAGAATCTCCCTAATGATCAGCAAGCAAGGGATAGTTGGCTAGAAGCCATAAATCTTCCAGCTTTATCAATAAGCCAGAGCAACCTTTTGGAGGTCGAAATCACTGAAGACGAGGTCAAGAAAGCAATTCGCCACTCTAAAAAAGGAAAGGCGGCTGGTCCGGATGGTCTGCCTGGAGAAATCTATAGAACTCTTGAAGATATAGTAGCCCCAGTGCTTACGACACTTTTTAATGGCATATTGATACAAGGGAAGCAGCCCCCAAAAACCTGGGGAGAAGCCACAATCGTGCTCATCCCGAAACCAGGGAAATCAACACTGGACTGTGGGTCATACAGACCAATATCATTACTTAATAACGATTATAAACTTTTCACAACTATAATGTCTACAAGACTGGCTAGCGTCATTGGAAAGATCGTTCATTCTGACCAAAAAGGTTTTATCAAAGGCAGACAACTAGCGGAGCTTACATATGAAGCTGTGGGAGCTATAGATATTGCTACGGCTTTCTCTCTACCACTGGCCACATTAACCCTGGACGCAACTAAAGCGTTTGATAGGGTTAACTGGCTATATCTTAGCGATGTATTGAAAAAATTCTACTTTGGGGAGAATTTTTGCAGGATAATTAAACAGCTATATAGCACTGCTTCTGCCAGGTTATTGGTTAATGGATGCTTAACCGAACCATTTGATATAACTAGAGGCACAAGACAGGGCTGCCCGCTTTCCCCTCTCTTATTTAATCTATACATTGAGCCGTTCGCTCAGCTTTTAAGGGATGAGGCTAATATTCCATCTTTTAGCTTTGGAGAGTGGGAAAGATGGGTAGCAATGTATGCAGATGACATTATGATTTTCACATCAGACCCAGCTAGAGCATACCCAGTTGTCATCCATCAGGCAGAAAAATTTGGACGAATATCGGGATATGACATCAATTCTAGTAAAAGTGAGATAATGGTTTGGAACACACCCAATATCCAGCTGGGGGCAAAAATATCTACATCGATGCGCTATTTGGGAATTAGAATAACTCAAGAAGTGGCAAGTATTGGGCAAACTAATTTGGAAAGGATACACACTGAGACCAAAAAACTTTTAAAATCTTGGTCACATCTACCACTTACAACTATAGGCAGGGTGAACCTGGTTAAAATGTGTATCCTCCCAAAATTCACCTTTATTTTCAACTCTATTCCTATTACCTTCGACTCAAAAACGATTAAAAAATCACAAAGAGAAATAAACTCTTTCATATGGAACTACAAAACCACAAGAATTGCGTGGAAAAAGTTAAGGAGAAGGAGAGAGAAAGGAGGCCTTGCATTGCCAGATCTATTGTATTATTCATGGGCATTCCAGCTATCACACTCAAGAATGCTTTTGAAGATGCCATCTAATCTTGCAACTGACTCCATGTATAAGGCTATGTTAATCGGGGCTGATCTAACATCGGATAGTTTCATGTTTAAATTTGGATGTCAGAAATACTTCAAAAACATCAAATTAAAAATCGTACAATCATGGGCAAAAAATTGGTACAACATCAGAAGGAAACTGGGTCTCTCATATTATTCCAACTACGCCCCCATTTGGGATTCACCAGGACTGCCACTCTGTCTGAGGGATAGTCTTTCCACCATAATAGAACAAACAGGCATTATAAGATGGGGTCAATTACTTAAAGAAGGCAACCTTATAGATTGGGATGAGTTACACAAATTGGTTGGTGTAGGGTTGTCAAGATTTAAATATATTCAACTAAATAGTTGGGTGAGATCTCAGACTCGTACTGATGTGAACCTAGGGAAAACAAGCTTAACAGAACAAAAACTGGTGGAAAGAGCTATGGGGGGAAAGGAGGTAACTACCTGGTATTGGCAGTTGTTGGAGGAAATTGATGGGGAATTCCAACTCCCAGATGATCTATGGGGAACGGCAATTGGTACCCCATGTGAGGAAAGATGGCAAAACTCTTTTACTTTACTATACAAAACAGTAAAGCCTTCATGGCTAAGACGAAACCATCTATTCTCTGCACATCGTGCATATATAACCCCACTGAAACTATCTAAATTTTTACCAAATAAAAAATGTAACATATGCAACTGGCCAGGGGCCTGTGACATACATATGTTTTTTGAATGTCCAGACATCCAAAAATTCTGGATTGATGTGAAGGAAACGTTAAACTCTATCCTAAACACATCTCTAGAAATAACCCTTTCTCTCGTCATTTTTGGATTGGAAGATAACATCAAAGGACTGGCAAGGTCCTTTCTCTTCTACGCAATTTTACTGGCGAGAAGACAAATTTGTATAAATTGGGTAGAGAAAACACCCCCATTACACGCTCGGTGGCTTTCCTCCTTATACGAAACATCTAAAATGGACCTAAAAAGAACAAATAGTAAGAGGCACATGGCTTTTTGGAACCTTCTAATTAATTGGAGATAAACCCGGGTTTTTTTTTTCCCCCCGGGTCCAATGATTATGCCTCTTATACTCCTGGACCAGGGCCAGTCAAGTCGTGATAAAGGTCCTACAGGTTGAAATATACCTAGATCGAGTCAAAAGTAACTATAATTCTTCTTATGGGACATCTCTACTACCAAGATATCAAATCACGTCTACAAGCCGTGCAAGGTGGTTGGTATGCTCCTTATTGAAGAAAAGGCAAATGAGGAAAAAAAAAAAAAAAAAAAAAAACACTGACGCCTCACATAAAGATAATAAAAGCTTTCCAGACCGTCTCAACCCATTCACCAGACCCTATATTGTTTTTACAGTATTTTATAGTAGCGGACCTGCTCTCAACTTTAAAAACCATATGTAACAATGCATCAGAGATTAATCTCCAAGTGTAACTAGACAGGTGTCGATCAGGTATGTTACATAATAAAAAAATATCGTAAGTGATCTAAGTATGTGCCGGCAAGGTGTACACAGGACTTCACATGTGAAGTGGCGTCCCTATAGTAGGACCAACTCAATATGAGAAAATGGTTATGGACCATAGAGTAACATGTGAAATCTGAGCTGTTCGGATTTCTATGCCTCCTTGTATCTAGTAGATGTTCTTGCGCCATAATGGTGTCGATTACCCTGGCCGCAGGGAAGGGTCTCATAAGGGTGCTACCAGAACTGTCAAATTCGGAGTTAGGTGCACAATTAAAATGTCCTCCCGCATCAACGTATCACATGATTGCTTAGTTACATGATTTTGCACGTCCCTGAAAAACATAGTTAGGGCCCTATTCGTTCACGAATATCACTTGGTTACCCACTAAGGAACACAGCTATAATAAACATTCATGGATTGAGACCATGCACTGCATCCCAATACCTATAATTAGGGAGTTTAGAAATGATTGGCCTTGGAGGGGTGAAGGGACAGGTCTCGGGCAGAGATCGAAGCTCTCACTCCACCATAAACATGGCAGAAACAGTGTCTCTACTCTGCATGTCCACAAGCAAGGCACATACAGTGATTATTTTCTGGCACTAGCCCAATTATTCCATGGAAGATGAGGGAGATAGTCAGAATGACTTGCAAATGGTACATGTCACTTATAGGATGGCAAGAGAAGTACAGGGTCCATGCAGTGACTGCGACAGATAGAAACACAAAGGTGACCCTTTTCTTGCCAATAGGTCAAACTGTCAAAGAAAAGGAAGTAGTGTACCCTTGCGTTGAAGGGCAGGGAACCAGGGCTTAGAAGTCTTGTGCCAATGACAAATGCGCAGCCCATGTTCTCGTCGATCACAACGGTTGGGCAATTCAGACTCTGACATGGATCTTGTGAGAATTTGTCCGAGGTGGGTTTATCGGAGTATCACAGGGAATCTTTTTTTGGAGCGAGAAATGTGTCTCCTTCCTTGCATGATAAGTTGTAAAGTTGACATTCCTTAAAAAAACAGACTTGTACTTAGCAACACCAGTAGTGACAACACCAGCAACAAACCAAAACTGTTACGCCATTGCCAAAGCTGCTTTAATACTCCTGTAATAATTTGGGCCTAGGTGTATCAAGCCGTTTGCGAATCGCAAAGGCCGAAATTCGCAGAATTTCGGCCTTTGCGAATCGCAAACGGTGTATTTGCATGTTTTGGTATGCATCAAAATTTCGCAATTTAAGGAATCTCAAAAATTTGCGATTCCTTATTTTACCATAGCATTTAAGGAATTGCAATTTTGCGATTCCTTAAATGCTATGTATGTATCATTTTTGAATTGCGATTTTTGGTTAAGAAATCGCAAATTACCACCAACTTGTAGTTAATGGTAATCTGCGAATTCTTTAAAAAATGCACAATTTGGCATTTTTTAAGGTGGCATGTGACGCACACACATGCCCATAGGGCATGTATGGGCGCCATATGCACACACATGTACATTTCAGAGGTGCAGCAGGGTGTCCTTGAGACACCCCTGCACCCTTGAAATTATTCTCAATTTGCGATTAGCAAATTGCGAATCGCAAATTGAGATTAATTTCACAATCATTCCTATGGGCCAGGAGGCCCATAGGAATGCATGGGAAATTATTCCTTAATTGCGAATTCGCAATTTGCGAATTCGCAAATAAGGAAGATTAAGAAATCGCAAAAAAAAAGCGATTTGCTACATACATTCCATTTTGCGATTTCTAAATAGCGATTCCTTAAAAATCGCTATTTAGAAATCGCAAAATTGAATGTTGATACATCTGCACCTTAGTTTAGAAATATACAGATCGGCTTTTGTAAGGAGGTGGTGATCTTCAACTTGTTCCATAGGTAATCTAAACTCTTCCTTGGCAGCAAGGCTTCAAATATATTTCCAAGGCGTATCTACCATTTTCGAGTTTCACAGATTCCCTACTAGAAGCTATATATTTTTTGGGCCGTTTTGTATAGACCTAACTAGCCTTGAAGGTATTGGAGCACTTTACATGAGCATTGGTAAAATTACACAAGGTCAGAATTGTTTCTTAGGCACGAGGAGATTAAGTGATTTACCCACAATCAGCGGATCGAACCTGGTTTCCTTGTTCCAAAATGAGCAGCTCTTGCCCTTACGCCACATCCTCGGACTTTGTAGCCATTTAATATTTGGTATTGTTGGAACCCCGTCATGAATCTGACTAAACCTCCGGTTCCTCGACTCATCTAGCGGTGGGGTAACCGTTGAGTTTCCAACAGCTGAGCCTCAGATGTTTTTCACATCTGAAACATCTGACCAGCAGCCCATCTACCAGAGGGTCGCCAGCTCAACGCTTCTGAAGGCCTCCCTATTAAGGCCTGGCTTCTGACACATATCTTCTTGCCTGGGAACACTGTGCGAGGCAGTGCGGTCGGATGGAGGAGGAATGACCAATACCAAACTGGTACAGAAACAAAACTTTCCAGTGAGTTGAGGCCATTGATTCCTCTGCCAGGTGGAAAGAAGTAAGTGTCACCTCACTGCCAGGTAAAGTAAGAACATATTTTGAGTCCAACTCACAGGTTTGTAGAGAGAAATGACTACGAGGCCCAACTAACATGACCATCAAAAGGTGGCTTAAAACAAGTAAAAAGTAATTATTCATTCATCCCCTGCAATTAAGGCAGATATTGATTTGCGTATATCCATGGTCCACTGCCCACCCAGCTAAACTCTCCCAACCTGAAATGATATAACAGAATGTTATCACAAATCAAAGAAGACATGTCCACAGTTTTGTGGCTCATCTGATTACCATTACTACTTTGGACTTCTCTGAGATGAAATGAAAAAAGAAACATTGCTTGCGTTCATGGAAAGGGGTCATAGGGAACGATATACAAAGTGCAGTTTAGGAAAAAACAAGATTGTGCAAAATGCACACTGACTAATTTTTGATCTGCAGTTCATTTTGTGATTCAATGGATGCATTAATCAATGACATCACAAAATAAATATTCGCAGAAGATTGGTAAACCACCTACATTACAGATATTAATGATGCTGGGCCCTTTGTTAATGACTTTCTATGTAAGGATGAAGAGCTGCAAGGGATGGCAGACGTCCATATCTTCAAAAACAACAGATAAGACATGGAGCTTTCAGTGGTGCACTGCGCGACTCTCTGCTCCCTCAAAGGTAACTCATGGTTCACAAGAGGAAGCTGACACGGAGTGACAGGTTCCACTTTGGGAATCCACTACCACCCCAGGTCAGTTGCAATTGTAACTGCGGTCTCAAACCGCTGATGTATACATTTGTTCCTTTTTCAAGCCCTGTGCTATTTATGAGTCAGAAAGGGTCGTAAAAGTCATTTAGCAAATCAGAAAGATTTTTCCAACTGGCAAAATGGCTTTTGCACACTGCAAGACTGCATTTTTGCTCATTAAGTGAGTTATTTGTTGAAATGCAGGCTTTACAACTTGAACCCACCTTTGTACGTACATATGGCCTTCGATTCATTATCTCTTCAACTACAAAAATTCTTCGACAAACAACTCTCCCTAATGCTCTGGAGCTGTGCTATTGAAACAGACATACCCAGTCACAAACTGGGTATGGCACTGGACATGGTCACAGGTCAGAGAGATCATGCCTTTGATGAGCTAGGCAGGTGGTTGTAGGGGAAAAAGCTTCCAGGCTTCCATACGGGGTAGCAATTATGAGTACTAAGATGACAATCGGGCTCTATATGTGAGAGCAATAGTTAACCCCTTGCGTGCGCATGATGGAACCACGCCGTCATGAGCCACGGGCGGTGTGTGCTCATGACGCCGTGGTACCGTCATGCGGCTGCCGCTCCGCCTACATGGCATTAATTCCCTGCCTGTGCGGGTGAATTAATGAACGGACGAGGCAGTGACGGAACCACGCCGTCATGAGCACACGCCGCCCATGACTCATGACGGCGTGGTTCCGTCACGAGCACAGCAGTGCCGCGCTCAACCCCCACAACCCCGCGTCGCAGAGAAATTCGCGCCACGGCAAAGGGGTTAATACTGAGATTTCAATAGTGATCAATGTGCACGGAGTACATTTTAGAGAGTGGTATGGCAATAGAGCTAGCTAAGTGAAGCAACAAAATATACCTCATTAGTTGTTTTACTTGTTTTTAACGCTATTTTTTTTATTTAGCTATGTAGACTTTTTACTACTTCAAGTTTTTTCTCTCATACTTACCTTTCTCATTTTCCATTTTTATCTTTTCTTACTTACTTTCAGTACTCATTTTTTTCTCTTCAGTTGCCTTTTTTCTTTTTCACCATGTCCTACCCTCTCTCTTTTATTTTGGTTAGTTGTCCATTTTTTTCTTATAAAGGAGGACATCCAGGTGCCCATCTTTCTCCCTCTTCTCCCCTGCTTTCTTTTACATTGTTAATGTTTTCCTGATCCCCTTTTTGCGGATTATTTTTCCATTCTAGAATTCTTAAAAATGTTGACTCTTTCTTTTTATAGAAATGTCACTGTTGAAGTGCTGAACTGAGAAGTGACTAATTCGAAGTCTGATTAAAGAGAGCAGAATTAGTTTATATCATTTCTAGCCTAATTTTTCTGCATCCATGTTCACTTCCGAAAGAAGCAGTTGCTCGTCTCTCATGGTCGTTCTTTCCTTTTAGAACCAAGATCTAAGGGCCCTAAGGGCAAGACGTGCAAACCCTTCTTGCTGCCACAGACGCTGCCATTTGCAAAATCGGAGAGTGTGCAACTGCATAAGGGCCTTTTAGAATAGACAAACACACCATTTACTCATCCCAAGAGTTGGTGAAAGCTGACTTGCACAGGTAAAGCTGTCCTCATGAGACACTTTCCTCTTCAGAAATTCTGTCATGCAGGTTGGACCTAAGGACTACTGCACCCCCAAACCCATTCCACTCCGCATTGTGTCTTGAAACAGGAAACATGTTTTTGAAGTAGTGCCTGTTCCTTTAATGGAAATGGGATGCCTTTTTAAAAAATAAAAAATCTCCCTGTTTGGGAAAGAAATTAAAATCATTGAATGGATGTGTGCAATCGCTTGCAGGCCTTCATCTCTGCATTTGTTCTAAAACATGTTTACTGATTTGGGACAGCAATTGACGGGACAGAGGTCTGCAATCCTTTGCAGGACTCCATCTTGCCTTTCAAGGCCAATCAATGGTGGGTCCAGGGTTGGACTGGCCGCTAGGGCAATCAGGCACTGCATCAGTGTGTGTGTGTGTGTGTTTGTGTGTGTTTTTAGCAGTTGTGGGCCGTTTTTATGGCCAGGTGATTACCAGTGTTTCTGAAAATATCTTTAGCCACCCTCCCAATCAACTTCCTAACGCACAAGTTACTACTTGTGTAACGATATATCTGTAAGAGACATTAGTTAGTGATAGATTCCTTACCTTAGAATATCCCCAGGCGTCAGACTGGATCCGGAAAATTTTGCGTAGCAATACCCCTGCGCGCCGGCAGGCGTCGTCCGCGGCTCCGCGTCCGTCGTCGGCGTCGTTAGCGCCGGAATGACGTCGTCGGAGTACTTAGACGCCGCCCTCGCTCGCTGACGTCAGTTCTGATACACAGCTTTTCCGCGCCAGATACGCAGAGCCATGATAGAACCAACACTGGTGCCATGAAACTAGGGCCCTGAAAGGGGATGACCTTAACCCTAGATATCGGTTCGCAGAACGGGGAGGATGGGTGGGTCAGTAAGGAATCTATCACTAACTAATGTCTCTTACAGAAGTAGTAACTTGTGCATCTGAAACAGACACATTAGTGATAGATTCCTTACCTTAGAATAGATACCCCAGCAATACCAACCCTGGTGGTGGGTCTGTGAACCAATAATCACACCAGAAAGTCCTGGAGGACGAACGGCCAAACAAAGAGCCTGAGTAAGAAGACGGAGAGGACAGTTATGAAGTGGCTCGAATGGAGCACACATCAGAAAGGTAAGTACAAGGTTCAAGTCCCACTGAGGCATCACGAATGGAACAGGAGGGAACATGTGTGTGATGCTTTTCAAAAACCTATTTACAATGGGGGACTTGAACAAAGATGGCTGATCAGGTAGCCTTAAGAAGATGGAAAGGGCAAAAAGGTAGCTCTTGATAGTGCCCAGAGCAGAGCCCTGCTGGGCAAGAGAAAGAAGGAAGAGGAGAACCTCAGAAAGAGGTGCAGAGAGAGGATCCACAGCCTCTGCTGTGCACCATGCCACAAATCTGTTCCACCTGCAGGCGTATACCGACATTGTGGAGGGATGCCTGGCTGCCAGAATGACATTACAGACTTCAGGAGGCAAGTCAAATGGTCTCAACTGTCGCCGCTCAATCTCCAAGCTTATAGGTGGAGACTGGACAGGTTCGGGTGGAGGACCGTCCCCTGCTGCTGCGACAGAAGGTCCTCCTGAAGAGGCAGAAGAATAGGGGGATCGACAGACATGCTGAGTAGCTCTGGATACCAATATCTTCGCGCCCAGTCCGGAGCCACAAGGATAACCTGGGCCCGGTCGCGCCTGATCTTCTTCAGCACTCTGGGCAGAAGCGGTATAGGTGGAAAGGCGTACAACAGACCGCAACTCCCCTTGCGACGAAATGCGTCTCCGAGCGAGTGCCGCCTTGGAAATTCCAACGCGCAGAACTGATGACATTGCGCATTCTCTTCTGTGGCGAATAGATCTAACCAAGGCTCTCCCCACTGCTGAAAGAGGCCTTGCGCCACGTCCGAGTTCAGACGCCATTCGTGATCCATCATGCACCGACGGCTGAGTTCGTCCGCCCTGGCGTTCAGAGAACCTGCCAGGTGTTGAACCACCAGGGTCACGCCCTGATGTTCCAGCCACTGCCAGAGGCGCAGAGCCTCCTGGCAGAGGGTCCACGACCCCACCCCGCCCTGTTTGTTGCAGTACCACATGGCGGTGGTGTTGTCCGTGAACACCTGCACTACACTCCCCCGGACAGAGGGGAGGAATGCCTTCAGTGCAAGTCGGATCGCCCGCAGCTCCAAGAGGTTGATGTGGAGCTGGGACTCCGCCGGAGACCAGAGGCCTCTGATCTCCGCCTCTCCCATGGGGCCCCCCCAGCCCCGGAGGGACGCGACCGTCACAACTACGTGCTCCGGTTGGGGTAGGGAGAGGTATCTGCCGCCTACCCAATCGCGGTCCGTGAGCCACCACTGCAACTGTCTTGCAGTGCCCTCCGAGATCAAGACATGGTCGGACAAGTTGCCCTGATGCTGGGCCCACTGAAACTTCAGGTCCCACTGCAGAGCCCACATCCGCTACCGGGCGTGATGCATCAGAAGGATGCAGGAGGCCATCAGCCCCAGAAGCCGCAGAGTCAACCTGACCGAGCCTCGGGATGTAGGCTGAAAGACCGGAATCAGAGCCTGAATATCTCAAACCCGCTGTTCGGGAGGATAAACCCGAAACTGCGCCGAGTCTAGAACCGCTCCGATGAAGAGGAGCTTCTGAGAGGGACACAGGTGTGACTTCGGCACATTGATGGAGAACCCCAGCAAGTGCAGGAGGTCGGCCGTAGTCTGGAGGTGGCTGACGACTGTCTGGGGTGAGCCCGCCTTCAACAACCAGTCGTCGAGGTAGGGAAAGACTGAAACCCCTAACCTGCGCAGATGAGCTGCGACCACCGACATCACTTTCGTGAACACCCATGGGGCGCTGGTAAGGCCGAAGGGGAGCA
Source organism: Lissotriton helveticus (assembly GCF_964261635.1). Lineage (NCBI taxonomy): Eukaryota > Metazoa > Chordata > Amphibia > Caudata > Salamandridae > Lissotriton > Lissotriton helveticus. The sequence goes on along the minus strand of NC_136065.1, from coordinate 1,168,968,548 downwards.
TGGTAAACAGAAAGTGCTCGTGGCCTACTGTGACCCGCAGGTAACGCCGGTGGGCCGGCAGGACGGGGATGTGAAAATAAGCATCCTGCAAGTCCAACGCTACCATCCAGTCTCCAGGGTCGAGGGCAGCTAAGACCTGAGCCAATCTCAGCATCTTGAACTTCTCCTTCCGGAGGAAGCCATTGACGTTCTGTAGGTCCAAGATAGGGCGTAGGCCCCCTTTGCCCTTCTTGGGAACCAGAAAGTAGTGGGAGTAACAACCACACCCTACTTCTGGCCCAGGAACGCGCTCGATGGCCCCCTTGGCCAAAGGGCCCAAACTTCCTCTTGCAGAAGTTGCAAGTGATCCCCCGACACACGGTGGTACTGCGATGGCATGGCTGGAGGGGTCGCCTCGAAGGGGAGGGAGTAGCCCCTTCGGGCGATTTGCAGCACCCACCTGTCCGACGTGACAGTGCGCCAGTGGAAGAGGTGATGGCGGACCCTGCCTCCCACTGGCGTCACATGGGCCTGAAAGCACGGACTAGGAGGGTTTAGAGGCGGGTGCTGCAGGGGAAAGTGTGGACTGGCCTCGCTGTTGTCCCCGACCGCCGGCACGGCGGTTTCCACGGCCGCCACCGCGCTGTGTAGTAGTCTGCGATGCGTGGCTGGCAGCACGTGTGGGAGCGCCCCTTCCTTGGCCACGAAAGGAGCGAAAGGCACCCGTTTGCTGGCGTTGGACCGAGAGGCCCAAGGACTTGGCCGTAGCCCTGGAGTCCTTAAAACGCTCAAGCGCATGGTCTGCCTTGTTGCCAAATAGGCGACAGCCATCAAACGGCATGTCCAGAAGGGTGGCCTGGACATCAGCCGAAAAATTGGTGGACCTCAACCAGGCGTGGCGTCGAACTGCCACCGTCGTTGCCATCGCTCTGCCCAGTGAGTCTGTGGTATCCAGCCCACACCGGATGGAGTAACGCGCTGCATCTCGACCCTCCGCAAGGGCTTGGGTGAGTTTAGCCCGGGCCTCCTCCGGGCATTGTGGCAGCACGTCCGCGACCGTGTCCCACAGGGTGTGGATGTAGCGGCCCAAGAGGCATGCAGTATTGACAGACCGCAGTCCCAAACTCAGGGACGAGAACACTTTCTTTCCGAATTGCTCGTACCTCTTGGATTCCCGATCGGGTAGAGCCGTCGGGAATGCGGTCTGGGAAGTGGAGGCCGGGATGACCAGGCTCTCGGGTGGGATGGGTGGACAAAAAGCAAGGGTCGCCCGGGGCCGGGCGGTAGCGTCTGGCCACGTTCCTATCCACAGGCTGACCTGTGGCGGGTTTGGACCAAGTGCCCACAAGAATGTCACACAGGGCCTCATTAAACGGCAGCAGAGGCTCAGTGGAGCATGCCTGCGGTTTAAGGACCTCAGGGAGGAGGTTAGTCCTCACAGCAGCAAAGGGGAGCGTCAGGACCAAGGCCTTGGCTGCCCACGTCAACACTACACTGTAGGCAGCCCCCTCCTCCGTAGCCACGGTGGGAGGGGAGACAAATCCAGTGTCTGGCGAAGTGTCAATACCACTGGCCTCCCCAAGCTCATATGTCCAGTCCTGTTGAGACTGGCACTCCTGTGCCAGAGGGTCCATAGACCCCTCCCAATCACCCTCATCACCCATCTCCTGAAGTTCAGGGTCAACGGATGGGGCTGGTTCTTGGGAATAGAAATCTCCAAACGACGTCGAGAGCGGCGCCCAGCGGCGCCGCTCCGGCACTGGAACCGAATCGAGTGGAGGATTGGGGACGGCGCTGACAAGCGGCGCCGGGGGTGACACCCGCTGGGCCGGCGCCGGCTAGGTCGTGAGGTCGACCGGCGACAACCCGTATCCGGAAGTGGATCCAGTGAGGGCCTGCGGCGCCGGGACCGAAGTCGCCGGCGGCGCCGGGGCCGAGGCACCCGGCGGCGTCGGAGCCGAAGCACCCGACCCGGCTGAGGAGGGAGGGACCTAATGGCCATGAGGTACCGCTCGACCTCCTCCGGCATTGCATCGTGCCCAGGGACCTGCAGGTGTGGGGCAGGATGTGGCGCCTGCGACTTCGTCAGAGCCGCGTGGGTGGTGTCACCCGAACCCCGGCCGCGTCGTGCGAGCATCGGGGTGGGTCGAGTAACGATGACGTCGCTCCGACCTCTCATGCCTCTTACCTGAGGAAGATCCCGACGACCGATGCCGACTCCCGGAGCTACAAGGACTCCGACCCCGCGACCGGTCCTTCGACCTCCTGTGGGACCGGGACCTGGAACGGTGCGGGACCGACTGCCGGAGCTCCAGTCGCTTGCGGGACCGCTCCCGCCTAGCCTTCGACGTCAGGGCCCGGCAGTCGGGGCAGGTGCGGTCGTAGTGGTCGAGGCCTAGACACTGAAGGCACCGGCGATGGGGGTCGGTAACCGACATCAGTCGGTCGCACCTGGAGCAAGGTTTGAAACCGGGCATCCCTACCGGCAACGTAGGAGTCCAGAGACTCGAGAAAGAGATGATCAAAAAGATCAAAAAGTTTAGTCAAAAAGTGGCTAATGGGTAGAGCTTCTCCGGATCTGCGCTAGCTGGCGCTGAAAAAAGAAGAACTGACATCAGCGCGCAAGGGCGGCATCTAAGTACTTTGACGACGTCATTCCGGCGCTAACGACGGACGCGGAGCCACGGCGACGCCTGCCCGCGTGCAGGGGTATTGCTACACAAAAGTTTCCGGATCCAGTCTGACGCCTGGGGATATTATAAGGTAAGGAATCTATCACTAACGTGTTTCTTTCAGATCACTTATATATGCTCAATTACAAGGTGTCCAGAAGCCTTTCTTTATAAATATATTTATATGCAATCATCTTAACATTGGTACAATAGACCAAAAAATGTATGTGAGAATTCTATCATAAAGTTACTGCTGTTTGTTTTGAACAAGACGTTTAAAGCAAATCATAAAAAAACACAGCTGTTAATAACCCAAATAGATTAAATCAGTGGTAACACTCCCCCAGCACTCACCTTCTGCTGAGAGTACCCAGAAGCTTGGAGCTCCAGCAGTCAGCTCAGCCCCTGCTGGGAGGGTTAGCTGTAGAGAGTACTGGAGGGTCTGGCCGGGTGACACGGTCAAGGGGGCAAGAGGAACACTGGGGGCAGATGTAGGCAGCTTTGGTGCTTTTACTTGCTGACGTCTGGACAGCATAGGGTCGTCAACCACATCAAACGCTTCAGGCTTCAGTATGGGCAGCTGGAAGACATATCAAGTGAAAGTATTAGCTAGCCTGGTCAACCAGAAGTTAAATACATTATTATATTCAAGTTAAATATATTACCAAAATCAAGTTGAACACATTACTATACCCAGGCACATCTTCATGCTTAGCTGGTGTCCTGTCAAAAGATCCAAAGTCTTATGACCTGGCTAACACGGACACTCATTTTAACGTAAGGTTACCGTCTCCACCAATCGTACTGCAAACTATGTCATGCTGCAGCCTTGTTACTGCAACAAATCCAATGCTTAGCAATCCCTTCAACATTAAATGGCGTAAAGCACAATGTGTTCAGGTTCAGGGCATGCTATGAGCACTGGGTTCCCTCTAATTATACCAAGTAGCACAGAGCATAACCTGGGAATCTTTGCTAGATTCAGCTCCCATACGTGTAGTCCTAGACCCGCTGGTTCCAGTGAAAGCAGTATACTGCTGGTGGGCAGGGGTGGCACAATCGATTTATAGCTGGGAGTGACACCACCCTCTATCCATGTATTGCTGTTGGTCTTTGAGATAATCCTAAGGACTCTAATTGCAGTCAATCATTTCTTAATTCATAGTTTTCAAGAGACCTGGGGCTAGATGTATGTACAAGTGGTCGCAATTTGTGACCACTATTTTGTCGACCCATGTGGTGAATTGTAAAGTGACCTACGTACTGAAAGGTCATTTTGCAAATTACAGATTCGTAGTGGTCTGCTATTCGACCTACCTCATGAATATTAATGAAGTAGGTTGCAATTTGTGACGCACTAGGATTTGCTGCTATCACAGGGATGGTCGCCTGCTGGAGTCAGCAGACCATCATGTTATTGCTTTTTAAATAAAACAATCATTTTTTTTTTATTGCAGCGATGTGTTTAAAAATAAAAAATTAAATGATTCATATTTATTTTTTAAGAGCACTGGGACCACTGCCAGCTCTTAATTTTTTTTTATTCTCAAAGTAGAAGGGTTTACATAGGGACCTCTTCCCATTTGCAAATGGGTTACCACTAACTTTGAGTTGGTGATAAAGTACGAATGTTTTTAACCGCATTTCAGCCACAAAACAATCGCACATACCACCTCAATTTGGTATTTGGCAAGGACGCCCTAAACATGACCCTTCCTAATACCAAATCATTATAAGGTCCCGAGTCAAATTGCGATTTGGTAATGTGTTACTGTATTGCAAGTTGGGTGTGATACACTAAAAATAAAAGACTTTTTGTGTTGTCAAACAGCCTGATTCTGCTTTCGCGAATCAGGCCATTTGTGACAGAAAAAAGGAGTTGTACAATTAGGTCTTGGTGCATTAGTATCATGCATAGTCATTGCAGTATATTGCTGTACATTTTACAGATAGGAAGCAATTAAAGGGCTAAAATACTCTCTGCCGGGCCTGCTAAAATATACTTCAGCAAGAACCAATGGTTAGGCCAAAATGGTTGAAACTGGTTTGTGGGGTATTACCTTAGTCCTAACAATATTATCCTGAACAAACATACTGTACAGCAGGCCACGTAGAATGAATGAGAAACTGTAAACATTACACACATTAGAAGCACCTCTTGCTGAAAGAGAGAGCTGTTGAGAAATGGGGTAAGATGAATTGTTATGGTAGCAGGTGACATTAATGCCCAAGCTGGCCGTTGTAGATGTGTGCTAGGGATTTGACACTACAAGATGAAAATCTAATGAAAATTAGGTTGTAGAGACAAAAGTTACTGCAGTCTTTCATTTATAGTTAGTGGGAGCCCAAATCCTTACTTTTGTTTATATGAATGCTTACTATTCCTGTAAGGCAAGCTTTCTTTAAGAGGAACACCCAAGACCAATTTACAGATTTCTTGAATGAGTTATTCATATTGGTTATAATATTTTTCCCATGAAGAACTGTGTCACATATTTTAGATTCTGAAATTGTTGTACAAGTTGAAAGCTGTCGCGAACTCTTAAACTTGTCAGTCAGTGTACTAAAAATAATACTGCCTGCTCCACTGGTGCTTGTTACAAATGCCTCCTCTAAAGTGTTTAATACCTCTAATGCTGTCACTTGGGGATGACAAGCAATAACGTGAGTTTTGCTAGAGCTGTTTGCTGATATTATCACAGACCTGTTGCATGTACTGTAACGTAGCCTTACATCCCGTCTTCTTTTATTGGAACATCATGAGGTTGTTATAGCAAAATGTAACGCTGTTTGATCAAACCAGTTATAGCGGGTAGCCCACAACCTTCGAAAACTTCCACATGATTTGACTAGGACTGTGTAGAATGTTATTATGTTTTCTAAATTCAGAAATTATAGGAGTTGATTAAAATAGAATAAGAGAAATAAAAGGAAAATCCAAGAATCTGTGAACTACGAAGTTTACTCTATGCACCACAATTGCATGTGAAAATGTTAACACAGGATTGCAAAGGAGCAATCTAGGTTTCTGAAATATATATCTCTGAGATCCCCTGGAGTAGATTCCCTCTAAGTGCACTGCAGAAAAAATACTGTTAATGTCTAAAAGCTTGAGTGGTTTATAGTTCTCTTCTTGCTTGAGAAAGCCAGAGCAGAAAAAGAAAGGTAAAAGTTGGGGAAAGCTCCAGCGTTGAATGGGATACACCATCTATCAAAATATAAATAAATCATTTGAATTGGATGCCATATAGCCAGAAAGTTGCCAACAATATATTTGAAATTCACATAGCTTGGTACTGTAACCACCAGGAGACGATGGACGGAGCAATGAAACATTTCAGACACTCACCCTCAGTCACATATCAGGGTTACATTCATCATTGTTCTTTAGCTCACTTCTCCAACCCACTTCAGACTCAGCTATATGCAAATCAGTCTTGACCCTGTGCCTCATGGGAACAGTCTAATCCAAACTGCCAAGCCATGTCTTCCCTGGACCGGAAACAAGCATCCTGGGACTGGTTTTGTGGTAACACCCCTCATCAGCCAGGCTAGCTTGAATCCAGGGGCTAAGTAACAAGGAATACCCTGCCAACTTTGGGTGAACAAATCCAACACAAGGAGATGATGGACGGATCGCTGAAATGTTACTGTAACAACACTAACTAAAAAGACAAAACAGAAAAACAAAAAAGATATATCTGTATATTCTTTATGCTTTCAGTAACCTCTAATAAAAATGTCAGGAAGGATAGGATCATCGTTTTTCCAAACTCTATGCTATGTTTCTGAATGGGTTGAGGACACTCAAGCAGACATGTCAACTAACATTAATATACATGAGAAATCCACAATTAATGATGGGCCAACGGTATCTCTGGCTACCCTCCACCTGGGTCAACCAAGCCTAGATATGGGACTTGCTAATTAACGCAGGATTTATGTGGACTCTTTCAGCGAGAAATTCAGTATTATAGTTCAATACAGGAAACACAGCCACAGAAAAAAGTCAAGGTGTGAGGAAAATACTTTGAGAATCATGCCCATGGATTAAAGAGCCAGCCATGTATGAATTGTGGAACAATAAAACACAATGAGCGGTTCCACAAAAATAACCACCGTGGTGTACATTGTTCTGATATTGCCACGTGAAAAAGTCTATTAGAAAAAAATACTTGATTGGTGAAACAAAGGTCAAGTAAGTTTCTGAGATTCCGTAAAATATCTGACAGACATGAAATCTGAGCGACCTACGAGGCTTTTAGCAGCACGTTATTTCAGTGGCCTCGTGTGTATTTGGTATTGGTGATTATACACAGCCACCTGTGAAAATAAAATAGTTAAACTTCTCGTTCAATGTGACAAAGTCATGCCTGTCATGCCTCTGTAACACAAATTAGTCCTCAGGGAATTCGCTAATGCAAATGTACTAAGCCTGTGGGTGAGCTTCAGTGCCTTCATCATTCCTGCTAGCAACCTCTGGTTTACACTGGGTTTAAGCTTGAAATCTTACCCGGTGCTTCATATGATAAAACTATCAATCACACTTTTAATACGTCAAATGCATGATCTGCAAGAGGAGGATTAATTGGCTGCAACCAATCTTCAAGAGCTTCTCTCCATAGGTACCAAGGGCTTTAGTGTTGGCAGCGCCCAGCGTGCCAACCTTTGCAGGCCCCCCAGAACATGGTGGCATCCTTCCCCACAGATCCTTCACTAACACTCTCTGAAGGTACCCCTCATCTCTGCTTAGCTACTCTCTCACATTTAATTAACTTCTTTTATATCGCTACTCATACCAATAAATGGTGTCAGATAGCCTTACTTCACAAACACATATTATAGAGAGACAATGAATGAATGTGAAAATCAATGTATAGGAAATGTTACATAACACAATGAAGGCCACAAGGTCTAGGAGTCACGTCACCCATATTGGTAGGTATTATATGTTAAGAATGCTTCATCTGATGAAACAAAGGGACAGATGGACTAAGTTTGTATGCAACACAGCATAGTAAACTAGGTTGATGTGATGTGTTGTGTGAAAAGGAGAGAGCACAGCAGTGCAATCTCTACTAGGATAGGACACTGTTGCTTCTTCCCCTAGCACTGGCTTACCGTAGACTGCCTTGCACCAACACACACACCCTTGCGCCATAGTGCCAGGGAATGAACGTGATATCAAGAATAGATTTTGCACTGAAAGGGTACCCTTTCAGTACAAAATGCTAAACTTTGACAAAGTTTAACACTTTACAATTTGTATGTGTGCTGAAAAGTTACACCGGCTTCAAACGGGTGTAATCTTTTCACACAAATCCCTTTCTACCAATGATAGTAGATAGGGATAAGCTAATCCATAGGTGGTTGCATAGGAACGTCCATGTATCTCCCATGAAATATCCCCTTGACACAAAGTAGTGCAAAGTAGAGCATAGTGCTACTATGTCTTACTTTAGGACTACTTTCCAACACAATTCAGGATTTGTCCTGGAATAATAATACTAATAATAATGAGCATTTGTAAAGTGCACGGCTACCTCAGGTGAGGGGTCCTGGCGCTACTATGGCAGAAAGCAGGGCAGAGGGACCCACAAAAGTATTCCTGTTGCCTAAAAAAAACAGGTTTTAACTGCCTTTCTGAAGTCTAACTCCGAATTCAGCATGCGTAAGTGGGGAGGCAAGTCGTTCCACAACTTGGCCGACCCCACCGAGAAAGATCTGCCCCCCCTGCCTGACATTGGAAAAGCCGGGGACAGTGAGGTAACATCGTAGAATGGATCTTAAGTTCCGCACTTGGCAGTTTGGCCGCAGTCTCTTCCTCAAGTAGAAAGGGCCCATGCCATGATAGGCGGGCGAAGCCATTGTTAGGGCCTTGTATTCAATCATCTTGGCTATAGGTGGCCAGTGGAGTTGTTTCAGGTGCGGGGAAATGTGCTGTGCAGAGTGGCCTTGCAGATTAGTCTGGCTGCAGCATTCTGTACCAATTGGAGCCTCTTAATCAAGAATTCAGGAAGGCCAGGTAGGGGCCATTTGCATAGTTGAGATGAGAAGTCACCAGGGCATGAACCGTGGTCTTTCTGCTTTCTTCCGGCAAGAAGCCCAACCATTTTCTGACGGTTCTCATCTTCCCGAAGCAGGCTGCCGAAAATTGCCTGACTTGGACCGAGAGGGAAGTAAATCCCAAGGCAACACTTTGCACCTGGTTTGTGTTACTGTTGTGATGCAAATGTGGCCCAAAGTGTTGGTAAATCTGCCCCACAAACTCATGATATAAAACATAACACAGTGGTTAGGGTTGTCTATACTAATAAAAATGTACCACTACCCAAACAAAATCCTGTTTTAGCAACCGTAGGTTGAAGAAAAATTGAGAAAAACACATAGGTTTTAAACCTATGTCTTGAAATTTGTATGCAGCGCTTTTATGTCAGTTCATACCTCACTGTGCTAAATTAGAAGGATGGTAGCTTAAGTAGTGCAAGTAAAAGAATGATCTCTGTGAGAAATAAAGCTACAAATTGCTATCTACAAAAACACAAATCTGTGATATGCACGCTACATGTTGTGCTTTGCAGCAGAAACATTAACCCTCTATGCTGCTATAGCATAAATCAAAACTAGCACTAGACAAATCACTGCTCTCTCAATCAAGTGCATTAATCAGTGGTGGCTGGCATATACAGAGGGTGGGGGCGGTTAAACAAAAGAAAAAAGAAATGCACTTACCGATCCTGATGACAGTGATGACATCCTCCTCACTCCGACCTTGTCTGCTGCTGGGACTGCAGTGCAGGCCCAAGCAAACTCCCTCAACCAATCCAGGACTGCTCACGCGCTGTTAACCAAACTGTGAGCAGTGCCCTGATTGGTGAGAGAGGCCGCTGGCACCGTTCCAGAGGGTACTGGATGCCTGCACTTGCTCTCCATCTAGCTGTCTTCAGACAGCTGGGTTGAGAGGTGTAAAGTGCGCATGAGTGGCTGGCCGTCTCAAGATGGCCAACCAAAGACACATGCACACTTTAAACAAGTGTGAAAGGCAGCCCTCTGGCCACCACTCCTCCCTGCTCACTGAGCAGGCCCCGGCCCGTGCTGACGCTCGGTTGAGGTCAGGACGATAAAAAATAAAATGGAAATGAATTACCATTCTATTTTTTATCCAGCGGGCTTTGGGGGCACATAAGATCTCTGCAGGCTGCTCCTATATCTCCTCAGCTGTCATTCAAATGACGCCCCCTCGACCTTGGTGTCCAAAGCAGTGGCACTAGGCGCAACGCCCTGAAGTCGGCCTTGTACACAGGATTAGAGCTCTGCTCTTTCTGTGTGTAAATTACTTGATAATCCAAACCAGATGACCACAACCTCAAACGTTATTGTATGGTCCCGAAGAACGCATGGACAGTACAAAGCACAACTGTATTTATTATTTATTTATTTTATTTATTATTTATTTACTTCACTTCTAAAGCGCACTATCACCTAAAAAAGGCATCCTGGCACTGACAAGCTCATATCGAAAGGGGGCCAACTAATAGAGAGCTAGGGGGTTGGGAAAAGCCATGTTTTCAAGTGCCTCCTAAATGCAGGAAGGTCGGAGGCATGCCTAAGTTCAGCTGGAAGGGAATTGTAGGAGGAGAATATGGAGAAAACTGAGTTTTGATCTTCATTTTACCAGGCTGTGTGAGTAAATGGTCATATATAAGGTAGTATAGTAAGGACATTGCAATTACGGATGCAGTTTTTATCCTTGCATTCTGCAAAGCTTTTACAAGGTGTTTTCAGTTAATATAATATCTTAATTATATAGGACATTGAATTGTTTATTATTTCGTTTTTTCGTACTATGCATACTTTAAGGGGTTGAAACATCAAATAAACAATCATTGGTTGATTAATGCTTTACAAGTAGTCGCCAATCAGATGGTGGCGCCATGGCATATAATATTATCTATTCTAATGTAGTGCTAAAATTCATTTTGACCAGTCTTGGCTTAGTATTTACGGCTCTAGTTATCCTAACATAGGACTTTCATAGAACATTTTTCCAGTGAATTACAGTACAAAAATTGTACAAGAGACACACTTCCCGTGGCAGAAATATGTGCCAGGCAAACATATATCCTGCGGTTTGGGGTGACCTTTGAGTATAGGACGATTTAATCAGTTCCTTTTCAGAAATTACTGCAAAGATATGGTATTTTAACAAATAATTAATAATTGACTGGAGATTTATCACGCCACTAATAGCTGGATAAAATTACAGGGGAGGGATATGAGGTATGAAGCAATGAATGCCCTTCTCTGCCCCAACCAGTGTCATGTCCCTTCAACAATATTTCATCTCCAGTGATGTGTGCCCGGCATTGCCTACTGTGCTCTCTCCTCTCATCTAATTGTATATAAAAGGATCTTCCCTCTTCAACTCGCACTCGTAGATGGGTTTAGTTTCCTCAATGGGAAGGCTCAATGCACCGATATCAATGGAATCCCGTGGATTGCTTCCATGAATGTACAGTATGTATGTATGTATTTATGTATGTGTAATTTATATAGCATTAACCTAGCCAAAAGATAGCAGAGCTCTGTACAGGGTAAAAAAAAAGCATAAAGTCAACTAGAGATAGGAGATGTGGCTGATCTGTGGAATGGTAATGCACTGTGATGTAGTGTTCATTATAGAGGTGTATTCTCAACTCATTCCTAAATTGGAGCAGTGTTGGGTGGGGGGGGGGGTTTGATGGATAGGGGGATGTTGGTCCAGATCCTGAATGTATAGATGCTTTTTCTTTTTTTCACACTTCTAAGTCTGCAGTCTGATGGTGTCCTGGCTGCATCTACAATTTGGTGCCATGTCAGGGGCCATTCATCCATTCACCTCAGGCAAAGAGGCTCTTAAACCATATTAAATCAAAGAGGAAGCTTCAAAAGGAAATATCTAGAGGAGACTTCTTGAGGGACTCTGTTTCTTTAACAGGGGGCAGTTCTCCTGTTTTCATGTAGAAAAGCAGGGCTATGTACCTACGTTCTTCCAATGACACCTTAATGTTAAGTAGAGTATCATTGGTGTACTGAGCAATATGGACTTCATGATTTGCGCAATATACCCCAATGGTTCCATATATAGTTAAAAATTATTGAAGACAGAAGAGAACCCAATTAACTCCCATGGTGACAGTCAGGTGAGGAGAGGAGATCAGGAAGGGCCTATTTGAAAAAAAGTATACTGGTTGGCCATGAATAATGAGAATCGGCCAAACACTTTGCTTTCATTGCTCAAGACAGCAAGGAGTGTGTTTAAAAGGGCATCCTGGTAGTCAACATTATCCAAGGCTGACAGGAGGTTAGTACTAGGAGACAAGGGTCACTATTATTTAAAATGTGGAGGGCATCATGAACATCATCCATGAAGTTCAAGATGCCCTCCACTTTTGAAATAATAGTGACCCTTGTCTACTAGTACATTTCTGTGCTGCGGCAAGGGTTAAAGTCAGATCGATAGGAATGCCGCAGATTACAGCATATTATCCTTCTACATAGTTTGATTTCAGGAAAACAAGAACGTTGGCTAGGGCAGTGCACAAGGGTGAAGACATTCAATTAGGGTATGTTTCAAAGAGTAGAGATACTGAAGAAGTGGCAATGTTCAGGGAGTTAGAAATAATGGTAGTTTGACTTTACAGATCATATAAAATAAGAATTTGTTCAGGGCAGTAGTTCTGGCTATTGTATGTGGGACAGTTAGTCTTGTTTGGGGCTGATGCATTGCTGGACTATTTCAATGATATTTTCTTGTGTTGTTTATCTGTGAGATGGTAAGTTTGCTGCATTAATTTGGCCATCTACAGCACGAGTATATGGAGTGGCAACGCTAATGTACACACTTCTTGGCTGAAGAAGTCTAATAGATGTTCTTGAGGAGGCAGGAGGGCTTCTTTGCAGGTTATGAACTGGCCATTCTCAGGGGGTGCAGCATTCATACCTATGTCTCTGTAAGGGTGGGCGTGAGATGGTGTAATCCAGAAGTCAGGCACATGGTTGCTGGCTTACCTAGACTGTTTGGTGAAGGATGACTGGCATTATGTCATTTTCAGTCGTTAATGGGTGATGCCTACAAGAGATCCCTGGTCTACTGCAGCCTTTTGCTTCAGCACCAACGCCTAGAGGACATGTTTAATCTCTACAAAAAGATGGTCAACTCTCTTACTTGCAGCAGCGCCTCCTCCGCTAGCACCCCACTACTCTTTGAGCAGTGGAAAAAGGAAAAATAAAATGGTAATAACACAATGTCATTATCATTTTATTTTTTCGAGGCAGTTTTACAGGGTGTGTGGGGCTGGGCTGTTGTCACAGCTAGCGGGGGAGGAGTGGTTGAGGCACTTATGTGCGCATGACAGTTTGGCCAGCCGTCTTGGGCCAGCCAAACAGTCATGCACATTTAGCATGTTTTCCACTGGGATGTAATGCACAGCCTCCCACTCCCAGTCTGAGCACCGAACCATAGCAATCAGACCCATCATGACACTGCTGTCATGCTGGTGACAGCAGCGTCATGATTGGCTTAGGGAAGCTCGTGTGCTTCCTGCTTCCAGTTCGGGAGGAACAGAAGAGGACGGAGGGGAAGCGGCGGCCGGCAGCCAGATAAGTGACATTTTATATTTCTTTCTCCCGTTCACACCCCATACCCACGCTGCCACCCCACCCGTACTACACTTTGGCAGTCGCCTCTGCTTACTTGACAACCTTTAGCAGTCCAGGTGATGGCTGCCAGGTAGTGGAAGTATTGCAGGGTCTTCCTGGAGAGGACTGGGATATTGGGGCACAATAGTTTTGTTACTTTGACCATCAGGAACAGGGGTCTTTGACTCCAACAGGCTGCCACTTAGCGCCACTCTGTGGTAACAGAGATTGCTCGTGTAGCATAAGGATTAAGTTATCCTGCCAACCGTAGCATGTGCAATAGTGTACTCTTACAAAAAGGCAGTGCCATAGAGATAAATAGCACAGACTCCTACACAAAACAAAACATCCAGCCACAAGGCTGGCCCTGATGCCATGTCCTTATTGAATGACCTCATTGTTTAATGCTAAAGACATATAGAAAGGAAAGTGGAGTGCACCACATTTCATGCGATGAACCCTGCTTTGCTATGTGTGGCTGGTTCTCCAGAGGCCGTACAGCAGGTTTCCTTGCCTGATGTTCGATATATCATTGTCAAGCCGCTGTTTATTTCAGCCACATACAACATCCTCAACCAGGTCGCACAACATCTAATTAGTGTTGGCAAAATGTTCTTTCTATAACAAATTGTTGACCTTTGCCTGCAAAAACTGTTTCTCATGGCTTTTTAGGATTGTGCAATGGGCACTGGGTGCCAGTGTGGGCAGGCTTTATGACTTCACACACAAAGAAACGGGGGCAGACAGGCCAACACTGAGGCGTGGTCTCTACCAGAAACAAAACCACATGTTCCCAAGTCTAGAGTACTGTTTTCACATATAATTGCCCCTCTCTGTATTCATGCGGCTTACGGATTTCAGGTAGGGTACAGTATGTTTGTACCAAAGTAAGTCTTCCCATTGTGTGGCTATCAGATTTGTTCTGCTTCGTATTGTGTTTGTGTGCCTAATAATCTCGTGGAGATTATTAACTCTCCACGATAAACAAGGTTTATCTGATGAACTGAACCTTTTCAGAATTCTATTTTCTTTTAATGTATGTGTGCTTTTTAGAGCTGGCTGGTGGCATGAGAACTCTTCTGTGTGTTCAGACTTATCCCTTGCCATATGGCTCTTTGTGAGCATACGTCCACCTGTTTGTTGTTTTAGATTTTGAACGGGTCATCTGATGTAGATGGAGTACAAAATGGTGCACATTTATGGGTATTCATGGACCTTTGGCCATGTTTTCTCTGATCTAGATGGTGGGCAGTTTTAACAGGGATGAAGTGAAAAGTTTGAGTCCAAGTCGGACACTGTACAGCAGTGGTTCTTAAACTGTTACCTTCTGTTGATTCCTATTTACTCATTACTGGAACCCGGTGACTCCGACTGTATCATTATTGCAATCCAGGGACCCTCCAATGAATTACTGGAAGCCTTTCTTTTCTTCCAAAGGTTTATTTCAGATCACTAGGATAACCACTTACACAGTCTTATCAGCAGCCCTTCCACTGATCAACTGGCTAATATATGAAATAATACATAACATTCCATTCTAGGCTAAGCTCCACAACCTAACCAAGATTCTTAAGACTACGACCAACATACAGCCACATTGTGTGGCAGTACTGACCACAAAGAAGTTAACAAAGGCAAGGCTTTCACCCAGTTGCTGAGGAGCAAAGCAGAAGGTAGAGAATAACTAGGCATGGGCGGTGAACTCTGCTCCATTCGCGGAGTTTTCCACAATCCGTGTAAAGAGGAGTTGTGAAAAACTCTGCGGAGCGGGGTTTTTCCTCACTCGCCAATGTTAAGTTAGCTAGTGTGAGCGAGGAAAATCTAACGCTAAACCACTTCCCAGCGAGATATCCCCATGCGGGCTGTCACAGATGGTCGCGACCGCTCGCGTTGAGAAACCATCCGTTCGTGTCGAGGAAATCTACTCGAGTGGCAGAAAGAGGCAGTGTCCTCTTGCACTGCGGATGGTGCAGTTTGCACTGATTTTCCAGCGTGGGACAAATACCTGGCGCTAAAAATCAGCATGAACCGCACGGCCTAACACACTCTGCCCGTTGCAGAACTATGCGTAGCGCGGCAGAGTTTTTGGTCACTTCGTGGAGATCCGCCCAGGCCTACGTATAACACAGACTTCAATATATGTTATTTCCAAATAAATTAATTGGATAATGTTTACCTTCAGATTTTTCCCTTTATGTGGCGATCTTACTATGAAGTCAGCATAGGTCTTGGATCCATACATTTCATTCAGAGAAATCTGTGTTTCACTACCATCGATATGATTGCATAGAATTACCTTTGTGTATCTGTGTCAGAGAGCATACTAACAATAGGAAAGGCACTAGCATGAACAATCACTGATTACGAGCATGATTTTTATGAGAACCTTCGGGTAAATTAATCAAAAGGCATGATGTCTATTTAGATGGGGAGGAGGCCAGGTTTAATCCTTGCCTCCTCACTGTCAGGTTCTATTTGTAAACACTGTTTATTCGTTTTACAACAAAACAGATGTTTACAAACAGAAGGAAAAACTACCAACTATATTGAGGCCCGCGTTACATTTGAACTTATGTGCGTGTCCACTCTTAATAGAAGGCGTAAGCATTTTCGGTCATGAGAACTGCAAAACAATACCCAAAAATACAGAAACAGGCATTCATCAAACAAATACATCAATCATTAGGTAAAAAACAAATACATGAATTCAAAATTTTAATAATACATTTGGAGCTTTTCTAAATTCAATTGAGGCCACTCATCAGCTGTACTATATTATGTTTGATGTACATCATATACACTGCTACCACGGATCAATCAGACAATACTAAATACATTTTTAGGCTTCAAGTTTTAATTCCTTCACATTTACAAAACGTTTTAAAATGTTCAATTGTACGTTTTGCTTCTTTATTGATTTACACTTTATTAATCTGTTAATATTATTTGATTTTCTAAGCAGTCATAAACCCCATGAGTAGGCTTGTCGGACCCCCAGGCGCCCTTGGAGCACAGGATGAGAACCACTGGTCTACAGTGTTCGTTATTCAAAGATTGAGAAACATAAGTCATACTTACTTGGGTAGCAGTGACACCAGTCATATAAAAGCAAAACTGCAGTAACGACAGCTTTCGAAACACAAATTATTATTATCATTAGGAAATGTCCAGATCACTAATGGATTGCTAGCTTTGTAAATTGGTATTACATCATCATTCACCACCTTTGGACTGTCTCTACGTTAGTGAAGCATGGCCATCTCATTAGAAAGACACTCTTCCAGAAAAAGAAAGAATTAGAGTACTAAGATCACCAGTAACTACCCTATGAGGTACACTTTTGATTTTCAGCACATGTTGCTTTCCTAGGTTTGGGATGTCTTTGCCCAGCATGTCTGTAATTGGCATGCAGGGATCTAGGACAATAAACCACAGCTAGGTCCCCACCACATCCGCTGTGCAAAATACCTTACTACTGCTCCTCCCACAGGCAAAATACGCTGTGCAAAATACCTTACTACTATGCTCCTCCCACAGGCTGTGCAGAAGAACGGATCTAGTTGAGATTGGGGCCGCCAGGAATATGCGATGTTGGATGTGGTGGTGAAAGGTCCCCATAGGAATATGGTGTCATTGATATTTTGGCTCGGGCATTGCTTAGCATTTCGACTGGCCTGTTAATTTTGAAGTCAGGGTCAGACTTCGAGGGTAGTTCTAAAGTTAAATAGAAAGATAACAGTTATTAAGGTACCTGTGCATTTTATGAGGGGTTTTTCAGA
Source organism: Lissotriton helveticus (assembly GCF_964261635.1). Taxonomy (NCBI): domain Eukaryota; kingdom Metazoa; phylum Chordata; class Amphibia; order Caudata; family Salamandridae; genus Lissotriton; species Lissotriton helveticus. Next base: position 1,168,951,438 of record NC_136065.1, on the reverse strand, counting down.
ATTTTGACTACCTGTTCCATTTGCCTAGCCAATGGTGACCATTTTGGGAGATTAGAGGACGGATATATGGTCACCAAGCATATTCTATGGCAGGACCGGAGGCTTCGGATTATGCCTTACTTTCTTCACTTTATTTTCCACAGCAGCAAGAAAAAACACATATAAACTACTTTTCCCATGAACACTTGGGAAAAACAGGAACTTAAAACGTAAGTCCTTTGTCAGTCTCTGTAGCCCTTGCAGGTCCCATCATGCTCTTCTGCTGCCTCCTCTTTCTTCGCTGCTCAGCAGCAAGTTAAGTGGTCTTTTCTTGTTTCTCCTGGGTTTGGGGCTATAAGAGTAGCGTTTTGTCCTGCTAGGCTTGTGCTGTGGTTTTCTTGCCTTTCAGAGCCCCTTGTACATCGCGGGACGCCTAGTGCGATCCTCACGCGATCTGGTGCCCAGGGAGTAGTGCGGTGATGTCCTCCCACGCTAGGGGGCGATCTTGCAGCTCTGTGGTAGCGCGGGGAAAAAGTCGCTTTAATAGCGTTTTTTTTGCCCGTTTTTGGCCTCCGGTGTGCTGGTTTTGCCCCTGTCACCCGTATTTGACACCCCTGGGGGGTCGCAATTATTATCCCTTGAAGGCGTTGACCCCAGATATAGACCCCAAAATGGCGACGTTCCTGGCCAAGTTCATCAAAGACCCCAGGAAGGGTATCGACAGGTCCCGGCGTAACTGCCAGGACAAATTGTTGGACGCGATCGACCCAGTGCTTAATTTGTAAAATATGAAGTGCAGGTGCTCAAATGTTTGTCGGAGGCCACACCTACTTTTATCTGACTCCACCCACTTCATCCACTGGCTCCATCCACTTACTATATTAGCTCCACCCACCTTTTCAACTGGTACTGCTAAAAGTCAGAGGTAATATATATCTGGCTGATCCGAATTTCAGCAAGGGAGCCTTCCTCATAGTAAGGTTTTGATAGGAGGTTCCCTTGCCCTGTGAGCATTTTGAAAAAGATTAACTCAAAAGTGCATTTAAAGCACAATTTTGGAATAAATTAGCTAAAGTTACTAAAAATTAAAAACATTGCTCAAAGTTGTTGAACAATCACAGACGTGTAACGCCCTGTTTGGGAGCATTATGTAGCGGAGTACCCAGTTTCTTACATTAAATTTAGTTTAATAGTGCCTCTCATACCAGTTTAAGGTGTCAGAGCACTTTGCATCATTCACACATTGCATAAATACAATCCTACGTGTGTAACTCAGTAGAGAGGGAATGTTACATCAGACAGGACTACAAGGTATAGGAGTCACATGTCATCCATGATTGTCATTGTAGGCAATAGAGAGAGTTCAAAGTCTGGAAAAGCGCAAATGCAGAATTCAAAACATAACAGCATTGTTAGGGGTTCTCTTCAATAAGAATTGATTTCTACCCACATTAGACCCTTTTTGCAACATTAGGATAATGAAAGATTAGCCCAAAACACATATAGCTCTAATATATAACTTGCCGCTTGCATGCATCTCTTTGATGACAGACAGACTAGTTAATAGCTTGCTGTTCTATGATAGGATTTTAACTTACAAGCTGCAAGTAACAAAAGGATCTCTCCGACAGAAGCAGTAACACACTGATCTATTTTACATTATATGCACTTTTTGATCTGCATGGTAAACGTTATATGCAGCAGGTATATAACCCTGTACTACCTTTCAAGCAGTCACACCTGCAGCTTCCCCTAGACAAAGCTCCTGCCTCTCTCCAGGTAGACGATTATCACCAGAGTTATCTTGACATTTTAATTTATGCCTGAATATTACTGGAGCCCAGGAACTCGGCACCAGCTGCTTTTAAAACAAGAATATACTGGCAAACTGCCCACCCCCATAGTGTTACATGACAGAATTAAACAGATCTTCGCTGAGGGCTCTGTGTTACACCACCTCACCCCATCGTACCTTTGTCTCATCCCTTCTACCCCCAGTTCACCACTGCACCACCCTTCACATCCACAAAGTGTATGCTGCTGCCTCGCTTCTCTTTTATGTACATTCACTTCCTTCTACCTCAATAACATATCGCATAAGTGCTTCATACCTCTATCTCATTCTCCCTCTCATCTCTGCCACATTTTTCTTCCTCTCATCTCAGCCTCAATCGCCCCCGATCTCGACTCTGCCTCAATCTCCCTCAGTCTCACCTCTGGCCAATTCTACCTCCTCACACTTCTGCCCCATCACTGCTCAGCTGTCCACTTCCCTCAGGAAGAATCGCAGCCACGTTATTTCCCTGGGCCCTCACCTCTGCTCTGCCCTCATAAAGCACCCACCCTCTTCCCTGAAAACCCACCCCCAGTGTGTACTTGGTTTGTGTGTCTCACTCGGTGTACATTGCTTCAGAAAACCGGGAAACCCCCAGCCCTCTGCAAATGTTAACAGCATAATCGAGTGGCACCTCCAAAATTAAACCGAGTGAGCTAGCCAAACTTATTTGTCTATCATCTGGCCTTTCCAAGCCAGGTACAACCGCCATCATTGCGCATGGGCATTGGAAGGCAAAGAGGGCGCACCCATAAAACCCATAGGACAGGACATCACAATTATAGAAGAACTATCACCAACTTAAGAAACTCCTTCAATCGGAGCTTCTACTTTATCGTGTAAATGGCTGCAATTGAGAAGCATGAACTGACCGTCGTTATAACTTATCGGTGGGGTGTGGTAGTGGCAAAGCTGTGAATGTGCGCTCATTACAAATGTGAAATAATGTGCGCACGCTGCTTGCCGCGCACACCAACCCCCACAGATTTTATGAGCGTGCCCTCACTGCCCTGCCCTGAAACGAAACCGAATCCTGTGTAGTACTGATCTGTCATCTGTCCAGGCAGTCCAGCCCTGCCGCAACTGCGCAACAAATACCCACTACTGCTTGCCCACTGCAGTGCACTGCTGGCAACAGCATGATCGTTGATGTCGATCAAACCAGGCGGGGATCGAAAACAACCAGTGACGTGACCGTAGGCCTCAACTGCGCATAGTGCCCACACCGCCATCGCTCGCTCCACTTGTACCCACTACATTCACAACCAAGAAGACTCATGAGACATAATTGTGGGAAAACGGTGGTGCAGGTTTATTTGCATACAACAGCAGATAGGTGGGTCATCTTACAGGCGATCCAAGACGGCAGCCCCTCGCTGACCCGCCTGCCTAATTAGCCAATTTGCACGGTAAGTCGATGCTCTTGACGGTGCAATACCTTTAATAATTATCTCGTTTACTCCCGCCCCCCCTGTCGGGGCAGAGCGATGAGGCACACCCCCGGTCGGTTTAGGCCCCCCGACCGCCCGAAGGACTAACGGGGCGCCGACGTTGTTTCCTGGAACCCCCTCGGCTCCAGGTTCTTGGCTCGGGCACCCCTACTGTGCCAGGCAGAGGTATTGCTGTCTCCTTCTGCCGCAGAGGTACCCTTACTGTCCATCTGCTTCCAGATCGCCCTGTGACTCCGCCTGCAACACAAAACAGACCATTAATTGTTCACACCAACCCGCTGCTCTGCCGCTGGGTCTGGGCCAGGGCGGGAACAGCGCAGAGTAGCAAGATGAAACGCGGCGGAAGAGGAAGTACTGAAACCGGGCTGGCCTAGATAAAGGCCCTAGGACCGCCCACCACCTTACACTCGCACCTGCATTGGCCACCCCTAAAGGGGGCGGCACCCTGACTGTCGCGCTGATGACGTTTTGCTCGCGAGGCATGTGTCACTAAGACGCTGTCTCGCGTTATCTCCCCTTCGCGTCGCGCGGCCAGCGGCATAGTGCCCACACCGCCATCGCTCGCTCCACTTGTACCCACTACATTCACAACCAAGAAGACTCATGAGACATAATTGTGGGAAAACGGTGGTGCAGGTTTATTTGCATACAACAGCAGATAGGTGGGTCATCTTACAGGCGATCCAAGACGGCAGCCCCTCGCTGACCCGCCTGCCTAATTAGCCAATTTGCACGGTAAGTCGATGCTCTTGACGGTGCAATACCTTTAATAATTATCTCGTTTACTCCCGCCCCCCCTGTCGGGGCAGAGCGATGAGGCACACCCCCGGTCGGTTTAGGCCCCCCGACCGCCCGAAGGACTAACGGGGCGCCGACGTTGTTTCCTGGAACCCCCTCGGCTCCAGGTTCTTGGCTCGGGCACCCCTACTGTGCCAGGCAGAGGTATTGCTGTCTCCTTCTGCCGCAGAGGTACCCTTACTGTCCATCTGCTTCCAGATCGCCCTGTACTCCGCCACAGCTCTGGATGAGGCCCCCGTCGAAGACAGAGCCCCCCACCCACTTATCTACTTCCTCTGCTCTCTTACGCTCCACCTATACGTCTACTTCCTCTGCTCTCTTACGCTCCACTTATACGTCTACTTCCTCTGCTCTCTTACGCTCCACTTATACGTCCGGGAGGGATATGTTCACCCCGGTCCCGACAGTGTATATTGCCGTTGTAAGCCTCGTTTACCCCCTATGCAGATGCCAAAGCCTGAAAGTGACCATTGCCTGAGGGTAATTGATTTAGTCTCACCTCCTCGCTAGCCTTTGGGTACACTTCTACCATAGTACCCTTCACCCCACCGCTATGGAGATCCTGGACAGTTCATTGGACACGCCCCTAGATGCATAAGCCGCACCTCCGGTGGGGATTGTTCAGATACGGTTCTTAGGCCACGCTCTAAGTTACCAACCACACCTCTTAAAGAGATACCTTGGCATTAGCTGTTTTGTCCGATTGGTCCCTGCAAAGTAGGGCTTGAGAAAGACCTGTCCCGTGCGCAATAATCATGACCGTGCATGTCCTGGCAACTCACTGCAAGGTTGTTTATCTGAAATTAGTTAGAGCCCGCGCAGCAGATGCCCGTAGCCGTCAAATGTCATTCCCCGTTCTCTGTTGTATTGCAATGTTTCCCTCCAATTATACTGTATTTTACCTTGTAACCGTCGTATATAAGGACTGCCTCATCCAGGATGACGTGCTTGTCAACCATGCATTGCATGAAGATTTTTATCGTGGGAGACAGGCAGGGGGGCTGTGCCGCCTGCTGGAGCACTTGGTGTCGGAATCTGTACTGTCATCTTGAATATATGTGCATAAAACCAATTTCTTCTCCCTAAGGGGCTGGTAATAATTACCACTGAGCCCGAGCCTGTCTGTGCACTGCTGGAACAACCAGCTATATTAGCTAATAACTGTTACCTAACGTATCAATCACTGTGCCTCGATGTCACCTACCGCACACTCTGTCATGCATGTACCACCAGCTCGCTCCTACGATGGACGCATTCTCAATGTATACATAAACTCGCTCTGGCCTAACGATGGAACTCTTTAAATTAAGGTAATGGTTAAATTGAACCACCCCTTCATGGATACTCAGGTCTGGTCCCCCAAGCTGTGCGGTCCAATCGTTACCTGGATTAGAGGCTGCAATTGCCGGTGACTTACCTCCCTGAAACCACATTTCGTGCATAGTTACACGGTAGCGGCCGCGCATTCAAAATTTATACTTGAGAATGGAGCTACAAGCAGATGCTAGCAGAGAGCAGACAGCTGCTGGGAATCATAGCGCCGCGTTGTCTCGTAAATAGGAAGGACAACACCACGCGCAAAATATGCCTAGCACTGGAAGGTAAATACCCTTGCGGATCTGTGCTGTTTTGCACAATATCTGTGACTGTGGTAGAACAACGCTTTTGTGACTCTAGGGCAATTTGTCCTTATTCTCAAATACTCAACACATTCAATGCACCTAGTAAGTAGGCAAACCTCAGAAAGAAGCTAATACGGCATTCTAAGACTTCCCATTAGTCGAGACGATTAAACCGTGCTGCAGAAGGTGCCCCTTTTATTTCGTTTTCGTACGTTGACCTTTACACCAAGTTGCTTGTACACCTCTCTCTCTCTAGATTGAAAACAAATATGGAAAATCAGGTGCCTGCTCAACAGAACTATTGCTTCCTGGCACCTCAGGTGACCCATGCATCTTCCTGGTTTAGACTGAATTGGATAGCGCAATCGTTCCTTCAACTGCCTTCAGGAACATAGGGACCCAGTAAAAGTGAAGGTTGGGTAGCAGAGGCCCTGCACAGATGAGTACAATGCACTTTGTCTATGTTACTGTACTCCGGTACATGTTATATGGTATGTACGTAATTGTTTTCCCTGCAGTTATGTCCCATGAAGGTGAAGGGCCCGCTGACACTGATTACCCCGTATGACCCACCAGATACTCATCACACTTTGTGGGTTTGCGCTTCGGTTTTTAAACACTTATTGTGACCTTGTTAGCTGAAAGGCGCCCTTAAGCAATAATTAGCAGCTATTATAGGAAATTATTCTGTTATCACATTTAGGGCACTTGACAACTGACCTTCATCCAATCTTGTTTGCAACACACCCCTACTCCCAGCTCGGATCGGTACCCGACGCCACAATTCCCACTGTCTTAAGCCTGTAGATGCACTGCTGGCACACGTGATATATTTAATTTAATAAACTGTTACAGATAACGTTGTTGCATATTCCTGCTTCCTACCGGAATTCCTGCAGTTCTGGGCATGACCGGATCATATAGAGCATCTCGTCTTTACTCACCACATCTAGGGCATCTCCCGACTCATGCCCCGGACTGTCGCCTTATTTACCCCGGTGAAGATATACCTAGTGCAAGAAGTAATACTAACCAGTTTAAATCTGGCATTGCGAGAGACCGTATATATTCCCGTTAGCATCATGCACCAGAGTGATAGAGGGTCGGCTCACACTGCCTTCCTCCCACTTCTGGTGGAGGTGTTCCAGTGCGTGTTTGTGAACTATATGTGGTTTCCTTATAAATGCTGTTAAAATCTATCACAATGTCCTTCATGGCTATACCGCTTGTACTCAGTTATCGTGAGGTTTGATATAGTACTACAATTCGGGCTAACACAAAAGGACACCAGATTAAAACAATCTTCCACATATGCATTCTACAGCCAACTGTTAATCCCCCCATTAACGCCCTTCCCATGTTCTTTTGGTTTTAGCACTCGACAACCGTGATATACTGTGACTTTTCTAGTATTGCGTACACTCGCCATTATACCTTGAGGTCATTCGACCAGGTAAGAAAGGGTGACCTGTTTATTTGGGAAAAAACCCAACGGGTTGGCCTTATAAAGGAGGTAAACCACCTTGCTGTAAAACCGCAAGATGCAGTTGCAAAATACCTCTGGGCAGTTTACCACCCAGCAATCCCGAACGTCAGGGCCTAGCTATTTATTGTTAGACGCGCTCATTCACCCTATGTCAGATATAGTGAACGAATCCTGCTCCTGCCATGCAGTAGATCCGGTTTAATCTACATCGCAGTTGTTGAAACGAGCCACCACAACAAATGGCTAGCATTATTTAAACAGACAATAACTTAGCATTGCAACCGATGGGGCAACTGCTGTGAGAACAAAGGACAGGTAAGTTTTCAAAAGCTACTGGAGTGAGAGGCCTTAGCGTTCGACTCCGGGCTCTTCATCAGCAGTAACGCAAATGATAATGGCGCAAATATATTTCACTCGAGTGAGACCACTAGATTACAGTCTCACCTAGGAACAAACGTCACAATTGCATAATGTAAGGGAGAATTCCAGAGGATGTGAACTTTATCACACCACTTGTCATTGCAACCACTGAGCTACAGTTGTGCCGGGCCCACAATTTTAGAATGCACTGATAGTCGAGGACCTAATCGCACTACAGAAGGCCATTGAAGTGGCACCTCATGATCTGACTCAGCCGTAGCTAAAAACAATGCTTAGAAGAATTTAAATTTCTAATCTGTAGAAAAGACAGTTTGTTTCAAAATGGCGACCTCTTATGGCTGCAACATCAATGTAATACGCTATTTACGTCTCCCGCCGCAAGACACTCGTTGATCCACCGCATGGCCCGCCCGGATCGGCACGGGAGCCAAGGGCCGTTCACCGCCCACCTTGTGCCACGACGCTAGCGGGTGCGCAACGCGGGGTAACTCAAGTTAAAACCCCTCCCCCATACCCTGGCGACGTCGGTCTGCCAACATCCCTCATCTCAAAATTACATCTGACCGCTCCAGACTTATTCCCCAATGCCGATCCAAACTTTGTAAATATGGTGTATGGGCTTCGGCGCAAGCTGAGCTGATCGTGTCATCGTTGAAATGACTCCAGAGTAAATCATATTTAGTGTCACTGCACTCCACTAAAGGTCCCCGCGACTGTACATGTCTAGGTCTCAGCCCCTGCTCGGCACACTGAACTTCACTGACTGCCTGTACCAGTGAGCGTATTCTGAAATGCGCGATCGGTTCAAACGAACCACTGTATCGCCGCTTTAACTAGCGAGGGGATCAGGTTGGCGCCACAATTCGGCCACGCACGGGACTAAAAAACATTCTCAGCCTCAGAATATAGGTCATATGCTTCCCACAATTTAAAAGATGGACATGTTTATTCAGCTTGTCCAGCATGTTTCTACATCACCTTGAACTTCATTCCAGTTCAAACACATGAAACGTTATTCTTAAGAGATGTATACACTGTGGGACATACATACTTTGCAAAGGTTAACCCACATGTGGCAGTGCATTGAAGCACTTTACTACAAGTAGTACTCTACTGTGGGATCGCTAGCCCTTCCAGAACAAAAGCTTCCTCTTTCCGTTTTGTTATAATGCAATTTCTTAACGCAGTTCCACGAATGTTACGCGTCATTACAGAGGCTCGAACCCAGGTCCCCAGGTCCGCGGTCGAGCGCCCTAGCCAGTAATATGCCTCTCCTTGTCCTGTGCCGCTTTTGTAACCTGCACCCATATCACCTTCTCCCCCTGTTCTGAAGGTTTGCTACCTCTTGTCTTTCGGTTGCTCACAAGTGTCGCCTTTCCCTCAAGAAAATTAGCGTTTGCTATTGTAATTTGTTCGCTTGAATTTTTCCCCATCTCATGTATCATTACTGTACCTATTGTGAAACGCTCTGACACCATGGGTAACGTCCGCGCTATACAACAATCGCATCAATCGCATCAATAAATAAATAAAATGTCCCCACAAGCACTAACAATATGTCGCCCATGACTATGCTAGGCTACGCACGTGAAAGCTGGCAATGTTGCCTACATGCAAGGAAGGGCGGACGCACAAACACACTATGACCCGCGTGTGTCACCGTGCACAGATACCTCAAGAAAATTAGCGTTTGCTATTGTAATTTGTTCGCTTGAATTTTTTCCCCATCCTCATGTATCATTACTGTACCTATTGTGAAGCGCTCTGACACCATAGGGTAACGTCCGCGCTATACAACAATCGCATCAATGAATAAATAAAATGTCCCCACAAGCACTAACAATATGTCGCCCATGACTATGCTAGGCTACGCACGTGAAAGCTGGCAATGTGCCTACATGCAAGGAAGGGCGGACGCACAAACACACTTATGACCCGCGTGTGTCACCGTGCACAGATGCTCGGAGAAACGGAACGCCACAAAGGATAGCACTCCTGACTTCGCGAACATGACAGAGGGCAGTTGTACCTCGCCCCGGAAACAGGGAAGCAGTCTATGAAGTTCTAGGCAGGGTATGACCCATTTCCCAATATCGAAAAAGTTTGTTCTGTCGGGAGACACCCGTGAAGCCCCCAGTCGTGACCCGATCAACTAATACATGTAGATCGATATCTCTTATGGCCTAATGATACTATTCACCAATTGTAAATACGGACACCTGCAACAAAGACGCGCACGTAATAGGCTTATACATTGCGCCAAAATATGCAATAACCACGTGCAAAATTAGAACACACTCGCTTCGTGGCAAAAGAAAGCTATGCACAACGCTAAACCCTATCTGATGCACTGCTGTTTACATTAACCTGTTGGGAAGAGGCGCACGTGTTGAGTACGCGCCCCGCGCTCGATATGGGGACAATAGCAATAATTAACACATGTGGGAATGACTCCGCGCCCCACGCACGATATGTGGACAATAGCAAATAAAATAACACTCGTGGGAATGTGCACATTGCTTTCCACAATAAATTCTCATTGGTAATGGAAATGTGTTCGCAATAAACCTGAGGACGAATAACTACATTCTTCCAAGCCCTTATCCATTAAATATACGTTATGGCCCTTTCTACTGCCCACAAATGCAGCAATGTACAAACTAACCTTCACCATACAAGAATCGAGGAATTTGCCTGACACATTTACTCTGATTTTTATAAACACTTCACTCTTCAAAGGCACTATTACCAGCATACAACCGTAAAAGTCACAAGTCGAAATCTCCCAGGCAAATGCACACCCGTCACCACCCAAGAGGGAGAAAACCTCACTGATGCCGCGCCCATCACAACGTTAGCGTCAAGCTGTTTCTCCGCCTGCCCACAATCCACTTCTCCCTCACAAAAAAGGAGGGGGGTTGGCGGAAGTTTCCCAAACAACACGAGATTTTAGGCTTTTCAACAGACTTGCCATTATATGCACAATTAACTTTCTTTTTCATGCTGGAGGGGGACGCTTGTAACTATCCCTGTGTACTCTAAAGTGCTCCGCGCCAATTAGGCCGGAAAAGAGCTCCGCACCACCTTTTAACTCTCCCTTGTTCGCGCGTCGCAGTTTAAAGCCCCAATATTGCTACCGCCGCCGGAAAAGAGATCAGAACCACCTTTTGACTCTCCCTTGTTCGCGCGTCGCAGTTTAAAGCCCCAATCCTGCTACCGCCGCCGGAAAAGAGCTCCGAACCACCTTTTGACTCTCCCTTGTTCGCGCGTCGCAGTTTAAAGCCCCAATCCTGCTACCGCCGCCGGAAAAGAGCTCCGAACCACCTTTTGACTCTCCTTTGTTCGTCGCGTCGCAGTTTAAAGCCCCAATCCTGCTACCGCCGCCGGAAAAGAGCTCCGAACCACCTTTTGACTCTCCCTTGTTCGCGCGTCGCAGTTTAAAGCCCCAATCCTGCTACCGCCGCCGGAAAAGAGCTCCGAACCACCTTTTGACTCTCCTTTGTTCGTCGCGTCGCAGTTTAAAGCCCCAATCCTGCGACCGCCACCCCACCTCCGGACAATACGGCAGCCCATGAAATGGGGTTAATCACAATCATTTGCACGTACCGTACACACATGTCGAGGCAACAGACCGCTGCCGACCTCTCTGGTGAGCAACAACGCTACGCCCTCAGCAACACTACTGCCCACTCAAGCTCCCTACATGCCCGAACATTGCCTGAAATGCAGCAAAATCACCTATCGCAAACCGTGAACTCACCGGCCGCTGAACCACACGGGGACTGGGCTCTCCCCAACAACCGCACACAGGAAGTTGACCGGGCGCCGGGCAGAACAAGCAGAGCCGAGGGAGAAGAACAGCGCAGAGTAGCAAGATGAAACGCGGCGGAAGAGGAAGTACTGAAACCGGGCTGGCCTAGATAAAGGCCCTAGGACCGCCCACCACCTTACACTCGCACCTGCATTGGCCACCCCTAAAGGGGGCGGCACCCTGACTGTCGCGCTGATGACGTTTTGCTCGCGAGGCATGTGTCACTAAGGCGCTGTCTCGCGTTATCTCCCCTTCGCGTCGCGCGGCCAGCGGCAACTTCATTATTTTTTATGGCCGCCGGCCTACTACTACGCCGCCTATCCTAACCAGTCAATCACCACTCCCCAGAGTCAACAATTGAATTATGATCAAAAAAAATTAAAAAAACAGTGAGCCTGTGCCTGCGGCCCCCAGGCCCTGCCCTGCCTCACCTGCCTGCGCAGCTTGATCATGAGGATTGATTCGGCCGCCGCCGGTGGCCGGCCTACCCCCAGGCCATCTTGTCTTAAAAACCTGACAGTAATCACAGTGAGTCAGTCACCACCACTGTAACGGCGCATGGCTGCGGCCTGCCAGCCAGGCCCTGCCTCGCTCGCCTCGCCCTCACCTGCTGAGCACCAACTTTGAAATGATGAATTTGAGTTGAAAGGAGGGCAGCGTGCGTTGGTTGAGTACACCACCACTGACTGGATGGATACTCGATGGCTGCGCTCACGCTGCTGGTGAGGAGGTGCGGGTATGCTGGGGCGGGCAAACATGCGTGTGCATTAAATGCATTATCTGCGCACGCGTCGCTGCCTCTGCCGCGCACAGCTCCAACCCCCCACAGCAAAGCCCTGCCCTGCAACAACAACACTAACTAGTGTCCCGCCCACACCGGGGCCCTGGCGCCTGTTCCGCGACCTGGAACTTACTGGAAGTCTTGAAGAGACAGTAAGGTAGGACTCGTGGTTCGGTCAGAGGAGGAAATTATTAAGAATCGAAGTGGGACTGTCACTGACTGGAGTCAGTGTCAGTCACACTCACATCACTGAGTAACGTCACATCACCCGGCAGTAAGTTCTGTTAGTCAGTCAACAACGAGTCACAGTCAACAACCCCCTTTATGGCACCACAGCAGTAGCGTGCCAGTGCCATGCACGAGTCAGTCACGACTTTCATTCCTAAGGCAGGAGACTTTAATTTCTAAGGCAGGACAGGTGCACTTATTGCCGCGGCCGCCGTGACCCGGCCCTCATAATTAGGTGCCGGTGCTAAGCACCGGCAAGCTCCGGCTCAAATTAAGCCCTGGATCGACCCCTTGCCCAAGATTCTCGACATGGCCGAGGAGGCCAAGGTTTCGGGGGACCTTATTAACACGGAGGTCCTTTCCAATTGGGCGCAGAGGGCCATTGTATTCCTTGGCAACGCCAATTCTGCGCTCTCTACTGAGAGACGGAGGTTACTCCTGATTAAGATAGACCCTAAACTGGATGACCTTGCCTCGTCGGAGGCTGGTGCTGTGGCTCAGGGCGGGCTCTTCGGGGACCCGTTCATCAAAGAACTTGGTAAATTTGTGGCCACATTTACGTCCTTTGACAGAGCGCAGTCAAACATAAAGAAGGTTTTTCCCCCTCGGGTTTTTGACCGGGCCGGACGTGGCAGGGGCCGCTCGTTCGGCCGGGGCAACAGCTCCGATAGGGGACAAGGCTCCGGACGCGGTCAATTCCAATCAAATGACCATTTCAACAACTTCTACCCTACCAGGGGTCAGAGATTCCGCGGCCGAGGAGGCCATAGAGGCCAGCAACAAGGTGCTGGGAGAGGTGAGTGTGCTGCCCTCAGCGAGTTTGCGGGTAGGGGGGCGCTTGGCGCAGTTTTTCCCAGCCTGGGCTGCCCTCACGAGCAACGCTTGGGTGCTGCAGACGGTCCAGGGCTTTCAGATGGAGTTCCATGGCTGTCCTCGTCAGCTACAGCGTCCCCGTCCCATTTCTTTCTCGCAGCGAGATGCGGACATGGTGCGCGAGGAGGTTTCCGCCCTTCTTCAAAAAGGGGGGATCTGTTGCGCGCAAGAACATCCCGGGGGGTTCCTCAGCAACCCCTTGTTGGTCGACATCACTGCCAGAGTTTTTTCCCCGGATGGGGTGTCTTTTACTGTGAACAGACGAACCAAGACCCTTATTCGGGTTATTTCAAATCCAGCCTTTCCTGATTCCCCTAAACTGTGTGTGGTGCAGTGCCTCCACGCTTATGAGGATATGACTGATGACACTCGCCCTCCGGGCGAAAGACAACTTCTGATTGCCCTACGTAAACCGTACAAGGCTGTTTCTTCCCCGACGATCGCCAGATGGGTGCGTTAGGTGATGCAGGAGGCGGGGATTGATACCAAGCAATTTAGGGCTCATTCAGTAAAAGGAGCTATGGCCTCCAAAGCTTTTGCCCTTGGGGCTCGACTGGAGGATCTGATGAGGGCGGCCGATTGGTCCTCAGATTCCACATTCAAGAAGTTCTATTTTAAGCCAGTGTTGGAAGTGGCTCGGCTGGTTGTCGACAAGCTTTGAACTGGCATAATCCGAAGCCTCCGGTCCTGCCATAGAATGAGAATTTGCCTAGCCAAGCCTAGCTGGTAAGTTCCAATTCCATTAAGGACTCGGAGGCGAGGATTATCCCCCCAATGACTTCCCAGAAGTGGACCCTCCCTGTACGTAATGTAAGTAAATCATTCATGGGAAATTTTATGCTGTCGCAATTGTTGCTGTTGCACTGTGTTGGTGTATTTTACCTTTGATAAGCCGAAGAGATAGTCGGAGTTCTGACGATGAGTTTTCTTTCAGGGAATGATGGTCCCAAACATGACGCGTGAGAATGCTGGAATATGGGCTTTGCGCGAAGAAAGAGGAAGAGGAGGCAGCAGAAGAGCATGATGGGACCTGCAAGGGCTACAGAGACTGACAAAGGACTTACGTTTTAAGTTCCTGTTTTTCCCAAGTGTTCATGGGAACAGTAGTTTATATGTGTTTTTTCTTGCTGCTGTGGAAAATAAAGTGAAGAAAGTAAGGCATAATCCTCGCCTCCGAGTCCTTAATAGAATTGGAACTTACCATCACTTAGGCTAGGTAAATTCTCATTCTTGATCATACACAACCGGGGACTAAAAAACATAGAAAAATACGACACAAACAAAATACGACCTATGAAGCATTTTAAACTATTTTAAAGACCGTTCATGATCTCGCAAAGGGGGGTCATGTAGGTGCAAACTACTGAGTTTGGTGCAGAAGACAATATAATCCTAATATTAAAAGGGTCACTGAATAGAATATTCTCGTCTTCTGATACGCAGATTAATAAACTGATTAGAGTTGACTATATCCTTATGGTGATAAGACCTTGAAGAGAAGAGGGAATGTATATGTAATCAAGTATCAATTGTTTTAACTGATGCAGTTTTAAATATATATAAATTTGTACTGAAGAAGACAGGGGATTGCCTCAAAGAACCGTCGAAAGGCAGCGTCAACAGAATTTTTATGCAAAAAGGGCTTGTATAGCGACAGAAGGTTTATTTAAAAAGGACTTGTATAGTGATAGAATTTTGACATATAGGAATTGTCTGTGCATGTTTAAAATGTGGGATGTGTAAAGGGTGTCTACAAGAAACAGACGGTTTGTTTAAGAAATATTTTAATATCTGCTTTTTATGTCTTTGGTAATGTACAGATGATGTTTGGTATGGGTTAAGATGCTTCGTGTTTTTAGTTTTGTATTGTATATTTACTGATTTGCATGTTGTGGACATAATTAAGGTTACTTGAATAATTTAAATAAAAATACCTCTTTTCAAAATAAGGAGACAGCTTGTTTGATGATATTGATAAATAATAAACATGCATTATTTTATTTAGTGCAGTCCAATAGGATTGAGATACAGGTGATCTATGGATATGTAGTGTGAGCACAAAGGGGAAATCATTGTTTTTCATTGCTTTTGTGCCCTGTCCTTTTTGCCTTAAAAGGGTGACTCTTTTGAATTTAGAAAAGTTAGGAATCTGCCACAAAATTAGGCAAACCTCTTGTATAAATCAAAGAACAAGGGAGTGGGGTCTGGATTATGGCACTTGAAACTTTGTGATTGGTGCATAAGGTACAGGCATGAGAGTGTCATTTGTGAGACATGGGTGCTCTCAGGTGCATTATGCTATTGAGTTATCTGATAATTTCAGTAGTGCTGTCATTTTGAAGCCAAGCCCTTCATGCAGCAAGTTATGTGCATATCATTTCTGGCCAAGCTGAATTTAGTAAATAATTTTAAATTTGCTGAGCAGCTCTGGGCTCCTTCGTTTCCCATTAAAACAATTAATTGTTTGAAGCCTTTAATATATTCAGGAACATGTTTGTCTGTGTTGCCTTTCACTTTATATGTGTATTTTTGCTATCAGAGGGTAGAAACGTGTGCATCGGTGTTTATCGGTGACGGTGCATGCCTTGAGTCTGTGCCTGTATATCTTGTATTCTGTGTGCAGATGTGTCTGTTGGTATGTGTACATGCATGTTTCTAGGTATTTTGGTGTAAGGATCAATAGGTGGCAGTGGTGTTATCGATTTGCTCATTCATCCTTCTGCCATGAGTTACACGTAGCACAAATGAAGGGTGGTAGGTCAGAGGATGTGTTGAATGACGTTCTGAGCTGCTCAATCATGGTTCATAGTAATAATAACCTGTTTTTTAAGCTACTTTAGAGACCTGTTCACTTTTACCCCACTCAATGTTACTCACTTTATCGACCTCAAAAGTATAACCGGATGAATCTGCTTTCTAGCATACAAACGTGTAATCTGCAGATTGCACACATACCTGTGCAGCAGAGACAACATCACCCTACAGTACTTTCGAAGCTGACCTTGAATGTTGTTTCTTTTTTCTCACAACCAATCATGAACATCTGAAACATTTATCACATTGAATCAGCCAAAAGTGAGCAACATATAATTATGTACTTTCATGCATCAAATATGCTTTGTGTATTGTTCCTCTCTAATCCCACTCATTTCAAATCAACTATGCTGAAACAATTGGTTGCATGTTCTTCAATTTTGCTCAGACACTTCTTCGTTCTTTGGGTTTCGTGTACCTCTTCACCTTCTGCTTTTAGGCCGCCACAATTGCCTCATTTCCTCTGTCACTGCCAGGTCGTTACATCTGCCCACATCAGAGTATGTCTTGTGACAGCTATTACTTCCACTTGTGTACTTCCTTCGCGTGCTGGGCACCTTTAACTGATTCTTTTTTACTGCATGCATATAATCAAATTTCATTCTGTTCGAGGTTAGTGTTGGTTGTTTTTTTTTGGATTGGTCCATTCTTTATTTCTACTCTTCTAGCTGAGAGGAGTCAAATCTCCTCTTCGGGTTGTGGTCAGGCCCAGGTTGCAACCATAGGTCTCGTTACTTTGAAAAAGAGAACTGGTCGTCAAGCTTTCCCTCGTCTAAAAAATAAATCGTGCCCATACCCCCCTCCCAGAATGACACAAATATTTTGTCACAATTATCCTATAAACTTGACATCTCTGTACATAATTAACTAATCAACGTTGCAGTTATGTTTAGTTATCCATTTTTATCAATGTAATCCAATAGTTAGTATGTATGGCTCTCATAGAGAGCCTCTATCGTTTATTTCCGTTTCTGAAAGTCATAACTCCTAGCAATGACATCACAACAGTTGACAATAAAACTGGTTGTCAAAGGTTGTAATGTCATAAACGCCTTCCAGGCCAGGTGACAGGGCTCTCTGAGAGCGTTTCAGCAAAGCACTGCTCGTCTGTATTGACTGAAAGCAGAAAGCACAGCTGCAGGAGGGGAAAGTAAGACAGGGAAGGTAGGAAGACAGGGGGTTATTTATTTATTTATTTATTTGAGCAATTTTTAGAGCGCGCAAATACCTCAAGGGTGTCTCGGCGCTAAGTTGCAGAACTTCCAGTGGGTCGAGGGAGTAATTAGGCTGAGAACAACCATGTCTTTAGTTTTTTTCTAAAGTTGAGGAGTGAGGGCGCAGTTTTGATGTGGAGGGGGAGCGTGTTCCACAACCTGGCTGTAGCAACAGAGAAGCGTTTATCTCCCCAATTAGCTCTTCGTGTACGGGGGACTCTGAGTAGGTGAGCTGTGGATGAGCGTAGAGTTCTGAGGTGTTCGAGTGGCTGAAACACTTGTTTTATGAATAGAGGGCCTTGGTTGTGGATAGCTTTGTATGCTATACATAGAGCCTTGAATTTAATTCTACTTCTCACTGGTAACCAATGCAATTGTTTGATGTAAGTGGAGGTAGGTGCAAACTTAGGGATGGAAAGCAGTGTCCTAGCTGCAACATTTTGCACCGTCTGCAGTCTGTTAAGAACCCTCTGTTGTGCGTTCAGTAGGAGGGCATTACAATAGTCTATTTTGGAAAAGACTAGTGTACTGACTAAGGTTTTGCCTGCTGATGGAGGGAGATAAGGGATTAGTTTTTTGATCTTTTTTAGAGTGTGAAAGGAGGAGGAAACCACTGCATTAGCATGATGCTGGAAGGACATCTTTGTGTCAAAGATGACGCCTAGGTTTCGTACCTTGCTCACAGGTTCTGGAGGTTGTCCCATTTGAGCAGGCCACCATTGTGGAGACCATGTAGGATGCAGCCTCCCGAATGTCATCACTTCTGTTTTATCAGAATTCAGTTTTAAACAGTTGGATGACATCCAGGAGCTTATTGCATTCATTCCATTTTGGAAATTTGCTGCTACAGAGGCGCCGTCATTATATACAGACAGCACTAGTTGTGTGTCGTCAGCGTAGGTAGTCAGTGAAATTCCGTGGGATTTTATGACCCTCGCCAAGTCCGACACATATACATTGAAAAGTGTCGGGCTTAGCGAGGATCCCTGCGGTACTCCACAGGGTAGGGAGAACGTCAGGGAGGTATATTTGCCCATCTTCACTGTTTGTGGACGGTTGGATAGAAATGAGGCAAGAAGATCTTTAGCCTTGTCCCTTATTCCTATGTCAGCGACATGGTCGATCAGAGTGACGTGATCGACCGTGTCGAATGCTGCGGAGAGATCTAGGAGTATCAGAATTGCTGATCCTCCATTGTCCATAATGGACCTAATCTCATCCGCTGCTTTTAGGAGTGCAGTCTCTGTTCCGTGGCCCTGTCGAAACCCAAACTGGGTATCGTCCAACAAGTTGTTATTATGTATGTAGGTTGACAACTGGATGTTCATGATTTTTTCAAAAATCTTAGCAGGGAACGGGAGACATGCGATAGGCCTATAGCTAGCAGGAAGAAGGGGGTCTAAGGTAGGTTTTTTCAAAAGAGGTTTGATGGTAGCCTCCTTCCATACAGAAGGGTAGACGCCCGTAGCAAACATTGCATTGCAGATTGTGGATAGTGACGGTGCAATGGCTTCAGAGATAAGATTGCAAACGCCCGGAGGACAAGGATCAAAAGGTGAGCCTGATTTGATTTGGACTATTAAGGGTTGGATAAGTTCCTGCGTGGTGGCTTGAAAAAATGGAAAAACTGGGTCAGTTTCAGTGGTCTCTTGGCGAGTGAAGGTGGGTGATGGATCAGGAGAGAAAGAAGTGAAGATAGTTCTAACTTTATCTTCGAAAAAATTGGCCAAGGCATCTGCAAGAGCCTGTGATCCTTCTGGGCGAGCAGCAAGAGGGTTGGATAGATAGTTAACTACCTGAAATAGTTTGCCTGTGCTATTTTTAGCCTGATTGATTTGGTTGGTGTAATAGATGGTTTTCTCCGCTATTATAAGTTTTTTGTAATTTGATAGAGCATTTTTGTATATGGTCTTTTCGCCGGGATTGAAGTTGCGACGCCACTGCCTTTCTAGATTCCTGCAGTATTGTCTCTGCAGTCGGAGAGGCTCAGTGAACCAAGGAGCCGAAGGAACTATTCTATTTCTGTGAGAAATTTTGCTAGGTGCTAGCACATTGCAGGCTGTCTTTAGTTTGTTAAGGTAAATATCAGAGGCTATCACGGGATCTTGTTCATTCGGCGTGTGGCTATCTCGCATTGTTTGTTGGTTAAGGATAGCAGGTAAGATATTTATTTCTTACATTTGCGTCAGGAATGAGAGGGCATGTTATTTATAGCTCTCCCATTATCCTTTGCCACTGCGCGGTAGCTGAAAGCAGGGGCAGATGATTTTGCGGCCCATACATATCATACATTTACAGATGTGTAAAAAGTGAATTAGGGGATGTTCTTCACCTCCGGAATGTGAGTGACATGGACAATGTGCACTTCACTGTCGTTGTCTATTTGACATTACTCAGAACCCCTTGGTGAAAAACATCCCCGTAATTCACTGTTACCCATCTATAATTCTGTACATTGCCAACATTCTTTTTGTACCCAAATCACCCTAACAGTGTAAAAGCATCCACAGTGTCAGTCAGTCAAAAGGAATGTTTATTTAGACCAATTGGTCCTTAAACACATAAAAGCATCCATAAATACAATCCCTTATAAAAACTATATTAAGTAAAACCTTACATAGAAATTCTATAAAATGCAGGATTCAATAATAACTCCGCCTTTCTGTGCAGTTTACATTTCATCTTAAAAATATCTAAAAACTCCAATTCTATAAACTTTATAAAACTTTTTTAACTTTGAGCATGAAACTCACAATAGCACATGCTATATCCAACAAGTGCATTTCAATTTACAGATCAATAGCTTGAGCACGACTTTCAATACCATATTTTAAGATAATTGGCGATAAGAAAATTTTCCGTGCATCAAGGACCTTTAGATAATCCAATATTATGTGCAGAGTATTGCATGTTGTACCTAGATTACAGGTGCACTCTCCTTTGGAACCATTCATAGCCTGTTGTTAACCTAGCAGGAGTTGATTCCAATCCTTAACCTTAGTGATTCATTTCTAAGCAAACAATTGCGTAGTATATCTATATACGGGAACTGTTGTTTATTTTGACACGAGTTAACCAAAAAACACACAGATTTTTCCCCTCAAGATACTGTTGGTCGTGGTCTTGAGATATTTATTTCCCTAAATCCCTGGGTTCCCTCTTAGAAACTTCAATTTGCAGATTCTGTAGGCATGACTTGACTCTCATGTCCCTGCAAGCCTTTGTTACGAGTCCCTCACCCCCTTCGCCCACTTCAATTCGCTCTTCAGTATTTCATTTTTGTACCATTGTGATATTTTATGCTCCTCCCAACAGCCCAGGCACTGCAAGAATCTTATTATCATGATGCGTGCCATTAAATCCCATGATACAAGTCAAGTCTTCATTCTTACCGTCTGGATCATCGAAGACCTAGGTAGGGACATTACGTTTTTTAAGCATTTCCACTCCTCAATGTCCTGCCCATTTTTACAACTTACATATAATTCTGCTCCATATTGGAACTGGGGTGGTATCATGGCCATATAAGCTTCCAGAACAGGTCTCAGACATATCTCCGTAATCTTTATTACATTTTTTCAGACCACTAGCTGAAGCAAGGGCCCTTACTCTCAATGCATCCAGATGGGTGTGCCATTTCAGGGATTTCTTGAACCACATCCCTAAATAGTTGTATTCATTTACCATCTCCAACTTCGTAGAGCCGAAAGACCATCTACATTTTGTCATTTTGTTTACCAACGCTCAGCTCCTTAGTTTTTTCCATATTTACTACAAGTATTTGGAGTTGCAACATTCACCTTTCTTTGCAGACCTATCTCAGTTTGGTCTATGATTACAAGGTCGTCTGTATAAAGTAAGCATGCAATGTGTTTCCCATCTAGCTTAGGCCAGGCACCCCAAGCCGTGCCAAAGATTGATGGCAGATATCCACAGTGTGATCCTTTATCAGAAATAAAGGTAAGGGACAGCGAGGGTTACTTTGCCTTCCAAACCCTCTCTTCCCAGTGTGAAACCCACTGCCAGCCAGGATATGATAGACAAAATATGTTACTGACAGTTTATTACAGGGTGGCTCACTGCCACTTTGTTTTCTTTCTTTAAAAACATAGCACTGTTTTCAGCATGGTTTTTGTCTGTGTTCCAAAGTGCCGTAATAAATGGCCCTCTTGCCAGAGACTTGCAATACTCCACAGATCAAACAAAGCCCCACTTGGAGGGCTTGCACCAGAGTTTGAAGGCTTCTAGGTCAGTGGAAAAACGATGGCATGGCTCAGTTTTCCTTTCGTCACATTGATAGTCCCGCACTGCTGTACTGACAGTTAAAACATAATATGTCTGGAGACTGTAATGAAATGCTTTTACTACACAAGGGGCCAATTTAGAGTTTTGTGTGAATATGGTGGACGGGCAGGTTGCCTACCAAACTCTAAAACGGTCCCCCTAACTTCTTCAACTAGAAAGTGCGTTATCAGCCTTGGCTTCAGAAAAGATAGCAGAGAGCCTGATGTCAAAGGAAGCACCTCTTGAGCTCTGCGTGAGCTCTCTGGTAGAGATACCCCCAGTGCAGCTACCAGAGACCCCTGGCCACATCCCTGACATCACTCATCGCAAACTTGAGAGAGAGAGGGTTTGAAATACTGACACATAACCACTGACACCTAAAAGGTGAGGACATCAAACAATCAACAACTATAAATCATTTCAGAATTCTAGATGATTGAGGCCCTTTTGCAACTTTATCCGGTAAAAAAGATTATTTTGAATAGAATTTCAGGTCCAAGTACAGGATGTGTTGCTCAAACCCTCCTAAGATCCATCTTGGAAGGCATGCAAAGGAAAACTAACTACACCTTATGCAGTACCTGTCTTGGACCTCCAGCTCTCATCCAGCAACACTTACAACAGACAAATAAGTGCCACAACATTACAACCAATCTAGTTATCAGCTAAGCTGGCAGCTTTGAACAAATCGTTTGCACAATTCTACATATTGTTCTGCCTGGCTCTTTTGTACCTGGGTAATCACACACATCAACGTTATATATCTTGTCCAGGTTTATACGATCCAAAGTACCTTCCAGTAAGAAAAGAGTTCAAGGCAGCCTAGAGACTGCTCGACTCCTTATGAGCTGGCAAACTAAAAAAGAAAACCTTCCTCCAATATTAGAGGCCCCAAATCCTAACTGCAATGTGCTTGCCATATGTGAGGTGCAGACCTTCTGAGACATTCAGTTTGACTCATTAAGTTCAAAGTCGAAAATGTCAACTGGAATTGGTGGCTGATTGAAAAAAAGTCATCTCTAAGAAAACAGACAGATCAAGATAAACGGCTGCAATCCTTGTAGCAGAAGTGGGAAGAAACTTAGAAGCCTTCTGGAGCGATCAATGAGTCAAGAGGAGGGATGTGATGTGCCAAGCAGACTGACCAGTTCCCTTTTAGACTCTCACATAGAATTGACCTGGAACTGAAACCGAGAAAAATCAGCAAATAATATCTGCCATAACTGTCAGGCAATAAAGTAGGAAAACTTCCAAAGCCATTATTTAGCATGTAACATAGCTAAACTACAAAGAAAGGATCTGGAATATGAAAGATCAAATTCTGAACTAAACTACATTGTTTAACAGATCCTGAAACAATGTTCCCTTGAACCTGGCTCAGTGTTCCATGCAGAACCTCTCGACAGCAACGTCAAGAAGACTTTAGCGAAACGACCCAGCCAATCATAGCCAGACATGAAGCACTCCCTGGTTTTGCCAAGCAAAAAAGCCCGCTCAATCCTAGGTCGTGCTACAGATGGAAGATTTTTCTAGATGGTAAGAGACTGCGATAAACATAACCCTTAGAAACAAGACTAACTACATTCTTCAGTCTGCGTAGACACAACTAAGCATGAGCGCAAAATCCGCTCCGATCGCGGATTTTGCGGATTTTCTGTGAATCCGCGATCCGCGAACTCTCGCGGATTTACCGAAAATCCGCAATCCGCGATCGGAGCGGATTTTGCGGTCAAAAGTTCAGGCGAGCCTAATTAACGATGGCGCCGGCAAGCTGCCAGCGCCATCCTGCAATAGTTACTTAATTAGCTTCAACAGGAAGCTCTAATAGATAAGATACAGCAGGGGCTCGAGCGCCTGCTTTATTTTAACAGTTGGAGCTTCCTGTTGAAGCTAATTAAGTAACTATTGCAGGATGGCGCTGGCAGCTTGCCGGCGCCATCGTAAATTATTTCAACGGTGGTGTCTTTACTCTTCTTGAATAAATATGAAGGGCAGGGTTCATTCGGGCACGACGGTCCTGGCACAAAAAAATAAACCTCAACAGGAAACACTTGCAGATATCAATAAAGCATGTGCCCTAGTTGAAGCTTAAATGCAGTGACTCATTCATCAGCCCAAAAATTAATCTGCTGCTCTGATCGGTCTCTGCCCTTTTATACACACAAGAGGCATGCTCGCATGGACGCCCCGTCCGTTTGGCCCCGCCCACACACTCGAGGTGTGCACCGTCTTCCCGCCATTTACCCACTATGATGGACATTTCACTCAAGGGACCCCTGCGCACTTCGGCGCGATTGCATAGTAACACACACTTGGTCGCTGGAACTAGTTGAAGCGCAAATGCAGTGACTCATTCATCAGCCCAAAAAAAATCGTGAGCGTTGGGAGGCTGGGCAGATGTGCCTTCTTCCCAAATATACCATCGATAATCCGCTGTGATGCTGCTCTGATCGGTCTCTGACCTTTTAGACACACAAGAGGCATGTGCGCTCGCGTGGAAGCCCCGTCCGTTTGGCCCCGCCCACACACTCGATGAAGCCCCGCCCCCAAATCCGCAAATCCGCGGATTTTGCGGATCCACGATCCGTGGATCCGCTTAATCCGCGAATTGTGGATCCGCAAAATCCGCCCATGCTTAGACACAACCATCTTATCAGAACCTAAAGTCTTAACACCCTAGTAGTCTCACCATCATCAATCCAAGAACAATATAACCTAACAAAAGAAAGATCTAAAAAACAGACATCACAAGAGATGACCCTGAAATCTTAGTTGCACATGCTCACACTAGCCCTAACACAAAGATCACTTAAACCAACCATCTCTTTTTCAGAAGCAACTTTGAAGCATAGTGTCTCATATTCCATGCAAATCTCACTGTGAAGAGACCTCCGCCTTTAAAGGGACCATAGAATCGCTGATTTACTTTCCCAAGGCAAATTCAGAAATCTCATCACCAATATCTACATTGATGGTACCAATATGGTTCAAGCTAATGTCTGAAAACGCCTGCCATTTAAGGACATCTTCAAACACCTGAACGCTTGGAACTAGCACACCAGCTGAAAACCATGTCTAAAAAAATTGGGAACATGAGTGACTTTACTCAGTGGATTCATAGACTAGCCTTAAAATCAGTGACAGAGATCACAAAGAGCATGCTAGTATGTGGCTTCCAACCAGCAGTTACTAGGCCTATGGTCAAGCTCAGTACACATTTAATTTTATTTTCCTGCACAACACTGAACCTTGTTAAACAACATACACCTCAATACTACTGATGCCCTACATAATCTAACTCCTAATAAATCTTGAAAATCCAAACAATAAATTAAAACACTCCTCAGATCGTGCACTGATGAATTAATTGAACATACACAGGTCAACAGTAAGCCTGGAAACCAATAGTGCAAAACCAAATCTGAACAGGAGAAAACTCACAACAGGTACATAAGAAAGACTACCATAGGGTAATCAAATAAGTAAAAACCCTACCCCTCGAAATGCATCAATGAGGCACTGAACAAATCTAAGGAGATCATTAACATTGACCATGAGATGGTTAACCCAGAGTCTCTGAAAGTAACCCATGTGAATCACAACAACACTGTGAAGACTTCCTTTAAATCTCCAAAATCAAAATCTACATGGCATTCAAGTCCATCACCAGCACAGAAGGCCCACATTTACCCTCGTGCACATCATTCAAACCACTAGGGAATGACACCTGTTAGGAAGCTGGTATGGAGGTCCTACTTACCACTTGGTGTTTTTTGTGTGCAGGGAAGATGTGATTTAAATGTGGTTGTGCTGACTGCCTTTCAGTAAAGGAAAGACTGGTGGTCATTCCGTAGTGTCGTAAATGACTGGATTCAGGCTGCTAGGATACAAAGAATGCCCTGTGCAGCAGTACACTGGCATTGAACTGCAATTCCCAAAAGCCACAAACTCCAGAGTGTCTAGAAAGATGGCAGCCTTCTTGGATCTTTAGGCATAACTTCGTCGTTGTTCTCTCCTTAGTCTTTGCTAGGCAATCATGCTACAATGTTGCTACAGCAAGGAACTTGCTACATGAATCTCGGATTTCCCTTGCCAAGACCGTGTGTTTTCTAAAGGATTGTTCTGAAAAACAATTAGATTCCAGAGAAGTATGATGAAAACGGTGTGTTAATGAAAACAACCCTTGGAACTAATTGCCAGAATGTTTAGCTGAACTCTGGGTTAAAATGATCTGAACTCTTAATTTTGGGTTGGTGTGAAGTAACTGGAAGTATTCTTGACAAGAGCAATAATAGACATGTACGTCATATATGTGAACGTCATGCACTAGGTATTAGGGGCCCGATTATGATGGAGGATTTTCCGCATCCTCCGGGCCGGCGGAAGCCACCGCCGGCCCGGAGGATGCGGAAAATCCTCTGCGGACCCACCAAAGACCCACCGCCACATTAGGATGGCTGGTGGGTCCTGGTTTCCGCCCGCAGCTTTTCCGCCGCGGTTCGCTTACAACCGCGGCGGAAAAGCACTAATATGGTGACGGTGTCTCTCAGACACCGTCAGCCAAATTAGGATGCCCGAAAAGAAATGCTTTTCCACGGCGGGTTTTCCGCCGTGGAAAAGCATACGGAGCTTCACTGCGGGGGCCCGTTGCGGGCCCCCTGGGTGAAGGGAGGGTGGGGGGTGCACATGGGGGGTACCTATGGTACCCCCCTGCATTTGTATGCAGTAATCGGCAGGCACCACGCGGTGCCTGCCGCTTGCTGCATACAAATGCAATGTATGCATTTTTAACATTGCGGCGGGTGCAGCTTGAAGCTGCACCCGCCGCAATGTTAAAGATTGAGGATGTGACCGCCATCCTGGCGGTCACATCCTAATCTGCACGGAGGGACCGCCGCAGCCCCTGCGGACGGTCCCTCCTACTCTATGGTGGCGGACGGACTCAGGTCCGTCCGCCATCATAATCGGCCCCTTAGTGTCTAGTTTTTTTTTAATTGCTTACTGAGGGCAACAACAGGACGTTAATGGTATTCATCATTTTACAGTACTGCATAAGTGAAGTAGCAGCTGTACCTATCTTCTACAAATCAGTGTATAGTGATGAAACTTGAGGCAGTTACTCAAAATATAGACAGAGGTGTAAGCCCACTTGTGTTGCCAGGGTAATTGTTTTACATGTGATTACTTTTCAGAAACTACAGAGAGTTGATAACACGGCGATACTGCTACGATATATCCACAATTAAATGTATGCGTAGCATTCTTTATGCCATGTTACTCAAGCTATTTATTAATCTTGCAGAGAACCAATACAGACTGCAGACCTCCTTGATAACGAAGGTGGCCTTTATTTTCTTGTGTATCTGGTCATTGATGAGGAGGTGAGAAAATGGAAAGAGCATTGCTTCCATTGGATTATCAACACAAGGTTTGTTCAACCTGACAACAAGATACTAAGGCCTTCATATAACAAAATTAAGGAATCTCTTAAATTGCAACAAATAACGAATCACAATTTGAGATTCCTTAAATGGAATGTACAAAAATGAATTTGTTAGAAGTGGGTGCAATTTGTGCACCAACTTCTAACAAATCCATTGTTTCTTTCAGAACTAGCCTATGTATTAATTGGTTGGTTATCAAAATACAGATTCGTAGTGGGTCGCAATTCAACCTGCCTCATAAATATTCATCAGGTAGGTCGTAAATTGATACCCGTTATGATTGGCTGCAATGACTGGCATGTTGGCTGCTGGGGCCAGCAGACCACCATGTCTGTGATTGCTTTTAAATAAAGCAATTTCGTTTAAATGCAGCACATTTCCTTAAAGGAAAATAGGATGAATTTAAAAAAGAAAAAGACAAATGACACAATACTTTTTTATGAGCAGGCAGTGTTCTCATGGTTCACTCCCTGTTCATAAATTGTTTTGGGGGTGAATGGCTTACCACCTATATCACAGTCTGTGGTGTATTCTGCTGCACCCACAGTCCCTACCGCGCAGCATAGACATCCTGGGAGGATGGGTAAAGAGAAGGGAAAACTGACAAGCCACAATGTGGACTCGTATTTGCCCCCTGGCAGGCAGCAGTGACTACTGAAGTACCTCCCCTGACCCCAACCTTGGCAGCACCGATTATCGTGACATGGAAGAGCTTGGCGTGACTATCTAAAGATGGCTGGTGGCAAGGCAGGCCGCACTGTACACCAGACCAATCTGGTCAAGTATACCCAGCCGTGAGAATCTACTGCTACACAGATGGTGAAAGACCAGGGCCCCGCTGGTGGCCAGGCAACCCTTGCAGAGGAGGCGCCCAACTTCACAGACATAATGGCGGAGATAAAAGGCATTTGCACAGCCCTTGAATGCAAAAAAGACTCAGTTTCAACCAAGGTGAACTTGATGCAGACTAACCTGCACAACTTGGGAGAGTGAGCCAAGGAGACGGAGGAATCCATCATCACCCTACATACCGACAAGAAGGCTCTGAAGAACAAAGTGAAGGAGTTGTGTACAACCACCAGTGCCATAGAGGCTAAACTGGAAGACTTTGAAGGGCGGTCAAGGAGAAATAACATCCGCATTATAGTAGTCTCTGAGCGCTCAGAGAGCACCTCATACTCAAACTAATGCAGCCATGTGGCATCTCTAAACATTTCTCTGTCAAGCGTGCCCATGGGGTTCTTGGTACCCCGTCAAAGCCAGGTGCACCAGTACATCCTATAATAGCATGCATCTTTAGCTACAGTAATCAGGACGTTTTTCTGCAGGCTACTCGCAGTGCGTCACCAGTCAAATGTGACAATGTCTTTATCTCTTTCTTTCTGGATTTTACAATCCGAGTTTAGAGACCGTTAAATGAAATACTCCATGATATTCCCAGTGAGAAAGAGTGGTAGCAGATGGAAAAACCTGGTATTTCACTGCCTCTGAGGAGGTTTGTGGATGGCTGGAGAGTGGTTGGAAATGCTGGAACCCGCAATCTTTCGGAGAGGAGACATACTGGTGCAGGGTTCCAGTGGGGACCAGTGAAGATGGCGTGTCTTGATTAAGAGTGGGACTCACTCCCAGGAGATTGTGACTGGAATTCTCCTAAAGTTGATGATCTTATGTGGTAGGGTTACATGGGGAGGGCGGCGGGGTGGTTACTCGGAGGGATCTACTACTTCTCCCAGTTTGTAGTTTACACCAAGTTTGGGGGCAACAGACACTTTGCAGATACCGCCGAGTCTACGTTATGCAACATTTTCTTAGCAGGGCGCGCTCCTCCCCTGGCTCCCCGAGGGGGATTGCTGCTAGGGGGTGACTTCAATTTGGCCTGTCCTTGCTGGCCTTCTCATCACCCTCCATTGACTTGTCGACCATTGGCTGTAAAGTAAGCCAATTGTCGATGACTCAATGTCTGCGATGCCTTGCTGACATGTGGCGTACCTTCAATCCTACAACACGATAGTATACAACCCACTCGGGAGGACATGAAAGCCTTTCATGGATTGATTATATACAAACTCTGAATCAACAGTGGCCCCACATTAGGGAGATATACCACCTTTCCTGGGGCATTTCTGACCATTCCCCAGTCTGTGCAGTCTATGGGATGGGGAACCATAGCAATAGGCATGGAACATTACTCAATCCCTGGTATCTCAAGATACCTTGTGTTCGGGCATGCTTCCATGAGACTACGTAACAATACTTATATGAAAATGAGAGTTCAGTTGAATCCACGCAGACGTTGTGGGAGGCATACAAAACCGTCATTTCGGGTCTGGGAATAGCACTGGTAGCCTGGCATAAAAAAGAAAAAAGAAAAGAGAGCCTGGTTGGAAAAATTCGAGAGGGAAATCCAATAGTTGGAAACCCAACTCACTGTGGATGATCAAGGGATTTCGCATCACAACCTGTCCCTAAAGTAAAAAGAATATAGGGAACCACGACAGAGTCTGCCAAAGCATACCACCATGCACCTCAACACTGCCTTTGCGAAGTCAGCAATAGGGTTGTTAAGCTTCTGGCTTGGTTAGATAAAAGGGAGGTGGCATCTAGCTGGCTCATTGAAATCTTGAATGATAGGGATGAGCGTGTAAATGGCAAACAGGGTGTGGCTGATGCCTTTGCAGATAACTATATCCGCCTATAAACCCTTACGCTTACCGCCACAGCTGTAGTCTCTCGAGAGTTACTAGCTGATTTCAGTCTGCCTGAACTCTTGAAGCCTGAAAAAGAATTTCTAGAGCAGGAGTTGACAGACAGTGAAGTGACGCAAGCGATTTGGTACGTGACATCAGGTAAGGCTGTGGGTTCTAATGGCCTCCCTATAAAAATCTATCAGTTAACAGCCACAAAAATCACCTTTTATCTCCTGTGGATGTTCCTGGAGAGCCGCAATGCCAGAATATTACCCACAAATCAGAGGTTAGCCACCATAGTTGTAGGAGGGCAAACCACCGGAGCAGCATTCCTCCTATACGCCTATTTCACTATTGAACGCGGAAGTGAAGATTTTGGCTGAACTATTAGCCACCCAATTAATTAAGATGATATGTTCACTGATCCACCCAGTTCAGAATGGCTTCATGCCGGGGAATAACACTGCATATAACCTCCGCCGGCTGCATGGAGTCCTGACCGAGTGACGACAATCCGTGTAGATGCACTAGTTTTGTTTCATGATGCATAGATGGCATTTGACACAGTGGAATGGCCCTTTATGTTGCGGTTCTGGAAAAACTGGGGTTTGGCCCCCCGCTTTATCTCCTGGATCCGGCTCTTATATTCTGACCCTCTCACCCTGGTTGTGGTGAATGGGGGCATGTTTGCATTGTTTCACCTTCCTCGAGGCACTATTCAGGGATGCCCACTTTCTACTTTGATATTTGCCATGGTCCTGGAGTTACTCGCGGCCTGGATTTAAGACGATCCCTTGATTACAGGGCTGCGGTGGACTGCAGACTGGGAGGATAGAATTTCCGTTTATGCAAACAACCTCCTGCTCTATATCACTGACCTGTCCTCCACTCTTGATAGAGTGAATAACATATTCAAACTTTTTTGCCAATATGCGGGCATAGCTATACCATTAATTGGTCTTTGATTTATGTCCTTCATCGACCCGTACCACACTTACTCGACGACTGTGCTGCTTGAGTGGTCACAGAGGTTTTACGCTATCTTGGGACATACATCACCAGGGACCTAGACGCTTTTTTTGCACAGAACCTTGTGCCATCACTTTCAAGCTTGCGAAGGAACGTTCAACACAGGAGGGCCTTGCCCCTCTCACTACTGGGGAAAGCTGCTCTATTTGAAATAAAGGCTCTTCCCTGTTTCTTGTATGTCATCCAAACCACGCCCTTTCCAGTCCCACAGTCCTATTTCCATCCAATTGAGGGAGCAACCAGCACAGTCCTTTGGGATGGGGCCACCCTCAAATAGCAATCCAGAAAGTGACCAGGAGTTGGTAAGATGGGGGACTTGCACTCACAGATCTCCAAAAATATTATTGGGCATCGCAACTCATAGGTGTTAATCATTGGGCTTATCTCCCGGACGACTGGCCACTCTATAGGATGGACAGGAGAAAAATGGGAACTGGGGGTTATCTCAGAGCCATCTACAGGAGAACATGTACTTTACCCCTCCCAGCCCCAAAACGGTCACACTTACCCTCTGGCACATTGCACTGAACACTCTGGGGTGGCTTGAAAGGATCACGTGTGATACACCTCTATGGGATACCGCACGGGTGGGCAATTTGGCCTTACAAGAGGGCTTTGATAAATGGAATCTCACTTGCCTGTCTAGAGTGGGTGACTTGTGGAGGCAAGGCAAGGAGCTTCCATTCGTAGAACTACAAAGCCCCTACGGAGATCTTCCGATGCTTAGAAATCCAACACGCCTTACAGAAAGTGCTCCCCAGGGGTGAAGAACTTTGGGCGTCCTACCCACTTAAAGACAGGTTGCTGGATACATGCAGTGACGACTACCATAAATAAAAAATGGTGAGTCACCAAGGCGCTCGACTCACCATTATTTCCAGAGCACGACCGGTGCGGCACTTCTCTTAGGTTTTCACAAGCAGGAAAAGAAAGAACTTCCTTTTTGCTTGTGGAAAGCAACTCAGTCCTGTAGCTGCTCTAATGCTGTGAAAGCAGCTACAGGATTGGGGGAGCACACTCACCAAGCACTCATTTTGAGGCTGGTGGCCTATGCTATTTTGCAGACTTTGGAATGCTGGGTCTACAGTGCCCATGTCAGGCTGGCTGTTGTAAGAAGGCTAGCCACTCCGACACGCGTACTGTAGACCAGTGCTTTCATGCTGCATTTGCAGGATTCAGCCCTGCCCCCACTCTCGCGCTGTACACAGCACAAGCCAGTGTGGTGGCAAATAAATAAAATTGCATTGACATTCCATTTTATTTATTTGTGTTTACCTGCTGCGCTCTGCTGCGCTCGCAGCAGGCGACACAATGCTCCTCCACTCCTGAGTTGAAGCCACCCCTGAATACATGCCCAGAAAAGTAACCGGGTGTACCTATCATAAATTGTTATACAATTCCCCTGACACATTGACCCATTTGTGTGAAAACTGGGACCAATATCTGGGAGGCTTGGAGGATGAAGAGTGGCCCGAGGTCCTGGTATCCCCCAGGGAAGTAGCTATAAGAAACAGATTACGCCTGGTGCTGCTCAAGATCTTGCATAGATGTTATTAAGCAGGGTCGACACTGGTTAAAATGGGAAAGACAGATTCATTGCTCTGTCCTAAGAAGTGTGGCCAGGAAGGAACATTTTTCATATGATATGGAGTTGCCCGATACTTCAAAGTTATTGGACATCTGTTATTGACTGTCTTAACAGTGTCTGTGGGTGTGATATGGCATCAACAGCGAAGTGGTGCCTCCTGAATATCTGTGATGAAACTGCCCTCCTCTGTATGGAACGCCTCTGGTTCACTGGTTCACACTGGGGTTGATGGTGGCTAAATGCAATATTGCCAGGATGTGAGATGCTGCACTACCACCACAATTGGGCAATTGAAACTGAGACATGGACTGATGTATGCAGGCGTAAAAGGGTGGTGTATGAAAGTTGAGGTTGTCCATAAAAATGGTCTTAAGTGTAGGGGAAATTGAATGAATATCGGGGAGAGCTCTGTGTTCGCATTGCGGACACCAATCAAAATTCTTGGGGTCAGAGATGCTTAGATCATGTTGCTGTCCTGTGAATTGTCGGGGGCAGCCGGCTGGACAGATTTGTCATTCAATATCTATGCTTTGTTTTTATGATATATGCTGCTTAACATCACTGTGATTCTCTTTACTGTCTTATGCAATAAAAAAGTCCCCCCCCCCGCAAAAAAAAAGGAGTAATGGTCACCCCATTCTCAACAGCATTGGAAAACCGTCATTGTTACGTTGTGGCCATTTGGTAAAAGGGTGACTGGGTAAGAGCTTTACATTAGCACAACAAGTGAAGGCTCCACTATTGTAAACCTTGTGCATTCTCAGACTAAACAGAGCAATGGAACCCTTCAGTGTTAAGGGAACCCGCCAGTTTAGTGAGGTGAGAACACTACTGATTTAAGGTGGTTATCCTGCTCCATCAAACTCTACATGAAGCATTCAACTCACATACACACAAAATAAAGCATCCAACATACATACAGACCCATGCTCTGAAGTATGCCTTAAACCACTCCTTCCTACCACTGCACTGGATACTAGAAATGTGTCAAATGCTTACATGCTATCAGGAGTCATACCTAACCTTCTAAAGCATGCTATTATCACCCTACTGATCAAGAAACCTTGTGTCGACACTAAGATCCTGGCTAACTAGAGGGAGCATATAACTTCTTTTTTGTTAGCAAAGTCCTGAAAAAAGGAGGCGAGGATCCAAGAGCCCACGGAACTACGCCACGTCCTACAAAACCACTAATTTGAATTTCGACCGACAAGAGGCACCAAGACACACTTAGCTGACACAATGGAGGTACTACTGCTCACAAGGGACGAAAAAAACAAACCTGCCCTTTTACTCCTTCAACTGCCAGCTGCATGTGACACTGTTGATGACACAAGTTTGTTGAGTAGGTTAACAAACTAGACCGTTAGAGTGAGAACAGCCAAATCCTTGCCCAACAGTTCCTCTCTACAGTCAAAACCACTGAATCTTCCACTCGACTGATAGTATGTGATATTCGGAAGGGTTCATCCCTTTCTTGCCCTCTGTTCAAAATATATATATATATATACACACACATATATATATATATATATATATATATATATATATATATATACATATATATATATATATATATATATTTATATGTATGTAACTGCACACCTTCTCAAGCAATACCAAGTTAACTTCCAAATATATTATGTATTGGACAAATTAATATTCATCCACACAATAATTCAAAATCACTAATATCACTTTGTACTTTGATCACGTCCTTAAATGGATGGACAGCTTGTAATGCATGAATGGAACTAAGACTGAAACTATGGTATAGGGTGACAATTAGCATGTTCAAAACCCTTCAATTGACTTCCAGGTCTCTGGTCAGCCGCTTTCCATCACTGCACAGGTGACCAGGAACCTGGGAGAAATCACTAAGTCTGAAATGTTGTTTATTCCATAAGCCTGTGCAGTGAGGAAAAGGACCAATCTCCAACTCCAACAACTCTGTAAAATGCTCCCTCTACTGCAAACAACACCCAGGGCCGTACTGGCTCAGGCGTTTCCTCAGGAGGCTGGAAGGTTGGTGGCCGATTTTGCAGCAGAGGGTGTCGTTTTTTGTCATTGAGGGCTGGTCTTTACAGCAGTGCTGCTATATCCGCCCCCAGTAACAAAAGCATCATGGAGGCTGGTCCGTCAAAATTGCCAGGGCTGCTCTGGGTTCCCAGTCCGGCGCTGACGACACCAGGTGTAACAAACTCGAGCCCTGGTCATTCTCCCGTGATTACTGCATCATGATCCACCAAGGTATCCCCAAAATGGTCAGTCAATACGAGGATATAAAACCAGGCAGCCAGAACGTGGATTAACCTCAAAAGCATGACAACAACAAGCTTTCATTGAAAGCCCTGCATTGGCTACCAATTGAGGGCTGGATCTCATTTGAGATTTTCTGCACCGTCCACAAAGCTTACTGTGGAAAGGGCCCAAACTATATCAAAAACATAGCTTCAATGTACACCGCAGAGTTAGAGATCTTCTCTTGTCAGCTGCTCACTGGATTCAGCAACAATTGTTCAACGGGGTAAAACACATATGCAGACCACTAAGAGTGCAAGGCTATATAGGCTGTGGAATTCCCTAAGCACCTCCTTGAAATCCGAACACAATCACACGCTCCTCATTAACACCTTCGCTGCGGCGGCTATTCCGCCGCAGCGCTAAGGGGGCGGGGCCACGCGGCGCGCCCATGCTGGTGACGGAACCGCTCCGTCACCAGCCGCGGTTGAGCTGTGCTCATGACGGAGCGGTTCCGTCATGGCCCCGCCCGCTTAATAGAAAGCGCCGCGCAGGCGCGAAATCTGCGCCGCGCAGGCGCGAAATATGCGCCGCGCAGGCGCGTCGGGGGGGCCATGACGGAACCGCTCCGTCATCAGCACAGCGCCAGCGCGGCTGATGACGGAGCGGTTCCGTCATCAGCACGGAAAAGGTTAAAGCCCTGGTAACTGAACCATGCAGTCCTGTTTACCAGACAAACCTCCAGGATTTCTGTGGATAAAGACTATAAAATATCAGATAAGAGCCTCTACTCCACCCGATTATGCCCTCTATCCAGCTTTCTTCAGATTAACGTTACACATGTTTTTTTGCACTCAGAAGAGGTTAGAACTGAGGCGAGTGAATGTTCGCAGGCGGGAATTAGTTTGTGTATTTAAAAGCGAGGGTTTTTGTTCTGGTTGAAAAATACACCAGAAATAGTGTTAGAGAGATCTTGAGAACTCAAGTGCTTTATACCTAAAACCCCAAGAGTGCAAAAAATAACTAAAATGGCAGAAGCTGACCTAATTGGTGAAACAGACTCTAATCAAACAATCTCACATCGGTTCCTCCAGGTCGCCACCCCCCTTCTTGAGTAAAATCCCTGTTCAAAAAATAATATATAGTTTATGGATTTTTTTGCAAGAAGCTGCTCATTGAAATTGTTTATGTTCTCTTACTGTCTTCCGTTGCCATGGCTGCAACAGCTCTCTCGAAGATGGGGATATTTGTTCACATTTTAAGGTTTTTGCGGAGGAATATTTTCTACCGAAATAGTAATCACGAGGCAAATGAAAAAGGGGCCATTTGTCAAGGAACACAAAAGTTACAAGTCCTAAAAATGCTTCAGTGCTGACAGTTTGACAAAGCCATTCCAACAGAAGGCAACAGAATAAAATAGCATAATCAACGCTATATCATGTAACCCCTGCACTAAATGAGGATGCAAGCATAATGAAGTGCCTTTTGCAAAACATCACACACTACAAGCAGGATTGCACTTTAGAAATAATAACTTGCTTAACAAAAGGATACTGATGGGACACTTAAATGGTGGTTAGTAAGACACAGTAACCTTGACATAAATGTACTGCTACCTGGGTACATTTGGCACCCTTTAAGTCTGTAGGGTGAAAAGGTAGAGTACATTTTGCCAAAATCAAAGCCTATTGTTCTCGTGATTTAGACAGATTCTTTTCGCTGTTGCCTTACCTAAGAGAACCTCCTTATAAGTGTCATTGGAAACATAAAGGCAGAGGGAACAGCCAACGCAGTAAGTTAGCCTGCGGCAAAAATCTGTGGGTAGGCAGCAGGTGTAATTCCATCAAAATGATCCTTCTTAGATCACATTAAATTGAGTACAACAGTGCTACGGGTCTTTTAAAATGCTGATTTTATTAATTCTCTTTATTAAAGAAAGATTATTTTGTATGTGTATACTTTTATGATCTCTGTTTACTAATTAGATCGAATAAAGTTGTTTGGATTGTAGTACCAGAGTACAAGTGAAAAGTAACACCTACTACTTACAGCACTAATAAGCTGCAAGGCCAGGAGCGACAATGTGCAAACTACATCTACCACCCCATACAGCTGCGCACTGTGCCACCCTGTTTGTGAGTTCTGTGCCTCACTGACTCCTAACAAGAGTGATGTGTGGCTGATGCCATTGACTGCCCTTCTCTATGCTCCACTTAACTTCTGCTGGTACCGGAAGGGTCAGTGGATTGGAGGGAGACAACTCCCAACCGGTCGGTGAGATAATGTTAAAGAATCCTAATAAAGGTATAAACAGTGAGGCGATTATCATCTAAATCTGGGGCTCAAGCACATATAAGGTACTAGAAACACCTAGAGGAGGAGGGGCAGCAGGTGCAGCCTCTATTATGTGTTGTGAATGTAAGAAAAAACTAACTCATAGCTTATTTTTCCTCAAACTAGCTGAACTCTTTTCAAAGTTATTAAAATAATGTTTTACCTGGAAACAAAGAACAACAGCCTTCTAAAACTCCTAAACAGCTATAAAACTTTTAAATAAGCAGCCCCAGTATTATAAAATATTCTAAAGTTATTTAAAAGTTTTAATAACTTTGGAATTATGTATTAGAAGGGCTCCAGATATGCTAAAATAGGTATAATAAACGTCCTTTATGAACTCGTGCAGCATTTTTCTGAAAAATTGCACACCCGCCCGTGTTCTACATTGTGAAAAAACGTATGTGTTTTTTTCTAACTGAAAATGTTCACATATCTCTACAAAGCAACTAGTCCATATCTATAACAAAAATATAGATTGTATCCATTTAAGTTTTGTTTGCCTTAACGTTAAAAAAAATAAACAAACGGCAAGGAAGATAATTAAATGGTTTTCATAAGTATACACGAAAGCACAATCAGCTTCCTCTCTGAATATTAAACCCATTTAGACCTTTAGTTAATTAAATTGTCCTACTGTGTCATTTCTGAACATGCACAATCATCATCAGGTGCTGGACTTGCATTGGGATCTTGTTTGCTGCCCTTCTAGGGATAGATCCATCTCAGCGTTCTCAGCCCTTTACCACTAATTTTGTACGTATAATTTACAGACCCAACAGGCCCGTCTACCTTTATCTGAATTGAATTAGGTATAAAGTAAACATATGCCCCAATGATTGAGTCAAGTAAAAGTGTTGAAAAGTATGAAAATTTCACTTGTGTCAGGAAAAATGGGGAACCTGCCTAACACTAAAAAAGTAGAGAGGGACCCCTTAGCATCGGCAACGGAAATGAGTTACTTATAACCAACAAAAGAAAATTCCCTTGACCAACTGATTTCACCATGTTGCAATATAATAATCAACCTTCCATCAACGTATTAAATACTATATTGCAATAGGTTCCCCTCAATGTTACTCTGATGATGGACCCTCCTTCCCTTTAGGAATAGAAGGAATAGAAGGGAAGGAGGGTCCATCATCAGAGTAACATTGAGGGGAACCTGGTTGGATCCTTGACATGGAGGGGGCATAGTAGTCCATTCTCGTCTATCATAGGAATGTACAAATATCATAGAAAAGGACACTATGAGCTTATAATATATGTAAAAGAATTGATCATGTATACACTCTGGTCATTGACAATGTAATTTGACCTGTTTATGGACCCACCATTAGAGTAACACTGAGGGAATTCCGGTTTGATTATGAACATGAAGGGCCCAAAGCAGTTTATCATAGTCCTTTTTAGGAATATATAAACCTTAGATAAATGTACTGTAAAAGTTCATAGTATATATTAAAGAATTGAGCATATATACATTTCAGTCACTGATAATGTAATTTGTTCTGTTTAGGAGAGAAGAAATACAGCAACTGTTTTTATAATTAAAGACAACAAATCTATGTCTTGATAAAGATGGAACAATTTATATGAAACCATTGAAACGTGTTGACGCCATTTTTTAGCACAATAGAAGGACAGACACAGAAAAGATTAAATACTGATGAAGGCAATGTATTGATTGACGTGTTCTTGAGTCCAACCCGATGTGCATTTGTATACGACAAGGATAGGGTCTTACGCTACGTGTTGTCTTGATTATGCTGGTCATAATTATAATTTGTTGGTCATTAATCTCCCTGTGATTTATATGTATTGTATATGTTTTTAAGTAATGTGATAGCTTTGTTAATTTTAGAGCAATGTTAACATGTGTACAATGGAATGTGAAGGATAAATCATTGTGTAATAAAGTGTTTTCTTTTTAAACTATTGAAATATAGTATTTAATACGTTGATGGAAGGTTGATTATTATATTCCAACATTGTGAAATCAGTTGGTCAAGGGAATTTTCTTTTGTTGGACCTGCCTAACAAACAGAGACTAAAAGAAACTACAACATTGTTAATAAAACATTATATTCAGGACCACATTTTTAAGTCTTACGCTAGCAAAAACCTTTCAATTGTGGTAAAGAAATTATATATGAAATATACCTATTTAAATTCGCTTTCAGCAAGCCTTCTTCATCCAGTGGTCTACTTCTGAGTCATTTATGTTTTGCTTCTGCCCACTTCTTGGGAGGGCAGAGGCAAAGTCCCCCTGCAGTGTGTACAGGCCTGCTCCGCTGCACTAAATGCCATATTCCAAGTATTTGGCATCCTGGCTTTTAGGTCTCCTGTTAGCCAAGACCTTTTGATTTTCGTTATTTTGGGTAGCTATTGTTAGGAATGTGCTTTTTTTGCATTGCAAATAACGTTGGCACTGTTTGACAAATCTCCATGAAACTTTCCAAAAAAGTGCTAATTTTTGACTAGTTTTTGCATAAAACTTTTTGGGTGATCCGTCAAGCGGGAGCTGACATAGAAGGGGGGTCCCAAAACACGTTTTCCTCGATCATTTATCCATAGCAAATTTAGACAAAGCTACAGCCCAAACCGATGAATGGATTTACATCGATTTGGCAGAATGCTAGATCTTGGTCCACAAAAAGTGTTTTTTGTTATTTGGTGCAAATCCGTTCAGTGGTTTTTGAGCAGTTAATACTAAACAAAATTGTATATCGAGGGATGTGAAGCCTCCGTGGATCTGTCAGAACTCAACCTGAGATCTGATTGGTTGCTACCGCATCGACCAGGAACTGGTGGCAGTCATCTTAGGAACTACGACTCAGTCATACAAAAATGCAAAAAAAAAAAAGACATGGGGACATGGTAGGACACCCTAGCTCTGGTGGTGGGGCCAATTTTTTTTTTTATTATGCTACAAATTTGCAGAGGATTCCCTGTCTTCAGTAGTGCGGGCCAGGAAGGCAAGTCTGCGCCCAGCCGGCAGGAGATTTAAGCATGGTCCCGCCGGCTGGGAGCAGACTCCTTTTCTGGAAACAGGATACATATTGCATCTGCACAAAGGGAGCATTCATAGATAGCTACTCCCTTCGGGTGGGAGAAATGTTGTCTCCCAAAAACCATGCGGGCAGCTGGTTGGGACTGCGGGGACTCACCTGCAGCCCCCAAAGTGGTGGTTAGTTGGTGCCCCAGATGGGCATCAGGGTACTCAACTATACTTTACAAATACCCCGGAGGGTTGGGTCCCCGGGGCCAAAATAAGCTTGTGGAGGGGGATTGTGTGGCCCCCCTCCCCTTTTTTACTATATATGGCCCCCAGAGATGGGTCCCCTGGCCTAATTCGTTTTAAGGAAGGGGGCTGAGTGCCCCCCTCCCCTCTTTTATTGTACTTATTCCCAGGAGATGGGTCCCTAGGGCCTATTAAGGCTCCGGGATGTATGCCACCCCCTCCCCTT
This sequence comes from Lissotriton helveticus, assembly GCF_964261635.1. Lineage (NCBI taxonomy): Eukaryota > Metazoa > Chordata > Amphibia > Caudata > Salamandridae > Lissotriton > Lissotriton helveticus. The sequence continues at coordinate 1,168,911,089 of NC_136065.1, read as the reverse complement.
AGAATTTGGCCCCGGGGATGGTGTCCCCGACACCCAAGAAGGCCCAGGGAGAGGTGCTGCATGCTCCCCTCCCCTGTACAATTGTATTTGGGCCCAGGAGATAGGAACCTCAGGACATTCTAAGACTTAGGAAGGTTGGCAATGTGGCCTCCCTCCCCTTTTTATTGGAATTTAGCCCTAGTTGATGGGGTTCCCAGGGAAAATTAAGGCTTGAGGACCTCCCCGGTGGGCACCCGGGGACAAAAGCCAAACCTACACCACGCAACACACCAAAGGCTGTGTGCTACATGGGGTTTGCAACTTGCTGAGCAGTTGGCCACCGGACTTGGCGGCAGGCCCAGCCCTGAGGCTAACCCCCTTCTGCACATGGACAAGGTGCATGCCATAATGGGGCTGGCTGCCTGCGGGGAGTTGGACGCAGGGCCTGGCTGCAAATCAGGCCTTACACCCCATACCTCACATGAACAAAGGCCATGCTCGCCTGGCTGCCTAAGGCCAACCCTACACCACGCACAACGAAAGGCCATACTCAGCATGGGGTTTGCTCCCTGCTAGGGAGTTGGCGGTCTATGGGTGGGTTGGCTGCTCTGAAAATTTACTGAGAAAACCAAAGGTTAAAGTTAACGCTATCATTAGGAGAAATGTTTAGCATCAATGTAACGTTTTAAAATCACCACAGAAATTCACCAGTTATAGATCTTTGTAGCTCAAGGTTTATAATACACACCCTCACTATGCACTGGATCTGTCCTGTGACCTGTAGGGGAGCATGAAGCATGCCCTCATTTTACAAACAAAGGGCTACTGTCGAATAGCGGTTGCAGCATCCGTGTATTGTGAACTTGTTGTTGTGACGAGGATATATTATCTGTGTCACTGGGGTGGAGGCCTACTAGCCCACTCTTGTAAAGTTCTGCTTTTGTGCACTAACCCAGATCCTAGTGCCAGCACCACTAGTGTAAGTTATGTGATTATGCAGCCTGTGTGGCGTATGTAGTGTATGTATGAGTGAACAAGACAATTAGAGGACTGTGGATTCGATTTTGGCAGCCCTTGGTTTGTTCCTGTGAGCAAGATGGAGGCAAGGTTGTTTTCCAAGACTGAGTAATTGTATTGTCAACATTCCAGAAGCTGGACACTGAGGTGGGGAAAGAGGTGGCATGGCTATTCTAGAAAATTAATCAGCTCCTTATGCTCAAAGGAGCTGCTGACTAATCTTCATGAGCAATGCCATTAGGTGGATGGTGTAGAGAGGGTTTGCAGTTTCTGTTGTTAAGGGTGTGCAGGTCCATTAGCTGAGGGCAGCCTCTTTTCTCTTTCCTGATCACTGTCAGTGGGACTGTTGGGTCACACTACGTTGTCCCTCTGTTGTGGGTATCCCTGCAGCGGGCTATCCTGCTGTAAAAAACCTCATTCAGCACATAGATTTGCCCAAGGCAATATATTCAGCTGTCAAGCCGTTTTGTGCCAAGGCAGAGTATGTCGCCAGGAAGATGTTTAGTGCAGAAGAGAGAGCGCACCATCATACTGATCTTTGTGCAGAGGTAGACTACGCTGCCGCAATTCAAAAGAATGCACCTTAAGAGTACTTTGCTGCTGCACCCGTGACCCCAGGGGTGGCTGTCTTCTCTCTGCTGTGATCTCCGATCATGGTGGCCTGCTGACCGCAAACTCATCATTGATCCACAAGAGGGTTCTTTGTTCACCAGAGTCAACGCCTACCTGCAGGAAAGTCCTCCTGTGCTCCTCCCTGAATCGTGGGTCGAGCCTCTAGCTGGTACATTGCTCCAAGAAGCAGGAGGGAATCAAGACACATGCTGCGGGCCCCTGTTGATGTTCGTATCAGACTCTGCAGCCAGCACTGTGGTGTGACTGTACAACATGAGAATTGATAAAGGCGCTGAACCCTAAGAACTAAACCTATTGGTAATATGCACAAAAGCCTTCATATTTCCATGAGAGACACTCAACACCAGGGGAGACCTACCTAGAAATCCCAATGAGAGGGAACACCCGAGAAAGGAGTGAGTTGGGAGTAGAATACAAGGCGAGTTAGCCCAAGCACCAGTATGAGAACCGTGCCTACTTTGAGCGTGGAATATTACATTTTAAGTGTGTGGATTAAAGTACTTTTCTTTTATCAAAGTAAAGCACTGACCTGGACATTCCGTTAATGCACTGTTGGATGTCTGTCAAATGCATGGAAATGTAAAAAATAAAAATACAGTTAAACCTGGCTCTTGCTTTCATTCACTGAATGTGAATGATCACTAAACACTTTGTCACTTGGCCTCCAGACACCCACCAGAGTAATTGCAGGAACTCTTTGTCAATATAGCTATCAGGCACTCTTTCTCCAGTCTCTATCACTAGTTTCCCAAACTCTGGGTGGATTCCGAGCACATTAAGATTTTTCTTGTTCTTGCCTTGTTGAATAATCCCAGCGCCCTCTCATCTCAGCTTCAAACAGAGGATGAATGATGAGCCGTCTCTTCTTCATTCCCAAAGTACTCCTGGATTCCCATGTAAACCAAAAGATCTTTCTCCCTACCTTATCTCTGTCACAGGGCTCTAAAAGGCACGCTTCATAACTTAAATATGAAACTGACCAGGAAGTTCTACTTGGACCAGAAAAAGGACACCAGGAATTCCTTCAGCCTTGGTCTCTGAGGAAGGGACTGCGGAGAAGTGTGGCTCACTGGTTAGAGGAGGCAGACCTGGAAGCAGAGGTCAGCCCGGGACCAGGGTTCAATTCCCGGCTCGGCGGGGTCTTGAGTCCTAAAATGTCCATGGACTCGACAATTCTCGCTCCGGTGCCTACTCGATTCACGGGTTCACACTCTGCGACTCTGGGCAATAGCTTGCTTAATCTCCACAACGGCCCCTCGCGGCGGGATGCCTGGCTTTCACCTTGCGGATACCCTGCCGGGGTTATCTCACAGGGGAATACCAGGACGGGTTCCCTAAGCAAGCGCTTAGAAACCGCTCGGTGATTTGCGCTATATAAATTCCTGTACATTTACATTTGCCCACACAGGATGTGCGTTAATGGCATCTGTAAGCCTGACACTGATTATTGTCGTACATTTTAAAATAACATTGCAACTACAGAAGCTTATTTCCACCTATGCAAATGTTGCAGAACATACAGTTCCTTCTCGCTTGTTGGATGTCAAAACTGCTCGATTTTAATGCACGATTTGATATGCCATTTTGAGATTACACGCATTAGATTTGAATAACCATTATTCGAAAATATTCTATAAAAAATAACACAGTAAATTCTAGAGTTTACAAGTGTCTATCTGTATAATGCTGTCAGATAGGTTTACAAAGGTACAACAAAATGTATCACAATCTGACATCAGCCGATTCATGTTAGGTGACATTTCAAAGAATTTAAGGAATGGCCCCCGCAAAGGTCAGATTGCAGTTTATTATCACAGTACAGCGAATTTGACATTGGAAAAGCACTTTTTACTGCCAACAGAGATTGCACATTTGAATTTCTTAAGGCACAGAAGCAACTCTCTTACTAGTCATGATACCGCTTGAGTGTGATTTTATCTTGCTGCACAAATTTGCATGCAGATTTTGATTAAATCCATTTGTTAAAAAAATACATCTACAAAAAGGTCAAGTCATAAACCATACGTGCAGATGTGCAGAGTATAATATGCTATTTATTACCATTATTGAGGGAGAGGTAGGGCAGACTCGCCAGACTCAACAATAGTAATATACGGCATATCATACTCTTCTCATGAGGATAAATTATATATGTTTTTACTTGATGGCAGATCTCTCCAGCTAAGTTTGCCAAGCAGCACTGGAGTGTGTACTTACTACTGAGACTGTTTTGGTTTCCAGGTCCAGCACTTTGATCTGATGGTTATTTGTATCTGCCACATAAAGCACACCGCCATTATCTCCAACACACAGGCCACCAGGTTCATTAAACGTTGATTGAGTAAAACTTGAAACAACATTGTCTGCCGTGCCAGTGCCCGCCAACACAGTGCAGCTCTTGGTCTTGGGATCAACCACCTTAATCTGTATTCCAAAAAAACAAAAACAAATACATTATCAAACTCCAAAAACAGTACAGATCACATTATGGGTAAAGAAAGAACTTGTTATCTTAGAACGCCAGGGAATCAATTCCAAGAAAATGTCATCTTATCAGCCCATTACATCAACTCAAAGATCTAAGACATGAAGGCATTCCTAATCACGTGCTAATGGACTGTTATGGCATAGACGTATATGTTACAAGCCCTAAAATTAGTCTGCTGCTTCTTCCAAGGAATGTACATATTTTTATTTTCCCATACATTGCTATTCCATGACTCGCACTGGTATGGCCACAGCATCTGCAGCACTTTCTGAGCTCTTAATTCTACATCCGACTCAGACTTAAATCTAAAGTACCTTTATTAGAGCAACTACAGCATTTGGATCATTACAATGACCGCCCAACAACGTGAGGAAAAACTGTTTGTCCAAATGGAATTAACATTCATCGCTCCTGTAATCCAAGAGTTCTATTGTTTAACCAAATGCTTTTCTAGGGTGATCTTGTCTACACACATTCAATCTCTGCTTAATGAAATATAAGATATCTGAAACTATACTTGCCTGGGATATACTTAGATGATATGCAGCAGTACCTTTATAATCACATAGTATTTCGTGAGAATTTAAAATGACTGAGGTAGAGTGAAGGCTCATGGGTGTGTAATTATGTGACACAAGCTATCTTAGGTACACCACATATCTAATGAGGGATAATGAGATTGCTTCTAAACTGTTAATTGAAAGAAAACAACCCTGCACTGCCAATAGGAGGAACTAGACACAAATTAAAAGAAATATTAAGAGGTAACTGCAGAAGTAAGATTTCTTATGTGTAACACTCCAAAACAACATTAAATTTTGCTGCTTGCAAGCACGTCAGTCTAGGATTCCAGTAAACTATAAACTATTTCCTCTTCTGTTTTAGCCTTTTGATTTTATATGGGAACGTACCAAAGAAAGGCCCGCATCACATCACAATTCTCTCACAAACACAACACCTCGAAGCCATCTCCAGCTCTATTAATGTAGTTCAAAAACCTTCATGTCCAATAAGAACTTTTCATCTCAAGAAAGATAGGTAATTTAGGAGGATGTAGAGAAGATACGCATAATGGTGAACACGTGTTACGGGTCTTTTACTTTCGCTTGTCCAGGATGGAAGTCTCTAGATTAACATTCTTGCAGCAGTCTCACAGACAATCAGGTGTGCAAGCCAAGCCCCTCATTTCGATGGCTGGTGAAGCAGAGCCAAGTGAATCAACTCAGAAAAGGGCAGTCAGGTAACACAGATAACTTATATATGCAATCCCAAAATGCATTTCAACTTGCAAGTGAACAGGAACAGGCATGTGTGAGAACAGAATGTCACAGGCGACATTGGTCCCAAAAGCAGGACAAGATATCTGAGCTGAATGTCTGCCAGGAAGCTGAGGAAATCCCTGTATGCTGTGGAATGGTGGGAAGGCAGCTTACGCGTGCATGCACATCTCCAGTCGCACTGTTGTGCACTGGGATTGGTCCACTTAGATTGTTAAGAAGCAGGACTGGATCTAAAACTGGAGAGGATAAGAAGAGGTAATAGAGTTAGGTAGCAGCTAGGAAGGTTCCAGAGTCAGAGAGCAGTTGCAGAGGAAAGGTGTGGAGAAATGAGACTTGATATGAGCAGAGCAGGAGAGTGCTATCCAGAGGACAGAGTGCGTTAGCGTAACCTTAGATGCGAGACAGCTATGGTTTGGACCTTACCCTGAAGAGGTTCCACGTATATGCAGGTAAGGTTATCTTTATTGTGAGCAGGACTGGACTACTGACCTAAAGCATCCCTGGAAAACGTGTCACGCCAACCTCGTGTGTGACACCACCAAGGGGCGAGTGCAGCAAGATGGCGCGACCACTTGGTTTTTAGAAAACTAAAGAGTTTTTCACATGCATTTCAATATTTCGACAAACTTCAGATCACAACTATTGCACAGTACGATCTCTAATGAGAGTGGGAAGATGAAGGGTTGCTCCATCATACTGAACAACGTAAGATGCAGAGAGCAAGTCTTTAAAAATGTGACCAGGGATGGGCTCAGAATTCATTGAAAGCTCTGGAAAAATGTTAATATCGGATCACAGTAGTAACAAGTGACTCGGCAGAGTGAGCCAAACACATTGGGTGAGGTTCTCGGGAACACTGTCTTTTTTTTTTATTTCCAATACTATTTTTTATTGAGGTATTTACAAGGTACAGTATACAGGAGTAGAGTCACTGTCCCCTAGAGGGGAGGAAGCAAAGTATTCAGAACAGTTATGTTTGCCGGTGGGGTTACAACGGCTTGTGGGGCCTGCGTCAAAACATTCGTATGCTTATATGTCGCTTTATAGGTGGTGCGGAAGTCCTCCTCCTCTAGGTGACTGGAAAGGAAATTGAGAAGAGAAAAGAGAAAAGGGAGTGAGGAGATGGAGGAACACCAGTGGGAACACTGTCTAGCAGGTTAATTCGGCCCCTCATGAAAGGTTTGGAATGAATTGTTGAACACTATGCTGGATACCTAACAAGATATGTAGTATATTAGCCTCAAAGGAATAGAATAAGCACGAAGAACAAAGGAAATATTCCCATATCAAACAAGGTAAAGCATCATAGTCATACCAATTTTGAAAATGACTCTGTATGCAGAGCACCACAGCCAGGCAAGTATTGGCCCAGTATGTAAGCAAGATAGCCAGGTGTGCTTCACCATGTCCCAATATGTAAAGAACAATACTAATGCCAGTGTTGCCAATTATGAAAGCACTGCATTCAGACCCCTATCTAAAGATGTATCCTTAGGCAGTATTCTTAATGCCCTACTGTATAAAGCATCAATAACATTGGGGGTCACACCCAGCGATTTCATTAGCTCCGACAGTACTTTTCTACATAACAAATGTATCAAAATGAGCACAATTATTATAAACCACTCAGTAGATAATCCACAAATTAGGGCAAAGTTTAAAAAAAACGTATCCATATTTCTTCACACATGCCTAACTTGTTAGTCTGTTCTCTACCCAATGAGTGTATAATAGTTTTTTGCCATCCAACCTGAGCGGCTATATTAATTCACTAAGGTTCATTATGCCAAGCCATGTATACTTTTCCGGCATAACCTATGCTGTCATCGGGTCTACAGTCATTAGGCCCTTCAGCATCTTCCTCCAGCAACTGGTCCATATGCTTACCATACAACTGCACCGGTACCTTAAATACCTTTATTGTTAATGATGTATTGTGGAGAGAGGAGAATTCACTTGTGCTCAGCTCCTGCTTTGCTACAAAATTCTGCAATCAATGCTCCTCTACAGAAGTATACAGAAGCTAGTGATGCTTTTTCCGTCTTCTTTCCAAGCTGGCTCTTTGCAAGATCATCTTCCCTTGCAGCCATGATTACAATGTGTACACGCGGAGTGGAAACTGTTCCTTCCCTGTCTTGCTAATTTGAACAGTGTCAGAAGAACATGGAGTTCCTAAATTAAAAGACAGCACTGAGCACACATTTGTTGATATCACCATTAAACAGTTAATCTACCTTCCTTGGTCCTACACCCATATATGAAATCTCTAATAATAAATGTAGTCATGATTACATGCAATCAGGCCTGTATTGCATTATTGTCATACGAAAGCCCTGCAACACAGCACACCAGGGCAAATCCACAATGCCCCACCATGCCAAGCACATGCGCAGGCCAGAATTCTGTAATGCTCAGAATGTAAAGCGACAAGATGAGACCTTTAAGTGCAATACCGCAGTAACACAAAGGTGTACCCCCAGGTCAGTATCAGCAATGACCCATCATACAAAAGTACAAAACATGGTCACTGTCCACAAAGACCCAATAAGTAAAGCCTCAAGATCAGGCCAGAACACTAGATGCTGCATTTAGTGCCCACAATGTCCCAGTATGTAAAGCACTGATATCACAATCTTCCAAAGCCACAATCTGTAACACTCTACTATGTAAAACACTGTCCCCATGTCAGCTGAACCACTCCCCATTGGCATGTGATCCCCAACTCCCACTCCGCTCCTCTAGCACAGCAGAGGCAGGGACAGGCCACTTTGAGGGGGAAATATGGAGATGGATGCGGAGGTGGTTGGAATTTCAGCACATTTTTAGTGCATCACTGGAAAATATTAGGAGCAAATGCTAACATGTATTTATTTTTAATTATTTTAAATTTCTTTTATTGAGGTTTATTGAGGTCAGGATATAAAACAGCACAATAAAGCATAGTCATGAGACATTTCACAAACCAGTGACTTACAGTGCACATGCTGCCGATCTCTAGTCAGCCTACCAGCGTATCTTAGGTGGGATTGAGTAAGGCACTTTACCTCAGGTTCGGCGGTGTGGAGATAGCCTGGGCATACTGTAATCAGGGGTAAGTGTAGCACAGTATCCCGTGCCGATCTGAAAAATGGACCTGCGTTTGTTTGGCTGTACTGGCTCACTCAAAATAGATGCTGGTTTCAACAGTTTTGAAATCCGATTAAAGCTGGCCTACTCCGACACTACTGCAATACATAGTGTCACCAGAGCGTGAGTAGGCTAACCAGGTTTAACCATGTACGCTTTATGCCTCTAGTTTCTCATTGTCTCTGCTTTATCGATTTAATCACTCTATTTTCTATTTTGAATACAGAGTACAACAGGTGTAGAAATAACATGCAGTGCAGAGAAAACATATTTGAAACTAAGCAGAAGTTCAATACATTCATTTACGAATACAAACTTTCAGATCCCACAGGCCAAAACACAGAGGGGTGAGTATAGTCCCCATCCCTCAACTGTACTGCACATTCGTACCCCATAATTGCCAGTCTCTCCTCAGGCTGAGGGCGGTCGGGTGGCGGAAGCACTGAAGTAGTTTAGGGAGTCTGGGGCTTAGCCTCATTCTCATCTGCATTTGCTTTCTCTCCCTCCACTAGATCCTCAGAGGGTATTCTATCACTTTGGGGACTCCCTGAAGTAGCATCTTGGGAGGTGGGTGGTGATCCTTTCCCGGCAGCTCGATACTCCCCTGGTGTTCCACCATAACCCCCCATATCTCCAAGTCCTTCTCGGCATGTTCAGCAGTGCGTACCAAGGTCTATCTTCGCTCCTCAGCCATCTCCCACTCCCTCATGTCGCCCATCCATTTGTGAAGGTCTGGAGGCCTGGGTTGCGCCCAATGTATGGCCAGGCGTCTCTTTGCTAGCACCAATCCCAATAGGGCAAATCTATTTTCCATTTATTTTTCTCTCTTCAAGTGCAGGAGAACTCCCAGCAGGCATTGGTCAACTGAAAGGTCCATGTGTATTTGTGCCACTTCCCGAAGTATCCGTGCCACTATCACCCAGTACTCTTTATTTTTTACAATCCCACACCTTGTGTAGGAATGTCACTGTGATTGTTCTGTTTCTAGCGCATGTCCCCGATCGAGAGGCATAGATTCTATGGAGCCATTGCAGCATGAGATAGGTGCAGTACAAACAATAAAATTGAGTGAGCTTAAAACAAGCATTGCTGCGCACTTCCTTGACCAGGGCACAAGCTCGCCTCCATTCATCAACTGCGAGTGGTGTAGATAAATAAGTCCACCTTTCTCCCACCACTGACATATCAGTATGCCAGTCTTCCTTTAGAGTATTATAAATACAGGATACCAGGCCTTTACTGGATCCAGAGTCAAGCAATAATGTCAGTGTCTGTGACTCCACCAGTTCCACGGGGAAATCTGTCCAGATTTGCTGAGCCGTATGGGACAACTTAGTATGATGCAAAAACTGTCCAGGTGCCACTTGAAATAAGTCTAGATCATCACCCACATTTATAAAAGCATAGTGACGATAAAAATCACCAGCCACATTACAGCCACTCTCTGTCCACCGTGTTAGATCCATTGGAGAGTGTATCTGTTGAAAAGGTATTAACCAACAAAGGGGAAGCAGTCTGGCATAAGGTGCCCTACGCAGTACCTGAGAGAGCGCCAATTCCCAGGCCACCACCACCTGATGGGCAATAAACAGATAGTCACTCGGAACACTAGTTCCCAGCATTAAACACTGTGGCAGGTCATCTCTGTCCACCATCCCAGCCAATAGCCTCTTTTCCCCATTCCCTCCATCCTCACTGAACTGGGCTACATATTGAAGTAGCCCTGCTATATAGCACATTTGCAGATTCAGGAGTCCTAATCCCCTGTGTTATAGGTCTAGCTTCAGAACCTCCAATTTAACTCTACTTCTTTTGCCTGCCCACACTAGGGACACCAGGAGGCTATTCAGTTTGGTAAACATGGAACTTGGGATTCCACACACCGAATTCTGTATGGTATATAGGCACCAGGAGCCCATTTTGCTCTGTGCCACCCTGCCTATCATTGACCGCAGTAGCTGGTTCCAAAACTGGATGGAAGCTCATAGGTTTTTGACCACCTTTCCCATATTCAGCTGGTACCGATCCTATGAGCCCTGACAATGGATGATCAGCTGGGGCCCAGCCCTCTAGACTCGCCAGCAGGATAGGTACAGTTTTGAACTTATTCACATGCATCCCAGATGCCCTTCTAAAACCATTCATAATTTCCAGCAAGATTACAATCGACTATTCTAGGTTTCGAACATATATGAGGGCATCAACCGCCAGAGCGAAAATAAATGGGGACGGGGTCATCCCTGTTTCATACCTCTCTAAAGCAGTATACAATCGGATACCCTACTTCCTGGTCGAAATCTGGCCACAGGTTGCGCATAAAGGAGTTGTACCCAGACACAAATTATGGCCCTAGTCCCATGCGTCTCAACACTTCCCAAAGAAACTCCCAGCTCAGAGTATTGAAAGCTTTTTCGATATCTAATGCCACTAATGTATCTTCCAGGTCCGCACCCTCTAGGGAGTGTAGTACGTGGGTCAGGATTCATGTGCGTCCTGTGGCCGGGTATAACACCACATTGGTCCTCATTGACTAGGTGTGGTACCATCCTGTGCAACCTAGTTGTAAGAACCTTGGACAGAATTTTGGTTTCAACTCCTAACACAAGTAGCAGCCTATATGAGCCAGGGTCTGTTGGGTCCCTATCGAGTTTAGGTACCATGACAATCAGGGCCTCTCTCATGGACTGAGGCAATATCTCCAATTGCTGGGCCTCTGGAAGTGTCTCCAGCAAGTGGGAGACCAAAAATACTCCACCCGGAGCCCATCTGCTCCTGTTTCTCGGCCTGAGCTGGGATGGAGCAGTGAGATAAATAACGGTGATGGATCAAGCCCTGATCTTTGGACTGGGTAAGAGTGGTCTGCTTAATTCAGACACTCTGTTCATCACCACCCCCTTTTCGGAATCGTTTTTGGCCACTATAGGTGTGGCAGGGTATACTCAGACATGAGTCCCTTTCTCACTGCTCCATCAGGATTCAAGCAAGCCGGGCCGAAGAGGCTGAAATGCCAGAAACCGGTCCCCGGTAGCTTGTCTCCTTTCTGGTGAAGAATTGGCTTGGTAGTTTGGTCTGCCCTGTTCCCATGATGCACTGGGCCAGGGACAGACTAATTTGCATATAGCCAGGTTCTGAGCTGGGATGGGGCAGTGAGATAAATAACGGTGATGGATCAAGCCCTGATCTTTGGACTGGGTAAGAGTGGTCTGCTTAATTCAGACACTCTGTTCATCACCACCCCCTTTTCTGAACCTGTTTCTCGGCAGCACGTCATATCGATTATGGCTATAGTCAAATCCTCCACCAGGAGTGCCTCCTCTAGATTCTTGCGATGTGCTACAGTAAGATGGGGAAGTTTAAGCCAGTCCAGAAACCCCCATATCCAGTAAATGCACCATAGGGCACCCCATGCCATTTCCTTCTTGTACCATGCTCCAACAACTGCATGATCCAAGAGGAATCTTCCCAGAAATCGTGTGCTCAACACATTAGTAACTATTTCCCCAGCTGCTAGAAACCTGTCTTCGCAGCTATATGCATCGTGCGCTGGGGTGTAGCAAGAAAATTGCCTAATGTTAGAGTGCGTATCCCGCCATATATCTCTACAATTCACCCTTTCATCAATTCTCCTAACTTGGTTTTCATATTGGGCTTGGTGTGCAGTCTGGGGGGGGGGATTCCCATGTATGGAAGCAGTTCTTGTTTTATCGTATGGAAAAACTCCCTATCGTCCTTGTTCGGGACATACACATTCAGGAGGCACATCTCCACCCCACCCCATCTAGTAATCCATACACCAACAGATATCTCTAATGACAGTCTTAAAACAACGGACCTGGAATGGGGCCTGCGGGGCAATCCAGATCAAGAACCCCCTAGACTATGTAGAAAAAGTGGCAGAATACAGTTGTCCCCTCAATTTCTTCTGCAGTTTCTGCATTTCCTCATCTAACAGGTGAAACTCCTGCAGCATTGCAATGTGTATGCCCTGTCTACGGAAGTACATCTGGACTCTGTACCTTTTGACATGTTTAGGCCACGAACGTTCCCCAATACGAATCGTGTATGCACAGCCATATAAACTTCACTCTTCCCCCATCTCCCCAGCCTCACCGTCCATCCCGCTATACCAGGACCCCTCTGATCATGCCTTCTTCAGCGCACCACAACTGTGGTAACCACATGCTGCTGCTTTGGACTGTAATTTGTTAGCAAAAACACCCCCACCCACCAGGTAAACACGTAAGTGAACAGGTTGTGCCTCCCCAACCATTGCTACAAGAGATTCCTCTAATCACAAAGGGTATGCGGTTCCTCAAGGCGGTAGGAGGAAGGGGATCCCCTTCCTCCTACCTCTTTATCACTTTATCCGCCTTGAGGAACTGCAAACCCTTTGTGATTAGAGTTTGATTGGACATGTATGCTGGCCCTCCCTAAATAGCCCTTGAAGTCCCTTCTCTTGCTAATAAATACAAGAGATTCCTCCCTCCCCTCAACCCAGCGCCACCTCTGTGAGCAGAGGTGCAGTCTGTGGCAGGTACCTAGGGCTGTCCATAGGTCCATACACTTGTTTTATATCGTTGGAGCAGCGTCACCCTGTGTCAACCACAAACACAAACATCTATGGACTCCAACTGCCCCAAACCTACACCTAAAGCCTGCACCCTATACCCACTATCATAACAACTTGGGCACGCACACAACTCCAATCAGAAAATATGACTTCCAAACTCACACATTCCAACTCTTACTAAAAAAGCAAAGCAAGTTGGGGAGCTAGTTCCCATCTATACAGTGTGTTCCTCTCTTCCAATATTCTAACAGTAATTTTTTCCTCTAGAACATATTTAGCAAGTCCTCAACTCAGTCAAATGGAAAGCCCGTGAGGAGGGATTCGTTATGTGTCCCCTAGTAGCTGCTTCAGGGCCAACCAAACAGAGGTTGTTAACACACTGGCCATCTGCACCTGAATTGAGAAAGCTTTACAACACGGTGTATCTGTATAAAACCTCTCCTGGATCTAGAATCTCTTCCCCCACTTCCGGGTTACTCTTTCTGGAGTTAGCAGAAGCAATCGCTTCCCCTAATGCCCTTGCTGATGCTCGCTCTGTCTGTTATTGCTCTAGCTCCATGATGCCATCTTGGCACATGCCCTACTGGATGTGTTTACATTTATTTTGAAAGATAACTGTAAGACTCTGATGACAAAGAGCTCACAGAGTCAGCACTCCTGAAAGGGAGCTATTGCACTAGGATTGTAACTGGTGACAGGTGTAGTAACAAGCAAATCCACGACTCACTGATCTATTGCACTACAATAAGAACCTGTGAACTATATATCTCATTGTCCTCGAATTGGCCCAAGCAAGTGCACGTTAGACTCGGAGCCAAATTAGTTGGGACAGACAGACAGGGTACTTGCATGAACAGATCATTTTCAAATTTATAGTAATTTCTTGCAAGTGACAATTCAATGTGGTGCATTACAAAGGGTATAGACTATAGAGGTTTCATAATACAACTCACTTGCACTGATAGGTAGATCTTCTGCCAGTAGAGTCGCTCTCTGAGGGATCTTAGTATACAACGTTCAAATATCTATTGCCATTGTCAACTTGTAGCCCTTCCAAAGGTTTAACTCCTTCGTTGCTCATGATGAGCCCAGCTTGTCATGAGTCACAATGGAGCTGTGCTCATGACAAGCTGGGCACGTCATAACGGCTCCGCGCCACCCACGCGCGATTGATTCCCCGCCTGTGCGGGCGCATTAATCAGTGGGCGGGGTCGTGACGAGCCCAGCTCGTCATGAGCACAGCTCCACTGTGACTCATGACGAGCTGGGCTCGTCACGAGCATCCCCGCCCCCCCCTCCCCCGCACCGTGGGGGAATTACCCCCGCAGCGAAGGGGTTAAAGACCTCAGAAGCTTCTTTAATATAAGGTGCCAGGCATATAACACATTCTCTCAAGAAGGAGTCGGAGAATGTGGACAATGATTCAAATAATCATAGTTTGCAAATGTAATTTCCATTCCCAAAGCTGATGATGGAGCTGTAAAGGTGGAAACTTTCCTCACATTAGTGGACTGGATAGAAGGAGGATTGATTTCTTTATTCAAGAACCATTTTCGCAATTTGATCTTTCTTATGTTGTTACGGAACTCCATACAAAATTGAAACTAAATCCAGGCAAGCCACGGGTACACAATTTAAGTCTCTGTTGAGAGCTTTCAGTATAGTCTCTGAAAGCAAGTAATCATATATGTTGGTTATAAGTGAAGCGGAGGAAACTACCCTCTGCTGGCTACTCGTTATTCATGGGGCAGATTCAGCTATCTGTATCACTCTAGGAGTATGCAACTATAGTTTTGACTACTGTGTGAAAGAGAATTCCTTTTTTCTAGCAGTCTACGTGACACAGACAGAGAGCACCAGGGGGCGTATTAAAGTATGAAAGCATTTTCCTGGTTAGCACAGGGCACACCGTTCAAGAGGCGTGCCAGCGCTAACCAGGAAAATGCGCTGCATTATAGTGAATGCGATGCCTCCAGGGCAGGTGTAAACTCGCACTGCCCTGGGGCAGCAAATTCAGGTGCAAAATGGAGTGCCTGCTTTGAAGCCGCTCCGTGTTTCACCGTGTAGGCGACAACCCACCTGCACTATAAAGGGGGATTAGAGATCCCCTTGTAGGTGGGTGCAGAGGGCTATTATCAGGGGGCGTACTGTCAGTGCACCTCCTGACAGCTTCTTTGCCTCTGGGCTCGCGTCTGTAATACAACGTGGGCACAGAGGCAAAGGGATTTCCGCAAAGCAAATGAGGGAACACCCTCTGATGATAGCCCTGTGCACCAGCACTATTGGTATTACAGAAGAAGATGCACAAACGTCTGCGGCCCTTTTTGTAATACGAAAGTGTCCCGGGGGCACACAAAGCGGGCACAAATGCCAGTTGCACTCCCTGCGCCACTTCGGTAATACCTCCTCAGATCCTCAGGGTTGATTTCAAGGCCAGACAGAAAGGCTGAGAGAGCACCAGATCCTGAGGGCTGGTTTTAAGGCAAGATAGACAGTCCCTACATTGTAAAAAGCAACCTCTCCAGCCTTGTGATTAATCCCACTGTTTCCCTTTGGCTTAGTCCACCCTCACTTGTGAGACCACCTCGGAGCAGACGATCTGAAAACCATCTGTGAGCAGAAGGTCTGGAGTGGCTGTTGGTGTCTTTTTCGATAGGGCAGAATTGCCCAAAAGAAATGGCATCTTGATGCTCAATTACATGAAATGACAACCCAATAAAGTAGATGGTATGCATTCCAGGAAGAGGGCGCCTATAACATAGAACACTGAGGTTTGAATTGCTTTGAACAAACTTCCATTGGTTCGTAATGGCCAGATTAAATTAAAAACTAGATTCGGAAGCTTGGAGGCAGCATTGTTAAATGTATTTGTTCATTTTATTTATGAGTATACAGAAGATACACAGCAGCACATGTCTTTCGTTATTTTCCACTACAGTGCTACTTCACAAACCGTGTCAGATAGGTTGGTTGACAATTAACGACAAACACATAAAAAAGTAAACCTCTAACATCAAATTAATTTAACAAGTCATGCCTCTGGTCGTCTAATTTAATATTGGCACCTGGCAGTTCCATCCCAGATTAATTATATCAACACTATAGCAAGCATTTATTAAGATTCTCTTGGCACACATCGAAACACAAAGCAGAGAGCTAGCATATTGCAACCCGGAACCCCCTAGCAAGTTTTACTGACTTTAGAAATCAACAAGAGAAGAGAATCAGAAGAGTGTAACACACAAGAATGTGAAGGCTGACTGTTTTGGAAGAGAAAAAGAAAGATGTTGACCATAAAAGTAAAACCCTATGAGAGATGGTGTTGACAAATGAATTCTAGAATCCTACACCTGAAATTGAACAAAATCTAATGTAAATTGTAAGCCATTTAATATTTTCCATATGAAAATAACGCACTTAATAACTTCATTTTTGACAAGTGTTAGAAGGAATCCATAGTTGGAGTTGATACATATGTTGGTAATTGCTGCACTGCAAAAGAAGAGATAGCCCTAGAGGGACAATGTGGAACATGGCCCTGTTCTTTTCTTGCCCTCGCACTGTGTCTGGCACCCAAAAATAATCCTTGGTCACCTGCCAGACAAGTGACTAGAATGAAGCTCCCCATACGAGAGTACCATGATCTGCCAGATAGGAAAGCAGTAACTTGCACTTGGAAATTGAATGATTGTTCTACCTTTTAATTGAACAGGTCTGCTCGTGAAATGAGTCAACAGTAAACCCGATTGATGCCATAACCATGAAGAAATCTGAAAGCAAGCTTGAAACCCAATGAGAGCAGCTGGGAGGGACTGATCTTGCAGATCAGAATCAGAAACCTTTGAAATGGTCTACTTTGCCTCTACTGCTGAAGCGCCCTTCGAGTCTAAAGCGTGATTTCAAGGGTATGTGATGTGGGATTCTATACCTAGGCCTTCACCTCTAGCTAGGTTCCCGGAAAGTAAGACCAGGCATGGCAGTGTAAGTGAAACATGCCAAAAGTTGCTTTAGCTTGCTGCACAGCATCCAAGAACATGGGAATGAAATTGTTGGAAGCTAATAGACAGCCTTTGAAAAGAGTAAAGGTTTCCTCCTTTTGGTCTTTGGGGAGGAATTTGGGAATATCTTCCACCTTTTCCAAAATAACTTGTCACATGGGAGAGGTCCTAAATCATTAATGCCTATATCAAATATGCTACATAAGAGGTTGAAGATTCCACAGTTAATTAAGCACTTGCTATCGCTGTCCATTGAGCAATGACTTGAGCATCAGAATAACCCAGGCATTCCCGAACACAACCAGTATAAAGGAGGACTACAAGGTAATCCTTTTCTTAAGTTCTGATGCAAACGTTTGTATGGTGACAGAATCAAATAGATCTCCTTGGATGTCTCAAATAATATCACCGCAAACAATCCTAAATAAATGAGAGGGAAGAAAGTCCACCAGAGAGTTCCTACCTTTTGCCCCTATTACTGGTTAACAATATTATACCGAGCAGCCCCAACTTGATTTGTCCTGAAAAAAGAACCAAACTGGCATATGGGGAGGGGCATAAAGGAGGTATCTTCTCCATGGAGGAGAATAGAGTACACTCTCCTTAAGGGTGCCAAGAAATTAAACATATGAAGAGCCGGGACCTTTTCTACCTAATGTTAAAGGGAATGCCTATACTATGTAGACACAGCCCCCGATTACATGGAACACTCTTGGCTGTAATGCAATGATAATATTTACAAAACCAAAACAAAGACCTGGAAAGAGACCAAGACACCATGTAAAGCGTAGAGGTGTACAGTGATCCTCAGTGACAATGGAGGAACCGAGTGCAAAGAAAGCGTTGAGTTGCTGATGGGTAAAGTACTGTAGACGTCCTGTGAACTCTATTAGTGACTCTTTCATCGGGAAGGTGAGGCGATTACGATGAGAGATAATGGATTTAAAGTGTTCCGGGGCCCCTTGATGCCTGGACACATACAAGCACGTACTTTGAGAGAAGCTTTAATTAAAGAGAAGTAAAGGCTCTCACAGATAAGTGGAAGAACATGACAACAGCAGACAGTTACTACACACAGATCGCAGGATGAAACGTGGAACACGAGGACATTTCACAACTACTAAGAAAATATGTATAGTATTCCACACGATTAAAGGAAGGTAGCACAAAGTGGACAACCAACACCTCCTATTGCAATGAAACAACAGAAAGAGAACATCGCACGACTAACGGAAGAACTATGAAAGGGACACCACAAAGCAAACTAGAAGTGCGGAAAAATAGAGCTCGGGTGAAGAAATGTAGGCACTGGCACTCCAAAGAGATTATGAGGATGAAAGTACAGGACGCAAATTTGCTAACAGGAAAAATACAAGAACACCAGATAAAGAGACTTGGAAGAACGAAGAGGACATTACTCAGGTAAAACACACAGGAGCTGCAAACATATTTGGAAGACTATGAAAAATAGCAAGTCTGATGACCAACATGAGGCATTAGAAGACACCTTTTTAATCATTCTGACCGATGTGACTCGTGCACCCCTTTTTCAAGTATTTGAGCACTCGGAACTCACATGCCATGGGTTATGAAGTCTAGCACCTGCCAAATATGCAAAGGATTATTAGGCAAAGTCGAACGGTTAACTTCACCTTTCTGCTACCCAGTCAACCCACCATGAATGATTTGTTATCATTAAGTCTTTAAAATATTTGTACGAACCTTCCCATTGTAAACACTAATGGACAAAAGTGGTCTTGTTGATTCCTTCATAAAGCAGTAAGAACACTAAGGACAGTTGGTTAAAAAAGCAACATTGGTAACACATGTAACAAAGACACCATGGCAGCAAATGCTCCTGTGTAACTCAGCGAAAGTCATCCTTGCCCTGTGTAATTATTTATTTAGCACTAAAACCCTGCTCCGGGCAAAAGTCCTCACAACGTGTGCCCCTGTGCTGGAGATTAGAAAAGTTGCTTTTTGACATATTTCTAACGGCATGCCCTGTTTCACCTGCTTGATGATTTGGGGTGCATCATTTTACGGATACTCGGAAAGAGGACGAGCACCCCAAACCCGACCCTAAACTTTCTGTACAAACCAGATTTTACAGCTAAAATTATGCTGTAAAATCCCATTAAAACGCCATCCTGAATGAAGACGTTGAGCCCAATTGCAGCACCACCAAGCCTGGCAACGAGTGTTCCTTGCACAGAGACTCGACAAAAAGCCAACAAGCACCGAGGTAGATTCGAATATCTGTAGCAGGTCACGTGATTCGATGGCCTGGAATTAGCGGAAGTGCCGCAACTGGCAGGTACAAAATTCAAGCTTTTACCTAGAGGCCTACATTGACACACTCCACCCCGTCTCCTGTAACAAATCCTTCCTGCTGTTTCCTGACAGTTCCTAAGTCACCTTATTGCCTTGTACAGAGCTCTGCTGCGTTCCATCTAGGAGTGCATACAAACAACTAGGTGTAACCATGAACTCGTGAACGTCCGTAGTAAATAAGCGCTGAACTCTCATTGTTTACAGTCAAATCATCTGAGTCATTTCTGTGCTTGTCGTAAAGAAGCTGCTTGTAACTCACTTGGTACACTTCCTACATTGATTACTGTATTACAGCAGTCAACTGGGTATTTATTATCTTAGGAACCAACAAAGAGGCGTAACCAGAAAGTTTTCAGAAACATTAATTCTGGGTTATAACAGTTGAATGAATGAATTGACATCCACAATCAAACCGCTACGTCAGGTGCTTTGAGGGTGGCCCACCAGAGTGCTTCCCTTCAATTCTGCGCCATGCATGGACATCATGGAAACTGATTCCGGAAGCCGCCAGAGCCATTAGACTGGAGTGACTGGCTTAGTAGCAGCATTCGAGCACAATGCCATGATTCTCGGTGCTCTAGGAAGCAGTCGACCTCGAAGCTGGGGAGCCAGGTTCGAGTCTTGGCAACAATGCTCAACATCCTATGATTCTGGGTAAATCACTTAATCTCCCCGTGCCTAACAAAAATGAATGTGTCTATCTGTAACGAAACTGGTGCTCACGTAGAGCGCTCTGATCCCCAGATGTCTCGGTTCTAGTTCGCGCTATATAAAACTAATACAAAATAAAAGTGTTAGAAATCAATAAACAAAGTTAGTATTTAAAAAGGCACTAGTATAACCGAGTAATTCGTACATTAACAAAGTCCTAAATATGGTAATGGACAAGTGACTTACCTTCGGTAACTCCTTATCATGTAGAGCAGAGCTTTCCAAACTGTGTGTCCCGACACAGTACTGTGTCGCCTGCAAATGGTGGGTGTGTCGCAGGCACTTACCACATAACTGCTGCTAATTAAGAGGCATTCCCAGACACTCTGCTCTATGGGGGCTGGACGATTCACAACACAACCTCATTAACCAGTAAATGGTCTTTAAAGACCTGTGAAGTGCTCGGGTGCGGCTGTGTGTGTGCCTGGGAAGCTGGGGTGAGGTGACAGAGGGAGACAAAGACAGAGGGAGACAGAAAGTCAGAGGGAGGGATGGAGACAGAGGGAGGGAGACAGAGGGAGGGTGGGAGACAGAGGGAGGGCGACTGACAGAGGGAGGAGGGCGACAGAGGGAGGGAGACTGACAGAGGAAGGAGGGCTACAGAGGGAGGGAGACAGACAGAGGGAGGAGGGCGACAGAGGGAGGGAAACAGGGAGGGAAACAGAGACAGACAGAGGGAGGGAGACAGAGGGAGAGAGGGAGGGAGACAGAGGCACAGAGGGAGACCAGAGGCATAGAGGGAGGCCAGAGGCACGGAGGGAGGCCAGAGGCACGGAGGGAGACCAGAGGCACGGAGGGAGACCAGAGGCACGGAGGGAGACCAGAGGCACGGAGGGAGACCAGAGGCACGGAGGGAGGCCGGAGGCACGGAGGGAGACCAGATGGCGGGAGGGAGACAGAGGGTGACAGAGGGAGGGAGAGGGAGGAGACAGAGAGAGGGAGACAGAGAGAGGGAGACAGAGGGAGGGAGAGGAAGGAGACAGAGAGAGAGGGAGACAGAGGAAGGGAGGAAGAGGGAGGGAGGCAGAGTGAGACAGAGGGAGGGAGTCAGGGGGAGACAGAGGGAAGGAGAGGGAGAGAGAGACAGACTAGAGGGAGGAAGACAAGAGGGAGGGAGACAAGAGGGAGAGAGAGTGAGGGAGACAGAGAGAGAGGGAGACAGAAGAGTGAGTGAGACAGAGTGAGGGAGAGAGAGAGAGAGAGAGAGGGGGAGGGAGAGAGAGAGGGGGAGGGAGAGAGATAGAGGAAGAGAGAGGGAGGGAGAGAGAGAGACAGAGAGCGAGAAAGAGAGAGAGAGAGAGTGTGTGTGACAGTCAGGGGGAGACAGAGGAAACCCCCACCCGAACCCCCCTTAGGTGGTACGGGCTCGCTATACTGCCTTACTGTGTCACAAGATGATGCATCTCCCAAAAGTGTGTCACCAACATGAAAAGTTTGGAAATCTGTGATGTAGAGACATGACCTAGCCGCAGATTATTTTTATTTGTATTTCCCAGGCGTCAGACTGGATCCGGAAGATTTTTCTTCAACAATACCCCTGCGAGCTGGTAGGTGGCGTTAGTCGGCTCCACGTGACGTGGTCAGCATCGTCAGCAACAATGTGACCTCTGCATCATCTATATAGGCCCCACCTCAATGTGCTGACATCAGTTATTTTCTTTCTGCTTCAGCCAGCGCAGATCTGTGGAAAGACCTACCCTCTGTTTTTGATAGACTTTTAAAAATGTTTTATCGACCCCTTTTTAGTGTGTAGGTTTTTTCTCATGTTCAAGAAGACTTCTGGCTTCAAGCCGTGCAGAGCCTGTCACCGCTCTATGTTGATGACGGACCCATAGCTGGATTGTCTCTGCTACCTGGAGAGCGACCACAGCTTGGAGTCATGCTCCAACTGCCGGGCCATGGCTCCAAAAGCTTTGAGGAACTGGTCCCTAAAACTGCTTGCGGCCAGGTGCTCGGGACCGTGTCATTCTCCCCGGAGGTCCTGTTCACGGTCCCTGTCGAGAGAAGGTCCGGGCACTGCTTCGGGAGTCACAAATCTTTGTCCTACCACTTGTAGACATCAAGTCGGTCAGGTAGGAAGCACAAGAAACATAAGAAGTGGAAGCATTCGACTTCTACCCGTCCATCCGTCCGCTGACACAATGGAGGAGTCTCTGTGCTTTAGGCCTCGTTCTTTGGAGGAAGCTGCGCTTAGGTCGGCTCCGCACTTCACAACTTTCCCGGGAGCTGGAGCGATACCCGCCTAGCTCAAGAAATTTTATGAGGGCCATGGGCCTCACATTTGGGCAACCTGACCCTTTGAGCTCCGGAGGCTCAGAGCGTGCTCTATCGGTTCCGCGCTGGCGGCTCCAGCGCCGATAACCCTCATGGATGCAGTGATGAATATGTACTGATGCTGGTCGTACTACTGAAACATTCCCCGCCGCTGGTTCCGTCGCTGCCGGCAACCACTGGCGGTACCAGCCCCATTCTTATCTCCAACTACCAGGAGCCGGATCGGCGCCAAGAGAATCCTTAGGTTCCAGGTCACTTCTTCAGCCCTATTCAAAAGGGCTAGGAATGGAGGAAGATTGGGAGAGGTCGCTGGATTGTTTAAAAGACCAGCCTTATCAAGAAATGTACTGGTATGAGGAATTGGGTGAGAATAGCAGACTGTATACCTCTTCAGATTCTGGCCTGCTTTCTCCCTTACCATGGCTACAGAGGAGGGACCATCATACGATATGGTAGCGAGAAGGTCAGCTGAGGTCCTGGGCCTTCTCCTCCCTTTCCGTGGCAGTCAAGATAAAAATCTTGACAGAGGTCTGCAGCCTGGTGTCTCCTCCTCAGAGCCCCTGCTGCCTTTCAACAAGGCCTTAACTGAAATCCTACTGGGAACCTCATTCAAGCCCAGAACAGACACTCCTGTAAATAGGACAATAGCCCACCGCCAAATTTCCACAACAACCTGCCTGTCCATGAGAGTTTGGTGGTCCAAGCCTCTACCTCCCAAGGCGTGATCCCTTCCCCGGATATGGAATCCATGAGGCTGGATAGTTGGGGTAAGAATTTTATTTCCCAGAGGATTAAGAATTTTAGTGGCCCCCACGTATGAGCTTGACATCGATGGGGATGAAGGAACCAGTGGAATCAACACTGGACCTGCACCTACAGTAATGGAAGAATTTGTTTTTTTAGAGCAAGAGAGGAGATTCAATCTCCGACCCAGGCCATTTGTGTACAACACAAAACCTCAAAGAGGAAGAGGCACAGGCAACAAAGGCGGAAAGGCGCCAAACAATACAGACGGCGCTGTGAAACCGAAGAGCAAAACCAAGTAACAAAAGAAAATGTGACTTGCATCATAAATCTGACCACTATCATTTTAAGGAAAAAGGAGGAAAACATCCTGAAACTGGGCTTATTTTTCTGTCCAGAGGAAGATTTACGTTAAAACAAGGGTGGAAGTTTTCAAATTTGTACAAACGTTAAAATTGAAAAAACACTTCATTAACAATGACAGACAAACACCATTATTACCAACAAGTGGGAATACTGACCAAACAAGTGAACTCGTAGTCAATTATATGAACTTGATGTTGGATATGTGTCAACTGCAAGGGGATCTAGAACCCAGTGGTGCAGCAGCAACTAGTGATGTTAATATTAATCAAGCGTCCGTACTAGCTGAAGAAGAATGTATAAACATCACTAGTAACGATCCATCAAGTTTCAGACCAACGTCAAAATTCACACCAATAACGGGCAGTGATGCAGTGGACATGTATAATGAATTGCTAACCAATGATCTAAAACATCTTTGTAAAAACACGAGTGAAAAGCATAAAAAAATAACACAACAACAACGTGATTATACTCTCTTGGTTAACAAATTGTCCACAAATTCTGATTGTATTGTACGCAATGCAGATAAAGGCAGGAATGTGGTGCTGTGGGGTAAGAAACAATATTTACAAGAAGCGTATAAACAGTTGAATAACCGCTTTAATTATGTGAGGATACCTGACACCATAATGTATAACAGTCATAATGTGTTCAATGCGCAGTTGCAGGAATGGTATTCTAAAGGCTTATTGAAAGATAAGGAATTGTCTCTTTTGAAAATCAGCAATCCGGTTACTCCTGCCATGTACCTAATTCCGAAGGTGCATAAAGATCAGTTAAATCCACCCGGCAGCCCTATAATTTCTGCCATTAACAGTGCTTTAGAGAACACTTCTAAATTTGTGGATTCCTTTTTATGTCCTTTAGTGAAGACCTTCCTGTCCTACATACATGACACGGGGGGGGCTTCCTCAAGCGGGTTTATGACTTACCATGGGAGAGTGATTTCCTATTAGCTACTATCGATGTTACCACCCTCTATACCAGCATCAAACAAGAGAATGGCCTTAATGTTGTCAAACTCTATCTGGGGAACAGACTTGTAAAATGTTGGTCCCATACACAAATGCTCATTGAGATAACATCTATTTGCCTTAAAAATAATTATTTTTTATTTAATGGTGAATTATTCCATCAGGTATGTGGCACAGTGATGGGCACCTGCTTCGCCCCCAGCTATGCTAATTTACATATGGGCTGGTGGGAGGAGCAGGTGGTCCAGAAGCTGTACCCAGATGAATGGCAGAATAATGTGATGCTTTGGAGTAGTTTCATAGACAATCTATTCATCGTGTGGAAGGGCACCAAAGAGTCACTAGTTGATTTTGTTTAAAGACTACAAAGAAATGATTTAAATCTTAAATTCAAGAGTAATGTCAGTGCAAGCAATGTTACTTTTCTAGATCTGTCAGTGTATATCAAAGATGGCAAACTGGAGACGTTGCTTTTCAGAAAGCCTACGGCGTCCAATACTCTGTTGCACGCCAAAAGCTTTCATCCCCAAAATCCAATTAGAAGCATCCCCTATGGGGAATGCTTAAGGACAATACGTAACTGCAGTAATCAGGAAAAATGTAGCAATGAGTTAAAAGTACTAGAGGCGCGTTTTAAATCTAGAGGCAACCCTGACGAATGCATAAGATCAGCTGTTTTCAAAGCAAAACAAAGGACAAGGGAAGACATTCTCTTTAATAAGAGCAATACTAAAAAGAAAAAAGAGAATATGACTAAAGACCAGTGCAGGATGATAACATCATATAATATACAGCACAAGAAAGTAAGGAACATTCTATCCAAGCATTGGCATTCGATTTGTAGTGATTCAATTTTGGGCAGAATGTCCAAAAACGGCCGCAAATAACATTCAGGCGGGCCAAA
This sequence comes from Lissotriton helveticus, assembly GCF_964261635.1. Lineage (NCBI taxonomy): Eukaryota > Metazoa > Chordata > Amphibia > Caudata > Salamandridae > Lissotriton > Lissotriton helveticus. The sequence continues at coordinate 1,168,885,691 of NC_136065.1, read as the reverse complement.
TCCTTTAAACAAGTTTTGGTTAGCAATGTGTTACCAACCTCTCAACCAAAGGCGGCTGCCTCTATGTGGTTAACAAAGAGAGAAGGGTTTATAAAATGCACTAAGTGCAAAGTATGTGTACATGGGATACCACCAAATACAAACTGGTTTCTCTGTCAGGCCAATTAAAATCAGAGGCCACTATATATGTAAAACGGATTTTGCTGTCTACGTGCTCCAGTGCCCATGTGGCCTGAAGTACGTGGGCAGCACTATCCTACCTGTCCATAAACGTGTGTTGCAGCATTTAAGGGCCATTAAAAACGGGGATAAAACCTATCCGGTGGCACGCCATTTCGAACATCACCATCAAAAAAGCACAGATGGGTTAGTGTATTTCGTGATAGATGCAATCAAACCCAATGTGAGAGGTGGAAACCAGGAGAAGCATTTGAGAAGATTGGAATCTTCATATATAATCAAACTGAATGGCCAAATCCCAGCAGGTTTGAACATGGAGGAGGATTTGCATACTCACTTGTAAATATGGATATGATTAATACATTTTTCTCCCTTTCTTACTGTTTTTAACCATTACACGATGTTATGATTTTATTATTCTTGATGCACTTTAGTTAAGCACTTGCAGATCTAGAAGACATACCATTATGAACGTAATGCAATCTCGCGTTCAAAGTTGGCCCACTTGGGCTCAATAGTGGCATAACTATGAGAAATTAATATTTGTATTCTTTTTCCACATGATGAGATACGTGCAGAATTGTTCTTTTGGAGATTGGCCATTAGGCTTCTATGTGGTTATATTTTGGGCACTGGCCCATAATCCCAACGCCAATGGTGGCTTTTGAATTTAATATTTAAAATTCAAATATGTTCGTAAACAATTTCGATATCATGTAATGTATACCATTAATTGATTTTGATTATTTAAAATGCCAACAAATAACGTGTTTAACTTAATGAAAAACATGTTTTGTAATTGGGAACTACCAGTCTGTCTTCTAATGTACTGCATTAGTAGTTTTGCACATGTGACACGCCACTTGTGGCACTCCAAATGGCTGAGAACTCTGTGTGTGTGTGTGGGTATATATATATATATATATATATATATATATTATTGGCGGAAAAGCCACAATAAAGTAAAATATATGCACATCAATTGCGGTCTGTGTTCGTTATTCCTCACTCAGGAGGTGTAAGCAACGAAGATTGTGAGATATATATATATATATATATTTTATAATTACCTGTAAAATACTTCTATTTACCAGTGAAATCCTTAGCATGCATATGACTTTACCATTCATGCTTTTAAAACGAAATTGTTGTAAAGGCAAGCGTGGTAAAAGCATAATCATTCTAAAAACATAGGGGTAAAGGTCATGTGTGGTTAATGGCATTCGCATTGTAACGGCTGCGTTGTAACGACATGTGTTACAACGGAACGAGTAGTTCCGTCATACATTCTATTAACAATGAGCAGTCCCCAGACAGTGGCTGAAACTGAATAAGACTGACACATAGGCATTCCTGCTCCTCATGAGACATGTTTATGGGAATATGGTAGGTGAACTATGGCTCATGGTGACGACAAAAGGCAGTTACTTTGATGTTGCAATGAAATTAAGGCAACATTTTAATGTAACAAAATCGTACACAGTTTTAATATTAATATTAACACATTTAAAGGAAGAAAAATATTGGTGATAAAATTATTTTTAATTGCACAATAGAGCAACGGTGTTAAGTAGCTAGGTTGTTCCACTTATAATTTGTGTTTAGGATAGCCCGAGCCTGTTTGCAGTGTGTTATACATAGTTAGAAATAACGGCACATAAACACTAAACAAACATGGTTAAAATTAACTTAAAAAAGAAAACCAAGCACAAAATGTTGATTACAAATTAACATGTGCCTTTTTTATTATCCACGGCAGAGGAGAAAAGCTTTTCAATTAGAAGTAAGAAAAAACAAAGGCTTTCACCATATGTTTGTTATCAGTTGAAAGATGTTCTTGCAAATAGATAATCAATTAGTAGCCATGCAATTATATGCTTGCCGTAGAACGTAATGTAATTTTAAATGGTGTTTATTTATGGAGTGTTGTAAAGTGTGCAAAGTGCATTTTTCATTTGGTCATTTTATCAATTGAGTTTGATTGATTCTGAGGAAAATTGTGGGCACATTACCTCTGCTGGTTTTGAGTAAGTTATTCACCTTTTTGTTCATTAAATTGCCGTATTCAAAGAGCAGTTTATTATTATTTTTTGCAGTAAGTAATACATATATTTAGTTATATATTATTGCTAGTGCGTGTTTTTTAACATCATTTCAATATAATTAATTGCAGTCCCTCGGCGGGATCCCGCACACCAAGGCTTTATTAATTTAAATACGCTTTGGAGAGGGGCTCTGCATTTTTAAAACTTGGTGAATACCATTGTATTTTGAGATCTGGAATGGATATCGATGTTAAATCGTTTTCTATTAAAAAAAAAATCACTCATACTAATAGTTTCACTGGGTTGCAGAAATCGGCACATTTGAGCGATCTGGTTTCATCTATCGAGAGTAGTTATTTTGGTCTATTCTAGTCAAATGTTATATGGTATATGTGTTATAGTAGTAATGCAGGGACGGACAAGCTTATTTGATTTAAGGGTAAACAGGACTACCAGTAACTAAGCCACATGGGCTGTCACCCCTGTATTGACAATGCGATGACGATTATGTTATATGTCATATGTTGTAAGTATAAAAACCAATACAAATATATTTTTTAAAAAGTCAGTTGTGTAATTACAATAATTTATAAGATGTAAGCTTTCAGATCAATAAAATACTGTCCTATTAATATTACATTACATATCGCATCTCACTACAGCTAGCTATAAATAACAAATGTTTGTAAATAGTAACACAAATAATGTATAGAAATACTGATAACATCATTATTTAAAATATCAGTTGAGTGTCATATAACATTTCCAGTAATAAAAATATCAAAACACTAATTCCCAAAACATTTTTTTCAAAGGAGGTATGACTGATTTTGGACGGAAGCAGACATTACCTCCTAGTACTATGTGTTAATGGACCGTTCTCAGGTACATTTTCTGTGCTTCAGGTCTCGTGCTTGGTCACAGGGAGGAAAGGATTGGGAAAACTCCCAGAGTATTAATAGTTTGGCCAACTCCAACAATCTAGCTTCATCATGGCACCACGTCACACTGACCTTTAACCCCTTCCACGCTCATGACGAGCTGAGCTCGTCATTAGTTGCGCCGCTCGCATGCTCATGACGAGCTCAGCTCGTCATGTAACGCAGCTTTTTTAAAAAAGCCGCACAGCGCGAAAAAAGCAGCCGCACGCATGCGGTTAACAAACTAGAAGTGACTTACAAAAGATGGCTGTGCACACACTGGGTATTCATTTCAGACCCTAAACTGACATGAGCTCAACAGAATGATACATCTCTCAAATTGGTATAGACAGCGCAGTGGGTGGGTTGTCTTAGTGGGGACAGTGGCTGGGGCCAGCAACTATAAGATGTACCATCTCAAGACAACATTGCTTTGTGAAAGCTCGCCTGAGGACTGCTGGGAAGGGGTTTCTGGGGACAACTGAGGTCACTTAATTTCTGCTGTCATTAGAAGCTACAAGAGTAGATACCCGCCAGGGCATATTTATTATGTGCTGGTGGAAGAGTGGCCCAAAAAATCCATTTAAGATTACATCGGAACATGATTTTTGAGTGGCCGGGAGGGAGGAAGCAATATTCCTGATACTACCATGGATCATCAGCTAAAAAGCTCCTTCCTTTGCTTTCAAAGAGGCTGCCGTCACAGTTTGTTTACCCTGGTGGGGACTCCTAGTGAAGACACAATGCCTACTGTTGGATTCCCTAAACATCATTAATGCCCTCAAAATATCAATTTACTTCCTGCCCTACTTCAAAGTGGATGACCAAGACAAATACATAAAAGGGGAAAAATGAAACACGTCACAAATGCACCAACATGGACAACTACACAAGACCAACTGAGAGGCACGTAGACAAGAAGTCATGTGGTCACAGGAGGAATTCCTTATCTTTGACAAAGATACGCTTAAAGTGATTACATACCGCAACAGATGCTCGAAGCATTGGTGCCATCAGCAAAAGATAGGGCTAATGCATAGGATTTTGATTAGCTGAATGCTAGAACTAAGATGGCTGAGATGATGCCTCCAGAAATCTACTTCCAAAATGCAGACAGTACATAGAAATACAAGCATTGGCCTAGCCAATAGGTCTCGCCTTTGGGACCTTATAAGTGTTTAGCCATGCAACAGTTGTTGCACCAAGGATATTGTGCTGCATAACTAAATTTGATTGATTCAGATGCTCCGTCCATCACCACCCCCTTTTCTACCGCTTTTGGCCGCCATAAGTGTGGCAGGGTATGCTCAGACGTGAGTCCCTTGCTCACTTTGCCACTGGATTCAAGCAACCCGGGCTGAAGACGGCTGGAATGCCAGAATTCGGTCCTCGGAAGCTTGTTTCCGGTCCTGGGAAGACATGGCTTGGCAGTTCGGGCTGGACTGTTCCCATGAGGCACAGGGTCAGACTGATTAGCATATAGCCATGTCTGAACTGGGGTGGCAGAGTGGGCTAAAGAACGGTGATGGAATAAACCCAGATCTTTTGACTGGGTGTGAGTGTTTGATTGATTCAGATGCTCCGTCCATCACCACCCCCTTTTGTACCGCTGTGTAAAACAATGGCTGCGGTGCCAGCCATGGATGTCTGTCCGGAGCAGTGGGAAACTGACGTATGTGGAAATCATGACCGTCATTGCCCCGGCCCTCCCGGCTTTTCAAAACCGAGCACAATTGGCAGATTGTTCTATTTTCTTGCAAGCCTGAGGCAATGTGGTAATGCTGACTTTGCAACAGAGGAACTTTGTTTGAGTCCGGTGTGAGCCACCATCTTGTGAATATAGGTAAATCAGTTAATCTCCACGTACCTTTAAAACAACATAAAAACCTGTGAACTCAAATGTAAGAATAGGAGCTATGTATGCCTGTCTACTTGAGCCAAAAGATCTGCTAGCTCAGATATCTACCGATTTGCAAGTGTCACAGAGAAGTGTGTCTCTCCTTTCAATTACATCAAAGAGATGAAGAGGATTAAAAAAAACAAGAAGACCGCGAGAAAGACAAGAAGACCACAAGTGGTGCGCGCGCACTTCAAGGAATGTGGGGGTGTGGCAAATAAAGTGGCCATTCGCGTTTCTTGCCTGAACATGCCGCCCAAACTAAACAAAACACAAACACTGCCTGGGCGAGTTGCTTTTCTGTCTTTACTCTCCCTGCCATTTATGAACTGAAAGTAATGTCACTTTCAGCACGTGTGGTCCGCAGTCCTAAAGTGAAACCGGACCGTGCTACAAAGAACAAACAAAGAAGAGTGGGAGGGGGTGCAAACATGGAGCAGAGGCTATTAATTAAAAACAGCAGCGCAAGACAAATGGTGGTGGCGGGCACAGGAATGCAGCTCCCTCTCTGCGTGCCACTGCTCGCTCCCGAGAGCAAAATGCAGTGGGAGTGAACATTTGAAGAAGAGGTGGGACATGCACCCACCTCTGGCCATTTGCGTGATTTCATTACTGAAAGACACACGCAAAGGCCAGTCAAATGTGTGGGAGGAGTCAGACCCACACTGAGAAGATTGAAGTGATTATATGAAGCCTCCTATATAGCAGAGCACGCGCTGCACTAGGCTCGACCTAAAAAATAGTGGTGAGGACACAAAAAACAATAATCTTAGGCTGGTTTCGATACCTAGAGATGACTGAATGCAAGGGAACTGAGAGGAATGTGGAGCAGTGACTACTTTCTGTCATGCCCAACGAGAGGCTGTCATACTGTGTTGTATGTAGCAATCTCAAAGGAATGTGCTACAAAGGCCTCTTGCCAGGCCCCCTCTGTACACAATCAAAATCACTGTCTTCGTGATGCTATCCTGAGGACCACTAGGGTCAATGGTCCTATAAACTTACAAAATACAAGACTATGTGTGCTTTTGAGATTATATAAATGTATATGGAGAGGTAAAGCGCTGCATTCAGACTCTAGGGCCAGATAGAAGTTGCTATTTCCTGAAAAACCTGAAGGTGAAGGTGAATATGAAAGCTCCGGATTGCATGCACACCCTATTCTTCAATACTCCCCAAGAAGCATGGGACTGGATAAAACATAAAAAATCTGAATGACAGGGAATTGAATTCCCTTATTACCAATCACAATCAAATCGACATAGAAGCAACTGCAGGTCTTTCTCTACGGTTTCAAACGAACGAGGAAAGACATAGTTAATTGATTTGGTGATGTTCTCTAGACAAATGAGTTGTCAGGTGGTCTGAAGCACGACGTTAGAGATTATTATAAGCAATAAAATGATTACGATTCTAACAAGTATTCATAAGGAACCCCTCTTCCGATTCCACCAGGCAGCACTGCCACCCTTATGGTTTTGAATCAAATGAATCAATTTGTATACTTTACTCGTGTTTTTATCTTCATTCTTTATCCATTCTGTTTTCTCATTTACTCTTAATTCGTGCTCAATTAATTTTACTCAATCTTATTCTGAACGTGCATGTTCGACAAAAGCTCAGGAGTCCAAATTGAGTTCCACATGCCATGATATTTATTCTGACAACCCAATGCATTTCAGGAAGTAAATTCCCTTCTTCAGGGGCATCTACAAGTATAGAAATACAGTTTTAGCTAAAACATTCCACTATTTTAAGCACTTCATTCCGTGTAAAAAGACACAATTTGTCAGTGACATAACAAACACATATTTCTTAACTAATTACACAACAGTTCAACCCACATTGAAAAACACATTAAAAACATGTTATTCCCTCATTGACTACTCCAATAGTAAACAACGTAATGTAACGAGTTTTATCGTAGACGAGCTTTCAAACAAACTATTATGCGCTTACCATAGCTTGCGAGTCCCCGTATTTGTTAAAAATATAAACCATCATTCCTTTGTACCAGCGGATCAACAAGCTTATGGTGCGGGTAAAAAAGCATCCTCTTATATATTCCCGCCTTTATTCAACCCAAGTCTTGTGCCTTTTTAAACGGAATGAAGTGCTTAAAATAGTGGAATGTTTTAGCTAAAACTGTATTTCTATACTTGTAAATGCCCCTGAAGAAGGGAATTTACTTCCCGAAATGCATTGGGTTGTCAGAATAAATATCATGGCATGTGGAACTCAATATGCATGCTTGTGTTCAGGCTCAGTAACGACCAGGCCTGGCTGTTCAGGCTTCACTGTTCCCATTGGATTAGGTTCAAGACTGATTTACATATGGCTGGGTCCAAACTGAGATGGCATGGTGTGCAAAATAGCAATGGACTTGGATGTGGGCCGAGTAATTATCTGTGGCTGAAATTAATTTAAGCATTCTACCCATCCCTTTTTTGTATACTTCAGTGTGACACTCCAAGTGAGATGGGTATGCCCAGACATGAGTCCCGGGCACACTGTGCCACTGAAACCAAGCTATACCTGACTGATGAGCCCTAATTTATGTGAAAACATTCTTGGGTTGCTCGAGTCCCACTTCAGGGAGGATCTTGCCTGACAATTCTGGCTGGGTCGTTCACACTGGAAGGGATTTGCATATGGCTGGGTCGAAACTGATGTGTCTGGAGTGCAAAATAACGACGGACTGGGATGAAGCCCGAGTAATTAAAAGTGATTGAGATTAATTTGAGCATTCCATCTATCACTTTTTATATACTTCACTGTGATGCCATTAGTTGGACGGTGTACCAAGAAGTGGGTTACATGCACACTGAGCAACAGGAACCAAGCTATACTCTACTGATGAGCCCTAATTAGGGTAAAACCGGTCTTGGGTTACTTTTGTTCAGGTTCAGGGAGGATCTGGCCTGGCTGTTCGGGCTGGGCTGTTAAAACTGAAACAGGGTCTGAGTTGTTTATGGCTGGGCTAAAAATGAGGTAGCATGCTTTGCAAATCACTTGTTTAAATACTTCACTGTGATACTCTAACGGGTGTGCCCAGAAGTGGGTCCTGTACATACTTTGCCACTGAAACCAAATTATGCCCAACTGATGAGCATTAATTAAAGGTAAAATAGTCTTAGATTGCTTATGTTCCAGTTCAGGAAGGATCTGGCCTGGCAGTTCAAGCTGGACTGTTGCCACTGGAGAAGGGTCAAGACTGATTTGCATCTGGCTAGGTTGAAATTGAGGTGGCATGGTGTACAAAAGAGCGATGAACTGGGATGCTGCCATCAGTAATTACCAGCGGCTGAGATCAATTCATGCATTCCATCAATTACTTTTTTTTAACACTTCAGAGTAATTATGTGTTACCAGAAATAATGACTATATGAATTATTGATTATTTCCTATGTCGTTAGTTTAGACCAGGATGAAAGGTAATAATCCGAATAGAACAGAGTGTGACATTAAATGTATGTTTTAAGCTAATGCATTTCCAACTTGCTTTTAGACTGTGCTCTGAGGACGCATTCATTTGGGCTTCATGGCCCACTGAATGCCTTCAAAAGTGAGAGTAGTGGGGCGTGGCCAACCATCATGGCCGATAGGACGGCTTTCTGCTCGGCTCCGTCCTAGGTCCTGCGCAACTTCGCTAAATAAGGCAAACTTACTGATTTAATGGTAGCGGCTGGTGATCTCCCAGACAGCGGGATGCCGAGACTTGCCTGGAATTAATGATGTTTAGCCTCTGCGCGGAGAAAACTGCGCTGACCGGCGGAGAAGGTTTGGAGAGCTGCGGGGGAGAGATGGTGCCTCCAGCTGCGGCGGGTCCCTGACAGCATCTTGCTTCGGTCGCTGCGGATCCCGGTGAGTGGACGGTTTCCCGGGGGCCCATAGGAACGGGTGAGGGCACCCCCCCCCCGGGCCGGGAGGAAGACAATACTGCTCCCGAGGAGAGTGGAGGACGCGACCGGGGGCGGCCTACAGGGGGTGCTCTGCCTCCTTAAAATGGCGGGCCCGCAGTAAATTACGAGGAGCCCTTAATGTCGAGCTGTCTCATCCTCTGAAGCTGCACTGGTCTCGCGGCGGGGCCCTGTGTCTCCTCTTCCTGACACGGTCACACCACAGATACAGAGTCTAGCTGCAACCCAGCACGGAGAGCGGGGAACATCGCTCTGGAGCTTGTGGGATTAAAAAAGACCTGTTGTCACCGCCATCATAGCTCCCAGACAGGCAAGTGGTACACGCAGGGGGGGCACTGCGGCGAACCCCCTGACCTAGACTACAACTCAGCTAAGCTGGCTTCACTGTATGAGGTGGCAGTGTTGGTTTCTTCATGACCTGACATATGTATTATTCTATATCTCTTCAATGCCTGACCCTAAAATGGCCGCCATTCGGGACACTCCACATTCACTATACTGGTAAACCCCATGATACGGCATATGCCCTGCACATCCTGAAAACCACAAAGAGGGGCTAGAGGAGAGCGCAACGACCACACTATTAAGCAGCTGGCTTGTTGCGAAGGGAGAAGAGGAGTATGACGACGCACCTAAATCAGTCATTAAACAACTAGAGCACCAGGTCGCAAGAACCTCAACCACCGGAGCCTTGCGAAACGTCCGGCCAGTGCGGTACCCCCCTTCAGCAGGAGCGCCTTCGACCAGTTGGAAATGCAAGGCGGCCAGTGGCTGACCCGGCGGCGCCAGCCTTATGGTGCCCAAAAAGACCATAAATAATAAGGTCTCGCAATACTTCGAGGCAGCAGCCACCAGGACCCCTGATAAGGGAGCGACGTCATGATCCTTGACAATGGCGTTAACACACGAAGATCTTATGGCCTCCCCTCAAGAATTTCGGCAGGACCTCCGAGCAAATATTGAAGCAGACATGGACGCTTCATTTGAATCACTTCGCACAGAGGTGAGGGAGAAGCTGGGAGCTCTACAGGCAGATGTAGATTCGGTGGGGACACGGACGCTTGACCTCGAAGCCAAATACCAAGATGTGGAGACTCGCCTCAAACCCCTGGAAGAAGGAGTAGTGGAACTACGTAGTCAGCTCCGAGCAGCCACAATCAAATGCGAAGATCTGGAGAATCGTACCCGGCGCCACAATATCTGTGTTCGTGGCCTGGCGGAAGAAAGCAAAGGCCCAGATCTGGAGGCGTTCATGGTAGGGCTCTTCTCGACTGTCCTGGGGGAAGATAGACTGGAGGTCACGCTGGAGAGAGTCCACAGAGTGGGGCCGAGGCGTCCGGCGGAGTCTAAAAAACCAAGAGACATTTTAGCAAAATTCAGCTCTTTTAAAGTGAAGGAGAGGGTTTTACAAAAGGCGAGATTACTGGACACCATCTCCTTTCAAAACATCACCTGCACACTCTACCAAGATGTGGCACAAGCTACACTCCTGAAGCACCAACAATTTGGTCAGATCACTAATTTTCTAAGGGACAGGAGCATTAAATATCACAGGACCTACCCCTTTGGGATCACATTTCAATGGCACAACAAAACTTGCCACTGCGAGGAGATGACGAAGGTGGCAGACATACTGGGCTTGGAGATACCTGATAACCAAATGGAGGACCCTGGGGCCCAAAGAAGACCCGACTGTCTGGAGGGGGCTCAGTGGAGACAGATGGGCAGGAAAACTACGACACATTCCAGATGAACTGCAGGCCGGCAGGACATTTGGGGAGATCTTTCTCCAATGAGAGGTGACTACAGATGATTGACTGGAGAGATGGATGGAGTGGAGGACTTGCAATGAACACCTGAGCTGAATACTGTTCTCTAATTGATTCCCCCTCTACGCTTTCCCACCCATGAATGTGTAACCTGGGAACACTTGTGGCTTCGCCTCAGTGGCCCGTGTGTGGGAGAAGGGTGCAACACGCGGGGGTTGCCGGAGGTGTGGTAAGGAGGGGAAGCGGGGGAGGTTACACGGCCTGGGGTGGGCCGCCCAGACTGAGATACTTTCTGGCAATTACCTCCTGCTACTCAGGAAACGAGGAGAAGCAAAACAAACTGTCGCACACGAGATATATCATGTTCTTTACATGTTTGCCTTAATACATCTACTGTTCAAGGGGCCTGGGATACGGGAATGGTTACGCTCTTCGAGTGTGTTCATACCAGGAGTCTTCCCTCTATGATGGGAACTCTCCACACTAGTTTTTATAAAATTTAAGTAGTTTTGTTAAATTGATTTGGTGACGTGGTGCCTGTTTTTTTCCCCCTTTTTTTCCCTTTCTTCCCACTTGCACGGGGGGTTGGCAATCCAGAAAGGGGCGAGGTGGGGCTTGCGCGGGGTCAAGGAAGACTGCACAATCATAGGGAAGGTTACACATGGCAATTAAGTCAATAACTTGGAATGTTCGGGGATTTAACTCCCCGCATAAACGTCAGCGCATGTGGAAATACCTGATTGACCATAATGTTCAAGCAGCCGCTTTGCAGGAGACGCACCTCAAAAAATCTGAAATACACCGATTAAAACATAGGGCCTACCCACAAATATTTAGTTCATCTCATATTAATAAACATAAAGGGGTGGCATTGATGTTTCATACGGGGGTCCCATTTCAGATGCTAGACACCAAAGCTGACAAATTGGGGTGCTATATCCTGGTCAGAGGGTATCTGGGGGGGCAGGGCCTGCACATCATTTGCTGCGCTCTAGGCACCCAATCAAGGACAACAGGACTTTCTACTCTCCTTTCTCTCGATCCTAGAGAATTTTGCTGAAGGGGATATCCTTATCTTCTGGGACCTTAACCTTATATGGGATCCAGCTCTAGACACCTCTAATTCCAACAGAACTACAACGGTGATTGCTGGCAGGGCGCTTAAGGCACAGCTGCAACGCTTGGGACTGATAGATACTTGGAGGGACAGTAATCTCGTGTGCGCGACTACACCTTTTTCTCTCACTCTCATAGAACATACTCCCGTATTGACTATATATTCCTCAGCCAATCCCTGCTGCCCTAGCTACCGCAAATGCACATACACCCGATCTGCTTATCTGACCACGCCCCACTTGAACTGACCCTTTCCTGACCGAACCCCCGCTCAAAACACGTACGCTGGTATTTCCCCAACTTCCTATGTCGAGACAGACTTCTCCAGGATGAGATTAGACAATTTATAAAACAATTTTTTGAGCAAAACGACCCCACCCTCACTTCCCACGCTACAACCTGGGACTCTTTCAAAGCTGTCATCCGGGGGAAAGGCATTGAATTGGCCTCCACTCTGAAGTCTCAACAAAAGGAGGAACGTCTCCTATTGGAAACCGAATTACAAGCCGCAGAAACTGCACATAAAACTTCCCCTTCAGCACCTGCATTGAGAAAAGTCACTGCCTTAAAGAGGAAACTGCAGGCAATATATTCCAATAGGGCAGAAAAGATTCTCCTACGGCTTCAAACTGGGAACTACACGGGGGAAATAAAGTGGGATCCCTTCTTGCGCGCCAATTGAGGAGCAAACAAGTACGTAAGTATATTAAGCTTATTGTGGATGACGCGGGCGTCTCACACAAGACGGCAGAAGAGAAGGCACTAGCCTTTGAAACCTTCTATCGCAAGCTATATACCTCAGATGACCCGAGACCCCAAGATCAACAGTCTTATCTAGATTACGCGGATCCCCCCTCCCCCCCCAAGTCTGTCAATGAAGACCTGACCCTACCTATCACCCAGGAGGAGGTGCAGAAAGCGATTGATGCACTTAAACTCTGGAAATCGCCGGGCCCGATGGATACCCGGCTATTTTTTATCGTATCTTTGCCCCCTTAATAACTCCATTTCTAACTACCTTATTTAATGATATCGCCTGCACACAACAGACCACTCCATCTATGAGAGAGGCGATAGTAGCAGTGATCCCTGAACCAGGTAAAAAGCCCACGGCCGGCTCTTCATATCGGCCAATTGCCCTCCTAAATTTGGACGCCAAGATTTATACAAAAATGTTAGCCACCCGCCTTGAATCAGTGCTCCCTTCCCTTATTGACCCGGATCAATCCGGCTTTATTAAGGCCGACAGACCCACGATAACTTGAGACACATTATCCATATTATAGAAAAGACTCAGAGGAAACATATTCCAGCGGCGCTGACGATATGCTCCTCCCGATTACTAACCCGCAAATTTCTCTCCCGGCCATCCAAGAAGAACTGGCACAATTTGAGTGAGAGTCCGGATTCAAAACTAATTTGACCAAGTCCTTTCTGCTTAATTTAACCCTTCCTGCTGAAGTCTGGTGTGAGATAGGGAGCACCACTCCATTTCTTGTGTAACCAAGGAAATCACATACCTAGGAGTTCGACTCACTCCACGAATCTCCGACCTTTATAAAGCCAATTTCCTTCAGCTGCTTCGTCAATTAAAGAACGATATGGTCCGTTGGAGTACAGCATATATCACATGGCTGGGTAGAATCAACGCCATTAAAATGAACGCACTCCCTCATTTGCTCTACCTCTTTCTACCTCTTTCAGGGTCTCCCCATCCCTGTGGATGGGGCCTTTTCACAGAACTCAAAAGAATGGTGACTAAGTTCATCTGGCAGGGGAAAAGAGCTTGCCTGCCCTACCGCCTGTTGATGCGCCCCCGTAGGGAGGGAGGGTTAGCTCTCCCCGACTTCCAAGGGTACTGTAGAGCAGCTCAGCTTCGGGTGATCACGGAGTGGTCGCTTCGAGAGTCAGAGAAGCATTGGCTTCACATAGAACGCCATCTCACAGGCCATACTATCTGGGACCTGCTCTCGAAGCCCAAAGTTGACAGGCCGACCATTGCATATTTCAGCAGACCCACCTCCACCACACTCCAAGTCTGGACAGGCTTACTACACGACTACAGCTGACCACTTTCCCCTCCCCACACACGCCCGTCCATCCATCACAATGCGGCCTTCCCCCAGCACTGCAGAAGGGACCTTTTGAGGCTTGGAAGGAGGGTGGGTGCCACACGATTTCCCACCTGTTCCACAAAGGAGAACTCCTTACATTTAGTGAATGCCAGCAGCAGTTCGCATTAACCAGTAGGGAACATTTCCACTACTTACAGCTCAAACACTGGGTGTTGCAGCCCTCGGTGCGGCGGGCCGCCACCAGGGATCTACTCCCCATTTAAAAATTTGCCCAATCAGGAATTGGCTCTAAGGGGTGCATCTCCTTCCTTTACGCACTTATTCAGTCCTTAAGCCCCCGCACCACTCCAAGATACAGAGGCTTCTGGGATACCCTAATAGACACTCCACCCGAGGGAAAACAATGGGAACGTCTACACAACGACATTACGAAATTTAACCGATCAATGTACTTGAGAGAAGCACACTACAAGGTTGTGTACGACTGGTATCTATACCCTCAGAAATTACACAGGATTTTCCCCAATACCTCAGACAGATGTTGGAGGGGGTGTGGCCTTCTTGGCGACTTTAAACATATCTGGTGGGACTGCCCACATTTTCAGCCTTTCTGGAAGGAGAGGCTCTCTCAAATTAAGCTTATTTTGGGATACCCAATCCCTCAGACCCTAGAACACACTTTGTTAGGAATGCAAGACCCCCTTTTAAAGCGTCAAATACAAAGTGATCGCTCTGTTATGTGGCTGTGCCTGGGGGGGCGCTAAAATGGCCCTAGCAGCTGCATGGAAGCGACCAGAGGCACCCTCACTGACTCAGTGGCACGCAAGATTGTGTAGGGCATTGGCCCTCAAGCGTATGGCGGACATTATAGATGACACCAGGAAGGAATTTGAATATACATGGTCCCTGCTGGTGGGCTACCTTTCTGAAGGCCTTCCACTTACGGCCTGCTCACCAAGGCTTAGAGCCCTCAATTTGTTCCTTATCTACGAAAAATCAACGAGGAGAAACAGACACCTAACCCCCCCCCCAATACACATATTTTGTTTGACACCACAGCACCGTTGTTTTTGTTGTTCTACTGTTTTGTTATATCTGTCAAAATTCCCTGTAACGCCCCCCCATGGGGGGCGACTGGTATGCTGTTACAGACTTGCACATAACAATACTTGTTGTATATTCTTAAAATGACCTTTTCGAGCCATAGAACTTGGGACGAAGATGACACTCCTACTAGCCCTCTGTAACTCCTGGCTCTCCCCATGTTTGCTCTGTTTGTATGTATTGTGCATGCTGCTCGTCTATGGTCGTATTAAAACCAAATAAACAGATTTTGACCAAAAAAAAGTGAGAGTAAAAGTTTCAAATTCTAGAAGGTATGTGACCTTCAAGGCATGTTTGTTAGCTTTAGTCTCTGATTAAAATAAAACTGATAAGGTGATGGGGAGGGTTAATGTACGGGCCCTTAGATAGATTGCTAGACACTGGTCTTTGAAAAAGATGCCGACTTTTGACTTTATACAGAGGGTTAGTATTTGATGAGTTAAAGAGGAAGCTATTGTGGTCGCTTAAAGGAGTGCTAGGATGGCTCTCTTCCTGGAATAACTGTATGGTTCGATTACCTGGATAAAGTCTGGAAATAAGAGGAGTCCGATGCATTTTAACTGCAGATGAGAATGCACATGCCCTGACTATATGATGATGAGACTATGGGGCTGATAATGATAGATCGCAGCCTGTCGGACTGCCGCCCACTATCACGGTGGTCAGGAGACCGCCTGAAAAGCATGTGACGGTCCGACCATTGCATTATGATGTGACCGCCAGGCTGGCAGTCACAAAGGGCTCCTTTACACAGCGGCTTGAGCTGCGCCCACAAAAGGGCCGCAGCGCAAGCCGGTGCATGTGCCATGCACCATGGGGTGCATGGCACATAGTGCCTGGAGGTGAGTGAGGTCCCTACATGTGTCCCCGGGGCCACTTTACAGTGGCCCACGATGGAAGGGCCCTGTCTGGGGTCCCCAAAACCTGTTTCGGACAGCCTTTTCATGGCGACCTTTCCGAGATGAAAAGGCTGTCAGAAAGGGATATCTTAATCTTGATGGCGGTGCCTCCCTTGGCACCGCCTCCATTCGGGGGTGCGATTCGGACCTCCGTCCTGTCGGGATCAAATGATCCTGTCATGGGTGACGGTCTTCACTCCCAACCACTTAGGGTCTGACCGCCTGCATTGAAATGCAGCAGTCGGACCGAAGGACAGTAGGTGGTCCGACTGACACCGACGGCCTGTCGGTGTGAGGTCTGCCCAGCATCATAGTCAGGGCCTAAGTGTTTAAGTTCATCCAATTTTAAACTTATTAATGTTAATTGTTTTATGGTGCAACAGTTTGATAAATCTGTAGGGTGAAGATATGCATGTTGGGTCATTACTCTCATAAATAGATCTATGAATGCTACTATGTAGGGTGTACTATGCATACTTTTATGTCTGCTGATTATGGCTGTTAGCACTTTGTTTAGTATCAGGACAAAATAATACAATTTTAAAAAAAGGGATAACATACACTCTCCTTGGCTCTTCAACATTAACTGACCCTACTAGATCACTAACAGAATGGTAAGATGTTCGGCCAAAACATGTGTGAACGGTACTCGGAAGCAACAATGGCTTATCATCAGACTGTAAACTGCATAAAGCAAGTTCAAAATGTAATGTATTCCAATTCAGCTTGAACAGTCAGAAGTAAGAAATCCTGCTTGTAGGTTCTATGGAACCAGCACCACTCTCATTCACCCGACCGGATACCAGAGGCCAGCCTCCAACACCAGATCAGAAGGTTGGAATCTGGTGAGATCTTGGGTAAAAATGTCACCGTCACGCCTCATATGCACCTTATCACCAAATGTCAAGTGTACCATCTCTGCCTAATTAAAGTCATAATTCCTTTCTTACCAGTGTCACAAGAGAGAGTGTAAGTCCTCAGCATGGTGCCATGATGCCACAATTATAAAAACGCAAAAACAACAGTTGATGGACAGAATACAGAACAATGTCATACATTCACCCCAGTATAGAGATCTGGGCCTCAATCAATCGTTTTTTTGCTCACCACACCACCCCAGTTCAGACATGGCCATATGCAAATCAGCCTTGACCCTGTGCCTCATGGGAACAGTCCAGTTCGAACTGCCAAGCCATGTCTTCCCTGGACCGGAATCAAGCCGGGTATGCTCAGACGTGAATCCCGTGCTCTCCATGCCACGGAAGCAAGCTATCCTGGCTGATGACGGCTGATAGCCAGAAACCGGTCTAGGATGCTTGATTCCGGTCCAGGGAAGACATGGCTTGGCAATTCGGGCTGGACTCTTCCCATGAGGCACAGGGTCAAGACTGATTTGCATACGGCCATGTCTGAACTGGGGTG
The DNA here is from genome assembly GCF_964261635.1 of Lissotriton helveticus. NCBI lineage: Eukaryota > Metazoa > Chordata > Amphibia > Caudata > Salamandridae > Lissotriton > Lissotriton helveticus. Next base: position 1,168,868,344 of record NC_136065.1, on the reverse strand, counting down.
GTGTGGTGAGCAAAAGAATGATGGATTAAACCCAGATCTGTGACTGGGGGTGAATGTTTTGCCATTGTGCAACATTCCGTCCATCAATAGTTCTTTTTGCTTTTTTTTCCGCACAATTATAAAAACAACATTCAAAGTGGCCTTCCAAAGAAATCCAGAGACAGAGTGCAAAGAGAGCAAAAGTGCGCAGCAGGACTTACTGCCAGCCTCAGAACCAACATCCACATCACCCAGGCGCTCAGATAATAATAATAATAATAATAATAATAATAATAATAATAATAATAATAATAATAATAACAACATTTGTAAAGCGCGAACAGCTACCTCAAACAGAGCTGTCCCGGCGCTAAAGCGAGACAGAAGTGCGTGCAGCAATAACTCCTACCGATAGCCTAATAATGGCTTCCAGCTAAAATTATATTCCATATTAAAATGCTGTGGATTTCTGTTCACTGTCTGTAGCAGGTCTCCTGACCAAACTCTTCCAGCCCTACCATTCTTTCGAGTCTCTGAGATTATTGTCTGCAAAACTCGATGTGCATTCAGCATTAAATATGGGAGCAACTCCCCGTGTATACGACTCCTACCTCTAGAAATCCCTTCCTTAGACCGTTCTAATGGAAAACGACTTCTCAAGTTGCGTCAAGGCCTAAAAACACACCTTTTTTTGTTCCCCATAAAGGCCTTGGGCATTAGACCGTAGATAAATGGAATACCCAGAGGCCTGCTTGGTTTCTTTTCATGTTCACACTTACTTTCTTGACAGTCAACACCCGAGTCTAGTAACCAAATTACCAGTCTTTCACATTTGATGTTTTTCCATCATTGAAGACATACAAGACTGTTCACCTGACAGATCATTTTGGAACCATGCCCCCACAACTATGTCACACATGATAAAGTAGCAGTTCTACTTTTCTCCCCTCTTCTCCTTCTGTCCCCCACCAGTGTTCTGATATTGTACTTTGCAATTTGGGGGCTTTACAGAAATCCATGAATAAACATGTAAAATAAATGCTTAATCTACTCTACACCTTCTCTTTCAAAAGTTCTCTCTATAAGTCAACTTCAATTATTCTTATGTAATTAAACCCAGAAATATTACGCCCAGATTTGAAGCACACTTTGAAGTGATTTGTGACAAAAGCACGAAAAAATAAATAGGATACAATATATTTGGTCAAATAATGAATACATCATAATTAAAATCCTTCTCTGCATCACAACCAAATTGAGTAGAAACTGGGCGGGAATCAGCATAAGTGTCAAATGTAAGTCGCTGGAATGAAATATTGGCTGCAAAATGCTGAACTCAGATGACGCAGTCTACTTTAGTATCTTCATTCAAAAATAACCCTTTACCATTAGACTCAACGGTAGTCACATCAAGCAACCAACAATCAATATATACATTTCTTTAGTCTTTCCAATGTTTAGATGATTATGTTTGGCTATCATGAATATCTAGACAGCCTAACAAGTCATTTAACTTACTTCTAGAATTGCATTAAAAATAACAGTTCATTTACTTAGTGTGACGGAAAGTCCAGTAAGCAACGAAATCTGTGCACAGAGCATTGTTAGTATACATCGGAAGCAAACACTGACTAGAATGATCTATCCTCATATTCAAGGGGGACCAAAAGATCCTCATGAAGGACCTGATTCGCCAAGTCTCATGAGTAGCTGTGACTTGCACAAGGGATTTCAGAAGTGTGCCATAAAAGAGTCCTAACTGCACACAGAGAAACTCTGTGAATCTGGCAGAATAGCCCTCTATCCAGTTTGTCTTCGCTGTAATTTATAGCTGATCTATACAATACTGCCTATCAGTTCTTAATGGTGGTAGCCACTCTTGGTGTGCCACTGGGGATTAGAAGACTGTCTAACTTCAGTGAACTCCTAAAGGGGGAAAACACGCTAAGGTTCCTGACCAAATGACCTTCGTGAAACAGAACACAGGACGGATGGTAAGTTAAAGATTGTCCTTTTGACTGGATGTTGTAGTCTCTTTAATGAGATAATGGATTTCATTTGAGTTCCTCGTAAGCACGAGCGACTTCTCAATGTCTGTAAAGACCTTTGAATGGCATCTTACAATCAAGTTTCTGTACAGAAATAAATCCTTTGGTGAACTGTCATTTTGATGACATACAGACTTACAGAGTGCCCAATAGTTCTAATAAAATCCAGTAGACAAAATAAATTTTTAATATTAAGATCTTAGCAATGTCTCTTCATAGTATTAGTGCTGTATATTCGACTGACCACTTACATTTTGTATGTTCTGTTGCAAGAATGTGTCATACTTCATCCACTACGACTAATTCATTGAGTATCCTGCACAGGACATGAACAAGTGTATAATCATAGAGAAGGAATGGTTTCACCCAAGTTTATGGTAAACAACATTATGTCACCTGCACATACCGTGTTCTAAATCCCTCTCCTTAGAGCTTAAAGCGAGAAGGAAAACAAATTTACTAAGCAATGAGCGGTATGAATATACCTATGGAATGGACACAGACACGATACCCCGGCCCCCCTGTCCGTTCTCAGACACATTACACATTGGTAATGCACGTACAGATCCCTGTTACTGCATGAGCATGATAACGCTGAAGCAGGTTCACTCACTGCTTGCTTTGTGCTTCCATTTAAAGAGACCTTCACTCTTCACCATCATTAACTCACCTCAAAAGCACAACAATTTTAGATCTTTTAGTGCGAAAAAATAGGCCCATGTGAAAGATTTATGAAGAAAGGAAACCCTGGGCATCTGTGAAGGAATCAAATCACCTCGCCGATTTTGGAGTAATACATGTTTTATAGTCCAAAGGATAGTTTTTCCAATGTGTATCAACGGAATCCTTTTAGCTGCCCCCACACCTATATCTCACTCAAATGTAAGTGGCATGAAGCCAGAAAACGTTCTTTTCTGTCCTGGAGATGGACTATATCAATATATCTATCACCTCATTTGGATGGAAAGCCCCTGAGTGTCACGAGCTGACAGTGATTCCATATCCAAGGAAGCACAGATCTGAATAACGGCGTGGGGTGGGGGTGATAGAGGCTTTTAGTGTCACCTTGAATCCAGATAAAAAATAAAGATGGCAGGATTGTGAAACGCTTCCCTTTTGCAGACAAGGGGGGGAACACCCCTAGTTATATAGTATGTTCAGCCATAGAAATGTTATTTGTTCTTGGAAAACAAATCGGTCTACAATCATTTTCAAGAGACGGGGCATGCGCTGTTAATTCTATGTAGTATCTTGACGGAGAAGATGCAGACAGAAGTGGCCCAAATTGTATTTGATGAGAGGAGTGTCCTCCCTCAAGCAGACTACCACAAGAGAGAAGCAGTCCGTTTGTGGAGGAGTGCACATGTGGCTGCCTTGGCCTGAATAAGCCTCAATGATGCTCAACTCTTCTGCACTCTGCAATTCTCAGAATAGACGATTACCAGCGTCCCTATATGTGTGCACAGAAATGCATTCCCACTGTCCAAGTGCCTCCGTCCACTTCACGTTTGAGGATCTGTTTCCAGGAACGCACCGTATTTGCCTCATTTCAAATGAACAAGCATGTGGTGCTTATTGTACTTTGGAAAACGTGCTGCTTTAACTTTTCATCCTTCAAATAATGTAATATGTACCTCTAGCTAGCAGCATAAATGTGCACACATACACTTTAAAGAACACTACACCACAATGCACTGACTGTCTATAACCCAGCTACTTCTCTTATTACTGGTTGCCTTAATGCTTGTCTTTTACCCTGTACAGAGCTCTGCTGCCCATTGGTTAAGTTCGCTCTATAGAAATTCCAAATGCATACAAGAGGAAAATGGGTTCCTCTGCTTCCAAGAGACTTGGAAACACCTTGCAGTCTCATGGAATGGGAAGCTGTTGAACAGGGAAAGACAAGGGCCCAGATCAGTGATCAATTGAACTTCAACAAAGCACACGGGCACCTTCACAATTTCATCTAATAGTTGTAATTTGCGTCCATAACCTAATTCAAAGCAAACCCAAGGAGATGATGGACGGAGCGCTGAAACTTTTCAGATACTCACCCCCAGTCACAGATCTGGGTTGAATCCATCATCGTTCTTTAGCTCACTTCACCACCCCAGTTCAGACACAGGTATATGTAAATCAGTCTTGACACTGTGCCTCATGGGAACAGTCCAGTCGGAACTGCCAAGCCAGGTCTTCGCTGGGCGGGAAACGAGCATCCTGAGACCTAATACTTCAAGCACCTCTGTCTTCAGTTTCGAACCAAATATTTCCCAATAAAGCAGCAGCAGCTAAACATGGCCTCAAGGCATATGAGCTGCTGAAGACTGCAGACCCCATGCAGCTATCTAACTAGGACCCACTGACACCATGAACTGTGTCTCAGGCTTTTCCATACCAGTGTAGATTGTCAGAGAAAGGGGATTCTTTCTGTGCCTCGTGCATGCAATGATCTCCATCAGCAGCAGCAGCAGCCTGTACATCTAGCAAAGATCACCGCAATACTGCATCTAGTGCCAGAGGTCGTAACTGCAATGCCCCTGCTAGCTTAATGTATAATCTCTCTACTATTAAAGACAGACCCTCTGTGTCCAGCACAAGCCAATTAGGCAAAGCACCATTGCAAGAGAGATCACACATGGATTGCACCTACTGCTCGCAGATTACCCATGCAGTCTATCTACTGCAAGGAGAGGCCACCCATGAAACACTGGAAGTCGCTCATGTATTTTTCTACTCTTCACAGAACCCATCCATGCAAATTCTCTACTGCAAACAGAGGCCGCCCTTGCAAACACTATATGCCAGGGAGAATCCACTCATAAAATGCTTCTAAGTCCATACAGGCCAGCTAAGCAAATTCAACAGGGACAAGAAAGGCCAATCATGCAAATTTTTTAGCGAATGAAAGGGTAATGCCGCTACTGTGAGCAAAGGCCCAACATGCAAAGCCTCTACTGACAGCAAAATACACTCATGTTATGCCTCTATTGTGAGCCAAGGTCACCCATACACCCCCTTTTCTATGAGGAAAGATCCAACATGCAATGTTCTAGTGCTAGGAGAGGCACAGGTAGAACACCAGCTTACCTGCGGAGATGTGGAGTCTGCACAGTTCTCCGGCCTGTCCATAGTTATAGCAGGCGCACTTGAATGTCTGTCAGGCATCTGAGAAACAATAATATATCTTAGCAGAAAGCCACTCCTCACCTTGTGATTGTAAGAATCTGCCACATAGAGTAGGCTTCTTTTCTTGTCCCAGGCCACACCCAGCGGATGCTGCAGCTTCGCACTGATTCCGGTCCCATCAGTGTCTCCGTAGGCAAATAAATTCTACGAAAGTGGACAGTTAGATGTCACTGGATAAAAAAGCTAAGTTATAACATAGTTTATTTTGATAGCTGTACTTTCATGGATGCCTATTAAAGGCAGCAGCTGCTATCGAGGTCTTGCCCCGTCATACCCCTGAATAAACGTGTGTCAACTCTGGTCTAAGGGTCTTGAAGGCAGTGACAGAAACACAAGGTAAGCAGGTTTTTGACTACTCTGGAGACTTTCTGTAGTTTCCGCTCCTTGTTCTTCTCCCACACACCCAGCAGCAAAGATGAAGCTCAGAGGGGCTAGGGAGCGACAAACGGCTGATGCTGCACTGGCATCAGGACTGCACCATCAGTTCAATTCTATGTAGCTTCCACCCCCATAGCCTTTTGTTGAACTGACATCCATGTGTACATTACCAGCCATTTTCCTGGTTGTGTAAATGCACACCTGAACATTAAAGAGGAAATGACTCAAGGCATTTTCTGGTCAATCCAACCCAGAACAGTCACAAATAAAGGTTACCACGACCAGGCAGCTGGGCTGATTTATGCTGTAACACTTTTATTTTATGTATGAGATGACAGCACACACTTTGCCCGAAGTTATACAGAGCGCTGCACATAGTAAAAGAACAAATGATACAATAAGTACTTTTGTAAAGTGTATACATTTACCATTGACATTGCCTCTGGGCACTCAAGGATAAGAACTGCTCGAGCAAGCTTTACTGCGGGAAGAAGACGGCCTGAGAACTCATCTGAAAGGCAAGTGTTGTCCTGTGAACTTAAGGTAAAGGGTAGACTGTTTGATAGTTTTTATTCTTGGGTCGATAGAGCATGCCCCCTAACTGCACTACTTTGAGCCTGTTGAAAGGTTGAAGACCTCTGGTCACCTTGGCTATCAGCAGTGATACTTCCTAGCAGAGGGCTCATTGGTAGCGCACAGTGCTTTCAACTGCATCAGCTGTGCAATGGACAGCCAGTGCAGGCGGCGGGGTGCTGGTGACTGAGGCATGATCTCATTGCTTCCAATGTCAATACAGTTTGTGAAGGATAATTATGCTGGTCCTATAGAAGTGCCACGTGTCACAAAATAGTGGAGAAGACCTAAATGGATGCTGTTTCCCATAGCCTCCTTTAACAATACTATGGCAATGATAGCCCAGATTTGCAGAGAATACTCTTAGTGCTTTAGTGCTCTGAAGAGGGAAAAGTCCCTTAAACAAAGACAGAAATTCATGGTCCCCTAGAAGGCACACACTGACAGAAGGGTAAATGCTGGGGATCAGTTAGGAGTCGCGGTAGCAATAGGCAATTCCCTGGCCAGGGTGACTCCCTCTCATTTTCAGAGACATACGTAAGTAAACAGCAAGAAGACACTGTGACATAACTAAACAGAACCTCATAAGTCATGGGACGCAGTTTAATTATAAGGCTGCTATCAGAAGTATGCCACACAAATGTAGATATTTAAGGAGCGACATGGTCCTATGAAAGATAATATGGAGCAATGATGAAATCCGAGCACGTGTTTGCTGGGGCTGAGCAGTAGGATTCGATTTGAAGCCCCATAATCTCAGTACTTTCTGCATCCATTCTATTCACCATTGTAATGTGCTAAACACAGTCTGGGTATTGCAACAAGAAGAGGATATGCACAGCAGTAGGGCAGGGAACCCAAAAGCAGGATTGGCGGGGAATGTAAAGTTTGATCAAAGGTGACTTCTTAAAGGACACTGAGCCAGCTAAGCTAATACAGGCAATGGCCCTTGTACAGGAGCATCAACACCTCGACCATGCTGGACCAGGCCAGATGCTGCCCTTACCAAACACCACGAGGTCAATCAACCAGAGGGGCCTATAAAGCGTCAGGAAGGCACTAAGAGGAGAATGCAGAATCTCAGTAGTCCATTTCAGGAAGACCTGGGTGTGGACAGAAGGGAGAACCCACCTCACTTTCCTGGAAAGTTATGCACAGATGCAGGAGAACCCCACCTTGTTTAATAGCGAGCAGCAGTGGAACAAGACCTCAGGCTGTGATCATCTTACCAAGAAGATGGTGAGCAGCTGGTGCGATCTTGTAATTGGGCAACCAATGGAGCAAGAGCTCAGCACACAAGAGAAACCTTCAAGAGTCATCCCAAAGACTTGACCTTGCAGGCCAGTCACACTTAGGATCAGACTGATAACTCTGCTTCAATCAGATATTAATGGAGAAGCAGATCTGTTCCCATTGTCCACCTTTAACCTCCATGGCCCCATTGACTTAAATGGACTTTCTACTGCTTATCGCAACCAAATTGAGTTTAACACCTTGAGGGGCAGTCTCTCAATGACAGCTATTAGAATGCCATTTGACAGTGTCAGCCTCAATATCATCACATAGATTTTGGAGCCACTCACCATGGAACAAAGTCTAACTCTTGCCCTAATTGCCAAACAGCGTCTACAATCCATCACAATGAATGTTAATGATGATTTCAAATCTAAGTGTCATGAAGCATTTTGAAAGTGGAGAAGTCTGATGATGCAGTTATGGAAAGGGAATGTGAGACCTATGCAGCTATTATGATGTATTTGAAGTGGACAACCCAGGCAGTGGTAGTAGGTTGCTCTAGGAGTGACAGCAACGGGCATTTTCGATCCTAAAAAACCTTTTAGGGCAAATTAGTTATTTTCTTTTTGTTGCAAATGAAAAAACGGCGCACTACACAACATTGGGCTGAATGCAAGGATGGATAGTGTCAGGACTGTATCTTTATGGAAGGAAGGACTTAATGAAACAAATGTTGAGCTTAAACATAAACTGTAGAGGATGATGGTGAGGTCTATGGTGTCACACATCGCCAATCGATCCAATAGGATCAGGACGCCATCCAAAACCATTGCAATTCAATTCTCTGTGACAATAGTCTAAAACTTCCAAAAGTGGCACCTCAGCCTCACCATTATCCTCCAGGACTTTGTGCTCTTGCAAATTCTTGTGTTCCATCCTCCAGCACTTTCTCGGAGCATCTTTGTCAGTGGCTTACAATTTTCTGTGATCAACAACCGACCACAACACAGTGGTGGCAGTGACGGTAGAGTGTGTGCGTCCAAGAGTACAGAGTCACCAATAATACCAAAAGGCACAGGCTGAACCGGCTATCCTGCATCTAATGGAAGCTAAACAACATCTACCATAATATAAATGCAAAAGATGTAAAAGGGAAAAATAATTATCATGCTCATCAACTGTTCTCATGGCAGGATTTTGTTTCCGTGCAATGGCAAAAAATAGAAAAGCAAATTTGCTTTTAGCAGTGTATGAAGCCCCTGAGGAGAAATATTTAACGATAGGTGGAAGAAAAAAAGTAAAATAGTTTATACAAGTGCTACATGCTATTCCTTCAAGTTTCTACAGTTCTTTTTTTATGCCGTAATTTTTTATTGAAGTAAAAGCGAACAACAGGATTTCAATGCAAGAAATGCAATAGTGAACAACATTGTATGGCACAATAAGAAGGAAATGGGGGGAGGGAAGAAGAACAGGACGGGGAGGGGGAGGAGTGATGGGAGCGCAAGAAGGAGGGCCCAGGTCACTAGCAGAGATAGGGTATCCGTCCTTTCGCCCTATCGGTGTGTGCCAGACCCCGGGCGATGTCTGTGGTATAGTGGTCAGAGGCATTTCTCCCATTACAATCAGCAAGGAGGCCTATGTGCCATGATGTCTCTGGAGGTGGGGGAGGAGGGAGAAAGAAGAGGATAGCTGGGGCTCTCCGCGCTGGGTCGGTGGGGGGAGGGTAGGCCATGGAGGGAGAAGGCCGTTGTCTATGCCGCAAGGTGGAGTGAACCACAAGCCCCAAACCATGAAGAAAATGATGCAACGGGGGCCCATGGTGGCGGTGGGGAGGGGGCCGTGGGTGGGGGGTCCTAGGCCACCAGTTTGTTGGTGCATACAGTATTCTTGAAAAAAGACAGGGGGAGCATAGAGTGCACAGATGTACTATATCAGGGGTCCCTGCCGATTGAGGAGGATCCGTACATCTGTGTGCCCAGCGGAGGAGGAGGAGGAGAAAGATAGAGGGATAGGGATGGAGGAGGGGACATGGAGATGAAGAGAGAGGGAGGGAGGGGAAAACAGTCCAGCATAAAAAGGACGGGATGGGGTGAAGGGGTCAATGAGGGAAGCAGGTGTGGGGGCTGGGGTCCCAACCAAGGGAGAGAGAGAGGGCCCTATATCACTACAGCGGGTGTCAGGTTGCCCTCTGCGCAGGAATGGGGCTGGGGAGCTAGTGTTGGTGCAATCAGCCTTAGGGCTAACGCCACTGGAGAAGGATGCAGAGCTTGGTTGTGGACAGTGCCGTGTGCAGGAGGCAGAGCTGCGTTAGGAATAGGTATGAGGAGTCTCTGAGATCATGTAGGAGGATAACGGAGGAAGTAAAGTAGAGCTGGAAAGACATGGATGCCCTTAGGGTGCCAGCTACGTAAGACCAGAAGATCCGGATTGAAGGGCATTCGAATAGGATAGTGGTGGGATCTTATTGGATAGCTGAACACCTCCAGCAGTTCGAGTGGGGTAGAAGGCCACCCCTTTGCAGCTTTTGCGTGGTCCATCACCACTCATGGAGCGTCTTGAACAAGCAGAATTTCATTTGGGCTTCCCGCGCGCTTCTGTCCAGGGCTTCCAGAACCTCAGGCCAGTCCTCTTCTTCACTGGTAAACTGAAGACTGTTCTGCCACTTAGTGTGGATGCTAGAAGAGAGGGGTTTTGAGAAGAGGTTTCATGAGCGTGCTGTAAAGCCCCATCAAGCCTGATGTCAGCCCCACGTGAACAAGTATTCCACCACTGGTGAGGATTTTAAGGACCATGGGCGGGGACTCAGGCAGAGCCACAGGCAGTGTTGTAGTTGCAGGTGCTGCCAGGCCTGTCACTGATGGAGGCCCAATTCCTCCTTCAGGCGGTTGAAAGGTTTCAGGTCGCAGTCCAGTAGTACTTGATCCAAGGTATGTATGCCCGCTTCCACCCAACGTGGCCAGCGAAGGGTTCAGCCGTCAATGCTGCAGCTGTCTGAGCCCCAAAGCGGCGCCCTACTATGTAGTCTGTGATACACTCCAAGGAGGCGATGGGCACTGTGCCAGGCTTTGTATGTGGCCTGCAGCTCAGGATTTAGGTGTGACTATGGGGGGCGTGGATCCCAAAGAGAAGGCCAAGTCTGAACCCATTGTGGATGGCCCGGGGTACTCAGTATTAAGTTGGCGAGTTGAGAAAGAAGTAGGGCCAGAGAACTGTGTTCCACCAACGGCAAGCTCAGGCCACCACAAGAGCGATGCGCCATAAGTTTGGCTGCTGCTAGTCGGGGTCCGGGAGTACCCCACATGAAGGCTCTAATCCGGGAGTCTTTGAGATGTAGCATTGCTAGTGGCATCGTAACGGGGCGCATGCCATGCGTGTAGGCAAAATGCAACAGCGTAACCATCCGCACTGCCTATGCCCTACGCGACATAGAAAAACCCAGTAGGGACCATTTATCGAAGTCCTGTTTCATTTGAGTGATGAAGGGAGTCAGGTTGTCCGTGACCATCTTGGTTAGGCCCCTGTAGACCAAGATCCCAAAGTACTTAAGCCGAGAAGCTTTCCGGCGGAAGGGCTATCCATGTATTGCCGCAATTGTGGTGCAGGTCAACAGCGGGAGGGCCTCACTCTTGTCCTAGTTTACCTTGTAACTAGACAGGACCGCAAAGTCTTTTATGACTTCCAGTAATGCTGGAAGGGAGTTGCGAAGATCCCGCAGGATAGGAAGGATGTCGTCGGCATAGAGATATACTTTGGAGAGGCCACCTATGAAGGGGAAATGAGGAAGCTGACTATGAGTGTTAAGTGGCAAATAACGGAGGCCAAGGGTTCCATTGCCAGTAGGAATAGTAGTGGAGAGAGTGGGCATCCTTGACGTGTGTCCCTTCGGATCTGAAAATTTAGGAGTCTGGTTCAACAATGACCTCAAATTTGAGGATCATTAAAAAAAACTTACAGGGGTCTGCTTTTCTACTTTGAAAACACTACGCAGATTTTTTCCTCTCCTTCCGAGTGAGGCCAAAGAGACCATTATCCGTGCTCTTATACTTTCCAGATTAGACTATGCAAATGGCCTATTCTGTGGTCTACCGGCCTATCTCATACATCGCCTCCAGGTCATTCAAAATGCCGCTGTGCGACTTCTGTTTAACATACCCAGAAGCTCCAGTGTCCGCCACCCTCTTCGTGCCCTTCACTGGCTCCCAGTCGCTCAAAGGATCATGTTTAAAATCCTCGTCCTCTCCTACCGTGCTGTCCATCAAACTGGCCCTGTTTATTTGAGAAAAAGATTTTCTCTTTATGTTCCCAACCGGCCTCTTAGGTCGGCCAATTTGTGCCAAATGACAGTTCCTAAATTTAAATACAGCAGACTAGGTGGCCAGTCCATCACAGTCAGAGCTGCGAAAGCCTGGAATGCTCTTCCTCTCCATTTAAAAACAGCCCCCACTATCACTAGTTTTAAGAAAGGACTGAAGACCCACCTTTTTAATACCACTCTGTAGGGCTCCCCTCTATTTCATATTACCATCTCTGGATTCCTTCTACTCTGCCTTCTCTTCTTCTTCCGCGCCAGGATACAATTTTTTTTAGTAATTGAGCGCGCTACAAAAGCTTTTATAATAATAATAATCTGGATGGGGTCGGAGATGAGCTGCTGAACTGGGCAGTCGTATAGAAGCCGTACCTTAGAGATAAACTGGTCCCCCAGTTCAAACCATTTCATTGTGGCAAAAAGGTTTCCCAACTCAATGCAGTTAAATGCCTTTTCGGCATCTAGGGATAGAGATACAGCCTCCCCCAGGAGATTCCTGACGGTCCAGAGAGTGTATGCAAGGGTGCAGTGATGATTCCTGGAGGAACGGCCCGGTACAAACCAACTTGCAAGTTATGAATGAGGGAGAGGAGGACCGTTTTTAAGCGTGACACCAGTATGCTAGTGAGGATCTTAATGTCACCATTTAGATGAAATATTGTCTGGTAGCTACCGCAGAGCAAGACATCCCTTCCCGGTTTGGGGAACACAGGAATCTCCGCCCCATTAAAAAGAGATCCTAAAGAGGCCGTCCGATCTGCCTCTTGGAAGGCAGCATGGAGGGAGACCGTCACCTCATCCCCTGCCCAGCCGGGAAGCCATCCTCTCCCAGGTCTTTGTGATAGGGTAGCTTGGAGATGGCCGCCGTAATTTCATCCTTACTAATATCACCCGCTAGGAGCTCTCAACCCTTATCCGTTATGCGCAGGAGGTTGACCTTCTCAAGGAATGCTGTGATTCGATACACACTTGTTGGCGTCTTTGGGTTGTATAGTGTGCCATAAAATTACACAAACTCATTAACAATGCCTTGGGGTTGGGTGAGTATCTCCCTGCTCATTGACCTGATAGCTGGTATGTCCATGGTAGCCTCCTGTTGCCACAGCTGGGCCACTAGCAGGCGGCCTGCCTTTTCACCCTGCTCATAGTGCCTCCTTTTCATGCACTGAAGGGCATAATTTGCCTTAGAAGTATAAAGGCTGTTGAGAACCATCCAGTCTGCTCTAGGCGGCGATTGGGCACAAAAAGAGTGTGGCAGGAGTAGAGGTGGTTGAGAGTGGTGATCTGTGCCTCCAGCTCGGCACTTTGAAGAGAAGCCTGCTGATTGGTCACAGTAGCGTCCCTCATTAGGTGACCACGAAGGGTTACCTTTGCGGCCACCTATAGCACCCTGTGGGAGTCTACAGAGTGTTTGTGTCTGCCATGTATGCAGAGACATGGGCGCTAAGGGCCAGATGTAGGTAGGCATTTACCGGTCGGTAACGGCCGAATTCGGCCGTTACCGACCGGTAAATGCAATTTGAGATGTAGGGCCCTGTATTTTACAGAATCGGTAAATTTACCGATCGGTAACTTTACCGATTCTGTAAAATACCGAGTCGGTATTTTTACCGAATCGGGAAAATTGATATGTAGGTGGGACTCTTCTGACTCCCACAAGCATTAAAAAAATCGGTATTTTACCATCAAATCCTATTTGATGGTAAAATACCGATTCAGGTGTGCATGCACATGTGTGCATGCACACCTGTGCCATATGACAGGCAGACCTGCCCTTAGGGCAGGTATGCCTGCCACATGGCACCTGAACCCGTTTTGGGGGTGCTAGAGGGTGTCAAAGTGACACCCCCTGCACCCTTGTGAAATTCGGTATTTACCGATTCGGTAATTACCGAATCGGTAATGCCCAGTCATTCCTATGGGCTTCAAAGCCCATAGGAATGAATGGGCATTACCGGTCGGTAGTTACCGAATCGGTAAATACCGATTTTTACCGATTCGGTAAATGCACATCTGTATTTACCTACATCTCGGTACTTATATTTTACCACTTCTTAAATACCGAATCGGTATGATTCGGTATTTAAGAGGTGGTAAAATAAAATTACCTACATCTGGCCCTTAATTAGGCCTTGCCCTGGGGAGAGAGGTATCTTGGTAAGCACCATGGTTTACGGTCCGGGACGCCAGGCCAATATCTAAAGACAGTAGCCCAGGGAAGTGGTCGGACAAGGCTGCTTCTGGTATACGGGATTCCCCAACGAGTGCCACTGCTAAGTGGGAGATGAGGAAATAGTCTAGCTTGGATTGCGTGCCATGTACTGAGGACATGAAGGTATACTCCTTGTCCGTCTGGTGGCAGAGACGCCAGTTATCGACGAGGTAGTGGTCGGAGGTGATATCCCCCAGTAAGGCTCTATCCGCATCATTTCACTTGTCTAGGGAACCTGTCCTATCGAGAACCGCATTGCAAAAAAGGTTCCATTTCCCACCGATGATGTACTTAGATGCACTGATCTCCACAGGAGGTGAGCGTCAGTTGAGGGAGAGAGTGTCATGCCGGAGTGTGGGGGCTACACAGGCGGCAGAGGGTCGCGAGCCGGCAGAGGGCATGAGTGGAGGGTAAAAAATGGGTGGGGAGTAGGCTGGGCAGTGGTGGAGAGGGGGGCGGGGATAGGGGGCACAAGGGGAAGTAAAGAGGTGTGGTAGGAACAGGAGAAGCAGAGGTAAGATGGAAAGGAGGGGAGGTGCTCAGGTGGGAAGGGAGTCGGTGGGTAGGGGACCCAGGCACACTAAAAAAGGGCACTTACTGGCGAACAACGGCCAGGGCGGGTGGGAGGTCTCATGACACTAGGATGCAATAGAGGAAGGGTCAGAGGATGGAAGGAAGGGTGGGAGGTGAAAGAAGGGAATTGGTGGTTGGGTTGTGTGGGAGAAGCGCAGCAGAGAGTGCAGTGCCTGAGGCTCTAGACTTTGTGCTGCGGGTCTAGGCTTCCGGATGCAAAGTGCAAGAAGGGTTCCTTTCAGGGTTAGGGCAGGTTAGAAGGTGCACAAATGCAGACATGACGAGGTGGGGGGGACAAGAGGTGACTATGGGTCTGATGTCCCCTGGGCACAGCTCAGGGCTAGAACCTGTTGTGTCCAGCAGAGAGCACAGCACCAGGAGGAGCGATGCCATAGGCGGGATGTGCAGTGGAGGATTAGTGTATGAGCATGCACGTATAAGCCCCCTGGGAATCAAGACGTGGGATACAGGGAGCAAGGGTGCGAATAGGAGGGGAATAGCGGGGGCACTGCGTTGAGAGGACAATGAGTTGGTGAGCATATTGGCCAAGAAGCAGGGGACTGTGCACACAACAGTGAAATACATAATAAGCAAACACTGGCATAAAAGAAACATTGAAAGAACAATGGGAAAGGCATGAAACATTTATAAAAAATCAAAGAGAAAAAGGTAGACTGCAAGAAGGCATGCCGGTACTCAGCCATCCATTGTCTTCAGTCGTTAACACTCCAGATGCAGCCCCCCTGATATCAGGCTCGCCGTGGCTGGTCAGTCCTCAGAGCTCAATCTCCTGGGCAGAGGCGGCTTCAAGGGGAGTGGGATTTGTCCCTACCCTGCTTGTTTGTGAGTGCAGCCAGCGCCTGGAGAGCCTGGCTGCTGTCGCACTCGGAGCAAGATGCTCTGTCGATATCTCTGCTCCTGTGCCGAGAGCCCCTGGAGTTCTGCCGGAGGCCGCTGGGAGTGGCAGTGTGGGAGGACAATAATAGGGCATTACCCTCTGTGGTAGCTGAAGAGAGAGTATCTATGTCCTGTGTAGAGAGATCAGCAAGGAAGCTGCACAGATTCTCCGTGTCAAAGAATGCTTTCAAGTCTCTGTCCTTGGTACCCCTAAAGCGAGCAGGTTTGAAGAATCCATATTTAATGTCCATATACCGGAGCATGGGGGGAGGGATAAGAAAGCTTAACAGCCCTCATTCGCATCCGCACCTCGTGCCCCTTGTAAATGTACGGACCCTGAATTTGGGCTGCTGAAATTAACTGTCGGGCCTCTTTGTGGCATAGGAAACAGGCTATAAGGGGCTGGGGGCTTGTGGGTGCTCCCCACCTTGCCAGATCTATGTGGTAAGCACGCTGTATCTCCAAGGGAGGGTCCAGGGTCAGGCCGGGGAGTGTCAGGAATTTGTCTTTAAGGAAGGTTTTGGCATTTAGCACCTCCGCGGACTCCGGGAATTCAAAACAAGCATTGGCATTGCCAATAGGTCTCGCTTGTGGGACCTTATAAGTATTTAGTTTTGCAGCACAATATCCTTGGTGCAACAATGATATTGTGCTGCAAAACTAAATACTTATAAGGTCCCACAAGTGAGACCTATTGGCAATGCCAATGCTTGTTTTAGAATAAGGGTGTTTTACGGGCGCACCTATGCGGCCTCGAAAGATGAATTGCTTCGTGTAGTTTAATGTTAATTAAGTGGTAAAGTGTTTGACTGATATAACCAGAAATTCGTGTGGGACTCTGTTGTAATATTTACAACACTTAATTCAACCTACTAGCCTAACAAAGTCAGTACATGACGTGCCATTTTAGATGACAGGGAAGAACTGTAAGACTGCATAATGCGCTGCACCGATGTACACCATAACAAGTGTTTTTCAGCCACTTTGCATTACCCTTCAATTGGGAATAAGATGTTAAAGAATGAAAAAAACAAGAAGACAGAAAGTCTGGTACACTGTGAAGTGTCAGCTTGATGTACCAGCTGAGAAATGAAACCAGGCCATGATAATTAAGTGCTTGAAGATCGGCACTAAAGATAGTAATCTCTTCGTTCCCAGCATCAATGAGATGCAAATAAGAAAACAGCATGACGCGAAAACTATTTGTTTCATTCGTTAAAAAAACAAGGAGGGCGTGGGAGAATGGAGGGGGGAGTGAGAGCAGAGATCGGGGTGGAGGAACATGGAGAGAGACAACAATGAAAACATTAAAGCATGGCGCTCGTGAAAGGGCTTCATGCTGATATTGTATGTATGCGTGTAAATTAAATAAAGAAGCCTTTGCAAAAAATTACTGGTGGCACGTAATGTAAAAAAATAAGAGTGTCAGGGAAACTGAATATTTAATTGTTGTTGATGGTCCCAAAGCAACAGCGTGAGCAAGGAAGTCACCGCAGCTGCGGCCGGGAAACTGAAAGTATGGCCAGCCGGCCAGCCATGATTAATTAGTTAGGGGAGGAGAAGCCGCAGAGCGCACGCTGGGCGAAGCCCTTTGATGTACTCTGCGGCCGTGAATGCGCGTGCTTGTTTGCTCACGTGATTCACGTGAACTTAATGAAAACCGCAGCGCAAGAAGCCCTTGGTTTCACTAGGATTTCGAGCACATGAATTCTTGCTCCGCTCGATGCGCTTGCGCGCATCGATAGGTCGCGAGACCTAAAAAGCACACATTGTCCCGCCGACTCCAGTCCTCTAAGTCTATTACCTATTCCTCCAGCACGGAGAATCACCGGGTCAGACCACCCACCCTGGTCTGGAAGCTTGCGATGTCCGAGCGGATAGATTTAGATTTGGTCGTCAGTGCGGAGATTGTCAGGATTCATCGAGTCTCCACAGTTAGCGTCCCTAAACGAACATTCAATTCACTGCCAATGTCCCGTTTTACCCGAGCTAATGTCTGGTTTCCCTGTTCCTCAGGGAGGCTTCGACATTAGTGGGGAATTCCGATTGATTACAGACACTGCTGAAAAGATTGTATTTAGTTCACTCTTCCTAAGATGGCCGCGTTATGTTCCCTCAGGGTTAAGCTGGGTGGTGCGCCCTCTAGTGGTTATCGGGAAGTCGCGCGCTTCAAACTGCGCACTTCAACGCAGATTTTCATGCAAGCAGCAGTTCCTTGCCGACGCTCCGCGTCAGAAATTTCATGACCGGAGTTGTCGGAGTTAGGAACGTCAGAGTGTTTTGAAGACACGTCTGAGTATCTTAGTGTCTTGGATTCTGTAAGAATTTCGTTCCCCGCTGAGCGCTCTCGTTTTCCGGAGAGGTGTCAGCTTTGAGAAGGAGTCACAGAGCTACAGCGTTCTCGACTGTTCTATGAACTGAAGTCCATTCAGTCCAGTCCTACAGGTTCCTGTATCCAGTGAAGTTCTACCACAGAGAATAAAAGACTTCTTATCTGGAGAGGAAGTATCGTAAAGACAAGTAAGGCAAATTGTTACTGCATGCAGGAGCTACAGTGTTGAACTATCCAACGGAGTTTTCCCTCAGGACATTTCCCTTTTGCGCTTTCCCTATCTTTACCTTCCCTTACCTTCCTCCCTGGTTCCTTTTTGCGCGCATCTGAGGAAAAGCTGAGAGAACAGTTCTTCTAATTGCACCCAGGAACTTAAACCTTCTAAAAACAGAAATCCCAAGACCCCATCTCGCAGAAGGCTTCACAGGTATTAGTTAACCTAGAGGGAGTTAATGGGGAGTTCTACAGTGAGATTAGAGATTAACGTTTATGTATTCTTTCACAGCTAGAAGCCTTGCCTGATACTAAACAACATTAATAGAAGAGGGGAAAATACCTTGACTAGAACTGGTAGGACAAGTTTTGCTTTACCTTCAAGAAAGACCGTTAGTGTAAGAAGGTTTGTGGTATATTCTCTTTCTCTCCCTATTCTGTGTATTAGGCACCTCATAGGAAGACGGCTGGAAGTTAATACGCAGTCCCTAGAAGGTGCAGGTGACAGTTGGAGCCAAGGTTTTCTCTTCTCTGTCCACTTCCCCTTTCCCCCCCTGCTGGTGGTCTGGCTCTTAGAAGCGAGGGTACCGGTGGAGGGGTCATTGGGACATTCGTCACTACTGCCTCTGCGAAGAGTTGGAGCACCTTGACAGATTGAAGTGCCCACGTACTTCCTTCGCCCGGGCAGTATGACTGAAGGAATGAATTAAAAAGATTTAGGGGAGATTTTGGTAGGAATTCAGAGAGACTTAGGAGCAGTTCGTGAGGAAAATCAGAGTTTAAAATTAGAGTTAGTGGCCTCCCGTCAAGAGACAAGATTATTAGCACACAAGGTGGATGGGATGGCCATGGGAAATCCAGTACAGAGTCCCTCAGTTCCTAGTACTAGTGGGTTGAGCACGGATGCGAAGGCAGTTGCACAGGTAAGCCATTCCGTATCCCCATTGATTCCCTTAGCAGCTCCCGAAAGATTTTCAGGGGATCCACAGAAGGCACAATATTTTTTGACGCAGTGTTCCCTCCATTTTATGTGCCGTCCTACCTTGTTCCCTGATGCTCAATCCAGAGTAGCGTTTATTTTATCATACTTAAGTGGGGATGCCGCCAATTGGGCGATGCCCTTGGTTAGTGAAGATGACCCCCTGCTTTGTGACTTTACTAAATTTAAAGCTGAGTTTCTCAGAATTTTTGATAGGAGAAGGATATCTCAGGCCACCGATAATGAGTTGTTGGAATTGCGGCAAGGGTCTAAAGATTTAATTACTTACCTTACGCAGTTTAACAAATTAATTCTGGAGACCAATTGGCCAGAAGAAAAAAGAGCAGCTTTATTTTACCGTGGTTTAAGGGATGAAATCAAGGACACACTAGCCCAAGTTCCAAATCGACCCACAGAATTGTCAGGTCTAGTGGATTTGGTATTGGAGTTGGATTTTCGCAATTCAGAAAGAAAAGGTGAAAAGAAGAAGGATTGGAAGTTAAATGTTCCTCGTTTTGACAGAGCGAGGACTGAGAAAGGATCTGGGGGGAGTAATGAATCGGAGCCAATGCAAATAGGAACAGTTCGAGGTCCACTGAGTAAAGAAGAAAAGGAACAAAGGAGGTTAAAAAAGTTGTGTTTATATTGTGGAGCTTCAGGCCATTTTGTTAAGGAATGCATCAAGAGACCCAAGACTCCGTTTAAGAGAAACGAAGTGAACCATCAGTAGGCGGAGTCGCTCTGGTGGTGAAAGAAGACAAGACGACTCCAGAACCTCACCAAATCTTAAATACTCTCCAAACTATGATGCCTCATGTGATTATTCATGTTACGTTACAATTTCGTGAACATCAGATCTTGGGAGTGGCCATCATGCTGGATTCCGGTGCCACAGGAAACTTTTGTGATATACGATATGCTCGTCAGATGGGAATTCGAGCTATCAGGAAAGATCGACCGGAGCCTGTACGCGCAGTCGATGGTACCAACTTGACCTCTGGACCTATCACCAGTCATACCGAAGAATTGGAGATAACTCATGCGGACGGTCATCGTGAGGTGTTACAATTTAATTTAATAGACGCCCCACAGTTTCAACTGATCCTGGGATTGCCTTGGTTAACTCTGCATAACCCAACCATAGATTGGGAAAATCGAACAGTCAGTCTGCAATCGCAATTTTGTTTATCTCGGTGTTATGGTCCAAAAACACAGGTGGAAGAACCCACACCCTCTATGATGTTGTCTTTTGGAGGTCAATCTATTGGAGCGGTTACTACTGAAGAAATTCCTTTGGAATATCGAGATTTGGAAACAGTATTTAGTGAACAGGAAGCAGATCAGCTGCCTCCTCACCGTGCTTATGATTGCACCATTGATTTGGAACCAGGAGCAGTTCTCCCTTCTAGCCGGATCTATGCTCTTACGGAAGCGGAAAATGAACACCTTAAAGAATATTTGGATCGCTATTTAGCCAATGGATTTATTAGGCCTTCCCAGTCCCCGGTATCCTCGCCGCTGTTCTTCATTCCGAAGAAACAAGAAGGAAGCTTGAGAACTTGTATTGATTATCGTGCTCTAAATCAGATCACCATCAAGAATAGATATCCGTTACCACTGATTTCCGTCTTGTTAGACCAAATAAAAGAAGCTCAAATTTTCACCAAATTAGATTTGCGGGGAGCTTATCATTTGGTCCGTATGAAGGAAGGGCATGAATGGAAGACCGCTTTTCTAACCAAGTTTGGTCTTTTCGAATACTGTGTTATGCCATTCGGCCTTTGTAATGCACCCGCGGTGTTCCAGCATTTCATCAATGACATCATGAGCGATTTGATTGATAAGATTGAAATCATTTATCTGGATGATATTTTAATTTATTCCCAGAGCACCCAGGAACACACTCAGCATGTGCGGATGGTCTTGGAGCGTTTGCAGGCTAATCATTTATTTGTCAAATTGGAAAAATGTGTGTTTCATGCTTCCAAGGTGGAGTTTCTCGGATTTGTTATCTCCCCTCAGGGGGTTACGATGGATCCAGGAAAGGTGAAAGCGGTGGAGGATTGGCCAGCACCAAAAAATGTTAAAGAGATTCAAAGGTTCTTGGGCTTTGCCAATTTTTACCGACGATTTTTCCAGGGATTTTCCCAGTTGATTGCCCCCCATCACTGGTCTTCTAAGAAAAGGAGTTAAGTTCGAATGGAATACCGAGACCAATGCAGCCTTTTTAACTTTGAAGAAGAAATTTGTCTCGGCCCCCATTCTATTGCACGCTGATCCTACTGAACCTTTTTACTTGGAAGCCGATGCTTCGGATCAAGTGATTGGGGGAGTTCTTTCTCAGCGTCACGCAGCTACTGGCCAACTTCACCCGGTTGCTTACCGTTCAAGAAAACTGAATTCCGCTGAGCTGAATTACACCATCACAGAGAAAGAGTTACTTGCAGTGAAAGATGCCTTCGAAGATTGGAGACATTATTTGCTTGGAGCACGGCATACAGTTACTGTTTTTTCGGATCACAAGAATTTACAGTTCCTAAAAACTGCCAAGACTTTAACGCCGCGACAGCTTCGTTGGTCGCTTTATTTTGCAGACTTTGATTTCGTGATTACCTATCGGCCAGGTCCTAAGAATGGAAAAGCGGATGCATTGTCCCGATTGCATACTGAAGAATCTGAACATACCGTGGAAGCGAGACCAATCATTCCTGAAGCCAAGATTGTGTGTACTCTTTCTGTAGACAACTTCCAGGAAGAAGTTCGTAAGAGCTTATCTACGGAGGATATCCAGCAGTGGGTTCAACAGGGAGAAGGAAGACATTGTCGGCAGCAATTACCCTATTTCAAAGAGGCTTTATATCTTCCCACGACCATCTTACAGGAAAAGGCGTTACAGAGCTGCCATGATCATCCGCTGGCAGGTCACAAAGGAATTGCAAAGACCCAGGAGTTGGTGCAGCGCTATTTTTGGTGGCCTGGAATGTCTACTCATATCAAAAGATATGTACAGTCCTGTGAGGCATGTGCTCGAAGTAAATCTAGTAGGCAGGCTCCACAGGGATTATTGCAGCCCCTGCCCACCCCAACTTATCCTTGGCATACTATTTCTTTGGACCTCATAGTAGATCTGCCATTAAGTAGGGGTTTTGATACAATATTGGTGATAGTAGATACCTTCACAAAGATGAGTCATTTCATCCCGATGTCAGGAACTCCAACAGCAACTGAGTTGGCTCGCGCCTTCAGTGAAAATATTGTGAAAATTCATGGGGTCCCCAAGGTGGTGGTTTCAGATCGGGGCCCTCAATTTATTTCTCACTTCTGGCGGGCGTATCTGAAAGGGTTAGGAGTTGAGAGTAGGTTGTCCACTAGCTACCACCCCGAGTCAGATGGGCAGACTGAAAGAACCAATCAGGAATTAGAGCAATACCTGAGACTGTTTTTGATAGAACAAGGTGGAGAGTGGTCAGATAAATTGTGGATGGCCGAGTTTGCTTGCAATAATGCAAAGAGTGCTTCTACAGGGTACTCTCCGTTTTATTTAAACTTCGGTCGGCATCCAAACTTCCTGGTTACACAAGAGGAGTTAGGGGTTCCTGCAGCTAAGAGTTTACTCACAGACCTGAGCTCCTTACATAAATCCGCAGAACAAAATCTGGTTAAAGCTAAATCCTCCTACAAAAGATTTGCAGATACACATAGACAAGTCGCCCCACAATATCAGGTGGGAGATCAGGTGTGGTTGTCCACTAAGAACCTCCATTTGAAGGGTAATAGGAAGTTCCAACCGAGATTTGTGGGTCCTTATCAAGTAGACAGGGTGTTAGGACCAGTTACAGTACGATTGAAACTGCCAGCTAAAATAGGAATTCATCCAGTTTTTCATGTGTCCTTACTGAAAAAGATCAAATCACCCATGCGGTTAAGTAAACCACCAGACCCACTTAACATTCAAGGACATACTGAATATGAGGTAAAAGACATTTTAGACTCCAAGTACCTGAAAGGGAAATTAAGGTATTTAGTGGATTGGAAGGGGTATGGTCCAGAGGAAAGGTCTTGGGAACCAGTTACTAATATCCATGCCCCTCAACTGCTAAAACGTTTTCATTCCAGATTTCCACTCAAACCAGGACCGATGAATCGGTCCTTGAGAGGGGGTACTGTCAGGATTCATCGAGTCTCCACAGTTAGCGTCCCTAAACGAACATTCAATTCACTGCCAATGTCCCGTTTTACCTGAGCTAATGTCTGGTTTCCCTGTTCCTCAGGGAGGCTTCGACATTAGTGGGGAATTCCGATTGATTACAGACACTGCTGAAAAGATTGTATTTAGTTCACTCTTCCTAAGATGGCCGCGTTATGTTCCCTCAGGGTTAAGCTGGGTGGTGCGCCCTCTAGTGGTTATCGGGAAGTCGCACGCTTCAAACTGCGCAGATTTTCATGCAAGCAGCAGTTCCTTGCCGACGCTCCGCGTCAGAAATTTCATGACGGGAGTTGTCGGAGTTAGGAACGTCAGAGTGTTTTGAAGACACGTCTGAGTATCTTAGTGTCTTGGATTCTGTAAGAATTTCGTTCCCCGCTGAGCTCTCTCGTTTTCCGGAGAGGTGTCAGCTTTGAGAAGGAGTCACAGAGCTACAGCGTTCTCGACTGTTCTATGAACTGAAGTCCATTCAGTCCAGTCCTACAGGTTCCTGTATCCAGTGAAGTTCTACCACAGAGAATAAAAGACTTCTTATCTGGAGAGGAAGTATCGTAAAGACAAGTAAGGCAAATTGTTACTGCATGCAGGAGCTACAGTGTTGAACTATCCAACGGAGTTTTCCCTCAGGACATTTCCCTTTTGCGCTTTCCCTATCTTTACCTTCCCTTACCTTCCTCCGTGGTTCCTTTTTGCGCGCATCTGAGGAAAAGCTGAGAGAACAGTTCTTCTAATTGCACCCAGGAACTTAAACCTTCTAAAAACAGAAATCCCAAGACCCCATCTCGCAGAAGGCTTCACAGGTATTAGTTAACCTAGAGGGAGTTAATGGGGAGTTCTACAGTGAGATTAGAGATTAACGTTTATGTATTCTTTCACAACTAGAAGCCTTGCCTGATACTAAACAACATTAATAGAAGAGGGGACAATACCTTGACTAGAACTGGTAGGACAAGTTTTGCTTTACCTTCAAGAAAGACCGTTAGTGTAAGAAGGTTTGTGGTATATTCTCTTTCTCTCCCTATTCTGTGTATTAGGCACCTCATAGGAAGACGGCTGGAAGTTAATACGCAGTCCCTAGAAGGTGCAGGTGACAGTTGGAGCCAAGGTTTTCTCTTCTCTGTCCACTTCCCCTTTCCCCCCCTGCTGGTGGTCTGGCTCTTAGAAGCGAGGGTACCGGTGGAGGGGTCATTGGGACATTCGTCACTACTGTCTCTGCGAAGAGTTGGAGCACCTTGACAGAGATGTTCGCATCCATACCCTCCAGGTGGTGGCCCACAGCGGTGATCTCCTGTAGGATGTGCTCCATGGTGGTGTCCGGGGCGCTGGCTGCTGTGGGTCGAGGCTTGACCAGTGCAGACAGGGTAGTGCCCAGTGGGGTGGACGTAGTGCAAGGCAGGTTGAGTGCATCAGAAAAGACCAGCTGTCGGGCAGGTTTTCCCGTGGTCTTAACAGAAGACATACCCAGTCCTAGGGGCGGCTGGTGACATTTTACAGTGGTGAGGCGCAAACTGATTTGCGAGTGCGGGCCCCAGGCCACTCAAGGCCGGCGGCAACCCCCCCCCGACCCACATACACAACACTCAAAGAAATGTATTCACACACGTATACACACAAAGACATCCATTCACAACACTCTCCACCAAACATTCATGCATACACGCACGCTCGCACCAAACACTTTAAAATAAAAGAAAAACACACACTCTTACCTTGCTGCCGGTCTCGGTCCGCGCCACCTCTGGGCTCTGCTCCCCACACGTCACAGGCTCACAGCGCCCCTGGCCAATCCTGGCGCCAGGGGCACAGGTACCTTCTCGCCCGCAGCACGCCCATTAGGGCTCCTAATGGGCATGCGCAACGCCGCAAAAACACAAGTGCGCATGCGTGGGCATGGGTAAAAATTCACCCTCCGTCCCCACTCATGCGCACTTGTGTTGCCGCCTGTACAATCATGTCAATCAATCAACATGACGCCCGCCCGGCGGTCTGACGTCATGTTGATTCATTGACATGATTGTCACAGTCTTAACGCAAAAACGCAGAGGGAGCTGCGGGCGGCTTCGGGCAGGGGGGGCTATGCCCCCACACACCAATGGACGAACCACGCCTGCCCTGTCCCTGCGCTGCAGCAGGTAGATGCTCCGTGATGGGTCAGGGGGCTGGCGATGGCAATGGCAGGGGCCCCCGGTTAGGCACAGGTGGTACCTGCACATGGTCCCCCAGTGATTTGGTGGTGACCATGCACAAGGAGTCGGTGGGCGCCCAGGTGTCGGTGATGCAGCAGAATCTGTGGCAAAGAGCGGGCAAACGACAGGTCCTGGTCCAGGCCCTGCAGTCCACGGTTTCAGCGACCGCTCACCATCATGTGCCAAGTAGCCTCCAGGTAGCCACTCCGCTCAGGGCTGCGTCCTATGATGTGCAGGGGGGATCTGCAATGCACAGGATATGGGAGGCACGGCACCCCTGATTGCCTCCAGTGGGGTCCCCAGATGAGAAGAGGGTAGTAGGGTCTGCACACAGTCTGTTTTTGGAGGGGCCGCCACATCTTCAGCTGGCCGCTCTGGTTGGACCACCTCAGGGCAGGGCTGGCAATGTTGCGGGTGGGGCAAAAGCACCGGCCCTCAGATCCATACAGAAGTAGTAAGTAATAAGGGGGCACAGCAATAGTGACAAGGAGGAACCCCCTTGTCACACTACACCCCAGGGCCACTTACTGCCAACCCGGCTGAGTGGGTCTCCTGGGATGTCGTGGAGCTTGCTGGCAGAGGCCCAACTAGTGGTGAAGTCCAACTGGTGAAGGAGCAGCCCTTCTAGCATGTGTGCTGGCCGCAGTCAGGTAAATGCCAATACAGGCGGAGGCAAGAGGAAGATGTGGGCCGCCGCCTGGGGGTAGGCCGCAAGTGTCTGTGAAAGCCACCCGCCTGAGGTGCGCTCAGTGTTGCCTGCGTCATCAAGGCCGGAGTATCACGGGCAGTGCGTTCAGGTCCCCAGCAGTGCCCCGTAGACAAGGTGCATGGCAGGCGCGGTGGGGTGTAGTCATTCAAGCCCTCACTGCTCTGAAAGGAAGAGAGCCTGTTGTCTTCTAATGCTGGCGAGGTGGCCTGTTGAGGATCAGCACAGCCGGCTTCCCGCAATGCTGTGGGCCACAGCTCCTACCAGCGGCATGGGCCCGATTCACCCCAGACTGTGTGGGACCAAAAGAGGAGGTCCGCAGGATACACACCGCCGCCCATCACTACCGCAGTGCCGATGGAGGGTGTCGTATTTGGTAGGGGAGGCAGGGGGAAAGTTGGATAAGCTTCCGCATTGTAGGAGACACACCAACCACTGTCCAGGGCCCGCCCTGCCATGGAGCTCCTGGTTCAATCGGCCAACTCTGTTCGTAGCCAGACCACGCCCCCAAAGGTTAATCCTGAGTTATGGTTGTCATCAAGCCACGTGAAAAGAGCAGACTTTGAATAAAATCTTGATCAGTGTTGTTCAAAATGAAAGGGTTGCTCTCTCATGACACACCTGGGTTTCGAATGTTATTAGATGGGAGACTATGGCCAACAAGTACACTGGCTGACGGAGAGCAAGGAACGTGTAGGACAAAATGAGGGTCTTTTAACCAATTTTAGAACCTGCAGCCAATGAGATGAGCACAGGATGTGAAAAGCTTGGGATAAACAGTAGAAGATAAAGAGCATCTCCTGTGCTGAATAAAACTGACAATAGGCTATAAATAGTTAACTGATCTGGCACTGTGTGTTAAGGCTTGGTAAGTCATGACTTAATAGCGGAGAAAAACAATGTTCTTACCATGGGATCCCGCTCGCCTCCCACAAGATGCTTAACTGACCCATCTTTGGTGGAGACTGTCCGCACCGTGCTGCTCTCACTGTCTGCGACAAAGAGGCAGTTCCAGGGCTCCTCTGAAGACAGTGATAGACCAGAGGGCTGGGCAAAACCTGCCTTTTGTGGGTACGAATTGTTCCTATTTTCTTCATTTCCACTCCCAGCAAATCGAACACAGGATCCCTTTGATAAACCACTGTTGAAGGAAACAATGCAACGCGGTTAAATGTCTAAAATTAGGAAAAAATCTTAAATGCCCATCAAGATCCTAAGCATACTACACATCTGGTTCACAGGGATGACGTAACCAATTCTAATGAACTAACCTATTGCCTAGTGAAACGGACAAGGTCCACCACCAACTGACAGACATTTTATGCATTACAACTTGGCTTGCATTGAAACTCCATGAGATTGCTGTTTTATCGTCCTGGAGAAGTCACTCAAAGTAAGGATGCAGGAGCACACTTGCACCAGTAATTACTGGCTAAGGAGCCAGGATTGACAATCGAGGACCTCAAGCTGCACATAGGCATGCTTTGTTCCTGTTTTGTAAGCATTATATATTAAAATGCCTCCACTGATGACCGCAACATTACCACATCACTATTTTGGAAGGAAAAAATGCTTATAGCAAATGCTCCCATCTTTCAATTACCATTTTCAATTAAAGAACTCTGACATTATTATTTTTTAAATAAATACAGTATCATTTTGTGTTCTATGTTTACAAATTCCACAAGTTGTGTAGTCTTCTAGGCTTTGGCCGGCAGAGCTCCTGGTTACCTTAGTTTTGGCAGTGATCCATCTTCAAGTAGCAGAGCCCATATCTGATGGGTGCCCGCCATGGCTATCCATAGGACACTGTCTTCATTCAGCCCTGGACCACAAGAAAAACAAACCAGAGTACATGAAATGAAAGTCCAGTGTAGAAACTCTCTTCATCTCAGAGACATATATACACATACATTCTCTTCATATATACCCATAGTCTATGTTTCCCCTCAATCTGGGCAAACTCATTCTTTACAAACGTCATGAGTTGAAAATATGTTCGACTCACTGGCATGTTTCTTTATAATTCTACTGTTGCTTACTGAATATCGACTTTGGCCATATCTTGAAAGAGGGCATGGAATTCTTGAGGACAGGTTGGGAAGATCACACCAGATGATTGAGGTAAATAATGTAATACAAGTCCAAGAAATTGTTCTAGAATCTAAGCACAAATAACATCAAATCAGGTCCTGCTAACCAAGGCCAGATACCACACAAGTGAGTATGGGGAAGGGCATGGCCTTAGACCATGCTCTGTGCCCAGCTCTCATGTCACAGGGGAAACTGTCTTTACAACACGATTTTTACATTGCAGTGCTTTTACCACGCATTTATTACCACACCTGTTTTTACCACATATTGGCCTTTACCACACATTTATGGTAAGTATGTGGATTTGGGGGTCCCCCCAACAAGATGACATTTTTATATATATGTATGTGTGTGTATGTGTGTGTGTGTGTGTGTGTGTGTGTGTGTGTGTGTGTGTGTGTGTATATATATACATGTTCACTGAAAAAAGCAAGGGTTACAGGGACGTTATAGTTAGGTTTAGATTTCACTTGCACAAAACCACTGAAATTCAGCAGTTATAGTTGCCTGAGCTAAGTATAACTTATGCATCCACAATGCACTGCGTATGACCTCACATATTACATCACTAATGGCATGGTCAGTGACATCACTGATGACATCATCCTGTGACTGTAAGTATTTTGTAAACATTTCTGAGACTTAAAGATATATATATACTAAGCTACAGCATGAGTTAAATTACTATTCTTTCTGTACTAGTAATTAGTCATACTATTTCTAACATATCTCATCTGAGTGGCTGAATCTCTGAATCAGTGTATGAGTGGATGTCTGAATGGCTGTATGGGTGTAAAATTGGGTGTATGAGTGGCTGTATGGATGTGTTAGTGGGTATGTGAGTAGCTGTATGGGTTAGTGAGTGGATGTATGAGTGGCTGTATGCGTGAGTTAGTGGCTGGGTGAGTGGCTGCATATGTATGTGAGTGGGTGTGAGTGGCTGTATGGTTGAATAACTGACTTTGTGAGTGGGTGTTTGGTTAACTTAGTTTGGTGTGTGAGTGGCTGTATTGGAGAGTGAGTGTCTGTGTGAGTGGCTGTATGGGTGAGTGAGGGGCCATCTGATTGCTAGTAGGGATGAGTGAACGGGTATGTAAGTGGTTGTGAGTGATTTTAAGTGGGTGCATGAGTAAATGTATGGGTGTGTCAAAAGGTCTGTGGAGATGCTGTATGGGTGAGTGTCTGACTATCAGGGTGATTGTATGATTGATTAAGTGGGTGTGTGAATAGCTATATGGGTGATTGTTTGGCTATGCAAGTTGTTGTAGGTGTGAGTGATTGGTTGTACGAGGAGCTGTATGAGTGAGTGGTTGTGTGAGTGGCTTTATCGGCGAGTGAGTGGGTTTGTGGGTGTTTGCATGGATGAGTGAGTGGGTGTGTGACATATTTTATGGATATGTGAATAGGTATGTGAATTGTTCTGTGGGCGTGAGTGAGTGTATGAGAGACTGTATGGGGGATGAGTGGGTGTGTGACTGGTTCTGTGGAAGATGTAATTAGTGATGTCATTTGAAATGTCATCAGTGATGTCACTGACCATGTCATGAATGATGTAATATACGAGGTCATAAGCAGTGCATTGTGGAAGCATAAGTTATACTTAGCTCGGGCAACTATAACTGCTGAATTGCTATGGCTTTGTTTTAGTGAAATCTGAGCCTAATTAGAACATCCCTATAACCTTTGTATTTTTCAGTGAATCTCTAAGGTTTTTTAATGTTAATTCCTAACTTTAATGTACCTGTAACCTTTACTTTTATCAGTGAATTTCCTAACTAGTGGAGAAAGGGGGTGGGACCTCAGTAATATTGCTGTGTGGGACTTACTGGCGGTAACAGGAGGGGTTCTTGGCCCCCAAGGGCCGTCAGCACCCAAGGAGACTTTATCCCCCAACAAGTATTGCATCAGGTGGCCTGTTTGCAGAGTGGTTAAAAAGGGGATGGGGCCTCCAAGGAACTCAGCATTCCGCTTTATGGGACATACGGAAGGTATCAGATCGTGTTCTTGGCCCGCAAGGACCTTCAGCAATCAAGGGGACCTCATTCCCCAACCAGTAGTGCACCAGTAGACATGTTTGCAGAGTGGTGGTGAAAGGAGGCGGAGGCTTAGAGTAGCTCTCAACAATCACGCTGTGCGGGACTTACTGGAAATAACAGGAGGGTTTGTTCGCCCCCAAGGACCCTCAGCATCCAAGGGGACTTCATACCTCAATCAGTAGTGCGTCAGGAGGCACGTTTGCAAGGTGGTGGAGAAAGAGGGTGGGGCCTCGGATGAGCTCTCAGCAATCCCACTGTGTGGGACTTACTGGTTGTGACATAAGGGGTTCTTGACCCCCAAGGACCTTTAGCATCAAAGTGGACTTTATCCCCAACCAGTAGTGCACAAGTAGGTGTGTTTGCAGAGTGGGGAAGAAAAAAGGTGGGAACCACGATCTCTCAGCAATCCAGCTGTGTGGGACTTACTGGAGATAAAAGTAGGAGTTATTTGCCCCCAATGACCTTCAGCATATAAGGGGACTTCATCCCCCAACCAGTAGTACTGATCCAGCGGCCTATAGAAAATATATCATAAACAACGCTACCCAACTTCATAACCTATAAACAAAATATTATACTAAATTATGGACCCATTTAGAAATATGACATATTTGGGCCTACTGAATCAGGTGGTCAGATTAAATCTATGTACACCTTATTTACTAATTATATACAATTATATACATCTGCGGAAAGAATATTATCATTAGAATAAATCCTAACTACTTAAACGACCACCATTTGGCGACGTGATCTAGCTAATAGTAACCTGCACTTCTGAATAATCAAGACCAGCTTGTTTGTCAAAAGTAAGATTTTATTTACTAAATTATGGTATTTCAAAATGTAATTTTATAAATGTAATTTTATTAGCATTGAAGTAAGCATGTTTGTAAAGAATCATGAGAAAAATACAATTTAAGCAATTGAATCAAAGTTTAAGTAAAGTTTTAAAAGTTTAGCATTTCTAAAGCCTAAGTCCCTAACTAAACTAAATAAATGGAAAATAAAGTAAAGTTCTTTGAGGATTCTTACGTGCTCCACGCAAAGTCCAGCAGCACTTCACCCTCATCGGAAAGTCAGAAAGCAGCAGCCAGCCCATCCCTAAGGGCATGACTTTTTATACCTTTCTATGCTAGCTAAACTAAGCGAAGGAAAGTTTTCATAAATCCACGAAGTCCCATTGGTTGAGAATGACAAGTGACATGTCACCCACATTTCAAAAGTTCCATTAGGTCACGTTTCTTAAAGACCATTGTCTTTTCCGAATGCAACCAGGAGCTTCCTTGGTTTGCAACAATTGTAAATTAATGTTCTCACAGTGTTCATTTCGCTTCCGCGGGTGCCAAGTTAGAGCTGACAAAATTGTCTTTTATCACGTATTTCCGACCTTGGCCACGTCCGACAAAATGGTGACAGCACGTCAGATTCGTATAATGAATGCAGCTTTGACGAACACTTTTTCAGAATGGGCATCTCGTGACTTGTGCAGAAGTAAATTTCAGCTTTAGCAAACTCGAGCAAACTAGGCCCAAAAGCAGGCAACTTATGCTTTCTAGTAATAAACAAACACAAGAAAAGTATTAATGTAAGAAATAATGTTGATTCTGTATCCACCCTAGGTTTACTAATTAATTAACCCTCCCGATTAGTCTAATATTACCTAGCAAATGCAAACAAATAAAGCAGCGTTTATATCTACCAGTCTTCATGAATCCATAAAACTTATGTGCACCTAGAATAGTAGAAATGACATCACATAGACAAGGGAAAGCAAAATAAGCACATGCTTCTTTTAAGTTTGCTGCAGTTAATAATGACAAAAACGAAAACAACAAATTATTTTTATTATTTTGCACGAACAAAAAGATGCAACATTTATGCACGTTTATGAGCACACATGTTAGTCCCCCCCATGTGTAAAGTTTAATCTAAGTTGTATTAGCACGATACATCACAAATTATTAATATTATTATTCATGTTATGGAAATGTGATTTTGCGAGTTTAAACAAAATTTTGTTTTCTATCTCGCTCCATCAACTCCCTCATCTGGTGATTAACAAATCACCACACCAACACCCAAAATTTTGGTAA
The DNA here is from genome assembly GCF_964261635.1 of Lissotriton helveticus. NCBI lineage: Eukaryota > Metazoa > Chordata > Amphibia > Caudata > Salamandridae > Lissotriton > Lissotriton helveticus. The sequence continues at coordinate 1,168,836,104 of NC_136065.1, read as the reverse complement.
TTTAAATTTCCGAGAAATTGATTCAAATTCATTTGTATCAGTAATCCTAAAAATCTGTTTCTGCATAATCTTTAGAATTAGCATAACGCTCTCTATGTAACTCCTGTAATTCAATCTCCCTTTCTTCTTCTTTTCTAAGTTTATAGATTCTTTTCTTTTCTTTCAACTGCTTCTTTCTCTTATGCAACAAACAACCTATTTTTGTCAAAATAAAAATGAATACTATTATAATCAAAGGTGCCAAAATCTTGCCAAGAATTGAACTACCAATATCATGAAACCAATTTTTAATTGCTTGGAATCTTTTTGAAAGTTTCCCTGTAAAATCATCTTCTTCTAAAGGAATTATTTCTGAATGCATTTGTGTAATGTTTTTAATGTACATCTCAATATTCTTACTTTCATCAGGTATATATGTGCAACAATGTTGTACATGTAAAATGCCACAGACTCCTCCCTCTTTTGCTAGGAGTATGTCTAAAGCAAGACGATCTTGAATCACCATAGATCTGATTGCAACTACTTCAACATTCACTAATTGGAATCCATCAGCTGTGTCTGTTGACAATCTGTCAACAATTGTGGACAATTTTCTAATTCTCCCTGCATTTAGGGTTATACCAATAAAAGGTATCACTGCTTGAAAAATATCTCCCAGAATTTCTGTAAAAGTTTCTCTTTTGACTCTATTTACATAATTATGAATTTTAAACAATCCTTCTGAATCTCTATCAACATGAAACACTTTAGGAAAAACAATTCCCACATAACAAGTTCCATACCAATGGTCTGGAAGGTTGTAGTAGGCTTTGTCACCACAAACAAAATAAATCCCAGGGAAGATTGGATCTTTTCCACCTTTGAATCCCCAACCTCCCAAAATCTGATAAGTATCTTCACAATTACTTGCACCTACAAAATAATTATCAAAAAGTGTATTATCTCTTCTAATGCAAAGCTTTCCACTAACTGGTTTATCTATGTGAATTGCAACATTTTCAAGCATTTTGCCATTTAATTTCTCATCCTCTTTTTGCCAGAATTTTGACTTAGTCTGCTTGACTAATTCATTTCTTTTGTAAATTGCTCTTCTCTCTTCAACCATATTCAAAAATTTCTTTCCCTCAGCACTCAATTTGCAGGTTAGATTATTCTTGTAAGCATACTCGTAAGTGAGTTCGTTAGTAACAAGGAAAAATTCTCTCATTTGTTTAGCTTTCTTATGCTTATTTAAAGCACTCTCAATCTTTATATTCGCAAAAATCTCGTCAAAATCTGAATAGTAATATTCTAAGCGTCCAGTTTGATAAAATAAGCTAGTTAACACACTACATGTTACACCATATGTGAGAGGAAGCATATTGTATGTCACTCCCTCAGAAACAGAAGCAGGTAACTTGACGCAGACATAGCAGTCTTTAGCATCCATTACCTTGACATATTCACTCAAAAGTTTTGTAAATGTATTACTTGAAAAATCACTAATAGATTTATCTTGATGAATGTTAGGTTGATGATCAATAACTTTAGCAGATGCACTATGTTTAGTTTGACTAACCAAAGCTTTGCTTGTCATGTTAACTTTGTGTAATTCTCTATTCATCTCTAATGGGATGATCACAGCTAAAACTAACCAGAGCAGAATTAAAATGAGCAGACACACCAGAGTCCTCTTACAGCATCTCTTAAAAACAGAACACTTTGAAGTGCTCTCCTTAACATAAGGCATTTTTGGTTAGTTTTGCCTCAAAATTAAAAACAAAATTTATTTTAAAATTTCTAAGAAACTTTAATTTATTTATACCCCCCTTTTAAAATAATTTTATTTTTAAAACCCTATACAAGTTTTCTTCGACCTTATGTCATACATAAGATTTCTTCAACTAAACAGTTTTTCTTCGACCTTATGTCAGCTAACAAAATTTCTTCAGCCTTTTGCCAAATTAAATTTTCTGTACTTCAATCATTGTCACTAATTTCCTCTATTTCGTTTTCTTCTTCACTACTACCATAAATGTCAATAACAGGTGGAATTACTAAATAAGTCCACTCAGGAGACTTGTATTTCTGGTTTGGTCTCACTATTCTTTTTCCTTTTCTCGACACCACTTCAATTTTCCTTCCAACTCCCACTTCCTTTCCAGGACTCTTTTGACTACTGATTTCTTCAACTTGCTCTTTAGGTTTCTTGATCAATCTGACTCTCAATCTTCCACCAGGCCAGTAGTCTGCTTTTCTCACGTATTTCTTCTTTGGTTCAGAAGCATTTGATTCTGACTTCCAAGCCCTTTTCTTTCTGTTTTCACTTACACTATCCACGTCACTTTCTTCAGTTTCGTAGTCTGAAATTTCAATTGACTCAGGAATTTCTCTATTCGGCAGTTTTACTCCTTCAGGAACACTTCTCTGATTTCCAATACTGGTACTTGGTAATTCGTCTTCTTCTTCTTCTTCAATTACCTCCAACTTCCCAGACTTTGGATTTCTGTTCCTTACTCCAGAGCTTGTTTTCTGCTTTTCGATACTCTCCTGGTCTGAAACTTCTTTTTGTTTCGCTTCTCTGTCTTCAATATAAATAACTGAATCCTCAGTTATCTTTCCTTTTAACAGATTCTCTTCACCTTCAGAATCTATTTCAATAATTTCCAAGTCTTTTCTTGTCAAATTGTCATTCACAGGTATAGGTTCCAGATGTTGACCTTCTTGTCGATCTTCAGAATCTGGATTTATTTCACCTTCTGCTTCAGAATCAGAATCATCTGTAGTATCGCTTTCAACATCAGAACTCTCAGGAGTTGGTACTGGAATAGTATGACTAGGATGAATCCAACGTTTCAATCCTTTGCATTTTACAGCATTAGTAGTGATCAAAATTATTTGTCTAGGCTTCTGCCATCTAGGAGCCAGACAATTTCTTCTCCGATGTACTTTCGTTCTGACCCAATCACCAGGCCTCAGGTCATGTGTCAAAACTTTTTCGTTTGATTGTGCTTCAGTTCCCACCTGATTAGATACAGAAGTCACTATATCAGATAACTGTTGGACTTGGCCCGTCTGGCAGGTCCACCCCTGAAGTTTTTATGGTATATGTAACCTGGGGATGGTGATTCCCCCTCTGAGTGCGTGTGAAGAGAGAGACCTACCCTTCCATAGGAATGCATGGGGAATGTATGTGTCCTCGGTAGTCCCCGATGCGTAGGGTGTGCAGGGTCAAGTCTGGTATGTATGAACTCGTGAGATTGAATGCTGCGCAACGGTATATGCGGCATGAGTGTGTCTAGTGTAGAAGTCCCCCTTTTAGAAGTTGGCATATTTGTGGAAGGTGTGCCTGGCGTATGATTGGCTGAGGCTGACTGGGGAGCCTGGCTCCAGTTGTCTGTGTGGGTCTGCCCCGGGGATGAATGGAGAGATTAGCATGCTGATGTGAGGGAGGAGCTGTGCCTGTATCCTGTATGGGGCTGGGCTTTCCCCCACAATGCTGGCTCCGCCCCCCTGGGGTGCGTCTGATGACTGTCCTGCCTGATGAATGAAAGGGGTGGTTGGGGAAAACAAGATACTCCCAAAACCAGCTGCGACTGGTTTCCCCCCACCCAGCACCTTTAGACAAAGGAATTTATGGTATAAAAAGAGGCTGTGACCTCTTCTCAAACGTTCTTGTTCCCACTTGAATCTGCCAGGAGCTGTTGCTGCTTGGGCCCAGGGTTGGCTTGCCTCCCTGGGCCCTGCCCTTCTCCTGGACTCCTGATGGCCTTGCCCTGCTAGGAGCTGCTGTGCTCCTCCCGAGGTCCTGGACTTTGATGGACTGTTGCTATTTTTATTTAGCGCTTGGGAGCGCTGCACCTCTGCCCTGGCGCCTGAAAGCGCTTTACTTTCCACTGATAGCGCTGGAAGCGCTGTCCCTTGACCCCCTAGCGCTGGCAAGCGCTCTTCATTCCCTCAGCGCTTGGGAGCGCTGTTTATGTGAGCCGGTGCCACCCGGCATTTGCCCCGAGATTTCTCCCGTCACCGCCGCAGCCCGGAGTTCGCTGGAGAGGCGCTGCGCCCGCCTCCCTATCCAGGGCCGCGCTGCCATTGGCGGCCCCGGAGAAGTATTGCCGCGATATCATTGGTCCCGACCGCTGGGACTCCAACTGCATCATTCCTGGGCCGCGCAGGGATTGGCCAGCCCGGAGGGCTTCCCCACGCGCACCCGGAAGTCCTGGGGGCTCTACCGCCCCGCTGAAGCTCTGCACCGCCCACCGGGGCTCCCATGTGAGGAGAGAGCCCGGGGAGAGAGAAGGAAGAGAGCCGCCGCCCGAGAGAGGGCCGCCGCCGAGCACAACCCGGTAAGTGCCGAGAGAAGGGGAGGAGGGGCGTCGGGGCACATTGTCGGTGCCCGCCCCTCCCCTCTAGCACGAGGGTCGAAATGCTCAGAGGCCCGAGAGGCCTCCCCTGATACCGGGTCCCCCGTGAGGGACCCCGCCTGAGCACAGCCTGTTCCTCGAGCCCGGAGAGGCTCCTCTGTGGCCCATTATTCTCGTGAGCCTGCAAAGCTCAACCCCGGCACCATATTCCTGAGCCCAAGAGGCTCCGTCATAGCCCACAGGCCCCCCCAGCGATAATGAGTCCCCCGAGAGGGATTCCCCCTGCTATTCATGAGCCCTGAGAGGCTCCTCCGGCAACATTCCTTTTCTGAGCCTGCGAGGCTCCACCCTTGTCCCCTTGTCCCGAGCCTGCGAGGCTCCCCCGTGTTACCCTCAGCATCCACAGCTGCCCAGCACTTCGTGGGCAGCTGCTACGTGTAGGTTTGTGCTAACTACATGCAGCCGTCCTGACATTGAGACTATGGGCGTCCTAGCCCCCGAAAAGGCTGCTGGCCTGTTAGAAGTTATGGCTGATGTTCTATGTGATCCCTGAGAGAATATTCTGAGTGCGCCTCCCAAGGTGCCCCTGTTATATTACGTGTTTGTACTTCCTTCCCTCCTAAATATCCTAGGTCTCATGTATATGACTCTGGTTAGAGTGAGTTCTACTGCTAGTCCTATTAAGTTCCAGGTTGTCATGTGTCCTAAGTGCTAGCTCCTGGTTGTTATGTGTTCTAGTACTAGTTCTAGGAAGCTCCCAGATGTTATGTGTCCTAAATGCCAGTTCTATCATGTGCATATTCCTGGCAGTGGTCCCCTGGCCCTGTCCTGTATATATTCCCGTGTAAACCCTGCCCGTGCCCCTGGCACCTTGTAAATTGTGTACTTACCCCTAAGTGTGTCCTAATACAAAGACTATTTTCATATATACTTGGTGTGGAGTTCCTTTTGTGGGAGGCCTGGGATGTTGCGGTTGGTGGGTGCGTGCGCAAATGCTTCACACATGTCCTCCGAGATAGGCCTGGCTGCCCGCGCCGCGTTACCTAGAGGGCGAGCAGGGGTCGACTTTATATAGGAGTGGCGGTCTCTGACTGGCTGTGGCGCAAGCCCTGGCCGGCCGGGGGTCCCATTTCTTACACTGGTGGCTAGCGGTGGGATCCGGACTTGTGTTTGCGCAGTACCACAACTATAACTGGCCTCCCTACAAAAACTCTGTATTGTAACTGGTCGCAAAGAAAGGAGATTATTGTTTTTAGGAGGTTACTTAAATGTCCGTTCTGTGAAAAATGTGTTCTGGTTAGGTGACCCTAGCCCGGGAGGGTAGATCAACCCCCTAGTGCAATGTGTTTTCTGGATTCACCAGAAGGGTGGGATCCAGTGGTGGCAGCATAATTGTATTCAACGTGTATGGTCCTTGTCCCTCCCCTAGAGTAATGGTACCTGTGCCACATGGGTCAGGTTGAGGAATCAGGGGCGGTGGAAACTGTCTCACCAGTCCAGGGGAGGGTGTGTGGATGAATGTTGAGGTGTGCTGATTAATGGAGTGTAAGTTCTCTGAGAGGGGGAGCTTGCTGAATAATGGAGTGTAAGTTCTCTGGGATGGGGAGCTTGCTGAATCAACGATAATTGTGTCTTACCTACCCTGCTGAAAGCGTTTGATGCATCATGTGTTCCGTACACCGCTGAATGTGTTTTATGCGTCAGGTGTCCCCCTTGTTGAATGTGTGTAAAGTTGTATCCCGGACAAGGAAGACCTGCTGGCTCGGCCGCGGCTTACCTTGGGGAGAGCGGAACACTGAGACCTGCTGGCTCTGCCGCGGCTCATCTTGTTTGTATTTATGTTGAGTTGTATCCCGGTCAAGGAAGACCTGCTGGCTCGGCCGCGGCTTACCTTAGGGGAGAGTTGATCACTGAGACCTGCTGGCGCTGCCGCGGCTCATCTTGTTGTGTTTTAGGCGTCAGGTGTCGCCCTGGCTGAATTTATGTTTAGTTGTATCCCGGTCAAGGAAGACCTGCTGGCTCGGCCGCGGCTTACCTTAGGGGAGAGTTGATCACGGAGACCTGCTGGCGCTGCCGCGGCTCATCTTGTTGTGTTTTAGGTGTCAGGTGTCGCCCTGGCTGAATTTATGTTAAGTTGTATCCCGGACAAGGAAGACCTGCTGGCTCAGCCGCGGCTTGCCTTGGGGAGAGCTGAACACTTAGTTCCCAGGTGGAAGACCAGTGGAGGGAGGAAGTTCCAAGACTGGTAGGAAAGTGTGTTCTGAGGGTGTTTCTCCTGGGAGAACGCGGAACCTCAGAAGTAGAGGTAGGGTGGGGCATTCTTGCCCGTGACCTCTGGCAAACCTGAGGGTGCGGACCCTAGGTGGAAGGAACAGTGGTAGTCGTGGCTACACTGAGAAAGGGAGTGGAGAATGGCTCTTGTGGGCCCGGGGTACCCCCCCCCCACTTCGGATTAGCAGGGACCAGTGGTATCTGATGGCTTGGGGCCTGGTCCTAGTCAGTGACAACTAAGGAGTACCAGGGGAGTAGCCTGGTTGGGCCTATGTCTTCATTTATTTCTTTATTTTTTTTTGTTTTAACTTTTTTTATTTTTAAATCTGGGTATGTCTCTTGGTCCGGCAGTGCGGGCCGCGTCCACGTTCTATCGCCCTGCAGCAGGGAAGTCCATCACGGTAGTGATTGGTCTGCCCTGCGTTTGGGCTGGGAGGGGCATGTGTTGGACTTGGCCCGTCTGGCAGGTCCACCCCTGAAGTTTTTATGGTATATGTAACCTGGGGATGGTGATTCCCCCTCTGAGTGCGTGTGAAGAGAGAGACCTACCCTTCCATAGGAATGCATGGGGAATGTATGTGTCCTCGGTAGTCCCCGATGCGTAGGGTGTGCAGGGTCAAGTCTGGTATGTATGAACTCGTGAGATTGAATGCTGCGCAACGGTATATGCGGCATGAGTGTGTCTAGTGTAGAAGTCCCCCTTTTAGAAGTTGGCATATTTGTGGAAGGTGTGCCTGGCGTATGATTGGCTGAGGCTGACTGGGGAGCCTGGCTCCAGTTGTCTGTGTGGGTCTGCCCCGGGGATGAATGGAGAGATTAGCATGCTGATGTGAGGGAGGAGCTGTGCCTGTATCCTGTATGGGGCTGGGCTTTCCCCCACAATGCTGGCTCCGCCCCCCTGGGGTGCGTCTGATGACTGTCCTGCCTGATGAATGAAAGGGGTGGTTGGGGAAAACAAGATACTCCCAAAACCAGCTGCGACTGGTTTCCCCCCACCCAGCACCTTTAGACAAAGGAATTTATGGTATAAAAAGAGGCTGTGACCTCTTCTCAAACGTTCTTGTTCCCACTTGAATCTGCCAGGAGCTGTTGCTGCTTGGGCCCAGGGTTGGCTTGCCTCCCTGGGCCCTGCCCTTCTCCTGGACTCCTGATGGCCTTGCCCTGCTAGGAGCTGCTGTGCTCCTCCCGAGGTCCTGGACTTTGATGGACTGTTGCTATTTTTATTTAGCGCTTGGGAGCGCTGCACCTCTGCCCTGGCGCCTGAAAGCGCTTTACTTTCCACTGATAGCGCTGGAAGCGCTGTCCCTTGACCCCCTAGCGCTGGCAAGCGCTCTTCATTCCCTCAGCGCTTGGGAGCGCTGTTTATGTGAGCCGGTGCCACCCGGCATTTGCCCCGAGATTTCTCCCGTCACCGCCGCAGCCCGGAGTTCGCTGGAGAGGCGCTGCGCCCGCCTCCCTATCCAGGGCCGCGCTGCCATTGGCGGCCCCGGAGAAGTATTGCCGCGATATCATTGGTCCCGACCGCTGGGACTCCAACTGCATCATTCCTGGGCCGCGCAGGGATTGGCCAGCCCGGAGGGCTTCCCCACGCGCACCCGGAAGTCCTGGGGGCTCTACCGCCCCGCTGAAGCTCTGCACCGCCCACCGGGGCTCCCATGTGAGGAGAGAGCCCGGGGAGAGAGAAGGAAGAGAGCCGCCGCCCGAGAGAGGGCCGCCGCCGAGCACAACCCGGTAAGTGCCGAGAGAAGGGGAGGAGGGGCGTCGGGGCACATTGTCGGTGCCCGCCCCTCCCCTCTAGCACGAGGGTCGAAATGCTCAGAGGCCCGAGAGGCCTCCCCTGATACCGGGTCCCCCGTGAGGGACCCCGCCTGAGCACAGCCTGTTCCTCGAGCCCGGAGAGGCTCCTCTGTGGCCCATTATTCTCGTGAGCCTGCAAAGCTCAACCCCGGCACCATATTCCTGAGCCCAAGAGGCTCCGTCATAGCCCACAGGCCCCCCCAGCGATAATGAGTCCCCCGAGAGGGATTCCCCCTGCTATTCATGAGCCCTGAGAGGCTCCTCCGGCAACATTCCTTTTCTGAGCCTGCGAGGCTCCACCCCTGTCCCCTTGTCCCGAGCCTGCGAGGCTCCCCCGTGTTACCCTCAGCATCCACAGCTGCCCAGCACTTCGTGGGCAGCTGCTACGTGTAGGTTTGTGCTAACTACATGCAGCCGTCCTGACATTGAGACTATGGGCGTCCTAGCCCCCGAAAAGGCTGCTGGCCTGTTAGAAGTTATGGCTGATGTTCTATGTGATCCCTGAGAGAATATTCTGAGTGCGCCTCCCAAGGTGCCCCTGTTATATTACGTGTTTGTACTTCCTTCCCTCCTAAATATCCTAGGTCTCATGTATATGACTCTGGTTAGAGTGAGTTCTACTGCTAGTCCTATTAAGTTCCAGGTTGTCATGTGTCCTAAGTGCTAGCTCCTGGTTGTTATGTGTTCTAGTACTAGTTCTAGGAAGCTCCCAGATGTTATGTGTCCTAAATGCCAGTTCTATCATGTGCATATTCCTGGCAGTGGTCCCCTGGCCCTGTCCTGTATATATTCCCGTGTAAACCCTGCCCGTGCCCCTGGCACCTTGTAAATTGTGTACTTACCCCTAAGTGTGTCCTAATACAAAGACTATTTTCATATATACTTGGTGTGGAGTTCCTTTTGTGGGAGGCCTGGGATGTTGCGGTTGGTGGGTGCGTGCGCAAATGCTTCACACATGTCCTCCGAGATAGGCCTGGCTGCCCGCGCCGCGTTACCTAGAGGGCGAGCAGGGGTCGACTTTATATAGGAGTGGCGGTCTCTGACTGGCTGTGGCGCAAGCCCTGGCCGGCCGGGGGTCCCATTTCTTACAATAACCTTTTACAGTAATCCAAAATAGCACTGTCATTTATGCTCAACAGTTTACCTACAGGTACAAAAGCTTGCCTCATAACTCTTCCCATTAAAATTTCATGAGGACTTAAACCTGTCTTTTTATCTGGTGTACTTCTTAATGACATCAAAACAAGTGGAAGAGCATCTGTCCACTTTACACCTGTTTCAAGACACATTTTTCCAATTCTGTTTTTAATTGTTCCATTAATCTGTTCAACTACCCCAGATGCCTCTGGTCTGTATGCACAGTGTATTTTCTGCTCAATGCTCAAAGCTTCACAAATTAATTTCATCAGTTTGTTATCGAAATGGCTTCCTCCATCACTCTCAATAGTGACTGGAAAACCGTACCTTGGGATAATTTCTCTGAGCAGTAGTTTTGCTACTGTAATTGAATCACAATGTCTTGTAGGAAATGCTTCTACCCATCTTGAAAATAAACAAACGATTACAAGAACATATTTTAAGCAATTGTGTAAGGGCATTTCAATGAAATCCATCTGTAACCTGGTAAAAGGACCACCCTCTCGACCAATTATTCCTGTCCCCACCAATGATTTTCTGTTTGGATTCATTTGTTGGCATGATAAACACCTTTGACAAAAAGATTCTGCAATTGTTCTGAATTTAGTATTGAACCAAGTCTCTCGGAAAAGTCTGATCATAGAATCTCTTCCAAGATGCGCTGGACCATGATATAATCTGGCCATATCAGCAATCAAGCAATTTGGTAAGACTACTCTGCCATCTTTGTAAACCCACACTCCATCTTCATCACGTGGTCTACAATCTGATCTTAACCACAAATCTTTTTCCTCATCATCTGCTTCATTTTGTAATTCTCTAATCTCATTCCATGTTTCTACAACTGTTGTTAGCATTAATGAATTTGAATCAGTTTCTTTACTTCTTTCCCGATTGTATGAATAACCTTTTCTTGCACAGAATTTTGCCGTTTCATCTGCAAATGCATTGCCTTTTGAAATATAATCAACTCCTTTAGTGTGCGCTGCACACTTGACAATTGCGATTTCTTTCGGCAATTGTATTGCTTCAATTAATCTCCTTATGAAAACTGCATTTTTAATCAGAGATCCTGCTGATGTCATATAGCCTCTCTGAGACCAGAGTTGTCCATAATCATGTACAACTCCATACCCATACTGACTATCAGTAATGATGGTAACTCTTATATCCTTTGATACTTCACAAGCACGTATTAAAGCAATCAATTCAGCCACTTGTGCTGATCGAACTCCTTCAAGACATGATGCTTCTTCAACATCTGCAACTGTGCAGACTGAATATGAGGCTTTCAAGACACCTCCTTCTGATCTCAAACATGAGCCATCTACAAAGTAGACAAAATCTGATTCAGATAGAGGTCTATCTTTGATATCATGTCTTGGTTTCGTGCAGAATTCCATAACATCTAAACATTCATGTTCTGTTTCGATGTTATCAACGATCTCAGAATCAGGCAGTAATGTAGAAGGATTCAGATTCAAACATCTTGAAATCGAAACATTATCTGCTCCTAGTATGATTTTCTCATACTTTGTCAATCTGCTGCTTGTCAAATGCTGAGTTTTACCTCTTGTTAGCAATATTTCAACTGAATGAGGCACAAAAACTTTCACAGGAAATCCCATAATGATTCCTTCACTCTGTTCAAGACTAACACTTGTAGCTGCAACTGCTTTCAAGCAACCTGGTAATGCTTTTGCAATGGGATCAAGAACTGCAGAGAAGTATGCAATAGGTTTCTTTAAATTCCCATGTCTCTGAATTAATACAGACAATGCACATCCTTCTCTCTCACTACAGTATAGTTCAAAATCCTTCTCATAATTCGGCATACCTAAAGCAGGAGCTTGGCATAAGCTCTTTTTCAAATTCTCAAAAGATTCCATCTCAATTTCATTGAGAATAATTGGATCTTTTACATCAGACTTTGTCAGTCTCTGTAGTGGTTTTGCAATTACTGAAAATCCACTTATCCATTGTCGACAGTATCCGACCATTCCTAAGAACATTCTGACTTGTCTTTGTGTTCTTGGAGGTTGCATTGCTTGAATCATTTTAATTCTCTCAACTGTTACCTGCCTTTTTCCCTTTGCAATTCTGTGACCAAGATATTTTACTTCTTGTTTGCAAAACTGTAATTTTCCTGGAGACACTTTATGTCCCTCTTCTGCAAGGCGATTTAACAGTATTATTGTGTCTGTCACACAATTTTCTCTTGTCTTTGCAGCTATCAACAAATCGTCAATATACTGCACCAACGTAGACCTACCTGGTAAATCCAAGTTTTCCAAAGATCTTTTTAACAACTCGTTAAAGATTGAAGGACTTTCTGTATAGCCCTGAGGGATTCTATACCATCCGAGGGTCTTACCTTGGAATCTGAAAGCAAAGATTTCATAACTGTCTGGATGTAAAGGAACAGTAAAAAATGCATTACAAAGATCAATGACAGTGTACCATTCAGCATCATGTGGAATCTGGTACAGGATTACTGCTGGATTTGGAACCACAGGACAACATGGAACAACGATTTGATTAACCTTTCTCAAATCTTGTACGATTCTAAATGCTCCATTTGACTTTTTAACTCCCATAATTGGTGAATTACAAGGACTACTCTCCATTTCTTTTAATACTCCTTGTTTGATTGATTTTTCAATTATAGGTGTAATACCTTCGATTGTTTCTGCTTTCATTTTATACTGTGGAATATTTGGAAATTCTATTCCCTGTTTCAATGTAATTTTTACTGGATCTACGTTTTTCATCAGACCCATCTCGTTCCCAGTAAAATCCCATATATCAGGTTTCACTGTTTCCTTGAGCTCTTCAGGCAAATCTTTCTTTTCAAATGCAGGAAACAATTTTGTTTCTTCTGCTTCCATCATCATCATTGTCATTCTGTATAAACCATCTTCCTCCATTGTTTGTAATTCAACTCCATCAGGAGAACAATATATTCTGCAATTCATTTTACACAGAATGTCTCTGCCTAGTAAATTTACTGGACTACTATTACAAACCACAAATCTGTGTTTGTCTTTATAATTTCCAATTTCAACTGGAACTGGATCAGTTAAATCAGTTTTAATTTGTTGATTGCTTACTCCAACAACTTGGATGGTATCCCCAGAGAGAGGTAGGTTTTCAATTTCCACTGATCTAACAGTAGAACGGGTAGCACCAGTGTCCACTAGAAAAGTGATGTCTACATCGTTAACTTTCCCGTTTACAAATGGACCAGACTGGTCAACCTCAAGAGTGGCTCCAACAACACACTCTTCCTCCTCTCTCGGGCACCGTCAGCAATAATCATCAGAATCACTGTCTTGGCTTTCTGCTAACAAAAATTGTTGTGAAGCATTTTGCATTTGCACCCTTTGTTGCTTTTGCTGTTTTTGTGGTTTTATTACCTGTTCATTTCCCTGAAATCCCACATTTGGATTATATTTTTGAACTCCCCCACAATTCGGAAATGGTGGTTGTGGCAATTGATCCTGACAGTTATTCACCTGTTGCTGTTGCTGTCGCTGAATGTTTAACTCGTTTAACCCCTGTTGCATCTGTAGCTGTTGCTGCAGGTCAACACCATTCTGCATCTGTGGATTTAATAAGGGATTCTTTAAGTTTCTAGGAGGTTTAGGACACTCGTCTCTCCAATGTCCAATTTCGCCACAATTAAAACAAGGTAATCTTTGTTTCAACTCCTCAATCTTTGGGCTAAATTTTCTTGGAAAAATATTACCTTTAAGCTTTCCTTGTATCTGGTTCGTATTTCCAGTTTGAACAAAATTTGTGTTCTTATTACCCATGCTGGCAATTTGTTGCTCAGCCACCTTTACCTGAGCCCACATGGCTTTTTCTTTGAGCTTCTTTTGTCTCACCTCTAACTCGTCACTGCAATACTTAGCTTTTCTCAGAATATCATCCACAGAAAGTGATTGCCATCCTACAATGCTATTCCTGATCATATCTGCAATTTCAGGTTTTAGTCCATAAACGAATCTATAGATAAAATGACTCATGTCCTTTTCATCTAATTTTTCATAGCCACTGTATTGTTTAAAAATTAACAGTAGCCTCTCATAAAAAGAATGAACTGATTCTTTAGTTTCCTGATTTGTCCTTTCTATTTTAACCCAATCAACTTCTTTGGGTGGAATTTTGTTTTTCATCCAAACGATTACTTTTTCGTAAAAATCCATTACTAGAGGATTTGGAGTACCTGTTTCTTTAATACGCTCAGGTTCTGTTTTTGGCCAACTTATTGATATTTTACATTCTGTCCAAAGATCTGATGGAACGACAATGTCGAAAAATCCATCTAAATCAATCCACAGAACTTTTGACACTTTGATAAACCTATCCACTTGTCTATACCACTCTACCGGTTTCTCCCTCAATTTTGGAAAGTCATTTGTGAATAGCAGTATGTCCTGTCTTGACCAAGGGACATGAACATATCCTCCACCTGCAATCTCTCTCATTGGAAATTGTTTTGACAATTTTTCCAATCTTTCATCTTCCTTCTTTTTCGTCCATTTTACTCTCCATTTATTGAGTTCTCCCAACTTTTTGATGTAAACAATCAAATCTTTTATATGCACTATTCTTCCCATTGAGTTCAAACTCTCAATGTCACTTTCTGAAAAATCTAGTCTGTAATGCTTTGCAAAATTCTTTTGTTTACTCACATCAATTTCAAGTTCTGTTGCTAGATCCTCTAATTGATCATATTTATTCTTTGTTTTCCACTGAATACTTTTGCAAATGAATAGTAGTTCATCATCTCGATAGTAATTTAAACTATCTGGACCAATTGTTCCAATTATTAATTCTTCAATATTTGCTTTTAATTTAGCCACATCAAGTTTCGGAGTAGTCACCCTAACTTCAGGACTCCCTACATCTGAAATAGCACCCATTGGTGTTTTTGGAGATAAATCTTCATTAAAAGTTAAATCTGGCATTCTCGATCTCGAAGAGTTTATTTCAGATATGTCTGAGTAAAATTTTTCAGCAACCTTTTGAATTTCTGCATTTAAAGGAATAGTTAACCCTGTTTTGTTTGATTCTCTTTGTTCAAATACAGGCTGAACAGGACCAATCGTTACTGGAACTGTCACAGCTTCCATGCTTTTTGTCATTCGTCTAATTAATTCTTCTTTAGATTTTAAATATTCAGCAGAATCAGCTGTTTCAATATTTCTTGTTTCCCTTGTATAGTCTTTTGGAGCTTCTCTTGCTCTTGGAGTCATTGCAAAATGTCTACCTTCATTTCGAGCATTATCAAATTCTGGTCTTCTTGGAGTTTCAATAATTTCACAATTATTTGGATAAAGTTTTGGAGTTTCATTAATTGGAGGTGCACTCGGTGAAGTTTCAGTAGAAACCACCGGAGTAGACCATGATCTAGGAGGTCTCAAAGGTTGATTCTTTCTAGCTGTAGTGTATATTTCTTCCATAACTGCATCTTCAGATTCACTTTCTATAGATTTCCCAGCAGGAGTACCCATAACTATTTCCTGAATTAAATACAATCCTTCACTCATGTTTCCCTGCCTCCACATTCGCAACCTGTCTTCATGAGTATCTCTTCTCCAAGCTGGAGTTTTAGTAGGTCTTTTAATTCCACTAGCTTCTCTTTGTAACTGATACATCTCATCTTCCCACTCAACTAAAGCTTCAAATTGAGTTGGTCTCGGTTTTGGAATAAGAGCATTCATTTTCTCTCGTAAATTTCTCAAGACTTTTACATTAAATGAACCATCATCGGGCCAAGTTAAAACACCGTCGTTCTTTGTATAGCGTTTCCAGCTATCAAACCATAAAACAGTATGATATCCATATTCACCTTCCATGTACGCTGCAGGTGTTTTATACTTATGAAGTAATTTACCACCTCGCGTTTCGATTTTCTTGTCAGGTGAAAATACATTTTTAAGTTTCTGAAATAATGTTGGCTTTTTCTCAACATGTTTAAAATGATAACTCATTTTTAAAAGTTAAATTTAATTCGCAAAATCGTTCGTAAAATATTTCCGGGATGTTCCGCAAAGCAACCAATCCGTGCGCGAAACACACCAACAAGCCAATGACAGTTGAGCTACGTCACTTTCCTGCTCAACGAATAAAAATGGAGTTTTTCTGAAGGACCAATCAGCTTACAGGTCGTCAGAGACTCAAGGGCCAATCAGAGTATAGCTTGTGACGTAGGTCACCCAATCCCAGCGCGGCTCTGTGACGTACACAGCAGCTGCGGTTTCTCGCTTCTCACTCCTAGCGCTTACCCCTCCTTTACAAAATCTTTTCACAGCGCCATTTTAAGGACACTTTTCAGTGTAAATTAATTCTTTAACAATGACAATAAGGACTCATCTGTTTGTTTCACTATTTAGGATAGTTTACATACATTCAAGTATCCACACTTCGGAATAGTCGGCGCTATTCACACTAAGGATAATTTTCAATTGTTAGTAGAGTAACTCTTACCCCACCCTTCTAACACGTAAAATTATGAACTTGTTTTCCTCTGAACGCACCGCGAAGTGACAGTTCTAAGAGTTCCACTTGAACATAAATTACAATTCAAATTCGCACTTTCACACGGAAAATTCCCTAATTTCAAACACACATGAAATCCGTACAGGACTCTCACCTGTTTATAGAAATCATGCACCGTTAGCAAAATAACGACGTTATCCGTACAGGACTCTAACCTGTTTATAGATATAAAACATGTACCCTTACAGGACTCTAACCTGTTTATAGGTAATCATGTACCAACACTATTCTGCCCTTCATTCAAGCTCGGATATAACTAATACTCTTATCACAGTGAGTTTTATGGAAGGCGCTTTGTCCCTATTCTCATGCTGCTCTAATTTCTTAGAAAACCCTCACTTTACAAGATTCACACCTAGCCCTAACACTGTGCTGCTCGGCGACAACACTATGGTACACGGCGATACCACTTGTGATACTCGGCGATATCACTGCAAACAGAACAGATGACTTGCGTGACTAATTTCTCGCCACACAATCTATACCGGTATAGCTTACAGATAGCACGAAAAACAAACTCAACATGTGTTAAAACATCGATCCTATTTCCATACCATAACACTTTAGTAACCCTTAGCAACCAACATATTACCTTGGTTACCCTTAGCAACCATCAATTTCTGCTACCAGAGAATTGATCCAGCGGCCTATAGAAAATATATCATAAACAACGCTACCCAACTTCATAACCTATAAACAAAATATTATACTAAATTATGGACCCATTTAGAAATATGACATATTTGGGCCTACTGAATCAGGTGGTCAGATTAAATCTATGTACACCTTATTTACTAATTATATACAATTATATACATCTGCGGAAAGAATATTATCATTAGAATAAATCCTAACTACTTAAACGACCACCATTTGGCGACGTGATCTAGCTAATAGTAACCTGCACTTCTGAATAATCAAGACCAGCTTGTTTGTCAAAAGTAAGATTTTATTTACTAAATTATGGTATTTCAAAATGTAATTTTATAAATGTAATTTTATTAGCATTGAAGTAAGCATGTTTGTAAAGAATCATGAGAAAAATACAATTTAAGCAATTGAATCAAAGTTTAAGTAAAGTTTTAAAAGTTTAGCATTTCTAAAGCCTAAGTCCCTAACTAAACTAAATAAATGGAAAATAAAGTAAAGTTCTTTGAGGATTCTTACGTGCTCCACGCAAAGTCCAGCAGCACTTCACCCTCATCGGAAAGTCAGAAAGCAGCAGCCAGCCCATCCCTAAGGGCATGACTTTTTATACCTTTCTATGCTAGCTAAACTAAGCGAAGGAAAGTTTTCATAAATCCACGAAGTCCCATTGGTTGAGAGTGACAAGTGACATGTCACCCACATTTCAAAAGTTCCATTAGGTCACGTTTCTTAAAGACCATTGTCTTTTCCGAATGCAACCAGGAGCTTCCTTGGTTTGCAACAATTGTAAATTAATGTTCTCACAGTGTTCATTTCGCTTCCGCGGGTGCCAAGTTAGAGCTGACAAAATTGTCTTTTATCACGTATTTCCGACCTTGGCCACGTCCGACAAAATGGTGACAGCACGTCAGATTCGTATAATGAATGCAGCTTTGACGAACACTTTTTCAGAATGGGCATCTCGTGACTTGTGCAGAAGTAAATTTCAGCTTTAGCAAACTCGAGCAAACTAGGCCCAAAAGCAGGCAACTTATGCTTTCTAGTAATAAACAAACACAAGAAAAGTATTAATGTAAGAAATAATGTTGATTCTGTATCCACCCTAGGTTTACTAATTAATTAACCCTCCCGATTAGTCTAATATTACCTAGCAAATGCAAACAAATAAAGCAGCGTTTATATCTACCAGTCTTCATGAATCCATAAAACTTATGTGCACCTAGAATAGTAGAAATGACATCACATAGACAAGGGAAAGCAAAATAAGCACATGCTTCTTTTAAGTTTGCTGCAGTTAATAATGACAAAAACGAAAACAACAAATTATTTTTATTATTTTGCACGAACAAAAAGATGCAACATTTATGCACGTTTATGAGCACACATGTTAGTCCCCCCCATGTGTAAAGTTTAATCTAAGTTGTATTAGCACGATACATCACAAATTATTAATATTATTATTCATGTTATGGAAATGTGATTTTGCGAGTTTAAACAAAATTTTGTTTTCTATCTCGCTCCATCAGTACGCCAGGAGGTGCATTTACAAAGTGGTGGAGACAGGAGACAGGGTCTCGGATGACCTCTCAGAAATCCCACTGTGTGGAACCTACTGGAGGTAACAAGAGGGGTTGTTGGTCACCAAATACCCTCAGCAGCCAAGGGGACTTCATACCCCACCAGTTGTGCACCAGGAGACCCCTTTGCAGAGTGGTTGCAAAAGGGAACAGGGCCTTCGACGCCTTCTCCCGGGGCTGGCCTTTTTTTTTCTTATTTGTTTTTATTAGGGGTGGGGCTGCACGGCCCCCTTCCGGCCCGATCTCAGCCTCAGGGACCCCATTCCCTGAGGCCCGGTCATTTTTTAAAATTCTATTTATAATTGGGGCAGGGGCCAGGCAGCCTCCCTGCCCATCTCCGGGGCATGGCCATTTGTCCTGGGATCCCCAGTCTACATAGGGACTGCAGGGGAAGGCCACTGCGGTACCTGCTGGCTCCCCGCCTTCTACACGAGTTGCCATTGCTTTCCTAACACACAGAGCAGGTAAACAAGCAGCTCCCTATGTCTCAAAGCAATTTGGCTATTTTCCTGCTAGCTTGACAGCAGGCAGGAAAACAGAAAACTGATCTGGTTCCAGCAAGCGAGAGCAGAGAAATTGCTGTGACTTGGGGAAGCGGTTACTCCCATCAAGCAATGGCAAACAGCTACATCCCGAGGGTGGGCATAGCAGGAGCTGGCCCTGGGGGAGGTGTTCCCAGGGCCATCTATGACTTCAGGAAGGGGTCTGCGTGGCCCCTCGCCTTTGATTCATTAGGGCCTGCCCGGGGGAGGTGGCGGTCCCCATGGGCCTAGAATGGCCCAGGAGAGGGGCCACAGAGGGGCCACATGGCCCCCTCCTATTTTAAAACTGTATTTAGCCCCGGAGAGGGTGTGGTCTCCGTAGTACAGAGGGATCCATGAGGCCCTGTCATAACAAATAAATCAGCCCCGGATAGATGGTGGAGGGTGGGAGCAGCAACAATGGGGGGAAGGATAACAAGGGAGTTGCATGGGAGGAGGCAGCAACATGGAAAAGGGGTGGGTGGAAGGGGAAAGAAGCACCACCTGCAATGGGGAGTAGGACGGGGAGAAGAAATAGTATCTCAATCACAGTGCGAGCAGTGGAAAGGCACTAATTAAGTTGAATCAATCCATGCTTGTCTCTTGCTTCACAGAAAGGAAAGGAAGTGAGGCTTGACATGAGCTGGCCAATTAGGAGTTAGCAATGAAGACTATGAATAGTAAGCAATGGGGGGGGGGGGCAAGCCCTTTATTGTAAACAATACATCTTACAAGTGAGTGCATGCAGCACATGTACAGCCACAGACTTAAAATGTTTATTGAAAAAAAAACAGTAAACAGCAGGAAACCCTGGGGTACATGGTGTGACGGAAACAAACCAGTGCGTATTATTATTGCATTACAGAAGAAAATATCAATTTATGTGGCTTCTCTTTCGGAGGGAAATGCCTCTCCCAAACCTTCCAAGTGGATTAAAATAATATGTGGATACTGTGCCGTAGGCTTGAAATCAACACTTGCTGTTTATGCGCTGCTGTGAAGTTTGTTTGTAAGTAGAAGGTTCTACGGAGTCTGCTTGCCCGGATTAAATTCATCTGCAGCTTTTTTTAATAACCGAAAAACCTCAACGTTAGGGCTAAACACAAGATTTTTAAAAATATGACCTGATTTCCCCAGCCAGCGGCAATTGCTAGACCTGCAGTTTACTCAGCATCTTGTTTACTCAAGGACTTACAAGCAGGGTCAGTCCACTACGATGGAAACACAGATAGATTTGTATCACAAAATATTTTGTAAGTTGGTGTCTTCTAAATTCGTAAGAGTTCTGAGCTTCAATGTTCCGTTGTTCTCCCTGTGTGATATCACTTGTATCACGTCAACAGACGAATTAAAACACAAACCTGTCCAACAGGGGAGAAGGCCCCTGTGCAGCAGACATGGCCCCTCCTAGAACTCAGTTTCAAGACAAAAGGCCTAATGCTACATACACCAACATAATGTGAATGCCAGCACCTCACAGTCATTTCATTATTTACTTTAGTTACTAACAGTTTTACACAAGGTAAATCAGAACCAAGAGGTGTCGAGCGCTTAAAAGAGGATGCTATAACCAGAAACCTGGTACCTAGATGACAGCGAGCTGTAAATCACCACACTGTACAGCCTGTACATTAATGAGGTAATAGTTTCATCTCGGCCTAACCACTCTACATACACACACAGCAGGAATTTACGTTTACGTGGGACATATATTCGAATAGATTGTTAAAAATACACAAGGTAGGACACATTACATACAAATTCTCATGCATTCAAAGGTGGTTCAGTGGCATAGAGATAGACCACTTTGAGAACGTCGGTGTAAAACGTTCCAAGTTCTCTGAAAAGAGGGATTTGTAATTGGAGTTATGGGGGTCCAGACCCTAGAAGCACGTCGTAAAAGTTTGAATAAAGTTCCTCCTTTCTTGAAGGCGAGGTTTGTAGTTCCCCTAGGCAGCGGTTTACATTGGCCTTGAGATACTTCGTTTTGGAGGCATCTGTTTCTGTTACCGGGGTAAAGGGGTTTGTGATCAACACAGGCTATTTTGAAAATATGTCTAGGTTGAATTGAAAGTCTTTTCAGGGTGAAAAGGACCGAGCGATGCAGACAAAGTGTTTTCAGTGATCAACCTAGTTTCAGCATGTACCTTACCGGTAAGAGGGACGAGAAGCATCTTGGGTAAACTTGCAAGCAGAGCATTTCCAGTGCCTGCTGTAGGGCAGGGTGTGATATGGGACTGGGCCACCATTTTAAAGTTTGATTCGTGGATGAAGTGTTTTACGGCTTAGTTATCTCTCATCATTTACGGGTTGGTTGCTACTGACAACCCCAGTCGGTATTTTCGTCCCTATCAGTTACTCATTATTGATCAAGAGGGCCCCAGTATGAACTATCAAACTCTCTGAAAACTCCCCACTTCACACGCATTCTCTAAACAAATGCAGTCTGCGTGTGAAGGTTATAGTTTGTCATTCAGGTGAAGCTTCCAGTGCATCCTATTGCTTGGAGCACAATTTGCCGGCACGTTTAAGGTTTACGATGCACCAATTACTAAGATGTTGCCCAACAAATTGGCAATGTTTGTGTACAAACAGTACGGAAGAGGGATTAACTTATACTGTCCCCAAACGTATTTTAATGGGATTTCCAAGAACTCTAAGAAATCATCTGTTCACAATAATCCTTATGGCACGCAGAGCTGCCATATGGCGGCAATCCGGGGAGGCTTGCGCAGTGCCAGTCCTATCCATTGCCCATTCGCTCAAATTCACTGTAATGTTTGTTCTCTGTGCAACTCATCAACTACCATCTGCAATCCCTATGTAACTTCAGGCTCCGAGAAAGGTCTTACTGGCTGGCTGTTGATTTTCAAACTCAGGAAGCAATATAACACAGACAAGGGCATTTATTCCATAGCCATTTCGTGAATTTGTATTTGTACCACTGGCTGTCTGAATAAATAGACAATTTAAGAGCAACTTGTCCTCCCACGACAGAACCTCCCTCCCCCAGTCCTAGGTATAGACCCTCTGCTTTGGAGTCATTATGCATTGACTGAGGACCCTAAGTAACTCTACAGCAGACAAGATCACTGCATTGCACACTTCCTCCTCTCATATAACGGACCCTCTGAATAACCCCCTTATACAGCGGTCACCTGGGTCCATATTGTTAGGGTTGGTTTTTCAGAGGCAGTACCAAGAATGCTGGTATTTATTTCATATTCATATTACAAACATCTGCCTGGACGCCGGAGAATGACCAGTGTTGCTGGTTGGAAACATGACATGGGGCCACTTGACAGCCATGGCAACTGGCCGGGATGAGGATGGCAGTTTCGTAAACAGTGGGACCACCTGCTACTCTTCTTCCTTGGATTACTTATCTGTGGGAATCACAGAGGTACATTACTGACATATTATTACTCCAACCCCTAACTTTAGGCCCACTCAAGGATATATTTCTTTAAACATTTGTCTTCTGTGGTGTTGCTTTTGATTTTTAATTACAGCTTATCAACTTTTACAGCCTGGCTGAAATATTTGCAGAATATACCTCGGTGATGCAAGTAAAAACATCTCAGTCAAAATGTGCCTGGCTGAAGTTCCTTTCTATATAATAAAATATGTTATGTTTATCTGCACTTCAGAGAGTGCATTTAACATTTCCTTTGTGTCTGGAACATGTTGGGGCCATTCATAACAAGCATTGACAACACCAATAGGTCTCTCCTATGGAAGACATATTAGCTATGCCTATATGTTTTAGCCATGTTGTACACCACATTGGCTGCTGTTCAGCATGGCTAAAAGTTAGTGGGGTAAAGCAGAGTGGTGTGAAGTGGAGTGATGTAGAGTGGAGTAGAGTGGGGTAGAGTGGGGTGTTGTGGAGTGGTGTTAATTGTTGTGGAGGGAGTAGAGTGCCATAGAGTGGAAGGGCATAGAGTTATGTTATGTTATGTTAAAATAGATTTTTAGAGCGCACAGCTACTCAATAGAGTGTCTTGGCGCTTAAGACAGAAATGACCTAAAAGCAAGGGGAGACAAGAAAGAGAAAAAGGAAAACCCGGAGAAGACAGAAAATGGCTATATTGTTTGTTGAAACAACCAAGTTTTCAATTGTTTCCTAAAAGCGAGCAGGTTAGTAACTTGCCTAAGTGGGAGAGGCAGCTTATTCCAAAGTCCGTCCACTTGAAATTGAAAGGAGGAGCCGCCTTTACGGGCTCTAAGATATTTAGGGGTGACCATGAGATGTTGATGGGCAGATCTAAGAGATCTGCCAGGTATATAAAAAAGAGACTCTTCTGGAGATGTTTTTTGCCCCTCTACCATGAAGGGCTTTAAAGGCTAGGACCAAAGCTTTGAAGCAGATTCTACTGCGCACCAGTAACCAGTGCAGATCCCTAAGGTGGCGAGAGGTCTGATCTCTAGGCCCTAGACTCAGAACAACCCTGGCTCCCAAGTTCTGTACTACCTGTTTCTTAAGTAAGAACTCCGGGAGGCCAAAATAGAGGACGTTGGCATAGTCCAACCTTGAGATGATGAGGGCCTGAATAACCATTTTTCTATGCTCGGTCTGTAATATAAATAAAAACCTCCGCAGCATCTTCAGGAGACCAAAACAGGTTCCGACTGCCGACTGAACCTGAGGTACCATAGAGAGGGTGTCATCCATTTTTACTCCCAAGTTCTTTACAGTCCTGACCGCGGCCTGAGGAGGAGACATGTCTTGGGGCCACCATTGTTTCCAGATGTCTAACGGGAGGGGGGGGGATGAAGAAAATGATTTCAGATTTGTCAGTATTACATTTCAGATGGTTATGTTTGAACCAGGCAAAAGTTTCCTTTAGGCACTTGTTGATCTTCTCCCTGTTGAACTCCTCACCCTTCCTGCAAGTGAACAGCAGTTGAGTGTCATTGGCATACAATATTATTGTGACCTCATTCTCTCCCGCCAATGCTATGGGGGCCATGTACAGATTAAAAAGTACAGGGCTCAAAATAGAGCCCTGTGGCACACCCAGCCTCAAAGTCGGCACACTGGCCGAAAAGGGAGGTGACCAGACCTCCTGGTTTCTACCCTCTAAGAAGGAAGCAAACCACTTCAGCACTGTGCCCTCGAGCCCACACTTCCTCAATCTCTGCAGGAGGTGGCCGTGGAACATGGTGTCAAATGCCGCGGAAAGGTTCAAAAGGACCAGGACCGCTTTGCCACCTGCGTCCAGGGTCTCCTTGATGGATTCAGATACCTCCAATAATGCCGTCTCAGTACTGAGATTCTGCCTAAAACCGGACTGGCTAGGATGAAACAGATAGTTAGCTTCTGCAAAATTGTTGATCACTGTGTGGATGTATTTTTCAACTGTTTTTAGAAAAAAAGACAGAAGAGAAATGGGTCTATAGTTAGTAAAGACCGTGGGATCTGCTGTGTTTAAAAAAATAAAATAAAGTGATTATTTTTGCACTCTTCCATCCAACCGGGACCAGTCCGTTAAAGAGGGACGTGTTCAAAACACGGTTTACAGTCGGGTTCAAAATCTCTGCCATAGAAGCCAAAAATTTGGCCGGCATGGATCTACAGGCGAGCCAGATTTCAGACCCTTCATTATTGGTAGGGATGTCTCTAGGGGCATAGGCAGGAAGATGGAGAGGGAGACCCCATCTTCCTGGCACTGAGGGACAGCCCGTTGAGTGGCCAGCACATATTTCATGTCTAGACTATCAAACGAGGATTGTATAGTTACTATCTTTGTGTAAAAAAAATTGGCTAAGTTCCCAATCCACTTGTCAGAGGGGGAGGCGAGCCTAGTTGCAGCCTTATGTGAAGAGAAACTTTTGAGAATGTCAAAGATCTCTCTGCTTTTATTTCCAGCAGAATCAATCTTTAAAGTAAAGAAACTCTTCTTGGCTGCCTGTATCTTTTTGTGGTAGCCTCTTTATGCCTCTTTATAGTTCTTTTTATTTTCTGCCTTAAAATCCTACCTCCAAGCTCTTTCCTGATGCTTACAGTCTTTTCTGCACAGACGTAGGGTGTCATTAAACCAGGGAGCTGAGGATCTGATTATTCTTGTGGGGCAGGGGATGGGATGAGCAAGGGACAAAGTGCCTTGTGCGATCCATTTTGCCAGAGCTTCAGCATCCAAATCTATGTCACCAGTGAGATCTAATTCATCTTTAAGAGCATCTGAGGTGATCTTATAAAAAGATCTGGAGATGGAAGATGGCTGCTTAACTTGAGCCTGTGCATGCTTTATCACTTTAGGTAACCTAAAACTAATCAGATAGTGATCTGACCAGAGTAGGGGTAGGGGAGGCTCTATCTGGATTAAACAATTTGCAAAAACCTGATCAAGGGTATGGCCTTTCTCATGCGTGGAGTGGAGTAGAAATGAGTGGCGTAGAGTGGAGTGTCATGGAGTGGTGTAGAGAGAAGTAGAGTGGCGTAGAGGGTGTTGCATAGAGTAGAGTGTTGTCTACTGCAGTGGGAAAGAGTGGAGTAGATTGTCAAAAAAGTAGAGTTGAATAGAGTGGAGTAGAGTCGAGTGGAGAGGCATAGAGCGTAGTAGTGTGTCGCAGAATAGAGAGGAGTAAAGCGTCATGGAGTTCCAAAGAAGAAGTCGCGTAGGGCGGAGCAGTGTTGTAAATGGCATAGAGTGGAGTACAGTGTTGCAGAGTGGAGTGACATAGATTAGAGGGTCATAGAGTGGAGTAGCGTTTAATGGAGTACAGCATCATCGAGTGGAGTATCATAGAGTGTAGTGTCGTAGAGTGAAGTAGAGTGGCCTAGAGTAAACTGGCGAAAAGTACAGTGATACAAAGTAGACTGGTGTAGCATGCATTGGTTTTGAGTAAAGTTCTCTGGAGTGCATTGGCATAGAGTACTGTGATGTAGAGCAGTGCAGAGTAGAGTGCAGTGGCATAGAGTAGATTGTTTTAGAGTAGAGTGAAGTGGCATAGAGTGGAGTGGTTCAGGGTAGTGTGGAGTGGTGCAGGGTCGACTGCAGAAGTATAGAGTAGAGTGGCATAGAGTGCAGGTACGTAGAGTAGAGGGGTGTAGAGTGCAGTGATGTGGAGTGCAGTGGTGCAGAATAGAGTGGCGTGGAGTGATGCAGAGTGTAGTGGTGTAAAGTGCACTGCTGTAGAGTGTAGTAGAGAGGCGTAGAGTTGAGTGGTGCAGAGCAGAGTGCAGTGGCATAGAGTGGATTGTTTTAGAGTAGAGTGAAGTGGCATAGAGTGGAGTGGTTCAGGGTAGTATAGAGTGGTGCAGGGTTGACTGCAGAAGTATAGAGTAGAGTGGCATAGAGTGCAGGTGCGTAGAGTTTAGTGGCGTAGAGTACAGTGTTCAGTATTAGACTGTCATAGGGTGCAGTGGTGTATAGTAGAGTGGCGTAGAGTGGATTGGCGTGGAGTGCAGTGGCGCAGAATGGTGCAGACTAGAGTGGTATAGAGAACAGTGGTGTAGATGCAAAGTGGGTTGATGCAAAGTAGAATAGAATGGCATAGAGTGCAGCACTGTTGAGTACAATGGCGTAGAGTGCAGTGGCGTAAGGTGTTGCAAAGTACAGTATGGGGGTGTAGAGAGCAGTGTTGAAAAGTAAACTAGCAGAGAGCACAGTGGTGTGGAGTGGATTGGTTTTGAGTAAAGTGGTGTAGAGTGCATTGGCTTAGAGTGCAGTGATTTAGAGTGGAGTGGAGTGGCATATTGTGGAGTAGAATGGCGCTGATTGTAATGGTGCTGGGTAACTCTTAAACATATTTATGTAATAGGAACAAGTGTAAGGTATAACATTATAGTCTTTTAACGTGTTTGAGTCTATTGTGACAGTGAAGGAGAGTTGAAGCTTTGTGAACCTGAAACACCAATTAATTAAAACTAGAAGGCCTCAACTAAAACGGTTTACTTCTATATTACACGACTCAGCACATATGGTTAAAGCCATCAGACTGAAGAGAACTGCTGGAGAAAAAATAGTGCAACAATCTACAGAGCGTGATTCTTTTAATTAGTTTTATTGAGTTTAAAAATGTATGTTTAGGCAAGAATAAAAACATCCCAAAATTAAACCCAAATTGTTAGTAAGAATGATACGCACATGTCTGTGGCTAATACAATAATTTATTGATGCAGGCATGAACATAAAAGCAAAAAAAATATCAAAAAAATCAACGTAAAATAGGTGATTTCTTAGTACACCAATTGGTCAACGCCAACTGATCAAATACAGGCAAAATAAGTACTTGCAATTACACTGTTCTCTCCAACCTGGCACCACACTCGCAGAAATCTAAAAGTGCCACATTTTCTAGTGGCCATTTGACACTTTAGTGAATAAGCTTAGTGGGCACGCATTAATCACTCCTAATAAGACCACCATCTATGTCCAAGCAACAACAGTAGCATGAAGAAGATTACAGGTGTGAGTCAGTTCTCTATTCAGAATTTCCCCAAGTGTGGGTAAACGGCTTGTCCAACCAAAATTTGGGTAAAGCTGGACAGGTGGCAGTCATACTCGTATAGCATAAATGACATATTAGCCCAATTCTCCTTTTACATTACCTCCTCATTAGTCCCCCTGGTCACTGAATGAGTCCTCTTTGTACTTTCCTGTCTAACGACAGCTAAGTGCTCCTGTTTGCTCCCTTTCCTGCTCACAGTTGCGCCTTGTTTAATTACTCGTTTCGGCATACCGCAATATTTAAAATTCTTAACGCTCGCCTCGCAGCCACACTGTCTCATCACATGATGATGGGCTGTGAGTAACGAATTTGTTCCTTACTACATCGCCTGGTGCTAAGGGTATGCTGCACTGCTCTTAGCCACACTCCCTGTTCACGTGTTGGGCTGGGCAGCTGCTGTGGCATGAAAGGCGCTGTTGATATGCTTGTGCATATTACAGAGGTACTTGGGTTTCCTCAGAAGACATTAGAGGAACAAATTTGTTATGCCTAATACAGCGAGACTGTCTCTAATGTTCTTCCTTTCTATGACATTCTCAAGGACAATGTGTTAAAAGAATGGAAGGATGTTGACAAACATAATATTCCTCGTCTTTCCATAAATTATATCTGGTGAAAATCTTGAGGACCAGGTCCCACATGTACCAAGGTCAATTCAATTCTGTACTCTATGGCTTTATCATCGTCCCTTTGCTCTGAAGAAGCTACTTTGTCAGACCCTATTGACAGGAAAGTTGAATCCTCTCTTGAGAGATCCTCTGTGGCCACCCATTTTGGGGTTCAAGCCAGCTAGTATGCAGCTTACGCCGCTCAGATCCCGTTGAAGGATTTTCAGAAGTTGTTTTATTGTCTCCAAGAAAAACCTGACCCTATGACAATTGTGTCCCAGATGGAAGTGTTGGCACAGTTTCTTACCAAGGTCACTACTGAGAACTTGTGGACTTCTGCCACTGGGGCAGCAGTGGCTGGACGGTGTATGCTTTGGATGAAGTCCTAGAAACAACTCAGTGGTTTTAGTTAAAACACTCCCATTTACGGGATTAAAACTATTTGGCGATTAACTTAATGAAATGGTTCAATGCTTTCAGAAGAGAAGATTTAAAAAACATTTAAGCTTTCATTGGTCAAAAAGTCTTTTATTCAGTAAGCAAATCAGTAGCGGCAGGAGGTAAAATGCTCTTTTCACTTTTGCATCCGGGTTCAATATCATGGAGCTACGTTTGCAAACAATCTAGGACCATAAGGACAGTCCGGAAAAGATGCGGAAAGAAAAATTACTATATGGCAGTGGGTGCCAGACAAGTTTTCTTCTTAAATGGCATGTTCAGGTGAAGGATCGTTGGGTTCTTTCCATAATTTCAGCGGCATACTAGATTTCTTTCCACAAAACTACTCCAGTTCCAATGTTCAGATCAACTCCCTTATCAAGGGACATCATGAAGACAGAAGCTATGTGGTTAGGCATGGAAAAACTGCTTCTAAAGAAAGCAATAATTCCTGTACCATATCACCAATAAGGAGAGGGTTTTTATTCAACCCCTTTTCTAGTAAAAAAAAACCTGATAGTTCCTGCTGTCCCGTTCTGAGCCTAAATCCTTTCAACTACTGAGACCACTTGGAGAACTTCAGAATGATAACTCATCAGCAAATAATTCCTTTAATTCACAAGGGTAACTTTTCATAAACTTTAGACCTAGAGGATGCTTATTTTCATGGGCCAGTCAATCCCAACAGTCAACCTTTTTTGAGGTTTTGTCTGAGTCATAGACATTCCCAGTTCCAAGTTCTGCCTTTTGGGTTGTCAACATCACCTTGGTCTTATACCAAGGTACTGGCTCCTGTTGTAGCTTCCTTTCAAGTCAAGTGGTTCACCATTTTTCCATACCTTGATGATTGCCTAATTTCTGCTGCTTCTTTTTTGAAGGTGCAGAAAGCAGTAATTGCATCAACTGACCTCCTTCAACAATTGGGGAGAGGATGTAGCCTCTACTGCGGTCAACCTCAAAGCTGGGGAACCGGGTTCGAGTCTTGGTAACGACGCTCAACACCCTTTGATTCCGGGCAAATCAGGAAACAAATGTGGGATCACACTGCTTCACCTCCCAGCGAGTTCGCCCCAAAGCATTATGGTGGATGCAGTTCATCAAGAGTGTTCACTTCCACAGAAGTTCTTGCGAGTGTTTCGCCACGTTGGTGCAGATCAATGCTGGCCATCTCTAAACACGTGTTTCTGGATTATTATCCGTCATCAGTAGAGATTAGGCATCTCCCCATGCCTAACAAAAATGAATGTGTCCATCTGTAAAGAAACTGGTGTTCATGTAAAGCACTCGGATAGCGATTTCTCAGGTCTAGTTCGCGCTATATAAAACTAAAAACAAAAAAAAAAATTGGGCTTCAAGCAGAACATTCTGAAGTCCTAGCAGGTGCCAGCCAGTGTGTTTTTCTACCTCAGGATGGGATTTGGTCTCTCCAGTCAACTCTTAGCGAGTTACAATGGAAGCCTTCCGCCATGGAAAGACTCTGGTTGAAAGTCCAGGGTCTTACAGCATCAACAACAGGGGTTGTCCCTTGGGCCAGATTTCATTTGAAATCACTGGTGAATCATCTTCTGGGTCACTGGGACCCGACCAGCCAGAAGTATGAGACTCCAGTTCAGATCAATCAGGAAATAACCCAGGAACTCTACTCTAGAGAGGGGGAGCCCCTTCCAACCCTTTGTCCCTCTACAATGGACTACAGATGCCAGTCTTTGGTACTGGGGTCCAACCTTGTTGGACTGGGACTGCAGGGGTCAGTGGACTGCCAAGAGTGGTGTCAGTCTTCCAACTGGAACGAGATGGCTGCAGTTTTAAAAGCAGTCAAGTTTTTTCAGTCACAGTTGGTGAGTCGGGATGTAGCCATCTGTACAGGCAATCCGATGATTTGGTATTACCTCAATCATCAAGGGGAGAGACTAAGTAGTCCGATTTACACTCTCTGATGGCTCAAATTTGTTAATGGGTGGAGCATCATGTGCTATCAGTGAAAGCTGTATACATCCGTGAATCCCTGAACTTTCATGCTGACAATCTAAGGCGGAATTTGCCCTGATCAGTGTTTTTCCATCTAGCACTTTTACAGTTCCAGCAAATTTATCAATTATTTGGGTGCCCATGATTAGCTCTGTTTGCCTCCCCACAGACTTCCTTACTTCCACAGTTCTGTTCAGAGTTTTCTTGTTTGCAGGCTTGGGAAGTCAATGCCTTGTTACTACCTTGGCCAAAAAGTCTTCTGTATGCCTTTCCTCCGACTCCCCTCCTG
Organism: Lissotriton helveticus; assembly: GCF_964261635.1. Classification (NCBI taxonomy): domain Eukaryota; kingdom Metazoa; phylum Chordata; class Amphibia; order Caudata; family Salamandridae; genus Lissotriton; species Lissotriton helveticus. The sequence continues at coordinate 1,168,805,483 of NC_136065.1, read as the reverse complement.
CCGAGGGTGCTTCAGCAGATTTCGGGGGAAAAGATTCTCAGAGATTCTGGTTTTGAGAGGATTACAGTTACTTCCTTTTGAACCTTTATACACAACTCCATTATTCTGGCTAATGGTGGAAGTGGCTTTTCTGATGGACATCAGTTCCGCCAGGAGAATTGGGGAACTGGGTATTCTGGTGATTTCTTGTCCATAACTTACTATTCTTCCTGACAGGGTAATTCGTAGGCCTGATACCAAATTCCTTCCAGGATGTCTTCCAAGTTCCATTTTTATCAAGAGATTGTGTTGCTTGTTTTGAAAACGGAAGATCAGGGTCATGGCCTTTCCTCTCTTAATGTTATTAGAGCCCTTTTGTGTTATTTGACCTATATCAAGGATTTTCGACTTTCAAAATCTCTTTTGCTACTTTTGTTAAAGCCAACAAAGTCGAGACGGTGTCTTCCTCTGCTCTAAGTATTAGGTCAGTTTCCAATTCTTGGGCGCAGTTTGGTGGTGTTTCCATTGCTAAGATCTGCAGAGCATTGACATGGGCTTCTCATCATACATTTTTTTAACCGTTCATTATCCAGGGCCGGCACCATGCCGTTGCGACCAGTGTCAGGACATCGGGTGCTGACTTCAGGGTGCGCTGTGTTTGCAAGTTTATTTTGGTTTTAAAATCACCTGCTGCGATGTTCCTTGCCTCCAGCAATTTCCAGGCAACAATAAAGAGCACAGAGGATTAATATGCCTGCTGCAAAGAACGTGTCCCATGCAGATCACAAAGTGCATATAATGTAAATAGGTCAGTGGGTTACTGCTTTTCGAAGAGACATAATTTTGTATCGTGCAGTCTAAAGTAAAAAAGTTAATTATTAACTATCATCAAAGAACTGCATGCACACTGCAAAATATAGATTAGAGCATAGATTAATGTAGCAAAAACGGTTCATCTGGGTGGAAATCGATTCTTATTATTAAAGAAAAAACCCAAATATGGTGTTTCATTTTTAATTTTGTGTTTCTGCTTCACCAGACCAAGCACTCATAAACTATACTGCCTACCAGTATGGATGACATGTCACTCCAACAAATTGTAGTTCTCTGTCTTATGTAACATTTCCTATATGCTGATTTACACATGTATGTTTGATTGTCTGTGTAATGTGTGTGTGATAGAAAGTACTCTGACACCCTACACTGGTATGAGTGGCGCTTTATAACCAATTAAGTGCATCTGAAAGACAGTGATTATGGAGACTTGAATGGCACTGTTAAAAAGTGGTGGTGAGGGAATCCGTGGTGGAGATGGTCATTGGGGGGGCGCCAACAAACATTGCTGCACCAGTGCTAAAGCCGACCCTGCCGTTATTGCCTTGATATCTTGCATACTGTTTCCAACAATTTTGGCAATAACAACTGCAATGAAGTAATTGTTTTTTTTAAATAAAAGACTGTTTGTGGCAAGGTACAGAATTCTGTTTTTGCTTGTGAGTTCCAAATTCAGTGACGACATGCACAGGGGGGACTAATGAAGAAGCAGTGAGTCGATTAGTTACCGGTAAACCTCATTAGCCTGAGTTGGTCTCCCTCATCCCAGTCAGAGCCCTTCCATCCCAGTGAGTATTCATTCTGCACCTTTCTGTTTGGCAATCTTGGTACTCAAAGGCTGAGAGGACGGGGAGGAGGAGGAAGTTGTTTTTCCATGTATGAACATAGAAGCAGAAAGCGGACTTGGATAAATATTACCTGTGGTGGAAGGGGCTGCCTTCATTTAGTGACGACTGGGACAAGAGAGACAAACTTGGGGAAATGAACTTTACCGGTAAGTAATAGGTTTGTTTCTGTATTTTATCTGTAGTAATGTAGTATAGAATTGAGTACGATACTGTTTCCCTTAATATCTGTCAATAAATATGGCGTTCTGGCAATAAATATATATGGCGTAGAGCTCCTTAATAAACATGCAAAGTGAAATTTCACTAACCTCCTGCCCATAAGCCTTGCTGGCTCAGAGCTGCAGGTCATCTTGTTTGTTGCATCTGTCGCGTACGTATAAATCAGAAAATGGATGCAGTTACTATTTTTAATATGGGGTCAGAAAAGCAAAACTCTTCAATAGGTGGTACTCAGAGGGTAATGGGCAGTTTTCTTTTGGGGGATTGAATTCAACTGTCAAATGCTTAAATGATTTAACGCTTCAATATTCATAGAGATCGGCTAACCTCAGCACTGAATTATCGTTCCTGGTCTTACTAGAGGCATCAAAAACAAATACTAAGAATGGATCATGTTCCCATAATGCTGGTATATATGAAATGGAGGGGTTACTCGAGATTTGTTACGTCCTCCCATCCCAGAATGAAAGTGGCTAGTAATCTAAATGCAACTTGCATGCAACAGAAGAGGTTCACAAATGTAAAGACTCGTTCCACAGCCTCTTCCTACTGGAAAGCTGAAAGTATCTACAAGGCTTTCCTGGTCTTTTATGGCCCCAGATGAACCCAGAGACAGCACTACCATGCTTCTTGAAGACTACTTCTAGGACATGAAGGGGCAGTGTACAAAGTAGAAACTCACACATTCACCACATTAATTTCTTTCATTATAGAAAGGTTGGTCTTTCCCCCCTGGCACATTCGGAGGTGGCCTGATTGCATTCTACTTGGCTGCTACAAGGTCTAGACTTATGCTGGGGTCTATCAATTCAACTAGCTACCATGGCGCAACCATCTACTCGTTCCTTCAATTGCCTGACATGGGTAGGCACTAATGCTTGCAAGATTATCTACCCCCCCCAACCTCTTGAAGAAGGTAGCTAAAACCTTTAAACACAATCTACTCAAACGCTACCCTGAAGCCCTCATCTCTGATACTCACCTATATGCATCCAAGGGCATAGTGGTAACAGACCTTATCTTCTACACTACCAGAAGAGCCCAGTGGAGAAGAATCTTTACGGATAAGCTTCATTCCAAAGCCCTATGTAAAACCCCTCACGGTTTCTGTATTAACATAACTCCGACCTCGACCGCTCAATGCGGAACTGACCATCTCCCTCTACAATAATGACAACATCCCCATTCAAGCCTCTGACTTGTACTTGAATCGGTTTGACAATATTTTTAAAATGATTAAAAATTCACTTAATAACCCTAATACGGCCAATTTAGGTCTTCCCAATCTCCCCTCTACGGCAACACCTGCCGCGTCCTCCCTTCTTATCTCCCCTCCAAACATCCAGAGCTTAGACCTCAAACTTACCAGGCCAAAATATACTAGTTTTCCCATTACTACGGAACCGCCTGCTACCTCACACTCGGGGGGCACTCCCTCCACCTCTCTTGTGTTGATCTAATCAGCTACCGACGCAACTCGACTGAATTTATCATTCCCAATAACAACACAGACACTACTTGCTTCCCACTGCCTAATCCCAATAACTCTAAATTGACTACATCTTCCAGTACGAGTAACTTTAATCCAATTGTTTCTCCGTCCCTGCACACAACTTTAACCCCCAGCACCCTTCCTCTGAACCCCCTATGTCCACCCTCCTCCTCTACCTCTACACCCATTGCACAGGATTCTACCTTAGGGCCTCCCTCTCCTTTAAACTCCCCTGGACCTACTGCATCCTCTTGCTCTACACCCAGGGCACGGGATACTACATGTGCCCCCCCCCCTTTTGCATACTCAAAGGTTTTCTCCTCAATATCCTGCTCAGATCCCTGACTCCATCTATGCCAATCCCACTCCACCTTTTGAGCCCATAACTGAGCTCAAGCAGGGGTCCATCTCCCCGTGCAAACTCAGTGTGGAGAAGGGGCCTCTCCCTGAACCTTAGTCTGATTGGTTACCTGATGGTGACAGCCTTCGACGGATTGAGAAACAACTGGGTGAACTGAAGCGGGACCTCCTTACTGTAAAAGATAACCTCCAGATCCTCCTACAATGTTCACTAAAGAATGAGAAGTTTTACAAACCACATCCTCCCCCTGGGTCGGTATCTGCCCACACCCCCTGCAACTTCTTTAAGTCCCCTGTTACTTGCCCGAGTAACCCACGCTGGCCCTCTCATCCTCTTCCAAACCTCCATTCCAGACCCTTTAGATTCCAGCCTCAGATGTCGGAGAATGACACGCTCGCACTCTTACTATCATATGAGGACTATGCGCTCTCTCCTGCCATCATACCCTCTATCACATCTGATCCAGATAGAGAACCTAGCGTTAACTTAAGATCCTTGAATAAGGATAACTTACTTCAGGTCGTCACATCGCACCTAGTGGAAGCAACTACAAACTCTCATATCAAATCGATGCTTCTCAACTGCAGATCAGCAGTCAAGCACGCAGCAGATATCTCCGAACTCGTGACATCACAAGAATTAGACCTCCTGATTCTTACGGAAACTTGGCTTAATGACTCCTCCTTCCCAATACTGGCCATCTTAATTCCACCTGGCTATGACCTTGTCAGATGCGATAAATCTGGGGGCGGGGGGTGGGGGGGTCATTGCCTGCATCCAGCGGTCCAGCCTCGTTTTGAAGCAGACTCATAAGGACATGTTGTCCTCCTGTGAGCTCATAGTCGCTGAAATGTGGAACAAGGGCAAGCGTATGTGTGCTTCACTCTATCTATCATCCCCCGGGGAACAACAACCTACTTTTTGTAGAACAATTGATGGAATCCATCTCTGCCAGCTCAGCCCTCCATCCTAATCATATCTTCCTCGGTGACTTCAACCTTCACTGGAATGACCCTAATGACCCATTAGCTTGCTCTTTTAAGACTTTCCTCTCCGATCTCAACTAAATACAGGTCTGCAACGGACCCACCCACTGCAAGGGCGCTGACCTCATCAAAGCTAGAGAGCACATCATTCAACTGAATGACATAGCACCATGTGATTGGTCAGATCATCACCAAATCTCCTTTCACATTCAGGAAAATGTATTGCTTAGACAAGTGCAACCGCTCAAAAACAAGCAACTGACTCGTAATCTGAGAGATATCAACATCTCTAACCTATCCAACTTGAGCAAGAATCTTCTCGAACCTCCCACTAACATGAATAAGTAGGAAGAGTTGACGGATCATTACTTCAACGCTATGTCAAATGTTCTCAACTCTGCAGCCCCGAAGCTACTCAAAAGAATTCCTTGCAAACAATCCAAACCTTGGTTCAGTGGTGCCCTTAATGAAGAACATCGCAAACTGAGGCTCTCTGAGAGACGTTGGACAAATGCTCCTTCCACCTCTAGTCTCAAACAGTTAAGGAAGATGAGAAGCTCTTATAACAAACTAATTTGCATTTTAGAGATCAGTTTGACAGCGCTAAAAACCGTTCCAGGAAACTGTTTGATATCATCAAACAACAGGCTAATCATATTCCAGCAATCAAAACTGCTGGACCCAGTGAGGAGGACTTCTCAGCGCATTTTTCTGAAAAGTCTAGAAGTATTGAGCGAGAACTGCAATGTGCAGCTGCTAACCTGTAGTCTATGAGCTCCTCGGATTTGCCTGTACCCACGGCAGTATGTGCTCCGCTTTACCCCACAGAGTACACGCCCAAAAACAATGCCTGCTGGAATACCTTCCGGCTTCCGGATAAGGAGGAGCTGTCACATTCCTTGGCTTCTTTGAAACCATCCAACCATTTCAAGGACCCACTCCCCGCCAAGTTGCTCAAAGAACTCAACGGGGACATTCTGCCTCTCTGGTCCAGGATCATCAAACAATCACTCTTACAGGAGAGGATTCCTGACTGTCTTAAAATTGGGCAAGTCACACCCGTCCCCTAGAAGCCCAATGCAGACCTAACAGATCCCAATAACCTCCGGCGATCAGCAACATCATGTCTTTAGTGAAACTGCTGGAGAAATGTGTTCACACACAGCTCTGCAACCACATCGAGAAATTTTAGTTCCTAGACCAACATTATTCAGGCTTTAGATCAGGTCATACCACAGAAACAGCTCTAACTCACATTGTTGAAGAAGCCTTGAGAGTTCTTGATCAAGATACACCCTGTCTTCTAATTCTTCTGGACTTGTCCTCTGCTTTTGACACTATCAAACATGAAAACTTGATTAATCTTCTTCAATGTAGGATGGGGCTACCTGGCCCTGTCCTAAATTGGTCCTCCTCTTTCCTGCATAACCAAACACAAAGAATCAAAGTCAACCAATCTCTGGCTGCTAGCACCTCGGTCTCTATTGTGGTGCCTCAAGGTGCTGCGCTTTCGCCCACGCTCTTCAACCTATGCATGGAATCTCTAACTGCCATTCTGAACAACTCTAACATTCAGTACCACATGTACGCGGATGACACTCAACTGTATTTGAAGATCTCCTCTCCAGATGAAATTAAAACTCTTAATGGAGCGCTTCAAAAAACTCAACAATGGCTAACACATAACCATCTGTTACTTAATTCCCTCAAAACTGAATTTCTCCTGATTACCCCCCGCAACCACGTGGCCCCCACGCAAAACTGGATACAAAAAATCTCCACACTCAACTGCACCCCGCATATGGTGGACTCCGCTTGCTCTTTAGGTGTCACCCTGGACACATTTCTAAACATGCAAGGTAACATCAGTGCAACCATTAAGAGTGCCAACCATCAGCTCAACACTCTTAGGAAAATCAAACCTTTCCTACCTCCCGAGTACATCCAGTCAGCAGTCCAAGCCTTAGTTATCTCACGAGTAGAATACGGATTGGTGACCCTAGCTGGGCTTCCTAAATCTAGGTTAGCTCAGCTAAGAGCTTCTCTGAATGCCTCTGCCAGACTAATCACAGGCGCCAGAAAGCATGATCATATTACACCTGACTTAATCCAGCTTAACTGGCTTCCCATTCAAGATAGCCTGTTTGACACATAAAGCTATACATTTCAATAGCCCCATTTACTTGGCAAAACAACTCGAGCTCTCCGGATCCCGGCGAAACTTAAGAAGATCCAATACCATACTACTGAAACCACCGAAATTCAACAAAAGAAGAACTTACAATCACACCTTCTCAGGGATGGCTCCAAGAATTTGGAATGCCCTTCCAACGGAGATCAGAGCCAACCCCTCCACTGCTTCATTAAAAAAACATATCAAATAGCTACTGTTGGAAGAACTTCACCAGCAATAGCGTCTATGTCATTTGCTAGACACTTACCTTTCGTGCTTGACAATCATTTGTACTTTGTGTGTTGAAATGTATGCTTGACAACTATTTTCACTTTGTGTTTGAAATATGTGCTTGACAATCAGTTTTACTTGGGGTTTAATACGTATTTTATCGTTCTTTGGAAGTAACTCGATGAAGAAACTGCTCGGCCCCATCTAGGTGGGCCTTTACCTGTTTGATCACCACACATGGGGTATCTCCGCGCTGAGGACGTATACAGGTGAGCCAGTGGGTGTTTAAAAGAGTGAGGTTTTGAGTTTTTTCCTGAAGCTCAGATAGTTGGTGCAGAGGCGTATATCCAGGGGTAGTTGGTTCCAGAGTTGAGGGGCTAGATAGGAGAATGATTTGCCTCCCAATCTGTCTTGCTTGATGCGTGGGATGACAAGAAGACCTTTCCCATTGGAGCGAAGGGTACGTGATGATGTGTGTCTGATCAGTTTCTTAGCCAGATATATAGGACCCAGCTGGTTAAGGCATCCACACAATTTGGGTTTTATTAGTAACCTAATCCCATTATTTTGAAATAGAGGACAGTTGCATGCAAGAAAACTCACATGATATAAAGGTAGGTTTTATGAACCCATTTCATCCCAATTCGGATGGTCTAGTAGTTCAATTGGTCTTTTGAATAAAAAGTATTCCAATCCTAAAATACCCTTATCATGTGTGATATTAGTGTACAGTTGTGATACATCCATAGTAACCATTAGCATTTCTGGTTCCCAATTAAAGTCATTGAATACATTAAGTACGTCCTTGGTATCTTTAATGTAAGAGGCAAGGCTGACGAAGTCTTTTGGTCTTGACGACCTAGACGAAACACGTGTTGGCAGCAGTTGTTTCTTTCTTTTACGTGTGAAGATTGGATTCTATCAAAGAACGAAATATAAGTGAAGAATAAAACGAAGAGTACTTGAAACTTTGGGACTTGACATTTGCAAATGATTTATTCTTTTTTAGCTCAGGATCTAATGTGTATGTTATAAAATGTCCTGGAGATCAATGGAGCACTCAACAATGGGCACGAGCCTTGGATATGTTATGTTATGTTGTTACGTTATATATATTTATATCGTGCACAGATACTCGACAGAGTGTCCCGGTGCGTACTTGAAGAAAGGAAACATAAACCAGAGCAAGACTAAAAGAGAAGGGTTATTAACTTTTTTTGAAAGATCACAGGATCTTGTGTGCCGTGCAGCGCCAAGGGTAATGCATTCCATGCCAAAGCAGCTTTCCGCACGAAGGAACTCCCACCCAGCCTCTGGCGTTTGAACCTAGGGGTCTGCACCAGAAGTTGGGAGGAGGAGCGCAACTGTCTCATTGGATTGTAGAAAGCGAATCTCTTCTAAATGTTAGTAGGACCCGAACCATACACAGCCCTATGGGCAATAGTCAAAGTTTTAAATTTTATTCTGGACTCCACAGGGAACCAGTGCAGAGATCGCAAATAAGCGTGCACACTACACCTGCTAGAGAGCCCCAGCAGGAGTCTGGCAGCTGAGTTTTGAACAACCTGCAATTTATTCAGGAGGAAGCCAGAAATGCTACGAGGCATGCATTTTTAAAAGGAAGCAGATTACATGGTCTTATTATCTAGAGACCAGTGTTCTCTAAAGAAATGAGTCTTCATATCCTTTCTGAAAGAGCTGAGAGGTAGGTGCATTTGTGGTGTGAACCGAAGGTTGCTTCAGATTCTGGGTGTGTAAACGGTACAAGCATGCCTTATGGTAGTGTCCTACTTGCATTTCTTCATCTCCAGTCTGGCAATATCCTGGTTTCTGGTTAGGTGATGCCCTGGTTTAGCAATGTCTGCCAGAGGTGGTTATTTTGTCAGTCAGGAATGCAGAGCCCTCTCTGATGGCCTTGTAAGTGATGCAGATGATCTTTTACATAATGCGGGTTTAGAGCGGTGCCAATGTAGTTCCACTGTTGGGTGCAGCGTCCAACTTCTTCAGGCTTTTCAGCATTACGATGTTGGTTCGGGGTCACAGTGCGCTGTCATGGAAGCTGCTGCTGCCCCCCATGCAGGCAAAAGAAGATTAAGGAGTGCATTGTGATCTTAAAATCGGTTTTAGGTAGGCAGGCCTTCTCTTTCTTGAAGCAGGGAGAGCTAATACCATGCTGCCTTTGTTTTCTAGAAGATGTGTTCTTTGAAAGGGAGGCCTGTGTTGAAGTTGAATACAATTTATTTATTGAAGTTTTGTATAGCACTAGCTAGACCCGAGGATATCAGAGTGCTTCACAACAAATACAAATAGGCATCAAAAAGACAGTGATGACGGAAAACAGGGCAGGGAGCATATGGGCAAAGTAAAAGTCTGTACAGTAACAACATAAGCGCAAAACAGGGCAGAGAATCAAAAGCGAGTCATCCGGCTCTGGGATCGTAGAGATCATGGTCTTTCAAAGTCAAACTTGAGTTCTTGTTACGATCCGGAGCGCTCAAGGAAGAGGGCTTTGAGTAGCACCTTGAATTTCGGGAAGGAGGCGGTCATTCTGATATGGGGGGGATGGAGTTCCATATCTTGGGAGCATTACCCGCAAAGGATTTACTAGATGTTTTGTGTTTCTGGGATTTCAGAGGAATGAGTAGGAGCGTGTTGGAGCTTCTGAGGTTCCTAGACTGACCGGCCCTTTTGAGCTTGTTAGCCAGATATTCTGGTTTGCCTGTATGCAGGGCTTTGTGTGTGAGGCAGGCTGTACGGAAGCTGGCTCGTTGGTCAATAGGGAGCCACTTCAGATCCTTATGAGCCGGGGAGATGTGATTGTATTTCTTAGTTCCCGTGAGCATTCTTGCTGCGGCGTTTAGGGTAGAGGTCAGAGGTCCCAGGTGCGATTTGGCTGTTCCAGTCAGAGTAGCAATGCCATAGTCAATTCTGGAGAGTACCAGAGCCTGAGTGGCCTGTTTCAGGTCTTTCGTGGGGAGGAAGGGTTTCAGTTTGTAGAGAAGTTTCAGGTTAAGGAAAGCACTTTTGGCAGTTTTTGAGATGTGTTCTTTCATGTCCAGTTTGGCGTCACGGGTGATCCCTAGGGATTTTACGGAGTTTGTAGGAACAAGAGGAACATTGAGGGTGTTCTAGTATTTGGGGGTTTTCATCTATATTCGAGATGAGGAGCACTTCTGTTTTTTCTTCATTGAGTTTGAGGTGGTTGGATGAGAGCCAATGTTGAACCTCAGTGAGTGTGCCGTTCAGTCTGTGGATGTCTGCGATCGAAGTGGTTTCCAGATAGAGTTGTGTGTCATCCGCGTAGAGGTGGAAGGGGATGTTGGACTTCCTTAGAATTGATGTGAGGGGCTCCATGTAGATGTTGAAAAGTTGTGGCGAGAGTACTGACCCTTGTGGGACTCCTCTACTAATGAGGAGGGGGTCCGATTCAAAGCTTTTAATTTTGATTCTTTGTGTGCGGTTGTTGAGAAAGGAGGAGAACCATTTTAGAACCGTCTTTTCCAGACCCGCCCTCTCCTGGAGGACATTGAGTAGCAGGGCATGATCAACTGTGTCAAACGCAGCTGAGAGGTCTAAGAGGATGAGTAGGCTACATTGGTTGGAGTCGAGCGACATGTGTAGATCATCCAGGACATTTAGGATTGCGGTTTCTGTACTGCAGCCTTTTCTGAACCCTGATTGGTGTGGGTCGAGAAGATTTGTGTTCTCTAGGTGCTGGGATAGCTGAGACAGCACACATCTTTCCAGAATTTTTGATAAGAGCGGAAGGTTCTAAACCGGTCTGAAGTTATTCATGTCATTGTGGTCACGGCCTGTTTTTTTTAGGAGTGGCGTGACTTGACCTAGTTTAAGGCAGTCAGGGATGGAGCCCTCGCTCAAAGAGCTGTTGATGATCTTGGCCCAAATTGGGGCTAGAGTGAGCTTCAGGTCTTTGGTCAGTCTCGGGGGTAGCTGATTAAGGGAGTCGGACGAGGGTTTGGCGGTGGCTATGAGGCTGCTTATCACTTCAACCTGGATAGGCCGGAAGGAAGACCAGCGAATGGCTGAGGTTGCTGGCCTGATGTGGGTAGTTGCAGAGGGGTGGGAGGAGGGCATAGCGCAGAATGATCGATCAATTTTGGCAATTTTTTCGTTGAAAAAGCTGGCAAAGTCGTCACATTGGGATTTGAATGCCGCCATGTTGTCTATCACAGGAATGGAGGTTTGGTTTCTGATGATGTTGAAGAGTTCTTTGGGGCGGTTTTTAGCATTGTCTAGAGCAGAACAGAAGAAGGACGACTTTTTGCTCTTGATATGGTTATAGTAGATTTTGCGAGCTGCCTTGAGTTGGTCCCGGTTGAGGGAGGTGGGGTTGTTCCTCCAGGTTCTTTCCATGGATCTTAGGTGTCTTCTTTCTTCGTTAATGTCAGTGGAGAACCAAGACCTGGAGGCGATGCTTCTGTTTTTTTTTTAGTTTCCGAGGTGCCAGCTGATCTAGGACGAGCTCCAGTTTGGAATGGTAAAGCGAGGTGAGTTCCGTGGTTGAGAGGAGCTCCGTCGAGTTCGGGAGGAGTGAGCTAAGTCCCTCTTCTAGCTTGTCAGGGGGGACTCTCGATATGTTTCTGACCCACTTGGGGGAGGTTTGAGTAGGTTGGAGGGATAGAACCGAATGATTGATATGAAAGAGAATGGCGTGATGGTCTGACCAGTCCACCGGGATGATGTGGTCAATCAAAATTGCCTTTTTATCCGCGATGATTAGGATTGCTCCTCTATGGTGGGTTTCCTCTGTGCAGTGCTGGATCATATCGTAGTGTTGTAGAAGGGTGGTGAGAGATTGGATGAGAGGGTTTTTTGTTACATTCCATCTTAGGTTGAGGTCACCCAGAATTATTCTGAAGTCGCTGTTGAGAGCGGCTTGAGTGATCAGATCCGTCAGCTGAGCGCCAAATTCGGTGGAGTTGCCCGGAGGATGGTAGAGGAGAAGGCATTGAAGTGGACAGTGGTGAGGCGAATTGAGGTTGACCGAAAGGCATTCAAAGGAGTTATACAGGACGGAGGGGGATTCAGTGATGGAGAGGTCACTTTTGTGGATAATAGCTATTCCGCCACCTTTGTGTACGGGCCTGTCTTTGTGGATAATTGAGAAACCGAGCGGCACCAGCGTGTCCATGATGGGAAGGGATAGAGTGTTTAGCCATGTTTCAGTGATGAAGGCTACATCCAGGTTATGGGAGAGAATGGTTTTGGCTATTTCCGTTGCATGTTTGACGGCGGATCGGCAGTTGATGAGCATACAGTTAATAGGGGGGTCTGCATTCGAGTTCGGGTTGACTGAATTAGCTCTGGGTAAGGAGGAGAGATAGGTTGGTGGTCTAGCAGCTTTTCGGAGGGGCGGGTCCCTCCCCACTCCAGTGATGACTTGAATCGAGGAGAAGGGAGAATGGTATAGGGGTTGTGCTTGGGCTGGTTGATTAGGAGGGGGTTTGTAGGAAGCGACGAGGGAGCTCACTTCCTGGGGCGAAAGGGAGGGGAAAATTATTCTAGGACTGTCAACTCGTGACTCAGTCCGTGGTTTGGTGAGAGGAGGCCAGGAGCATGGGGGGGGGGCATGGACCCGATGGGAGGCAGAGAGTCATTCCTAATGGGAGGCGGATGGAGGTGGGGTGGTGCGATTTGAGGGGAGGGTAGCTGGAGTTTCTCTAGGGAGGATAAGGTTTCCTTCAGGCCAAAAATCAGAGTAGTGATCTGGGCTTCTAGAAGATCCAGGCGTTGCGTCACTTTGAGTGCTGGGGAGGGGGGGGGGTGAAGCTGGGCCTAGAGTGAGAGGGGCATTGGGGCAAGACGTTGATGGGGGGGAGAGTAGGGGTTGGGGGGTCCGGTTCCGAGTTAGAGTTCGATTGTGAGAGGACTAGAGAGGGAGAGGGGCTTTGGGGCGAGTTACTGTTGGGTGGGATAACAGGGGTGGGAGGCTCAGAATCGGCTTTCGAGTTCGGCTGAGCGAGGGCTAGGGAGGGGTGGGGCTTAGGGGTGAGTTACTATTAGGGGGGATAACCGGGGAGGGAGGATCTGATTCATGTTTCGAGTTCGGATGGGTGAGGGATAGAGAGGGAAGAAGGTTGTGGTCCCTTTGGAGGTGGTGGATGTCTTCACTAAGGGGGACGGTGTGAGCTAGAGGAGTGTGGGTTAGCGCAGGGGGCTGTGACTCGGGGTTGTTAGGTGGTCTGGGATCTCTATGGGCAGGAGACTGAGAACCTGGAGTGCTTTGGGAGACGTGGGGTCGAGGGTAGGGAGTCGGTGGGAAGGTGGGGGTGGCAGAGTTCTGGAAGTTTGGGTGAAGGGGGAGGAGGCCTGGGGATGTATGGTAGAGGGGGTGGGGCTGGGGGAGACAAATGACTGGAGACATGATTAAGCGCGGGAGGAAGGGATTGTTGAGGTGATGGAAGCATGCTCTGCGGATTAGGAGTTTGAAAAGAGCCACTGGGGGGGGAGGTGCGCGGCTATTGAGGGTAGTGAGCAGTAGCCGTCTTAAGAGTGGGGAAGAGGGAGTCAAAGAACTCTAGGTTTTCGTCTTTTGCCTGAATTAGAATGGTGCCATTCACGAAAATGGTGATGGAGATGTCTCCGGTCAGGGACTGTTGGTTCAGGGGGGAGATAGTTAGTTTCCGGTTGTGTTCTGTGAAGGTGGTTTTGAAGACAGGGAGGAGTGAGTTAAAGGTGGTGACCCATACGTCAGGCCTGGTGGTGTGGAAAATGAAGTCCATTTTTCTCAGCCCTCTCGATGAGCAGTGGTAGGTGTCCACAATTAGTGTTTCGGGGGTGTTGCCCAATTAAATTCAGTAGTGGGAGGACTTTGTTGTAAAATCAGAGGAGAGGAGCTCAGCCTGAGGCCACCATTGCACCTTCCTTGGGAGAGGAAGTTAAGCTTTTGAGATAAAGCTCCTTGATTTGAGGAGTCGGGCAGAACCTGTCTGAGGTGGCGGCCATTTTAGGGCCAGGCCTCCCTAGCAGTGTGGGATGAGACCGGGTCTGAAGAGGCCGGAGAAACCCAGCGGGGGGAGCTCTGCAGTCAAGTCCGGAAAGGAGTGGCTCCTATCGTTAGGCGAGATTACTGTAATTGTGGATGAAGGAGACTCTTGAAATTGGTCAAACAAGTTCGTTTAACAAGTTTATGAGATGTCCGAGGTGGCGGCCATATTGGGGCCAGGCAGCCCTAGGCAGGGGCGGAAAGAACTGGAGCTTGCGTGGGGGGCAGAGTATGGTGCCCCTGTAGATCGGCGTTAGTCTCCTCTGGTCGTGGCGTCGGGCTAGCGCAGCGGGGTCCCAAATGGAGTAGTTAAAGTTGGGAAACTCCTTATTCGCCTTTTACAAGTTTAAGAGATGTCCAAGGTAGCGGCCATATTGGGGCCAGGCAGCCCTAGGCAGGGGCGGAAAGAACTGGAGCTTGTGTGGGAGGCAGAGTATGGAGCCCCTGTAGATCGGCGTTTGTCTCCTCTGGTCGCGGCGTCGGGTTAGTGCAGCGGGATCCCAAATGGAGTCATTAAAGTAGGGAATCTCCTTACTCGCCTTATACAAGTTTATGGGATGTCCGAGGTGGCGGCCATATTGGGGCCAGGCAGCCCTAGGCAGGGGCGGAAAGAGCTTGAACTAGCGTGGGGGGCAAAGTATGGTTCCCCTGAAGATCGGCGCCTGTATCGTTTGTATCGCAGCAGGGGCCCAAATGGAGCAATTCACGTCGGGAATCTCCTTCTTCACCTTTAGTTTTAAAGGCGGGCCGCCATCTTGGAAGCAGGCAGCCCCGGTTGAATGTCGCGTAGCATAGGACCGGAGTGGGGGCAACGGCCTCTCCGCTACGGGCCTCTCTCGTGCCTCTGCTGCGAGAACCAGCGTTACTCCGCTGCAGTTCCTGGCACCTTACTCATCTCGGAGCTCCTCGCCGCTCCCTCGGGGCCGTGAGCCTGGCCGCGCCACAACCGGGCGCCACACCGTACCCTCTACACCGGTAAGGGGGGGGAGCGGGCGAGAGCACCGGCGCTGGCCCGGGAAGGGCGGGGGTCACAGGCGCGTAACTCATCTCGTTGGCAGTCTCGCTCCGTCTCGATCCCGCAGACGCTCTCAGGGGCATAGGGTGGCCGCCGGTTCCGGGTTAATTCTCCGGGAGCGTCGCTTGACAGCCCTTCCTTACGAGGGGTAATCGGTGGGGTCGCTTCAGTCGGGATTTGCACCAAAAGTGATCCCTTGACCAGAGCTCATCCCAGTTACTCCCTCTTTGCGGCCATCTTGTTATAGATGCAAGTAATTTTGTACCGGCTATCACCAGAGCATGAGGTTGTCTAGATAGCCAAGCTCAGTAATCATCAGATTAAGGGATCTGGATGCTGCTGTCCAACAGGTTCTATGCAGAGATTGGACCCACAGGTAGTTCCTCCAGGGGATGGATCGATGCTTGGTGGTTCACTGTATCACAGCTGTGGGTAGGTAGTGCGGTAACAAAACCCAAGGATCATTACTGTTGTTTTCTAAGACATCATCTATCACTTGAAAATTGTGGTCTCCTTACGTTAGCATCATCTGAAGTCAGATTGCGAGTCCTTTGGTAGATCATTCTTATTGAACCAACCCCACCCAATAATGTAATTGATTAAGAATAACAGCACAGATGCACCACAATGGTTAACATAAAACAAGTTAAGGTTTGGTCTACAATTACAATGAGTCACAGAGATCGGAGTTTTTCAGTTTGATTTCTTTATTTCAAAGTAGAACAATGAGACACCATACAGCAGACGCGTTTCGTCCCTGGAAGGGACTTCTTCAGGGCTTATCACAAGTAGAAGAGTCTTCAAGAAGGCGGTGTGATAAGTGAAATATTGAAGGTCTGAAGAGGTGGTGTTGCTATCGATGAAGAGGATGGTCTTGTCAGGTTGGGAACAAGAGGTCCAATGGTAATCCACAAACAATAATAACCGCAATGTACGGTGTTGCCAATATATTTGGGTCCAAACAGATGGATCTATATATGATGAGTAGATCTTATCACAAGTAGAAGAGTCTTCAAGAAGGCGGTGTGATAAGTGTAATATTGAAGGTCTGAAGAGGTGGTGTTCGTACATTGCGGTTATTATTGTTTGCGGATTTCTTCGCCATGCGCTCTTGCACTTTCAAGCAGCCCCGGACAATGGTGGCTGCTCCCTTGAAGTGAAATGGGTCTCGCATTCACAAAAGTTTGAGCTATTGCCATTGTAAATGACAATAGCTTAAACTCTTGTAAATGGGAGACCTATTGCATTGCAAATGCTTGTTTGACGTTGTTATTGGATTATCAATAATTCAACCCAGCACGTCCTTCAAGGAGAAAAAGTAGGAAACCCAGATAAAGTAGCAGTCCAAATATAAATGTCCTAGCAGCAGAGCGTACCATGGGACTGCGCGCGGGGGTTATGGGGGGTGCCTTGTATAGTAAGAAAGGAAGTATTTTTGAGTCCAAGGAAAACAACTCCTTGATAATATCTATCTGTGAGAACGGCAATCCTACCAGTGACCTTGCAGGAACTCAAACAAGGCATAATGTTGGCCTCCCGTTTTTTTGTTTTTTGCTAATAGGGAAATTACTTTCAAAACAAACAAGCTCACCTCTGGTGAACCAATGTGGGTCTTGCCCAAGGAAAGCTTCTGTTGAGGCAGCGGGTTGGAATGGCAGTGATCGCTTACTCTTTCAAGTGAAGAGTATCAAATTAGGGCTGCACAAGGCCTTAATGCAACAAGGGCTATGCGTCCGACCCCACCCCAATTCTGGAAAATAAAACCCATCCTTAACGGAGTGTAGCAGTCCTCTCGCCCCCTGAGCCCACCCATTCCCTGTGCGTCTGTGCCCTGCTGGCAGCTAGCCCCACGCAATGGACCATCATGTTCGACCAGTGGCGGCAGCTGGATAGCGGCTGTGCCTGTGTATGGGGCATAGCTGCCAAGCAATGAAGACGAGGGATACACATATATATCAGACATTACATTCATGTGAGCAAAAAAAAAAGATGTGTCGCACCATTCTATTAAAAGCCTCAAAAACCGTCCATTTATTGCTATCTTTAGTAGCACAACAAAATCAAGCCCCATCCAGCACCCTTAGCTCTCTCCCTCGCATTCAAAACACGTGTTAGTGTTGGGCCAGTCCAATAAACAAATTTGCACGCAAGGTGTCCTACCCTGCCTTTAATCTAATTAACTTTTGTTGGCCTTTTTGCCCTGCACTGCATCAAGCATGGTTCTGAAATGCGAGCGATACACCTTTTCTTCAAGGCATAAATAAAAATATGTTCCTTCCATAGATCTCTTTATGGAGCCTTGAACCTATTTTTCTGAAACTCAGATTCAGCGTGTATTGGATGTGTAGCACGAGCTGAAGGGTATCATGAAATATGGAGCAAAAAGTGTCATAAGCCACTGATTTAAGTGTCACACATACGTTTGCTGAAACTTGTAAAATATGGCACATAAGCCAGTTGAGGATCTTGGCAGCTATGCCATGCTCCCACTGTGCACGCAACACACAGCACAACGTTGAGAATAAAGTTATTTTCACTCAGTAAATGAATAAAAGGTCACCTTTTCCGAGAGTAGGCCTCCTGCTCCCTGCCTCAGCCTGGCAGTAGGGGTGGCTGTCCTCGCAGTTCAGCTTGCGGTAGGCAGGAAAGGTACGGGGAAGAGTGTGTCCTCAGGTACAGAGGGGATGGGCGCGCAGGGTGTCGCTCGGTTACAGGTCTCTGCGGAGGTGCACTGACTGCAAGTCGAGCAGGACCAAAGTGGGTGTCTGGCAGGCAGGCAGACGCTCGGCTTCTACTGGGAACCACTGGACTACACCGGAGTGATTGACAAAGCCTCCTCTAGTCTACAGCACGGCGTCGGTACTTCACAGCAAGTTCCTGTATTTTACCTTGTTTTGACTCTTAAAGGAGAGACTGAGGCAAGCACTGCACAGCACCACACTCACTTGAGAGTGACACTTGTCTGTGCAAGCTCCAGGAATAGGCCAGCCATCCGCGACGATGGACTTTCCCCGGCCCTGGCTGAGCACTGCACAGGCCAGAGACTCTTCACTCACTACTCATAATGGCTGTGCACTGTCTGACTGCAGTGCAGGTTAATTTCAGGCACCACTGCACTCCGGCAAGTTCGAAAATAGTAGTAGAACATTACCCCACTCGATGTGAGCAGCGGCAGAAGCTGCCTGCGCAGTTTAAAACGTATGCACTGCAGTGGCTCGCTCTTGCTCAGCACGCCTATAGGTGAGGTTCTGATTGACACAAGTCTGTTCTTGCTCTCTTATTGGGCAAAATCAAAACTGACTCTCCTGTCGTCAGTGCCGATGCCTCGCTGGAATGGGGTGAATAATGTAGTCTTCCTCAGAACGCATTCAGCTAAGGCAGCCCATAAGTGGACAGTAAAGAGCACTCCAGACACCTGAGGAGGCGTTGTAAATGCATGACTTTGCATTTCTGTGCGTGATGTGGATCACCACACCGGAATGCGGAACTCTCACGCCTGATGTGTGATACTTGGCAGGGCTGATGGGTTGAAAGGCCTGTCGAGGAGTTCCCAAGAAAGGACGTAACTGTGCAGCACGGTATAAAGTCTGAGAAAGTTACCCCTCGCTCCGTCTCTGGAAGAGATGTTCATTTGAATTGAAATGTTACTAGTATACACTTGAAAGCTACGTGGAGGACACAGAGCAAAATATGCAAGTGGTTACTGTTGCAACGTCTCATAAAAAATTTGAAAAAATCTAACTTTTGAAGTGCCTCACTGACTCATCAGCTGAGACCATCAACTCATGATGAACACATAACAGAGGCTTGTTGAAGTGGGATTTCCAAGCAGATCAATACACTGTTTAAATGAAATCAATAAATCCATAAAGAAAATTCCTGTCTTGTACCAATGTCAAAACCAAACTGTTTCCATTCAGCGTACAGTTTCGATACCATAAAGTATGCAATTGGTTTGTCACAACGATCTCTAATATTATTTTCAGCAAAAGGAAAGTAGATACTAGACGGATTGGCTAGAAATGAGTTTACAGTTAAGATTTCTTCTGAATGGGATTTGCCTTGGTCTCTTGTGGGATCATGGAGACCACCCCTGGCAGGTGAGGATGCTGATCGCGAAAGCCTGGAGACGCAGACTGATTAGGTGTAGTAGCGGGGCAGGACCCTTGGAATTAGTCTAACTACAGGGATGCCCCATGCAGAGCTGCAATCTCTCGTGAAGAGATTACTCTTCCAAATTGGGATGGAGTGAATACCAAATCAAAGGATAAAAAAGATAAGTTATCCTTTTTTCCGTATATTTTTATAAAGGAGCAGCTACTTGCCCTTGGATATAGATAGGGTACTTCCCAAAGACTAAGTAACCAAGGAGGACACTTTTTTTGCTCTGAAGAAAGTCAGTGACCTGATTGGGCCAGTTTTTCGGACTGAAACATGTTGGCACTAGGGTCATAGGACCATAAAACCCTGTACGACCCACATATAGCTTTTTAAAAATTTTAATATCCCCTGTAGTTCCACTAATAAAGGGATACCTGGACCTGCAGCAGGAGTTTTAATCTTTATACCCCCCTGGCCAATTCTCTTCTAAGTGCTCACTTAAATATGGTCACGCCCACCATGAACTTTAGGAGACAGGGTGAACTCGATGATGAAGCATGACACTACAGGAGTGTGTGAGCGTTATATTATAAAAAGGTATTGCTTCCTTTCCAACCACATAGTGGTTGATACATGAAAGGTTGCCCTCTTGATTCCCATCCACTGTAGGTTTGTATAAACCTGTGGTCACAGACGTGTGGAGTACTTGTTGTATTATAGAGTTCAGTATGGGAGGACGTACCCCCACCTGGAAACCCTCTCCGCCCTTCTGGCTCTAGAGGAGGTCCCTTTCTGTAGCTATAGTTTATAGAGGATGCTGAAAGCCTACTTGTCCAGCCACTTGTGCAATAACCCCTAAATTAATGTTTTTATTTTCTTTGAAAACGTTCTCCTAAATACTCCTGCTTGGCACATATTTATTATTTACTTGGACAAGGGAGCCTGGCTTCACCATTTAGCTTTTCTTTTTGAGTTAAATCTATGTTGATGGTAACTGGGCTTGCACATTATTTAAGTTATTTTATTTCTATATTTGAAATAAATATTTATTGCCTCCTGTAGTTGATTGGATTTTTCAAGTCAAGTCAAATAAAACTTTATTCGGCCATAAGCCATAAAAGCGTAGTGCAGAGATGATAACATACAATCCATTGAAAAGATCCAGAGGCAAGTAGCCTAATGATCATAAGACATATATCGGAAGCATGCATCAAAAATGATGGTTCAACCTCAAGAAATGATGCATTAGGTTTCATATCTTTCCGGACATAAAATTACAATATAAAAATAAATAGCTCGAGCCTTGCGACTGCAGGAATGTTAGTTCTTCCTTATGAAGTCTCAAATTTGATTTGCAAATTATTGGAACTAGAAAGGAGCATCTTGGCCGGAGTATAAAGTGCATAATAAGCTAAGGTGATTAGTGCTCGGTGTCGAGGTGCCGTCACACCGGCAAGGTGGGAGACCCCTGTTTCAAAACCCTGGAATGGGGAAAGCAAATTTAAAGTGCTCTATTTCCAGCTTGAACCTTGTTAACCAATACTGATAGGTGGGATTCTAAATCCACCCCAAGTAAAGATCCATGCGATGTGTTGCAAAGACAGCGACTACACCACAGTTAAAATCTTAACAGGGAGCAGCACATCAAATCATACAAGCAACATAACAATCACTACACACACGAAATCACATTGCAATAATGCAGTGCAAAAACACAGCAGCTCAAAAACAACAGAACACATCACCCACAAGAAGGTGCTAAACAACAAATGTTCATAAACGTTCTTGTCTCACCATCAGTATCTTGTTTTCGTAATACACTGTTGAAAGGCGTTAGGACCAAGCACTGCATTAAAAACGACATGAAATAGCTCCAGTCGAAATTGTTTCGTGATCTGGCCTCTTGTGGTTTCTGGAAATTTTTAGATGGCAAAGAAAGTCGCTTCGAAGAGACTTGTTTCTCGAGTTACTTTGAGATGTTGGAAAATACACGTGGAAATGTGTTTTTTTGCTCTCTACCGTATATATGAAAATCATCTTTCTGCTGTGAGACTTTATGTATACCAGTGTGTATCACGTTGGACCAGCATATCAACATCAGAGGCCAGTCCCACCATTTTCTTTTTTGCGTCATAGTCCTTTCAGATATAAAAATTGTCCCTTATTTTTTTTTGTTTGATCTGTTTATTGTTATTTCTTGTTTTACAATTCTATATTACAGATTAGTAAATAACTCTCCGTGTTTGGCCCTGGTACATAAAGCATCTTTTCAAGTGATCTTCATGTGAGTCTATTACAGCATACATTGCAATCTGCAATTCAATGTACATGCTTACAGTTTTAAAAATATATGTAGTTCTAGTAGTGACTTGCAGCATTATTGTCCATATATATTGTACATTTTCAACAAGAATAAACAAGATCAGTATAGTCCCCAACTTAACAAACTAATCAACACTAGGCTTGCCAATACCTCCAGCCTATCCCACTGTTACTTATTACCTTTATTTACAGCATTTCTTATCTAATTCGTACATGTCAGCACACTGTTATCCCCCCTTTCTTACACGTAAGTATAAACAGGGCTAACCGCCCCCCCTCCACACACACACACACCCCGGCTATGAGAAATTAATACCCAGTATTAGGTTGCAAAGACAAAAGCATACCTAACAATTGACACCTTGGTCTGAGCACATGTTAGGCGTACATTTAAACAATGATCCCTATAAAAGTGTTTGATGCACGTTTTGTGTTTACTCCCAATCATGCAAGGGTTATCTTACAGATCCATTAGGCCTAATGGCTTGAATGTGTTTTTCACATAAGATAACCATGTGATCCGATTTGCTTTATCTAGTAACATGGAGTTGCCAATACAGGTTCTATTTACTATGGTCTCAGGTGTGCCCCATATTTTTACCCAGCTTCTGTCAATTTCGGGGTGAAGCAACTGGGTTTCCACAATGGGAGTCTCCCCTGGCAGCAACTTTAGAAACGTCTGACATGACGACTTGTCTACCACAGATTCGCCCCTTTAAAGTAATAATCATAAAGCCCTATTTAAGGTGAAGCGACGGGCAGTACATTTGAGTTTAAAATATTTCTTAAGCGCGCGTACACCAAGCGGTTTCATGGCGCTGTAAAGTACTGAAACCCTGAGGGGCAGGAATACAGGAACACAAGAAAGGGGCTTTATGGAGAGAAGGCTTGAGTAAAAAGAAAGGTTTTAAGTGCCTTACGGAAGAGTGTGTACTGGGGGCAGGATCTCAGGTGAGCTGGAAGGGAATTCCAGAATGCAGGGGCGAGTGTGGAGAATTTGGAGCCTCCCCATTTTTTGCGTTTAAAACGGGGAACTACGAGCAGTTGTTGGGTGGATGAGCGTAGCTCCCTGGGAGGAACATAGGATTGAATTTTGGAAGTGATAAAAGCAGGGGCTGAGCCGGACCGGGCATTGAAGATGATGCAGCCCAGCTTAAACTGGGCTTGTTCTTGTATGGGGAGCCAGTGTAGGGACTTGAGGAGGGGAGTGACGTAGTGTGATTTGGGCAAATTAAATACCAGGCGGGCCGCCTGGTTCTGGACCAGCTGGAGACGTTGCACGCTGTACGCGGGCATGCCACAGTAGAAGGCATTGCCGTAATCCAGGCGGGAGGTAACCATCGCCAGGACTATGAGTTTGAGTGCGGAGAGAGAGAAAAACCGAGAGACTTTGCGGATAGTACGGAGGGAGAGAAAGGACGAGGACACAACAGAGCTGACTTGGGAATGAAGGGAGAGTTGGTCATCCAGTTTGAATCCGAGAGTTTTTACAGAGGAAGATGGAGTAGGGGGGGGACCTAGGGAAGGGGGGCAGAAGAGAGAAGACCAGGGACTGGAGCAACCACCTGTCAACACCAACTCCGTTTTGTCGGGGTTTAGCTTCAGGTGGTTGTAATTCATCCAGTCCTGGATGAAGGTCATGACAGACTGGAAATTGGATATGGACTCGGGGGAAGAAGATAAGGAAAAAATAAGCTGGAGGTCATCCGCATAGTTGTAAACGGAGACCTCCAGCTGTTGAAGGGCGAAGATGAGAGGGGCGATATACAAATTAAATAGCAGAGGGGAAAGGGATGAACCCTGGGGGACCCCGCATTTGACCGCACAGAAGTCCGCCGAAAAATCACCCAAGCGCACTGCCTGGGTGCGGTCACTCAGGAAGGAGGACAGCCAGACCAAGGCCGAACCTCCGATTCCCGCCGCTCCGACACGGGAAAGTAAGATGGCATGATCAACCGTGTCAAAAGCGGCAGAGAGATCGAGGAGGACCAGGGCCTGGGGATGGTTAGTGTCCATACCCTCTGTGAGGTTGTCAAGGACCGATAATACTACGGACTCCGTGGAGTGTGCGGGGCGGAACCCAGCCTGCCTGGGGGCTAAAACCCTGTTCTCCTCCACGAAGGTACTGAGCGTTCTGGTTACATGGCGCTCCAGTACCTTCGCCAAAAAGGGCAAGAGTGAGATGGGGCGATAGTTAATGAGTACCGAGGGGTCAGCGCCAGGTTTTTTGAGGATGGGCAGGATGACGGCCGATTTAAGAGGAGAAATGACAATGCCCTGTGATAGTGAGCTATTAAGAAGGGTGAGGGGGGGCAAAACACAGGCAGAGTAGATCTGTTTCAGAATGTGTGCTGGACAAGGGTCTAGAGGGGAACCGGACTTAACCAAAGGCAGAAGAGAAAGGAAAGAATCTTCTGTAAGAAGAGGGATGGAATCGAGACGTGCTGCGACTGGGGGACACTGGGGGCTAACAAAGGGAGGGGAGGGAGATGTTAGCTTTAATAGTGGCGATTTTATCAAGAAAAAAGAATTGAGGGAATCACAAAGGTGCTGGGAGGGGGAGGGTTTAAGGGTGGCCCTGTCGGAGTATGCGAGGTCGTGCACAATAGCGAAGATTTCTCTGGGCTGATTTTCGGCGGTTAGAATTTTGGAGGAAAAGTAGGCGTTCTTAGTCGCCAAGATAGATTTTTTATACAAGGCCGAGAGGGTGATGTACTGGTTTCTGAGGATCGGGCAGTAGTCTCGCCTCCAGGAGAGTTCCGCCCGGCGGAGGTTGAGTTTTTGAGCCTTCAGTTCCTCGTTGAACCAGCGATTTGCGTCGTTGGTACGCCTAGATGATATCCGCCTTAAGGGAGCGACTAAGTCGCAACCTGATCGAAGCCATGAGTTGATGGAGTCCGCTTGTCCGAGAGACGGCAACCCGTGAAGATGGACAAGCGGAGAGTGTGGCAGACAGGGAAGCCACATCCACATGGTTCCATGAGCGCGCCCAGATGTTTTTAGGGAGGGAGGACTTAAGGGCTGGGCTGAGGGATAGGGAAAAAGAAATGAGGAAGTGATCGGACCAAGTGCAGGGGGAGATAGACAGCGAAGTTACCGGGCAATTGAGGGACCAGATCTGATCGAGGATGTGGCCCTGGCTATGGGTTGGGGAGTGAACAGCGGGGACAAAATTGAGGGAACGGAGAGACTCCGAGAACTCTTTTGATGTTGGACATTCGGCCGGTTCTAAGGGCCAAAAGTTGAAGTCCCCTAGTACCGAGATGGAAGAGTTATTTACTACTAGGGTGGCCACCAAGTCTTGGAAGCTTGGAAGAAAGAGTTGAGGAGAAGGGGGAGGGCGGTACATAAGAACACAAGTGAGCGGGGTACTGAAAGAAAGTGAACGAGCCACTAAAAAGTCTGATGAGCCAATGGAGGAGAAAGCTAGAGGTTGAAAAACGATTTCTCTGCGGGCAATCAGGGCGACGCCACCACCCGGTTTACCGGGGGGACGGTCGGCTCGGAGAGCATAATAAGAAGCAGGAAGCATGGCTAATAAGGAGGGAAGGGAGCTGTCGCAAAACCAGGTCTCTGTAAGAAATAAGAGGTCGGGTTTGTGCAGGTCCAATAAAGTGAAGAGTTCGTGGTGGTGCTTGACTGCTGACCTGGTGTTAAGGTAAAAGGCAGATAAAGCGTTGGGGGGGGGGGGGACAAGCTGGTGGAACAGAGCCGGGACAGAAGGTAGGTGACGAGATTAAGGTAGGGGAGTGGGGGGGAAGTGTGTGGGGGAGTCAATCCCAGCCTGTTGATTCGTGCTATCGCAATTTCATCCAGAGGCCACGGGCCTTGGAGACTGGCCAGCTGCGCGGAAGAGTATTGTATGGAGTGGGCAGAGTGGCTGGCCCCTAGCCCCGTTCGGACGCGGACAGACGCAGACGGGCTTACCTTTGGCGCACCTTCGGCGCGCAAACGTCGTTCCCGCTGCGCTCGTCCGCTGCGCATCCGAAAGAGACACTTGATTTATGGATAGATGGAGAGGGATCGAGGGGGCGTGGCCTCCGAAAGGGGGCGTGGCCTGCGGCCTGGGCGGGATGCTGGCGAGGAGTGTCTGTCTCGGTATCGAGCAGCGCTAAGTCCGCTGTAGAAACCGGAATGGTGGCACAGGGTAAGTAGTTAAAAAACACAGTAATATAAAGTGACAATCAAATTTTAAAAGAGCGAAGTGACTCCCGGCTTCCGCCTCAGGAGTTTGGTACAATACTAATGGCGGCGCTTGCAGTCAGCGTCTCTATGTAGACTTTGGCGGGGGCGTGGCCTCCGAAAGGGGGCGTGGCCTGCGGCCTGGGCGGGATGCTGGCGAGGAGTGTCTGTCTCGGTATCGAGCAGCGCTAAGTCCGCTGTAGAAACCGGAATGGTGGCAGAGGGTAAGTAGTTAAAAAACACAGTAATGTAAAGTGACAATCAAATTTTAAAAGAGCGAAGTGACTCCCGGCTTCCGCCTCAGGAGTTTGGTACAATACTAATGGCGGCGCTTGCAGTCAGCGTCTCTATGTAGACTTTGGCGGGGGGCGTGGCCTCTGAAAGGGGGCGTGGCCTGCGGCCTGGGCGGGATGCTGGCGAGGAGTGTCTGTCTCGGTATCGAGCAGCGCTAAGTCCGCTGTAGAAACCGGAATGGTGGCAGAGGGTAAGTAGTTAAAAAACACAGTAATATAAAGTGACAATCAAATTTTAAAAGAGCGAAGTGACTCCCGGCTTCCGCCTCAGGAGTTTGGTACAATACTAATGGCGGCGCTTGCAGTCAGCGTCTCTATGTAGACTTTGGCGGGGGGCGTGGCCTCTGAAAGGGGGCGTGGCCTGCGGCCTGGGCGGGATGCTGGCGAGGAGTGTCTGTCTCGGTATCGAGCAGCGCTAAGTCCGCTGTAGAAACCGGAATGGTGGCAGAGGGTAAGTAGTTAAAAAACACAGTAATATAAAGTGACAATCAAATTTTAAAAGAGCGAAGTGACTCCCGGCTTCCGCCTCAGGAGTTTGGTACAATACTAATGGCGGCGCTTGCAGTCAGCGTCTCTATGTAGACTTTGGCGGGGGGCGGGGCCTCCGAACGGGGGCGTGGCCTGCGGCCTGGGCGGGATGCTGGCGAGGAGTGTCTGTCTCGGTATCGAGCAGCGCTAAGTCCGCTGTAGAAACCGGAATGGTGGCAGAGGGTAAGTAGTTAAAAAACACAGTAATATAAAGTGACAATCAAATTTTAAAAGAGCGAAGTGACTCCCGGCTTCCGCCTCAGGAGTTTGGTACAATACTAATGGCGGCGCTTGCAGTCAGCGTCTCTATGTAGACTTTGGCGGGGGGCGGGGCCTCCGAACGGGGGCGTGGCCTGCGGCCTGGGCGGGATGCTGGCGAGGAGTGTCTGTCTCGGTATCGAGCAGCGCTAAGTCCGCTGTAGAAACCGGAATGGTGGCAGAGGGTAAGTAGTTAAAAAACACAGTAATATAAAGTGACAATCAAATTTTAAAAGAGCGAAGTGACTCCCGGCTTCCGCCTCAGGAGTTTGGTACAATACTAATCTAACATTTCTCTGCTGGAATTGCAATGCAAAGCATAACCACAAATGGAAAACTTCCAATGGCCACCACATGTATGAAGAAAGCTCCTTGCATATCGGGGAGAGGGCGTGGGGCGAGTCCTTGAATTTTTGTTTCAAGGAATAAACTACCTAGATTATTCTCCATTGAGTTCTACCATCTCTACACTATTATTTTTTTCTATAGACAGTCTATAAGGATTTTATCCAAGCTTCTGTGAGTCTGCTGCATAAAAAGTCTAGAGCTGACCAATAGAATGAAACAAATGTAAAAACAATTTTCCAGATGCTAATAAGGTTTTAGAGACTCATGTGGCTATGCTGCTGTAAGACTCTTTCGAGGAGAGAAGCTCAGCTGATTGTAGACTGATTTCCATGTTGCAACTACGGTTTTTAAACTCATGTGGTCGAGCAATAGGATACCTTTTTGGGGGAGAGGGTTCGCCTTGATACTCACTGGTCAGCTTTCAGAGCAGCTTTGGCACAGAGTCCAAACTGCTTGAAGCGTTAGCCAATTTATGACTATCCTTCAATGGCAGCAGTGTCAGTGCTCTACTAATGTTAAACTCACAGCAGCGTTCAGCAGCACATTGTGTTCAATAGGATGCAATATATTGGACTAAGTGGCTAAGAATGGCTGAGTGAAAATCTTTAGTAGACAAGACACAGAAATGTTTCCATCCACCCTTCACCCCTAAAGTCAGGCATGTAATATTTGGCTCTTAATTGTAACTCAGTCTGTTAGATGAAGAGCTACTGGCCTATCTAACTCAATCTTCCAATTGTACATGCATGTGTATGACACCAAGATCATCCTCTATATGGGACATGCCAATTCCACAAATGGATTGTGGGTTCAGGGACTGAATGGATAGCAAATGGCTTAAACTAAGCAGTGATAAAAATGAGATGATGTTGGACAGGATTGGAAGGTCTTCTAGGAGTTCACTCTAATGGGCAGAATAGTATTTAGGATTTTGCTAAAGGCAATTTCAGTGATGCTCAAACTTGTTTTCAACTTCGATACTCATTTATAGCTGTCTCTCTCAATAACCAAATTGCAGCCCTTACCTCATTTGTGTCTTACACCTCAAACAGCTCCAGTGAGTTTTGCTGTATTTAACAACTCCGGGCCACATCAAACATGCTACTGACATGTGATCTCTCACTTGAACTATGATACGGCTGTTCTTTCCATGGGATTCCTTGGCCAGACTACAGGTGATCCAAATTTTGGCAAAAAGATTACGGATAGATATCTATAACGTTGTCACGACATGTGAGTTCCGAAAAGCCCAGCATGCTAAAAATAACAGCAGGATCTCCTTTTTAAGGTAATGTGCATTATCATCACACCATTTGTTAAGTAGAGGGCCTTTGTTCTTGATCAACAACCACCCACATATTACACCTCCGCATCATTTTGGACAGATGGCCTAGTCTATTTGCGCATCCCTACATCAAGAGACAGACCGAGACATAAGATTCTTTCTGGCCCGCTCCTGTGGAATGCTCTCCCTTTGGATCCGCCCAAAAACCCCTAATCACCAACCTTCTGTTTTAGAGGAAATTGAAAACATTATTTTCCAAAACCACTTCTCAAGATAGTGTCCTCAATTCTTGGATTCTGTATTTCAGCTCTCTGCAGATGCACCAAGGAACCACTGAGGGTGTATGTTGTGCCTCATAAAAGTTACTAAATTAGGTAAAGACTTTAGAATTTGGCCGATATCTCCCAGGATGATGCTTCTTTGAAACAGACTCAGTGTCCAGGTCAGAAGAAGAAAAATACATTGTAGGACTGGTCGTAATACTCTAGTAAACAAGAAAACATTGCTTCATAACAATTTTGTCCTATCAAAATGACCAGATGATTCTCACACAACATATCCGACAGCACAGAGTTTAGGATTAACAGATGGAGGGGGTTTGTACTCTTGTACTTGTAAACGAATGATTCATAATTATCGTTAAAACAAATACTGGTTCCACTTAACTATCAGCCATAGCCAGAACAGAGTCTAAACTTGACATTAATAATAAAATGTACGATGAACACAAGGCCCCAGAGGGCCACAACAGAAGACATCAACGTTTCATTACTAAGCTCCTTTCAACATGTCTGAAAAACGAGTATCTCTGAGGCTGTTGAATGCTAGTAGGATTTTTATTTAATGGTTTTGAGATTTCACAGCTGTGCTGGGAAAATACATTAGTTCTTTATAATGAACTGTTTTGAAGGAGTAGATTGAATGTCTTAGAAAATAATCATTAGAAGGAGACTTAATTCGTGGCTTTAGATTTTTTAGAAAGAGACAAATTTGGCATTATACAGTCACTGAGAGCCTCATTGTAAGGGGACCAGGAATTTGCCTAGGCTTGTTTTGCACCCACAGTTACAGATACTGATGGTATTGAAAACTCAGGGGATGGGGAAAAAATTCAGTCCTTTCGGATTTGGACCCTAAGGGCTCCTTAAGAAATTAAAAATTACTGGTGGAATCAGGAACTGTGTTGAGTCTCTCAGGAATCCTGCATGGATGTGTACACCCGCCAACTCCAACTGTTTTAAGTGATGGCCTTGAATGCTTTGAAAGCGTCCATTCTGATCTAAGCTTCTAGTATTCTGGAGTCCACATCATTTTGCAGGTCGTCAATCTTAATGATATCAACTGTTGAAGGCTTAAATTAACCTAGGAGTGCCATCCTTGAAACTCGTTAATCGTGAAGACAGTATCTTAGAATGAGAACGCCTTAACTGACCCTACAAAACAAAGAGCTGGGTGGCAATATTAAGGGCGATAAAATGTGACTAACCCAACATGATATGGTTCCAGGAAACCCATGTTTATCGGAAATATGTGTGCAGTTTGAAATACAGGGACCTCTGAGCAGCTCCCATCATTCAAAGCAGCATTAATGAGTGTACGCTCCCTCCCAAAGCATGCTATCGATTTAGATGACCTCCTAAGTGAGGAAGACTTCGATGCTCTGTTTGTAACAGAGCGTTATAAACATGGGGTAACCCAATAAAAGTCAGAGGACCTGGGTATCGAGTATAATAGAGAAAATTGGTCCTAGACGTTAATTCCTGGTATACAATGTAATTCTAAATCAGATCAATCATTCATTTCATTTTTGCTCGCCATCAGATTAAATCCATGATGGTAGACATTAATCAAAACAAAGAACATATATTAGCCCAAAGTTTTTGTTGTCACACGAAACACACCTGAAACAGAAAACTTTGTCTTACCCAATCCGGGAGACTGTATGATTTAATGCATACTTAAATAGACAACATAATGAACTTTTTAGAAAAACACAATTATTTACATACACGGGGTTGTTGTCAAAATGACGTGCATAGAGAGAAGAGATAGTAAGTGCTCGTGTGTGAAAGCGACCAAAGAGGTCAGTGAAGGTCAATTTAAAACAAATTGAGTTTTTTTTACAAAGATAAAGGTTCAATCCTTAGTGTTAAAGAATGAGCCTGCCCTACACAACTGCAGAAAAAGTAATTCTTTCTTGCCAGTACAAAATTGTAAAATCCTCTGTTTTCAGATAAGCACAGCGAGAGAAGGGGCTTAAGGAAATCACAGGTGCAGGCTCGAGGGGAAAGAGTATGTCGACGTTTCGACCCGAAGATAAACAGGGTGACTGGTTTCCTCAGGGGCGGGTCTTCATAAGGACGGGTGAAGGATAAGGACTCGATATGCACAAAGGTAAAGTAACCCCAACAACAAGTGGGCACCTGTAACAACAAACGAGCGGGCTAGATGTTACTCATACGGCACATATCCAGTGTCAATTATCCACCAGAAGAAAACTCCATTAGAGGCACTCACCCGTTAGTTGGTGTGCCACAGAATGCGCAATTATTCAACGCCCAACAGCCTTGGAAAAACTCAGGCGGTTCCAATGCACTAGTCAATGCTAAAAAAGTAGAAGGAAAGTAGCCTTCAGTCATCGTTGAATGAAGATGACTGAAGGCTACTTTCCTTCTACTTTTTTAGCATTGACTAGTGCATTGGAATTGCGCATTCTGTGGCACACCAACTAACGGGTGAGTGCCTCTAATGGAGTTTTCTTCTGGTGGATAATTGACACTGGATATGTGCCGTATGAGTAACATCTAGCTCGCTCGTTTGTTGTTACAGGTGCCCACTTGTTGTTGGGGTTACTTTACCTTTGTGCATATCGAGTCCTTATCCTTCACCCGTCCTTATGAAGACCCGCCCCTGAGGAAACCAGTCACCCTGTTTATCTTCGGGTCGAAACGTCGACATACTCTTTCCCCTCGAGCCCGCACCTGTGATTTCCCTAAGCCCCTTCTCTCGCTGTGCTTATCTGAAAACAGAGGATTTTACACTTTTGTACTGGCAAGAAAGAATTACTTTTTTTGCAGTTGTGTAGGGCAGGCTCATTCTTTAACACTAAGGATTGAACCTTTATCTTTGTAAAAAAACCTCAATTTGTTTTAAATTGACCTTCACTGACCTCTTTGGTCGCTTTCACACACGAGCACTTACTATCTCTTCTCTCTATGCACGTCATTTTGACAACAACCCCCCGTGTATGTAAATAATTGTGTTTTTCTAAAAAGTTCATTATGTTGTCTATTTAAGTATGCATTAAATCATACAGTCTCCCGGATTGGGTTAGACAAAGTTTTCTGTTTCAGGTGTGTTTCGTGTGACAACAAACACTTTGGGCTAATATATGTTCTTTGTTTTGATTAATGTCTACCATCATGGATTTAATCTGATGGCGAGCAAAAATGAAATGAATGATTGATCTGATTTATAATTACATCGTATACCAGGAATTACTGTTTGTAACAGAGACCTGGCTCACTGATTTCTCGGGTCCTGACATTCGGACAACTGTTCCCAAAGGTTATAAAATTGTACTGAAGGATAGGAATGGAGGCAGAAGTGGAGGGATAGCCATAATTTTTAAAGACTGCTATACCCTTACCCAGCTGCCTCAGGTGAATCTGGAGATGGCAGAGAAAATGGGGTTTACCCTTTCCTTCTCTCCTAAACAATCAATATCCAGGGGCCTGATATACAAACCCCGGGGCATGTCTGCAGGATTTGTATCCGCACTTTGTGAAGTGGTATCCCCTCTGGCCCTTAGGTATGAGCATTGCGTCCTACTGGGGGATTTCAATCTACACATGGACTGTGATCAGCTGAAGGAAAGCCATCCACTTATACAGAGCTGCACAGCCACGGGCCTAATGCCTACCACTATGGCCTGACTCGCTTGGCTGGGCATATGCTAGACCAAACATTTCTTCAATTCCCCTTGACGTTGATGATTCCTCTCCTTTGGGCGGGTCTGACCATTATATGCTTAGGTTCAGATGGCCAAAACTCAGTAATGTCCCTTTCAAAGAGAGCAACGTTCCCAGTACGGTTAGAGCCCTCTACAAAATCAAATCTGAATTATTGAGTAACAAGCTTAAAGCCACAATACCCTCTCTAACTGGCATGATTAGCGATGATGTGGGCCTGGTTGAGGGCTGGATTGAGGTTGCCTGTCAGTCTCTGGCTCCGGAAAGTAGCACCAAACAGCATTGGTCAAAAGTGCCTAGCACTTGATTCACCCCGTCCCTAAAAAAAAAATCAAAATTAGCATGTAAACGTAAAGAGAGGCTATGGAGGATAAAGTACTGTCCAGCAGCCAAAGCAGACAACAAAATAGAGCTAGGGAACTATTATAGAGAAATCAAAATAGCAAAAAGGCCTATTTTGAGGCAAAAATTCTAAAGGCAGGCAATCATTCTAGAGAAAGTTTAGAAATTGTGAAGTCCTTCTCTGCGCCTGAAGCTGGTTCCAATGTGACACCGCCCTCTGAGGAAAGGTGTGAGATGCTCGCCTCATTCTTTCAGGAAAAAATGTATTCGATCCAGGCTAGCCTCCCACCACCTACGGTGGGATATGACACATCAGGCCTTGCCTTAGAGGTGGTCAATTATCAGGAAATACTTGGCTACAACCCACCCAATACTACGGAAGTATGTTTGCGGAACTTTTTTGACCCTATCTCTTTGGAGGACTCATTAAGGGCCCTAAAATACCTTAAATCTGGCTCTCCATTTGACCTTGCCCCCGCTTCCATTCTTGTCCTGGGAGCAGAGGCCTTAAATCCACCCATGAACCAGCTATTAAACACCTCCCTCTCATCTGCCACGTTTCCTACTAAATGGAAACCGGCAAAGGTTATTCCATTGCTAAAAAAAGGCCCAGACTAGTCCTTCTGACCCTGCCATCTATAGGCCTATCTTCCTGCCCCCGGCCTTCTCGAAGTTTCTAGAGAAACATGTGAACCAGCAGCTATCCTGCTTTCTTGAAAATAATTGCCTACTTCACCCTAGCCAGTCGGGTTTTACTGGAGGTGGTCGATTCCATCCGGCTGAGTCAGGAGGCAAGCAAGAGAGCGTTGCTGATCTTGCTAGACCTATCGGCCGCTTTCGATACGGTCTCACACCAGATGCTACTGACACAGCTTCACTCGATTGGCATCAGGGGTTTGGCCTGGAAATGGCTGGCATCTTTTCTCGAGGGGAGGGGACAGGAGGTCTGGTGCCTTCCCTTTTCAGCCTCATCTCACGTATTGAAGGATGGTGTCAAGCAGGGTTCGGCCTTGAGTCCGACCTTGTTTAACATCTACCTCACACCCCTGGCCATGATGGTTGAATTGTTAGGGGCCAAAATTGTGTCCTATGCAGATAACACACAGCTGCTGTTTACGTGGAAGACACATGAGTCCTGTCGTGGTATAATAGTTTCTGCCTCTCAGCTGTTTTCGGATGGTTGGCTGCGAACCAGTTGAAATGTAATGCAGGAAAGACAGAGCTACTCTTTTTTGGGCAAGGGTGCAGAGACACCACTGCAGGTCTTCTGGTCAGCTGATGCTCCTACCCCCCACGGCAAACAACTTGGTGGTGAAAAACCTGGGTTTCAAATTTGACAACCAGCTGTTATTCCATGCCCAAGTTAACGCAGTAGTAGGAACCTGTTTTGCTCTGTTGCGTGTTCTGCAGAAATGTTTATTCTTTTGTCTAGACCTGCCAGACAACAGGTGATTGAAGCCCTAATTATATCCCGGCTGGATTACGGGAATGGCCTCTATCTGGGCATGCCTAGTTATTTGCTGGATAGGCTCCAGCTTGTCCAGAATGCAGCAGCCTGTACCATCTTTGAGCTCCCTCGGAATGCGCATGTGTCCCACCTTCTGAGAAGTCTCCACTGACTCCCAGTAAGGAAAAGCGTAATCTTTAAGACT
This sequence comes from Lissotriton helveticus, assembly GCF_964261635.1. NCBI lineage: Eukaryota > Metazoa > Chordata > Amphibia > Caudata > Salamandridae > Lissotriton > Lissotriton helveticus. The sequence continues at coordinate 1,168,771,057 of NC_136065.1, read as the reverse complement.
CTGCTCATTACCCCGAAAGCCCTATATGGGTCAGGACCAGGGCATCTCAAACGCAAGATTTCATTGTATACCCCACAAAGAAATCTCCGTTCCTACAACCTGCTGCTAGCCAACATCTCCTGTATTAAAAAGTCTAGGACAGGGGTTAAGCTTGCTCCTGCCTTGAACCTTCCCTCTGGGACAGATTGCCCATCCATCTGAGAAATATTGAATCTACACCAATGTTCTGGGAAAAACTGAAAACTTGGCTCTATTCATGCTCGTAACCCTTCCTTGCCCCGCTGCTACTCTTCAGCTTTTAGCGCCAGGACACTCCTTGGAGTAACAGTGCACTCTATAAATATCCCGACATAGACATAGACATTTGTATATTACTCCTCTGCTATATTGAAACCAGGTCAACATCTGTGTCAATAGAGGCATCTCCATTATTGCCATGGAGTCTAAGTCTGACAAAGAGCACACTTTGTTAATGACAGGAGTGAATTCTCCTAAAAGGACACAACTTAACTACAGCCAACATGTCTTCACCAAACTCAGCACAGGAGGCATTCTTATTAGGCTTCCTGTTGATGTTAGCTGAATTTACAAGGGGCAATAAGATTCTTACATGGACTTTCATTTGATATGTGATGGGCAAATAGTTTGGTCAAACCAAAGAAGGACCTTAGAAGGACCTTTTCTAAGAGACTCAAAAACATGCTACACAACCTTGGCTAAGAAGATGTCTTGTAGAAGCTGCATACAGATACAAATGGCTGCACATCTTCGTGTCACATTGATTACATTCTGGTTCCTCTCACTGAAGATGCCAGAATCAGGCAAACACCTGCCTCAAAAAAAGTCCTTAAGACTGCTGATTTAAATTTAACCCTACAACAATGACTAATACCACTATGATCTTTTATTCAGAAATCTGCATCTTAGCGAAAAAGCACATGTAGATTTAATGTTTTACATGTCCTGGCGGTGACAAACCTTCAAAGTCATGTTTCACTGCGGCAAGGCTATCTACCCTAATTGGAAAACACTGTAACAACTAACAGTGCTTATTTTCAGTTTGAGAGCTGCTAAAACAGTGATTTAGGGGCTCATTTATCTATGGTCATGTAAAATCGAACTCAATATTCAAGTCAGATTTTATATTACTATGTTAGAAATGCTTATTTTAGTAAGGTGCATCATCCTGCCTAAGCCAAATGGCTCCTTCTGACAGTTTCCAGTTTGCCATGATTGCTCCCAAGTGATGAGATGTGGATTGCTCCCAAGGAGTGGGCAAAGGGCTTGGATGAGGCAACGAGTTTTTACTTCCTTAAGCAGGATAGCCTGGGAGACTGTGCGTTTCAAAGGAGATCTACCCTGTCACTGGCAAATGTAACTGACATCTAGGTCTGCCTCCCTTTTTGGCTTGCTAATCAGCTTGGCACCAATCCGAGAGGTTCTCCTGGTTTGGAGTGACCCCAATGGAGTGTAAGCCCAGTTCCCTAGCCACACCTTTGGGTAGGCACAGGAAGCTCTAAACAGGGGAAGAAGGGTTCTATCTCACTAGTTTTAGGGAAAGATTATACTGTGTCATAGTTTACAGTACAACACACAAGATGTCCTGCACAAGTGGGCAGGGTGACCCCTGGGAACACTTACCCCTTTGGTTATGGAAAGGCCAGGGTTTTCCTAAACCCACAGGCTGGCTCTGCACAGAACTCTCCTGGATCTGCGGAAAATCAGAAGGACTACCCTGCCATCGAAAGAACTTGAAGGAAGACTAGAACACCTTGCATGGAACCCAGGGCTCAGAAGTGACTCCAAGGGTTAGTTAGCTGACCTCCAGTTTGAGCTACAGAGGCACACAACAAGCTTCCAGAGGCCTCTCTCCTTGCAGCTGGCCAATACCAACTGGAACTGCCCTGACTTTGCTGCTTGCCTCTGTCGGAGCAAGTCCTAACACTCAAGTGGTACCCTCAAGGTCCTGGAACCTTGGCTGGTATTAGAGTGTACTCCTCCTCTCCACACTGCCAATGGACACTGGGATCACCATCAAAGACGCAGCTGAAGAATCACCAGTCACCTTCAGGTTGCTGATTTGCCCCCGCTGAAGATGTGACTTCCAGAAAAGTTTCTAGGTACAAATGTAGATGTTTTCATTAGGACCAACTTTGAGCATCAACCAGCCGACGTCGAAGCCTCCCTGGGCACTGAACTAGGACTTCATCCACTTGGAGCTTACAAGCCTTCTTCGATGACCACACTGGTACGACGCCCTTTGACAACCCACTATCGTGAAGCCCTGCTTCGGATCCAGCTTGCAGCTTGCCCTGCTGATTACCATTTTTTAGCCATCTAAGTTGCAAAGTCAGAAGGAAAACTTTCCAGCAGGAAGAACCTGGTCCCTGTGTCTGACCCATGCTCCATCCTGTTTGGCCTTAATGTTTGACTTTAACCTGGTCTAGCGTGACTAGATAACTGGACGCTTTGTGCTTTTTGGCTCTATTTTTAACCCAAACTTTAGTAAAAATGTATATCTCTGGTTCTACGTATTGGATTATTGTTGTTTCTGTGTCCAATTCTTTATTAAAATATTCTTTATTTTTCTAAATTGGTTGGGATGTCTCTTGTTGTGTTTCTACTTGAGTACTGTTTGAGTACAGCATAAAGAATTCACACATTGCCTCTAAGTTAAGCCTGAATGCTTTGTGTTCAGCTACTTGAGGGCTAAGCACAGGTTTATGTAGTGGCCTTAAAGGTTCACCCATTTAAGGATTGCGATTAATGTCTAAGGTGGTTTCTCAACTAACACACTAATTTCATACAACAGTCTTGATACGTCTATAACAACAAGTCCAGAAGGCAATAAAATCCCTTAGGGTTAATAAAGCCTAGAGACGGGAAGTATTTACAGGGGTCGTTCATAAAACTTAAATAACGCAGCTGATGCCTAAATTTACTCCAAGGTTCTGACAAAGGTGTGCTAGGGGTGCAAGGGCATGCAGGCACAATATCTACAGTTGACGATTTCCCCTTTGATATATACGGATTACAATGAGGTCCTATTGCAAAGGTTTGCTGCTTTTCTAAGCTTTTTCAATAAAAATATGTTTTCTAAAAAAGTTCTGTCCAACAAGTTGGAGAAGATCTTACATGGAATGATTTATGCATAATCATCACCTCTAGATAGGTGATAAATAGGACACACTCCACCTGGCCGAGAAAGCAAATGAAGATATCCTGGTGATTTTGGTTTTATTAGACACAAGAAAAGTCTTTGTCCAGGTGGACCCAGGCTTTCCTATCACATGACATGAAAGGAATTGTCTTTGGCTCATGTTATATCTTCATGGTATGAGAATCTATTGCTACCGAACTACAAAAATGTCACTCAATGGTAACCTCCCCAATTCCTATCCTTTAACTAGCGGCAGCCAACAAGGTTGCTCTACATCCCACAGCTGACACTCTAGAGCTATAGAAGAAATTCTCTTTGCCTCAGGAGATTATAAAAGTGCCCTCTATGCTAATGAAATTCTCTTAACCCTCTAAGATACCACAACCATGCGATCAGAACTTATGAGGCAGCTACTTGAATACGAGACAGAGGATCCGTATGAAATAAACATTGGAAAATAATCACAGCTCCTGAACCTCACCCTTCCCACATATGCAATACAGGACTCAAGATCTAAATCCCCTTTTAAATAGCCAAGCAAAATAAATAAGAATTAGGAGGAACAACATCACCACACGACTACAACATTTATACAAAGCTAACTTCCCTCTCCTACTTGAAGACATAAAAAAGGGCCCAATTACTTATCTCACGGACAGGTCGAATTATTGTATTTAAGATGAATGGTCTTCAGGAGTCCTCTACTTTTCCAGGCTCTTAGGACTGAGGTAGAATCAGAAAAAGTAGTATCTACATATGTCTGCGGCAGCACTAAATAGAGAGTTCTGAATCGACTTCTGCAACAAACAAAGGTGAGGGTGCTCTGCCCCTTCCCGACTTTCATAAATGCTACATTCAAGCACAGCTGTGGATTCTAGCTGTACATTCCAAACAAGAGACAGATAAAATCTGGGCCTTTATGGTTCCTACAATAGAATGGAGACCCTTCAGGGACGTGTTGCACTTACACAAACACAAGAGACCCCTAAATGTATATCCCAGCACACCAGTATTCACTAGGTTACTGGTATGGGGCATAGTCTCAAGAAAGATGGGCCTCCTCACCGTCTCCTCTCCATTAATGGCTATTTAGTTTAACAAATGTTTTACCCCTACATTACATTTTGGCCCATTTTATAGGTGGAAGGATGGAGGTTGCCAAAGTAATTCGGATTCAATCAATAAACTCCTATCAGCAATGTAAAGTTTAATTTCTCATGGAGGAATCAAGAGACGTCAAAACGCACAACTGCACCCCTGGGTATTATACACCCATATAAAAAACACACAGCTACAAGGGACAGCACATCCTTTGAGAAAGAGATAGTAGGGCTAGTAGAGATGAGGGCATGATATATGTATATGTACATATATATATCAGCTGGAAAAAATACCTTGCCGCACAAATTACCTCCTGGGAATGGGACATTTCAAGGAGAGATGTCTACTGGCATTCTACAGGTATAACACAGCAGGGTATTCACCATTAGGTCATTCACAAGCAGCACTCTATACCTGCTACAATGTGTAGCATGTCCGCCGCCATCGCCAGGCGCTCATGTCTAATGGAATGTGAAGCTATAAAGCGAGGCCTTTCACATCTGGTGCACTGCCCTTATCTGCTTCCATTCTGAATAGAGATGAACAATACACTGCATGGTTCCGAGTTATTGCCCTCTGCCCTTTTATCCCGGCATATGTGTATTAGGGCTGAGACCAACTAGATCTGAGTAGACCTAAGGCTACAGTGTTTGGGTGCAGTGATAATAGCAGTTGCTTTCAATGGAAAAAGGTAAACCGGCTCTCCACAGTTCATTGGTTCATAAACCTCGGCCGAGCCTACCCATAGAAAGACTTTCTTGCAGCCTTGAAGGTACACACATTCAGTTTGATTTTCAGGGAAACCCTTGGAATATCTTTCCAGTGGCGTTTCCACGTAGGCACTCCCCCTATATGGAGGGTGGTGGGGCTCTTCTCATAGCTGGTCAGACCTTGAAGTGTTACAGAAAAGGTCACCAGGTTGGACTTCGACTGCATTGTTTACATGTCTGGGATATCTGGCAACAGGACATGCCAAAAGAAGTGAGGTTGGGAGGGGAGGGGTAGTTCATGAAGGACAAGGGTAGCCTCTTTTATTAGCTGCTCTTAGATACTTTGTAAGCTTAAGGTTCCTGATCTCGCTATGTTAAACATGTTATAAAAAGACATTTGGATTAGAATTCACATGCACTAAACAAATAAGTGAGGCTCCCAAGCATTACTCCAATAGCCAAAATGTTTTTAGTATGACTTTGTTGAATCAGGTTTCTTGTATGGAGTGAACATTCAATGCAATTTGCTTGCAGAGAGTGTGCAAAATCGCATCACATATTTATGAACAAAAGATATTTATGTAATGTGACCATGCCATAAAGCAATGGAACATAAGGTTTAACAGAATGTGCAATAGGGCAAGACATTGGGGACAGGTGTTATTACCATACATGGTGGTGGGGGAACAGGGTGTGTGTTTATTGTCAGGATAGGGATATCAATAGGTAGTTAGAGGAAAGTGGCTTTAAACTGATAGAATCAGGTGGAGGCATGCGGTGAGTGATGGGAAGAGGAGCATAATTTGCAAAAAGAAAAGGGATGTGATCAGATGAGCAAAATAGATGTACGGCAGAGAGCAGAAGTGAAGGGTATGGGGATCTAAACAAATCTCATACACGTCTGCCCGACAGTTTTAAATTAAAAGGAATACACTATGGAAAAACAATGGTGCTGCCCTGGCCCTAACTGCAGGGGAATGGCCTCAATCTAAAGGAAGATATATTTCGAATCTGAAAAAATATAATGCAACAAATTTCTTACAGGCTGGATTACCATGGCTAGGACCACCATAAAAGATGAACAGTTAATCTGAAGAATGAAAGATATTCATTGATGCCAAGTGTAGCCTACAAGCCTCCTTTATGTCCAGATTGTACAGAGTCTTTTTAGTATCTGTAGAAAACCTTTGGATTTTAGAAAGAATGAGGTACGGATTCCATATTCTGGTTTACATGAAAATCTGATAAAATGTTGGTAAGAATGAAGGATGGATTCTGAGACCACTTTATCCATATTGAATCCTGTATGGAGTCTGTCTGAGGAGACCAACATAATTTCACTCATCCTTCTGAACTTAACCACAACGATGAATGTAGTCTTCCATGTTGCCAATTTAATTTTGCTGGTAACTATAGGCTCACAGATAAATTGGGCAAAACTGGCAATACACTAGTCAAATTTCAAACCAGGTTGAGTCTCCCGAAAGAAGTTGGGTAAGCCAGTCAAAATGCCTTCAGAATTTTCAAGAGTCTCGGTTTGCCTGAGTGCCAACAGGGCCAATCCAAGACATTTGGAGCCAATATAACAGCCTCAATAGCAGAATTACTCAGCTGTTAAATACAGGACACAACATTGTTCAAACTGCATGAATTAGGATTTATTCAAGTGACACCTGTACAGGTGCCTTCACAAATATTTCTTGTCCGCTTGAATAATTTCTACTCTTTGCTGAAAGAACACGGGCCTCGGGACTGACCTGCTGGGCTCAACAATAGCAAGCAGGAGTGGAGAACTAAGGGTTTCTGCCCAATACATCAGGGTCTCCTTCTAAAAGTAATAGACTCAAGAATAAAAAACTTTGGAACCAACTGGGAGCTAAAAAATCAATGTGCACATCTGCGTGTCCACAATTGGTGTATCATCTTATGGGTCTCTGGAAACTATGTACATAAACTGGCCTACCAAGGTCACAGCGAATTCATCTCTCAAAGAGAGGAGTCCCTTACACGTTAGGACACAACTTAAGGGTATTGTGCACTGCCACTCTAAGCAACTACATCTTTCAAGGGATGCCTGTCGGGAAAGGACAAGCACAGAAATAATCTCATCTTGGGAATCACACTTTTGAGGACTATACTCAGGAGAAGTGAAGGGAAACAGCCTGATGGGAGGTAAAGAGAGAGGAGCTGTGACTATATTGGGTATAAACCGCTTGTAGAGAGGAGGGAGCTGCTACTATCCTGGATCTAAACCTGTTTGAATGAGGACAGGAAGAGGTGAATGAGAGACTAGCTAGTTACTACAGATTGGGAATATGACTCTGAGTCATTCTAACCATTCCCCAGCATCCTATATGATCTTACCAACAAGTGACAATTCCTACCTGGGCCCAGGATGAAGGAGCGACCAGAGTCCCCTCAACATTTCAGCCCTGCGTGCGATGGCCTGAGACCAACATGATAGAGCAATATTCAATTTTCTTTTTTGTAATGTAGAAAGTGTACCAAACACGTCAATATGGGAGCGCTCCTTCGAACATGCATGCACCAAACGGTGAGGCGACCTCTTCAAAACACCTGTGTGGCAGTGATATCCTTCTACACAGGTCTTCATTTAAAGAAAACACCATACACTGTATTAACCAAGTTAGGAACTGAGGAAACAGAACGGGAAAAATGTATGGTTGAGTCCCTGATTATCTGCGAGCGAGATAGATATTCCTAGACAAAAGTTTGTCTGAGAAGAACAAAGAGAAAACATTCTCATGGCTCAACCTCAATGCAAATCCCGTATAAAAAAAGTAAAAAACAAGCCCTATCGGAGTTGATGGATGACATATTCCACGTATTAATAATGTGCTGTCTTGCTCTCTGTTCTCGCCACATATTAAAAACGGTACAAGATGAAAGCTCCTCGAAAAAGGGCGCTCCGAAGTTCCACTGGAGCATGATTCAAGATCCATCACTATGTGATGACAAGATTTCAATTCCTCAGGTTTCTCCGACCTCTGAGAAGCGTGACGTAACCTGGGAGGTCATGACTCTCAGAGGCCATCATATATCGAAACACAAAAATGAACCACCTTCCGGTGAACTTCGCAGAAAAACGGAACAATTTGCAACAAATTCTTCAGTGAACACCAGCGTGCAATGTGCTGGCAAACGGACCCAGGGCTCCAATTTCCTTTTGGAAATGCGGTGCCGCACGTCCACATAAACATTCAAAAATGTGAAGGACACATGCACGCTGTACCGAAGCCAGGAGAAATAATCCGCAAAGCAATTTCTGTATGTATTCTTGCTGTCCGCCTTGCCCACGGTGTTCACATCAGAGCAAGAATGTTCTACTCTTCAGAACACTTGCTTTCTATGCTGTTAAGAAATCAACAGATTGCATCAGTGCGAATGCGAATGTTTATGATTAAAAGGAAAGATTTCCTACCTACCGCCTTTGAAGAGCATAGTTAGAAAAGATGAAACTCAAGCAACACTCAGAAAAATATGGGGAGCGATCCAAAACTGTCACCATGACCAATACTTTTCTGCAGCACCTTACGACACAAGCACGTTATTTTCTCATCGTCAAATGTTGCACGGATTGAAATACATCTCTTTTTGTTGTCCCGAGCCAAACAACATGGCTTTCTTAGAGAGCATCATTTGATCCGCCTTTGCATAAGTAAAATGCCTTCATGTGTGAAGTATCCATCATGCCATGTATATATCTAAATTTCCACTCATGCAATAGTTTTTCAGTCCACAATTCCAAAGTAAGCATCTTCCATAATCAAAAGTACAACAAGAAGCAAATCGTGAAGCGCCACTCCAGTATCACTTTTTTAGAGAGAGAGTACAATTTTGCACACTGAACAACATGAGTACAATATGTAGAGTGGAGGAGCAGATGGGTGAAAAATTCAAAGTACCAAAAGTGTAGACTTCAAAAATATATTACAGCCACCAAGGAAAAATCCACTCAGGTATTGATGTGGGAATCATTCATACGGCAGCAATTTATTATTAAGGAAAGCCAGGCAGGCCCAAGTAATGGGATATTGCACGCCTCCTGTACAGAAGATGGCTTCAAATGAGTTCATGGATCTGAAGCCGACCTTGAATTCTGGGCATCATTCTTTTATAGGACAGCATATTCACCATTTTAGAAAGTCATTTGTCTTGGGTCAGGGTACTGCCATCTTGCAGTGTCCCAAAAAGGAGGTTTTTGCCACCATCACTGTGGTTACAGCTAATCCTCAGTGACTTGAAACTTTGGCAGTGCTGGTTATAACACATGAAAGAGCCAAATAAATGCTCGCTCACATCTCTGCAGTGAGGCCAGTCACTGTCAGATCTCAGAGAGGCAGGTCAATGATCAGTTATAGGTAGGATATACAATCATTACAAAGTGGGAACGATTTTCAGTACAAAAAGTAAAAGTGTGCAGGGCAGGGGCTTCCATTCAGCAAAAACCCAAAGGTAACATAAATGACATCACACACCTATTCAATGGAGATGATGTCACAAGGTTGAAACCCGGGTCCCACTATCGGTCTCTCAACAGCCACCTCCTATTCACTGGAGAGATATTAAAGGAACATAAAAGGATAGAAATTAGTGAAAATAAATAGAGATTTCTGAATCCTTTGTATTTTCTTTTCCTGCTGCAGCATGTATACGCTCTGAGACTATGGGCAGCAAGGACAGGGCTGGGGTATCACTTGGAAAGCTAGGGGTAGCCATCTGGGTATACCTTGCGATTTTCTTGCAACAAAATTAACCATCTCAGGCGGTGGGCTCTCTCTACCTCTCTGAATCCTTGATCCTGGAACTACTTCAGTTCAAGAAACAAAAAGCAATCCTACAGTCGTTTTCTGGAAATACCCATTTCACCTGGAACTCTTTCCCCTTGCAATACAAATCTACCCCTCCTATGTGACGCTGACGAGAGCTCTATAACTCTTCTAATTCTAAATAACAGACTAACTTACACTTTCTTGTATATAGGTTTCATTTCTGTACTCCAATGTGTGCATTCCTTGTTTTGTTAACAGAATAACAGTGTTTCTGTATGCATTGTGTGGGGTACGCGGTGTATAAAATGATTAAATACATCAAAATATGTACAGCTCACATTTCGAGTTCAAGGCCTGACGAGCGCCAGGCATTCCTGACAGGACTTTCCCTAACAACACATGCTCGCCTTCTCAATGTGCTTTCAATATCTCTTCATATGGCCTATAATGCTTGGTTTGAACTTGATATTTAAACAATATTTATTCAACAGACAGCTGAGAAAAAATAAGCAACAACATATCACTTTGTACAAAAACTGTTTGTTAGAAAGGATGCAGTTCGGTACAGGGAAGTGGTATCAGGTACACTGGGTGAGGGAATAAAACGGGAAGGGGATTATGAGACCGGTTTACACCAGACTATCCTGACGTCACCTGCCAGGGGCAGAGGTACAATGGTGATGTGTGTGGAATGCAGGGAGGAACAGTTACGATCTGCAGAACAATTAAGTATAAAGTATGCTGAGAGTGGTGTGGGAAGTATGAAAAGTGGAACGAGGTGAGGAGCATACATTGATGGTGTAAAACAAAAGGTTTTCATAAAAAGACTATAGAAACTGCTTTTTTATAAGAAAATGTACTTTAAAAATTCAGCTGAAAAGCATCGGGTTCATAGATACATTGTTTAGATCGGATTTGACTGCACGGCTTTCTCGTAGACCTATTGCTGCCTATTCTTTAAATATACATTGAGAGAGGGTGCTTTGGTTCCACCTCACGGCACTGGCTGATTAGTGTATCATTCCGCGTTCTACGAAGTGATTCTACTGGAATGTATAAGGGACTATTTCACAACTGAAAAGAACACTCAATCATCACAATGCAACACTCACTATTTTATCTTGTATGTGCATTCTATAACAGAAGGTGATGCTTTTTGCTGCTTTTTGTAGTATTAGCAAAGCCATGAGGTGTACCTTTAGTGTGGTAAAGAACATGTGTGCATGCAATGCCTAGAATAGCATTAGCACATGGGTGTGACTGAAAGTGTTATCACTTTAAAGCCTGACATATTGGCTTTGCCAGTGGTTGTTTTCAATGTTTGAATACTGATGAGACAATGGAGGCACTCAGTGCCGATCTATCAATAATAACATTTCAAATGCGCCCAATAACATTTCAAAGGAGCCCGAGGCCAAGGCTGGGAACAGTTTATTGAAAGAGCTGCTGCTCCCTTACCTTCAGCTAACCTCTGCCTCTTGGCCCAGCGCTGCTGAAGAATTTACGGATATATCTAATGGAGCCTCAAAAACCTCCAGCTTCATAACTAAGAAAAAAAATACTGTTCTGCAGGGAACCGTAAAATCAGCTTAATGGCAATGCGGGCGCGGTTTAAAAACACACTGTAAAAAAACAAAATGTTTTAAAATGAATGGGTCCCATGGCGAGGCTTATGGCACGTGTCCCTGCAAAGTAGTTATGACCACTTGAGAAGCTTTTACTTTAATTGTTTACGCGCTGAAAAGTAGGCCAGGAGGTGGGAGTTGTGCCCAGCCGCAATCAGAGCACAGTGTACGTACAAGAGTCTTTTCTTCTCTGGTGGTGATTTGAGCGCTCCAATCTGCATGTACCATTCCGGACTTCGAAAACATGCAGTCTGAAGGTCCCTTGGTGATGTCATCCCAGACCCTTGCTTTGTCCCTATTTTCAAGCATCTGATCATCTTTTGTTTACCCAGAGGCGGCTAAGGCGGATGAGCGTCGCCCACTGCCTTAAAAAAGGAAAAGAAAGTGATAATAACGTAATGTTATTACCATCTTATTTTGACCTCCTGCTGCGGCAGCTTTGCATGAGGGGGGCGGGGCTGCAGGGGAGGAGTGGTAGCACCCTCCTAAGTGTGCAATAACTGTTTGGTCGGCCCTCTCGGGCTGCCCAAAGCAGTAATGTGCACTTTCCCTGTTCTCCATGCAGGCTGCATTACAGCCTGCATGGAGAACACGCCTGTCCTTTTCTGAGAGCTAAATCACGGCGCTCAGACCAAACACAACGCTGCATTGCAGCATTGTGATTGGCTTAGGGGAGCCTGGCTGCCTGCTTCCTGGAGTCTGACGCAGGAGAGCTGGGGCAGAAATGCGGGACCCGGCGGCAAGGTAAGTGTTTTTTTTTATTTTTTACTTTCTTACACTGCAACCCGGCGGTAAATTAAAGCTTGTGTTTAGTGCCTACTAAATAAGAGAGGTTTCTTTCCTTTACTCATTCATGTTCGAAAGAGACACTCATCAGCTTGGGCCAGGTTTCTAAGAGGGCAATATGTTCCTCTGAGCTTTGGTTGTTGTAAGCCTTTGTTTTTTTCAGTGTGCTAGAGAGTGGTGAGTAATGTGGGATGATAAGTGTAGGGCAGAAGGGAACAGAGTAGTTTTAGTTAAGAAGCTCTGATGGACGTTTAAATTGTTGCACTTTTCCCCCCCAAAGTTTTATATAGCGCAAACTTGACCCAAAGGTTTGGGAGCGCTTTGCATGAGCACCATTTGTGTTACACAAGGACACATTCATTTTGTTAGGCACGGGGACATTAAGTGATTTGCCCAGAATCACAGGATGATGAACGTCATTGCCGAGACTAGAACCCAGTTCCTCAGATTTGAGGTCGACTGCCCTAGCCGTTAGACCACATCCTCCCCCACTTTTCATTCTTTAGAGCTGATCGACGTCAGAGGTAGGACCCATCTCCCAATTCAGTGATTAATTGTGGTGGTGCTGGTAGGAGTAACATACTGTGATGGGTTTAAGACACGAATCTTGCTCCTGATTAGGTCTGGAATTAGCCAAAAACCCTTTGATTTTAGTAAAACTATATATATGCTTACTTAAGGAGGCTTTCAATCAGATTTTTTTATCCATTGGTCTGTTGTCATTAACATTTTTCTTCCACACACTACAGCATAAAGCATGGGGCAATGGGTCATCTCACCTCAGCCATTGACTAACCTCACTGTGCGTGATCATTTAGCTCTTGCATAATGTGAGTTTGCAAAGAACAGCTAGCCAGTTTACTACCAAGGTATAATGGCCGAATGTGTGCTTTTTGATGAAACTAAAATTGGCAATATTGTTTGAGGGAAAAAAAAAATTGCGAAATCAATTAAAAAGCAAAAATGCATTGTTAAAATGGCAAACCAGAGCACCGTTACGTCTTCTTCACACACACTTGAGGCATGAGTGTTGATGGTTTATTCCATACAAGTAAGAAGACAAACATAGTCCACCAAACATTAGGAGGACAGCTCCGCTCCAGCTGCCTCGCTTGGAACATCAATACCCACAAAGTGTAGGTGACATAGAGGTTGATTTAGACTTAGTAGGAGTAAATTTATTAGTGCCTTAAAGCGACCGAGTAAAATAATCCACCGCCCTGATGGAGTAACTGCACTCGGAATTTAGAGATGTCTGTTGCCTCGTTGGACATCTCTCACATTGGCAGGAACCACCATCATGGGGGTTCCTGTGCATGTATTTAATTTTGGACGGACGGCTCCATCAACTGAAAATACTAAAATCCATAATCACAACAAGTATATGCAGAATAGGGAGCACAAGAAGTGTAGAACAGTCAGTGAAATATCAACGTGTACTCACTGTGTGGTAACTGTTCCCAAAGGTCAGATCCATAACCGATTTGGTTATGATGGCAGAAGGAGGAAAGAGAAGGAAGTCTCTGTATGTTGTTGCCAATGGATGGGGGAATTTCTCCTTCAGGAATTAGTGCCCTCACACACCCTTGCGAGCGTCATGCTTCATCATCGGGCGTTGCTCCTCGTGAGGGTGGTGCTGCTGTCCACCATTGGCCCCGCGAGAGGGTTCTTTGTCAGAGATCTTTTTAGGAGACGCCGCAGATGTGCATGTGAGTGTGTGGGCCTAAAAGGATTGGTGCTAGTGTGTTAAAATTACCCCACCGGTACCATGAAGATAATTTTATTTGTTGGTCTGGGAGGTAAGGATAAAAGAATTATACAGGGGCAATGGGTCCCTCTATTAACAAATAACATAGAGGTCAGGGTATTACTCTGCTGCTCCAAGTGACTGTGAGTGTTGGTCAACATGTTTCGCGCTGTCATTGAGTCCCTAATGGATCCTCGTGCGCTTCGCCAGGACCGCGTGTAAGTGAAATAATTAAATAAATGAATAGGAGTAGGGAAAAGACACCCTATCTTCCTATGATACATCTTTTCAGGTCTGTATGCATTTTTTTGCGCTTAGAGGAACACCTCTCTCGTGTTCCAACCTGTTACCCCTTTAGAAGAATGGTTTTTGCCTCATCGGTTGTCCCCGCGGTCTCGAGGGGGAATCTATTCAGTCCCCTTCGTTCTGGCCCGTTACCTGCCCTGCCGGTACCGGTGGGGTAATTTTAACACACTAGCACCAATCCTTTTAGGCCCACACACCCACATGCACTACTGCGGCATCTCCTAAAAAGATCTCCGACAAAGAGCACTCTCGTGGGTCCCGTGGGGAACACCAGCGCCACCCCCACGAGGAGCAACGCCCGATGATGACGCATGACACTCGCAAGGGTGTGTGAGGGCACTAATTCCTAAAGGAGAAATTCCCCCACCCCCATCCATTGGTAACGACATATAGAGACTTCCTTCTCTTTCCCACTTCTGCCATCATAACCAAATCGGTTATAGATCTGACCTTTAGGAACAGTTACCACACAGTGATTACATGCTAGTTCTTGGGAGCAACGGTACTGTACCCAGTTTTTTCTAAGTTGCTCCCTGTCCCTCTTCTTTCATGTCACACAGTGAAAGATCAACGTCTAGACGTACAAAAGAAGAGACAGAACATATGCCCAATACAGGTAAATACCACACATTGCAAAAGGTTGACAGCCAACATCAGACCTATTGCCTTAGCGAATGCTTGTTTTACTACTTGGATTTGCCACATTTGTAGAATTAGTAAGTGAGGCTGGCAATACAGGTCTGAAGTTTCTTGTGGTGAAGCCATTTCGTTTTTAGTTTTAGGGGTTCTCAGAATAATAAGGTTGGGTCTGCTAAATGTTGGTTGATGGCGTGCAGGTCCATAGCTGAGGCATGAAACATTGCCATTTCTGCAGATTGATACAAATGCCTGTGCTTTAAAGGAGAAAAAAGGCAAGCAGAAAGTAACTGATCATAATGAATTTTAGAAGCAAAACACAATGTCAGGTTATCTTTGAAGACTTCTTGTCAATGGACTGCTGATAGAAAACAATATCAAATTTGTTGTTCGATCACCTTTGTGCATCTACTGGTTATTGGTTCTGTATGAACGTTTGAGGACATTTTTTTCAAGTTCTAAGTTTGAAATTTTTGTTGGCTTTCTTGGAGAGGTCAGGTGAGTAATTGATTTTACACCAGTGAGGGCTTGCCATCTTTGGGGTAGAAGGGTTTGACGAATTGGCAATGACTTCATGCCCTGAGGAGCAGGGTGTGAGTTTAGTATGGAAGATTAGCAGCAACAACACCTGATCAAGGTCAGAAATGAGCAGAAAGAGGCACAATGAAGGACTGAAAAAAGCAGAAAGAGGCGAAATAAAGGTCAGAAACCAGTAGAAAGGGGCAAAATAATGGGCAGAATGAGGCAAAATAGAGGGCAGGAGTAAGGAGAAGAGGCATAAAAACAAGCAGAAAAAGAGCAGAGGAGGAACAAAACTGAAGGCAGCATAGGATAGCGGACTGTGGGCAAGCTGGACAGAAGGACATTCACAGAGGGAGCTGGCACTAGGACTGGCTTCAAAATGCAAAAGCCTAGACACACTAGGCAAACCAAGAGCAAAACCAGCAATCAATAAGCTTCCACCGGTGGGGTGCAGGATGCGCACAGAAGGGAAATGCAGAGCTCGCTCAGTACTCGGGGGCATGTGACTTTCCAATCTACATATGCATGGCACCACACCTTATTCCTCCAACACTTCACCTCTCCACTTTGCTAGCAGTCAGACAGAAGGTTGACTGTCTACACCTACTACTTTGACACACCTGGTAGAGATATATCTGCCTCCTCGCACAGGATGCTGTGCAACTTACAGGGGGAAAACGTCCCATGGAGGGCAAACTGGTGGGTAACTGATGGTGTGTGATGCATGGCAGAGCTGCAGACAGTTGCAGAGGCACAACCTAATGCTGGGTCACGATTCCATATAATTTCCACACCCTACTGTTGGGTCGACCCAAGAGAAATAGCGCCTATGTACACTTTATCTTTGGCTAATGGTAGAGAGGCTGGTTCACAGCTACCTGCCTCACATCTTTGTCTTGGCAAGTTGAGCATTGCAGAAGACAGGGACTTGTGCATGATTTGTACTGGGGAGAAGGCATGGTGGCATGGGGGAGTAAATGAACAAGAATTGGTGCAAAACAGGGTCAGGCACCAACAGCCCTTGTCATGATTATGATCACACCTGATTTTCTGAGTTCTTGTGCTTTCCTATTTAGATTAAATGTGCATCATAAGTAGAGCTGGTCCTGTCAATGAAAGGTACAGCAGCCTGGACCGGAAAAGATGCACAGAGTATTATCACTATTCTTTTTGTTAATTAATAGCAAGATCAATACCTCCTGCCGTTTCTAAGCACTGCAAATAACAGATTTTACTTTTACACAATTTACGTGCTTAATTTACTTACCACGGAAAAGAAGGAAGGTTGAACAGCCACGCTGATATTCAAACCTATTACCTCCAGATAACAAGCATGACAACTTTGAGCGTCCATCTAAATGCACTAGCCACTCGGCTTAAGAGGACTGTCCTCAGTTTTGTTAAATTGGGCCAGCCCTAGTGCAGTGTGACATGATGTACCCCTGAAATACGTTTCACAGAGGGAGACTACTAGCTGCCTACCACCACATCCCATTGGCCCCTCCCAAGCCTGGCGCATCTCACCGCTTCAAACCCTCGCCCTTCATGCAAGGGGGGGTTCAGAGAGTAGTTTGTTTTTATTTCCATTTCCAGCACTGGCGTCTGATTTTATTCTGTATAAATCTGTACTAATAGGTAATTTCACATACTACACAAAGAAAGCTCATCTTAAAAAGCAAACAGTAACAGCTAGTTATCAGTGTAAAACTCTTTCGATGTTAACGTCTCCCCAGGATCTAAAAACACACCCAACGAGATTGTAAGGCAAGAGGGAGTCATGACATAAAAACACTTTAGCCGATGCACTTCAACTTGAGCGAACATTTACGAAATAGATTACGTGATTATTCCAGTTAGTACGTTTGCATTCGAACCTCTCTCTGTCCCCATTAGAAAGCATTCCATCTCTCCCAAAGAGTTAGACTAGTGATCAGCGGCATAGCAAAACCTGGGGAAGTGCCCCCTGCAAAATATCCTGACGGGGGTCTAAACACCATGGGGCTGATTGAATTATTGGAGAATGGAGTAATTACTGTTGCGAAGGCTGAGTACTTTACTCCAGCCATTACGAGGGTACTTAGCCTGCCGTATTTAGAGATATCCGCTGCACCTGCAGACATCTCTAGCACTTCACGGAACCATCGTCACAGTGGTTCCTGGATATTCATTGTAAGTTTGAAAGAGCCATATATCAAACGTGTCATTTTTATTTAATTTTCAAAAATAAAATCTCAAAGCAGGATTTTCTTTTTGAAAATGAGGACAATAATGCCCCCCTCGCCTTGAGCGCTTTCTTCCATGGGGGTTGGGACATTTAAAAGTTTTTACTGCTCCTAACCCCATGTTTTTCTTGGCAGAGACAGAACACAAATCTAAATAAGGCAAGTGGACACATGCCCAAACTCCAGCGGGCTGTCTGAGGTGTGTATAGGTTACGAAGACAGAATAGTCTACACCGTCGATACACTGAAGGTCCGCCCGACTTGGAATAAAGGGTACTCCGTCTTCGTTGCCATGGAGTACCCTTTAAACTAACATTTAAAACAGCCCCTTTGTCTTTTCCCCCACTACCACAAAATCCAGAATATTTTGTAAAACACAGACAACTCATTTCATGGATAAAATCATAAATTACAAGCCTTCAAATGCTGGTAAAATGGCAAGCACCACACTCCACACATGTAAAATATGAGCTATCTCAGTGTTGACCTTCTAGACAAGATTCCATTCTTCCCAGTGAGAGAAAGTGATAGCAAGCCAAGCAATTAATTATTATGTTGCAGGAGTTGTGGTCTTACTGGGGAACAAGTAACACAACTTGGCAAAGGGATTGGTGGCAAAGAATTGCAAAACCTATTCTAAAAATACACCAGATAGCCAAAAATCTTAAATTCTCTTTAGCTGTGCTGAGCACACAACTGATGCCAAAGCGTAATATAAGCATTGCTGCATACAAAAGCTAAAAATCTGACTTACTGTTCTTGTGCTTAAAAGTTCAGTCCCAGAAAAGTAAATGCTCTAATTACTTGTATTCCACATAGTCGCCTCTGTCGAGGGTGATTAATATTTTACCCCACTAGAGTTCTCAGGGTGATGCTGACTATTCACTAGGGAACTACATTGCATCTCAAGGAGCTCCATGGGCCAGGATAAGAAAAAAAATAATAGTGCTTGTTCCATCCTGCAATGGACACCCAATGTAAATGTGTCTGCTGGCTGGTATTAGCACTTCATGTCGACGATAACACCAAATTCATCCACTAATTTTACCTGTACGACCAGCAGACATAATTCAAATAGCTGACTTTGATCACTTCATATGGAAGTGCATTTCTCAGCCTCGTGAAGCATTGAATGTCATTTATTATTAGTCACATTGGTGCTGAAAGAGTGGCCTGCATCCTAAAACTGTGAACCAGTCCAGAGGCCAACATGCCGCACCTCAGCTTTCTGTACTCATTGCCATAATCCACCTCCCTATGTGTGGTTGTGGGCCATAACACTCATTAAGTAGTCTCTCATCCCTGCTTGTTTGGCCTTCCTACCTTTTAAACAATTCTTCCAAATGTAACCTCTCAACCATCCCCAAATAAGGTACTTTCCTATTTAGCACCACAAACTTGTTTCATATAATCCATCTGATTCAGTCAGCAACCAAAAATGCTCTCTTTTCTGTGAGCGTTTAAGTGTTCCCGGAGCTAGGTCTGTGTGCGTGCTATCCACACCTAAAATAAAGAAGACTCTGCTTCATGAGAGACAGAGCCTCGGACTGGCTCATCCTTCCTGCAGTGGTGCATACAAGCACAGGCCCTTTCTACCCGTTGCCTTTTTATTGTAATCAGTGTTTCAACCACACATTTTTAAACTGGCCTCATCTTGTTTTCTGAGCCCGCACATGCCAAGGAAGCTATTACCTTGTCTCCTGATGTCGAACCATAGGCCTGTAGTTTTGGCACTCACCTCATATAATCTAGAAAACAGCAATGCAGTGTACCTTTGCCTTCCACGATACATGATCAGTCAGCTACAGCATATTCAAAATATGGCCGTCTGGGTGATTCTTAATCTTAATTTCACTGAGAGAACATTCCAGTTCTTGATTTCTTCCCAATGACTTCCCATTGGCAAGTGCACTATGTTGAAAATCCTGTGTACATTTATTTATTTATAAAGTTTTATATAGAGCGAACAAGATCCTGAGGGATATCAGAGCGCTTAACAATAGGATGGGAGGAAGGACATGAATGTAAAATCGACATCAAGTAGGAGTAAAAAACAGGAATGATCACAGATTCAGGGATAGTTGCACAAAAAACAAAAAAAAAGAGCAATAACAAATAATAGTACAATGTAAGTAACAACAATGTCTTCGAGCAGGTGAGCCTAGCCCAATTAGGGTAAGAATTTATTCCTAAAGAATTTTTTAGCTTTCAATTTGAACGCCATCGCTGAAGAGATTCAACGTACTAGAAGCCCCAGTGCTTACATCCATACATGCTGCAGCCAAAGTCATACCACCTCACACTTAAAATATAGCAGAGGGAATAAGTGCATGAGGCAAGTCATTAAAAAGCATCGTTACCGAGCATTGAATGCCAGAAGGCACCATGATCAAAGTAGCAATTAGGGGATCAAATGGTTAAATGGCAGTCATTAGCTCTGTAGCCTCTCAACCACCCTTGTTTAGAGGTATGCATATATCTCACAGATTGCCATCGCCGCTGCAGTCATGTGGTGCCGCCTGGACTCACAGCTTCCCACATTCTTTATTTAGTGTATTGACCTGTCCTTCATGGCATGGTCACTCTGCTGATCCCTCACTGGGGGTGATGTAAAGTTGAACCAGATGGTTTAAAGGGACCGAGCGATATTTACACCAGCCAATAGGAGCAAGTGAGGAGGACAACAGATCTACGTAATCTGTTGACACAGGAAGCAGTCACGGATGAACAGCACGCGCTTTCCTGCAGGCACACACATAATTGACTGATAACGATTACAAATACACTGTGTTTCCCTTCAGAAATGCCAGGGTGTTTAACTACTATACATAGAAAGTGCTGTTTGATAAGTCGTATGACCTCACTAATTCTTAAAATCTTAGGGTGCATATGTGTTGCATTTGAGGGTATTCTTATATGGAAGGAGCCAGGAAGCCAGTTCACATAGATGCATTGGTTGTAGATAACTGGTTACATGTTTCTTAGGGAACGCCCCACCAACAGCACCTGCTCAGACCACTCTACCTGCTCACCCAGCCTTACAGTGACATCCCAAAATTCAATGACTACATAACTAAGTCATAAGGCTTCTTATCAATTTCTGCCCATGTTCATCCATGAATGTCTAAAACACCACGCTCTCCTGTGGCCTCACTGCTCATCTGAAGCAAACCTTCTGACTGACTATTCCTTGGATCAGTCGCACTTTGTGTGGTGGCAATCATCATTCAGCTATCTAGTTCCAAAGATATTGTATTTTGTTCCCATGTCCATCAGAGAGATTTCCTATCAGCTTTCCTTCTGCAAGGCCATTCAGACCTGTTTACTTAGCACTTCTACCACCTGCTAACTCTCTCAACTTGTGTTGTGTAAGTAGATTAGAGCTGGGATACATCTTTGGAGTAAGAAACAGCAGAGCTACCTCTCAGTGTAAACGGATTGTAGAGGTTCAGCCCTTAAATGGAGAGCTATTGGTCAGTTTTCAAAGATCCAACCATTCTAGGGCAAGATAGCATTCTTAGCAGAAACAGAAGTTCAAGCCTCTGATAGTAGAGCTATCTTGCAGGTGCAAGCTTCAGGCAGCAGAACAATCGCTCATCTTGGCAGAACTTGCATTTTGAGGCCTTAGATAACATACATGTCCCTTAATTTACGCTGCTCCAATTACTTGTCTTAATAAATATCACATAGATTAACCGAGATCTGCTCAGGTTCACAGTGGGTATTAGCAATGATTTGGAACCTTATCACTGGTCTCCACACTGCCCTGCGGTTCTCCGATGGATCTTCTATTTTGTGACCCAAACAGTGGCATCATTGAACAAGTTACTTACCTTCGGTAACGATATATCTGTAAGAAACAGTAGTTAGTATTATATTCCTTACCTTAGAATATCCCCAGGCGTCAGACTGGATCCGGAAATTTTTGCGTAGCAGTACCCTTGCGCTTCGGTAGGCGTCATCTGCGGCTCCCCGTCCGTCGTCGGCGTCGTGGGCGCCGTGATGACGTCGTCGGAGTACTTAGACGCTGCTTCCGCGTGCTGACGTCAGTTCTTAGACACAGCTTTTCCGCGCCAGAAACGCAGAGCCATGCTAAAAACCAACACTGGTGCCATTGAAACTAGGGCCCTGAAAAGGGATGTCCTTAACCCTAGATATCGGTTCGCAGAACGGGGAGGATGGGTGAGGCTGTAAGGAATCTAATACTAACTACTGTTTCTTACAGATATATCGTTACCGAAGGTAAGTAACTTGTTCATCTGAAAGAAACAGGTTAGTATTAGATTCCTTACCTTAGAATAGATACCCCAGCAATACCAACCCCGGTGGTGGGTCTGCGAACCAATAATCACACCAGAAAGTCCTGGAGGACGGAACGGCCAAAGAAGCCATCCCTCCAGACTTGGCTGTCCAGGCAGTAGTGTCTTGCAAACGTGTGCAGGGATGCCCACGTAGCTGCCTGACAGATGTCCTGCAAGGGGACTACCCGGCCCAGGGCAGTGCTAGCCGCCGTGGCCCGAGTGGAATGGGCCCTCAGCCCAACAGGAGGCTCCTTCCTCGCCAAGGAGTAACATGCCTTGACAGTTGTGAATTGGCTCAAAGGGAGTGCACATCAGAAAGGTAAGAACAAGGTTCAAGTCCCACTGAGGCATCACAAACGGAACAGGAGGGAACATGTGTGTGATGCCCTTCAGAAAACGAGTTACAATAGGGGACGTGAACAAAGAAGGTTGATCAGGCAGCCTCAGAAAGGCTGAAAGGGCAGAAAGGTAGCCCTTGATAGTGCCCAGAGCAGAGCCCTGCTGGGCAAGAGAAAGAAGGAAGAGAGAAGAACCTCAGAAAGAGGGGCATAAAGTGGATCCACAGCCTTTACTGTGCACCATGCCACAAATTTGTTCCACCTGCAGGCGTATACCGATTTTGTGGAGGGACGCCTGGCTTCCAGAATGACATTACAGACTTCAGGAGGCAAGTCAAATGGCCTCAACTGTCGCCACTCAATCTCCAAGCATGGAGGTGGAGACTGGACAGGTTCGGGTGGAGGAATGTCCCCTGCTGCTGCGACAGAAGGTCCTCCTGAAGAGGCAGACGAACCGGGGGATCGACTGACATACTGAGTAGCTTGGGTTTCCAGTACCTTCGTGCCCAGTCCGGAGCCACAAGGATGACTTGGGCCCGGTCGCGTTTTATCTTCTGCAGCACTCTGGGCAGAAGTGGTATAGGCGGAAACACGTACAACAGACCGCAACTCCATTCGCGCCGAAAAGCGTCTCCGAGCGAGTGCCGCCTTGGAAATTCCAACGCGCAGAACTGATGACATTGCGCGTTCTCTTCGGTGGCGAATAGATCTAACCAAGGCTCTCCCCACTGCTGAAAGAGGCCTTGCGCCACGTCCGAGTTCAGACGCCATTCGTGATCTATCATGCACTGACGGCTGAGTTCGTCCGCCCTGGCGTTCAGGGAACCTGCCAGGTGTTGAACCACCAGGGTCACGCCCTGATGTTCCAGCCACTGCCAGAGGCGCAGAGCCTCCTGGCAAAGGGTCCACGACCACACCCCGCCCTGTTTGTTGCAGTACCACATGGCGGTGGTGTTGTCCGTGAACACCTGCACAACACTCCCCCTGACAGAGGGGAGGAATGCCTTCAGTGCTAGACGAATCGCCCGCAGCTCCAAAAGGTTGATATGGAGCCGTGACTCCGCCGGAGACCAGAGGCCTCTGAACTCCGCCTCTCCCATGTGGCCCTGGAGGGACGCGTCCGTCACAACTACGTGCTCCGGTTGGGGAAGGGAGAGGGATCTGCCGCTGACCCAATCGCGGTCCGTGAGCCACCACTGCAGCTGTCTCGCAGTGCCCTCCGAGATCAGGACATGGTCGGATAGGTTGCCCTGATGCTGGGCCCACTGAAACTTCAGGTCCCACTGCAGAGCCCGCATCCGCCACCGGGCGTGATGCACCAGAAGGATGCAGGAGGCCATCAGCCCCAGAAGCCGCAGCGTCAACCCGACCGAGACCCGGGATAAAGGCTGAAAGATCGGAATCAGAGCCTGAATATCCCGAACCCGCTGTTTGGGTGGATAAACCCGAAACTGTGCCGAGTCGAGAACCGCTCCGATGAAGAGGAGTTTCTGAGAGGGGCACAGGTGTGACTTCGGCACATTGATGGAGAACCCAAGCAGGTGCAGGAGGTCTGTCGTCGTCTGGAGGTGGCTGACGACTGTCTGGGGCGAGCCCGCCTTCAACAACCAGTCGTTGAGGTAGGAGAAGACTGAAACCCCTAACCTGCACAGATGAGCTGCGACCACAGCCATCACCTTTGTGAACACCCGTGGGGCGCTGGTAAGGCCAAAGGGGAGCACGGTAAACTGAAAGTGCTCGCGGCCAACAGTGAACCGCAGGTAGCGCCGGTGGGCCGGCAGGACGGGGATGTGAAAATAAGCATCCTGCAAGTCCAACGCTACCATCCAGTCTCCTGGGTCCAGGGCAGCTAAGACCTGACAGAAGGAGTACCTGGGGGTCAGAACATAGCTGTCACTCAACTATGAGCCCATACACCAACACCCAACATGTGACAGTATAGCAGGATTGAACAATGAAGTATAACTAAGTGAGGAAAAAGCCCAAGAGCAGAGGGAATTAGTCCCATCAGAGGCCACACTGTACCGCCCTCTCTTGCATCATTTGAGTATCCTTTGCTCAAAAGGCAGAAAAAACGGTCTCATGGTATTATTAAGACCGTACAGAAATGTGCACAGTCTGTGATCATAGAGGGAGGGTATTTAGAAAGAAATGGGTGTGCCTACTGAGAAAGCAGTGTGAAAAATAAGTGAAATATAAAATTGGATAGGCTGAGTAGATCTCGATAATTTATTATTATCCCTCAGTCTCCCAAGTCTAAAACCAGACGTGAAAGCACAGATTTAACAAAATATCCGTGACAAGTAGCGGTCAACATGTTTCAGCATTAATGAACATTTTTCAATGCATTCGTCAGGACCAGATTACAATTAACTACTGCTTTCATAAAAAATGGAAAAATATCACCTGCGACGTTCAGGTTGTCCAACCACATACCATTAGTTGTGGCTGTAGCGCCTCACCCCACCTGGCTGCAGCTCAGGTTAGGAGGAGCACCGCTCTGTCCGTCGGTGTCTCCCGGCAGTCATCCGAACTGTCTGGGGGGACGAATGCATTGAAAAATTTTCATTAATGCTGAAACATGTTGATCGCTACTTGTCACGGATATTTTGTTAAATCTGTGCTTTCACGTCTGGTTTTAGACTTGGGAGACTGAGGGATAATAATAAATTATCGAGATCTACTCAGCCTATCCAATTTTATATTTCACTTATTTTTCACACTGCTTTCTCAGTAGGCACACCCATTTCTTTCTAAATACCCTCCCTCTATGATCACAGACTGTGCACATTTCTATACGGTGTTAATAATACCATGAGACCGTTTTTTCTGCCTTTTGAGCAAAGGGATACTCAAATGATGCAAGAGAGGGCGGTACAGTGTGGCCTCTGATGGGACTAATTCCCTCTGCTCTTGGGCTTTTTTCCTCACTTATTGTTCAATCCTGCTATACTGTCACATGTTGGGTGTTGGTGTATGGGCTCATAGTTGAGTGACAGCTATGTTCTGACCCCCAGGTACTCCTTTTGTCATGAGTTATGTTGTTTGGGGCTTGTACCTAGTGAGGGTCGTTAAACTCGCCCTTGGACCCTCCGATTAATTGGTTTGTTGTATTCAGCTAAGACCTGAGCCAGTGTCAGCATTTTGAACTTCTCCTTCGGAGGAAGCCGTTGACGTTCCGCAGATCCAAGATAGGGCGTAGGCCTCCTTTGCCCTTCTTGGGTACCTGAAAGTAGTGGGAGTAGCAACCACACCCTACTTCTGGCCCAGGAACGTGCTTGATGGCCCCCTTGACCAAGAGGGCCGTAACTTCCTCCTGCAGAAGTTGCAAATGATCCCCCGATACACGGTGGTTCTGCGGTGGCATGGCTGGAGGGGTCGCCTCGAAGGGGAGGGAGTAGCCACTTCGGACGATTTGCAGCACCCACCTGTCCGATGTGACAGTGTGCCAGTGGAGGAGGTGATGGCGGACCCTGCCCCCCACTGGCGTCACATGGGCCTGAAAGCACGGACTAGGAGGGTTTGGAGGCGGATGCTGCGGGGGAAGGTGTGGACTGTCCTCGCCGTTGTCCCCGACCGCGCCACGCCGGTTTCCACGGCCACCACCGCGTTGAGTATTACTCTGCGGTGCGTGGCTGGCAGCACGTGTGGGGGCGCCCCTTCCATGGCCACGAAAGGAGCGAAAGGCACCCATCTACTGGCGCGGGGCCGAGAGGCCCAAGGACGTGGCCGTAGCCCTGGAGTCCTTAAAGCGCTCAAGCGCATGGTCTGCCTTGTCGCCAAAAAGGCGACGGCCATATAACGGCATGTCCATGAGTGTATTCTGGACATCAGCCGAGAAGTTGGCGGACCTCAACCAGGCGTGGCGACGAATCGCCACCGTCGTTGCCATCTCTCTGCCCAGTGAGTCGGTGGTATCCAGCCCACACCGGATAGAATAACGCGCCGCATCTCGGCCCTCCACAAGGGCTTGGCCGAGTTTAGCCGTACCTCCAACGGGCATTCTGGCAGCACGTCCGCGACCGTATCCCACAGAGTGTGGGTGTAACGGCCCAAGAGGCATGCGGTGTCCCAGACTCAGGGAGGAGAATACCTTCTTACCGTATTGCTCATACCTCTTGGATTCCCTGTCAGGCGGAGCCGACGGAAATTTGGTCTGGGAATTTGAAGCCTGAATAACCAGGCTCTCTGGGGTGGGGTGGGTGGACAGAAAACAAGGGTCGCCCGGGGCCGGGCGGTGGCGTCTGGCCACGTTCCTATCTACTATCTACAGGCGAACCTGTAGCGGGCCTGTACCAAGTGCCCAAAAGAACGTCGGTCAAGGCCTCATTAAACGGCAGACGAGGCTCAGCCGAGCTTGACTGCGGTTTAAGGACCTCAGTGAGGAGGTTAGTCCTCACGGCCACGACGGGGAGCTCAAAGCCCAAGGCCTTGGCCGCCCGCGTCAGCACCACACTGTAGCCACGGTAGGAGGTGAGACAAAACCAGTGTCTGGCGAGGTATCCAGACCACTAGCATCCCCAAGTCCACCTGTCCAGTCCTCCTGGGACTGACACTCCGTGTCAGAGGGTCCTCAGGCCCCTCCCAATAGTCCTCCTCAACACCCATCTCCTGATAATCAGGGTTGTCAAATGATCGGGCCGGTTCATTGAAGTAAAACTCCCCCATCGGCGTGGAGAGCGGCGCCCAGCGGGGAACCGGATCGAGGGGGGCATCGGGGACGGCGCCGCCCGAAGACGGCGATGGGGGTGACACCTGAGGGACCGGTGCCGAAGGCCGAAGCACCCGACGGCGTCGGGCCGAAGCCCCCGACCCGCTAGGGCCCCCAGACGGGTCCGCTGGGCCCGAAGGCGCCGCGGAGCCCGTCGGAGGAGTGAGGGACCTCATGGCCATGAGGAACCGCTCGATCTCCTCCGGCGTCGCGCGCAGCCCAGGGACTGGAGGGTATGGCGCCGGACGCGACGCCCGCGACTCCGACGGAGCCACGTGGGCGGTGTCACCCGAACCCCCGGCCGCGTCGCGCGAGCGTCGGGGGGAGTCGGAAGAGCGATGACGTCTCTTCGACTTCTTGTGCTTACCTGACGACTTCGACCCTGAGGAGTGATGTCGACTCCCGGAGCTACAATGGCTCCGCTCCCGCGACCGGCCCCTCGACATCCGTCCGGACCGGGACCTCTCTCGGCGTGGGGCCGACTGCCGGAGTTCGAGTCGCTTGCGGGACCGCTCCCGCCTAGCTTTCGAAGTCAGGGCCCGGCAGTCGGAACAGGTCTTGTCGTCGTGGTCGACGCCGAGACAGTGGAGACACCGACGGTAAGGGTCAGTGACCGACATAAGTAGGTCGCAGTCCTCACAGGGTTTAAAACCTGGCATCCCTACCGGCACCGCTCGGAGTCGAAGACTCGAAAAATGATCAAAAGGGATCAAAAAAGTTTAGTCAAAAAATGACTACGGTATCACTTTTTCCGGATCTGCGCTGCTGGCGCGGAAAAAAGAAGAACTGACGTCAGCACGTGGAGGCGGCGTCTAAGTACTCCGACGACGTCATCATGGCGCCCACGACGACGGACGCGGAGCCGCAGACGACGCCTACCGACGCGCAAGGGTACTGCTACACAAAAATTTCCTGATCCAGTCTGACGCCTGGGGATATTCTAAGGTAAGGAATCTAATACTAACCTATTTCTTTCAGATATGTGCTTCATCACCAAGGGCCACTTGTATCAAAAATCCATTTTGCATTCCCTTAATAGTGAATTTTAGGTATCGCTATTTAAGAAATGTAAAATGGCATGTAAGAAAATAGCGATTACCTAAGAGCGATTTCTAAAGATTTTCAATCGTAATTAGGTAATCACTACTAGGTAATACTACTCCATTTGTTTCTATGGGCCTAAAGACCCAAAGGTGTGAATGGTTTTGCATTAGCTAATTTGAGATTGCCTAATTGGTAATCACAAATTAGGAAATTCAAACCCAAGGGTGTCCGGGGTCCTTGGAGCAGGAAGCTGTGTTGAATACTGACAAACAAGCCCCTTTGCAGGAAGCTAGAATCAGACACGCCGAATTACTGGAGTCCCTCCGTGTTATGGACTATCAAAGGTACACGCAATTGAGCCACACAGAGGCAGACAAGGCGGGGACCCTGCTGGCAAAATTACTGCGGGATGACCCCCCTAATGTTGTGATCAATGAGGTCACCACTGTTGCGGGAGGTATAGCGACTACCCAGGGTGAAATTAATGAGGCTTTCAGGCAATACTACGCCAGACTTTATAGCTCACCCGAAGAGGAAGTGAGTACGCATATAGACAAGTTTTTATCCACAATTCAATGCCCCCAATTGTCGGCAGCTGCACAGAAGGAGTTACTGGGCCCCATCACTCAGTCTGAAATCAAGGCAGCCATTAAGGGTCTCCCCCGAAACAAAACCCCTGGGTTGGATGGCCTACCAGCCGAATTTTATGCTACCAATGCTGATCTCCTTGTGCCCCAATTGGAAATCCTATATAAAGAAGCGTTAAAGGAGGGATCTTTGTCCCTCACCACAGCGCAGGCGCTGGTGGTGTCACTCCCGAAGCCAGGCAGGGATCCCACTGATATGGCTAGCTACCGTCCTCTATCACTACTGATGACGGAGTACAAAATACTTAGTAAAGTCCTGGCCAACAGACTTCTGCTGACACTAAAATAATTGATCCATGTAGACCGGACAGGCTTTTTACCAGCGTGCAGCACGTCCTTGAACACTATAAAGCCTCACCACCTTCTTGCAGAGGCCCAGAACCGGGATGATTATGCGGGCTGTGTTTCGTTAGATATGCGCCAAGCGTTCGACACAATTAAATGGGACTATATATTTAGGGCTCTATCAAGATTTGGACTGCCGGAAGAGTATGTCCGATGGATTCGACTCCTATATAATGCTCCTACAGCTAGAGCACGGACAGGAGGGCCTATCTAGGCAGAATATCAGATACGCAGAGGTATGAGGCAGGAGTGCTCGCACTCGCCGCTTATTTTTATATTGGCACTTGAACCTTTGGCATTAAAGATCAGGAAGGAAGTGAATGACATGGTGATAACGGTAGGTGGCACCACGCACTTGCTATCGGCGTATGCTGATGATATCGTTCTATACCTGCGCGACATTCACTGCCATATGGACACTATGGCCGCGATGTTTACAACCTTTGAAAGGCTGTCAGGTCTTGCTATTAACCCGGCAAAATCAACGGTATTCTTCTGAAGAACCGGGGTTTAACCCAGCGGCGTCAGTGGCACGCCTAAGATCTTCGAGTTCACCTGTCTTGGTATTCAAAGACACAGAATACTTCTGGATGGCTTCAGAGACCAAGTTTATTAGCTGCAGCTAGTAACAGTAATCCTAGAAATACATCACGGTGTAAATTCTCAGGAGACTGCTCATTTTACTAAGGCGAGACGTCTCCTTTTATACCCAATATTCACATTATAAATGTACACCCACTGCACAAAATTCTAGCCACTAAGATACATTTTCAAACAAAGTATCACATAGCAAAAACTCAATTTACAGTTTCCCAACCCAAAAGTTAATTATTAGGCATGTCCCAAATTCAATCTCCACAAGCCGGACAAACCTATAATTTAAAGCATAGCCCATGTAATGAAGAAACATAAAAAAAGAAACAGTAACAGATACTGAACACGATAAGCACGTGCAAGGAAACTGAAAATTTAACTATGTCCTGAACATTGATTGGCAATCTCAGAAAAAAGATCTATCAGGGAAATTGGCTTTGCGAGGTCAGTTTCAGGTGAAGAGGTAAGTTTCTTACAGTTCATTTCAGAGTCAAAGAGAAACCTAGTTAATGTATACATGAACTAAGAAGGCCAGGCCACTTCGTTCGCCAGGTTACCTTTACAGGCCTACGTGAGGGCAACACAAAATGGTGGCACAGAACAAAATGGAGTCAAACTCGAGAATTACAGAACCTCACTTCTTTAAAGAACGGGCGCCTCTGCTGGACTTTCAATTTGGCTCACTGCAGTTCAAGATTGCTCCTCACACGTTTAAATACTTAGGCATCCAAGTATATAGAACCCAGACAGACATGCTAGAGTGCAACTTGAACAGAGTGCTGAGAGCCTTACGGTCCAGCATTAATTTCTGGACATCTCTACCGCTGTCAGTAGCGGCAGGGCAGCAATCGCCAAAATGGTGGTCCTCACGCGGCTGCTCTATTATTTTACAAACATACCACTTATGCTCCCGAGCAACACTTTTAAACTAATGAATACATTACTAATTGAACTTATTTGGGGGTCAGTTAGGCGGAGGATTAGCCTAAAGACATTGCAGCGCAGCACATCTGGAGGGGGCCTAGGGGTGCCTGATCTTAGGTCGTATTTTTACGCCTGCCAACTACAGTGGCTGTCCTTTTGGACAGCAGGGCGTAACTTGCAGGAGATAGGGATGACTGATCAGTACTTAGGACAGGGGGCGCTGCACACCCTTTTACTACCACATAGCAAGATACAGCGGGATCTCCCCCCCCTTCTGCGCACGGCATTGCAGTGTTGGAGGGCGGCGCTGCAGTATAATGGGGCGTCCCCAGCCTATGCCGGGAATATACCTCTGCTTGGCGTTCCCTTACAGTGCGGACGCCGATCAATGCGCAGGCTTGCATCCTGGGTGGACTTGGCGGTCACTACGGTGGCAGACCTCTTCGGCAAGGGGGTGTTATTGGACCATGATAATTTTGTTTGAGAAACGGGCGCACCAGCTCATCTATATCTCTTACATGCAGCAATGCCAAAGTATGTCCGAAAGTATTGGGCCCCACAAAGACAGGAGCCCCCCACTAATGACCTAGTCAAAACACTGTTCTACATGGGTAGGGGCCGACATCTCATTTGGTGGTTGTATGTAGGGCTGCGCTCCCACACACAAGTTGACCTGACACCACTGCGTTACGCCTGGGAGGGAGACATAGACAGTGCCCTTGTGGACAAGGAATGGGAGAGAGTGATGGAACACCGTAAAAGGGTATCACGGAACGCGCGTTTTAAATATATTCAAACTATGATCCTACATAGGACGTATCTTACACCGCGTAAACTGGACAAGATGTACCCGGCAGCGCGTCACCCCTGCCCTAGATGCAAACTAGAGGGAGCAGACCTAGTACACATGATATAGTCCTGCCCTCGGATCGGAGGGTACTGGGCCTCGATCAGAGGACACACAGCGGAAATCACAAAAAGGGAGATAGATGCCACAGTTGAGGGCTGTATCCGTGGGCTATGGAAGGGAACTTCTAAGTATAAGGTTCAATATAGATTTGAAAATCTGGCGCTCCTATTGGCAGTGCGAGCGATCACCATGCGGAGGAAGTCAAAAACACCACCCACTATCTATGCATGGCACAGTGAACTGGTGCGATGGGGTGGAGCAGAGAGCACTACATAGAGGCGGGAAGAGGCTAGAGGGTTGCGAAAGACCCCAATTGCAATGGACTGGGATATCATGTTGGAAGCATGTAGATCTCTAGACATAGCCTTTGACAACATTGCTAGCAACACACAAGGTGGTAACTAAACTCACGGATTAGACCGGCATGGTCCTGGGCATCAGCAGAAGTGTAATGAGTTGGATGTAGAAAACGATTATGCCAGTGCCAACGACCGACCCCAGAGAGGGTCTTTTTGTGTATACGCAGGATTAGAGGGGGGGGGAGGAGGAAGTACAGTTGTAGGTTTATGTATCAACTGATCCGACGACACTGTAATGTAACTGTATGCAAGAGTTTAATAGAGATATGGATACGTTACGTTGCCGCTGTACTCTCGATTTGAATCAGCAATAGTTAAGCCACAGAGTAATCAAGAAATAATGACAATGTTTAAAACACAAGAACGTCGGCTTTTATCGTAAGATGTACAGGCACTGTTGTGGTATGGTACATACACCGTTGCAAGCTGAATAATGTACAGATGGGCAATGATATGTCTATGTATGATACAAGGAAAACTTGAAAATCAATAAAACTTTGTTTAAAAAAAAAGGGTGTCCAGGGCCTCAGGGCCCCCTGAAACACCCCCCAAAAATGTGCACATGTAAAGCACACACATTCCCTATGGGCATGTGTGAGCTACATGGCACTTTGGAAATTCGTTTTTTTTTCGCATTTTCAAAAATTGCACATGGTTACCATTGACTTGGAGTCGATGGCAATACCATTTTCTAAACGCCCAGTTTGCCTTTAGGAAATGTTTGGAACATGTGCTTAGGGAATCACAAGTTACGTTTCCCTATATGTAGTCGCAATTTTAGGTAATCGCAATTTTTTGAGATTACCTAAAATTGACACTACATAGCCTTCCATACATTTTAAAAGGCTATTTTGCATTCGCAAATGGTCGGATTTAGGGCCATATGTATCAAAGCAAAATGGGTTCGCAAACGCCGAAATTCGCAGAATTCCGGCGTTTGCGAACCCATTTTTGCTAAATGGTATGTATGAAACATTTTTGGTGCAAAATAAGGAATCGCTAAATTTGCCATTTTGCAATTCCTTAAATGCAATGTATCAAGGAAAAAAACATTCCAAAATGCCATTAAGGAATCGCAAATTACCACCAACTTCTAGTTGGTGGTAAGTTGCGAATTCTTTTAAAAAAGCATTTTTTTAAACATCAAAAGGTGCCATGTGACGCTCATACATGCCCTTAGGGCATGTATGTGCGCCATATGCGCACACATGTCATTTTCAGGGGTGCAGCAGGGTGTTCCTGAGACACCCCTGCACCCTTGAAAATATTCACAATTTGCGATTAGCAAATTGCGAATTGCAAATTTCCCCTTCATTCCTATGGGCCTCCTGGCCCATAGAAATGAATGGGAAATTATTCCTTAATTGCGATTAGCAATTTGCTAATCGCAATTAAGGAATTTTAAGGAATCGCTAAA
Source organism: Lissotriton helveticus (assembly GCF_964261635.1). Lineage (NCBI taxonomy): Eukaryota > Metazoa > Chordata > Amphibia > Caudata > Salamandridae > Lissotriton > Lissotriton helveticus. The sequence goes on along the minus strand of NC_136065.1, from coordinate 1,168,737,859 downwards.
AAGAAGCGATTTCCTACATACATACCATTTTGCGATTTCTAAATAGCGATTCCTTAAAAATCGCTATTTAGGAATCGCAAAACGGAATGTTGATACATATGGCCCCAAGTGAATTCCACCGTTTGTAAATGCAAAATGGTTTCATACATATGGCCCCTAGTCCTTTAAAATTTGCTATGACATACAATTTAAAGATGTCGTAATGGGGTGCTTTTTAATGCATAGTTCACCACTATACTTTATAACAGCGCACATAATGGGTGAGACATGCGGTTTGCATTAGCAATGTTGATCCGAATTCCACCAAGAAAGTTCTACCACCAGACAATATTCATTCGGTTCCTCAAATGGGTAGGGATTGTACGCTATGACTCTCCAATGCCACTGGGACTACGAACCCAGAGCTTCAGTGTGTAGAAATTGTAATAGCTGTGCCCCGGAATCGCCCATCTCAGACTACATTATTATGCCAGGTAGTTCACACTGCGTTGTCAAGCATCTAAGTGTCACATAATCCCGGAAATCGGTCTGCTGTGTTAGGGTCTCACCTTGACCCTCCACCTGGCCCTCCAAATTTGTTACCCAATCTTCAGGTTCCCCACTTTAGCCTCAGTCTTCATCACCTCCACATTAAATTTCTCGATGCTGCACTTTATGGAGGAGACTACCCGATCAATGCCTTTACTTTTTGCATTTAACTCTGTAAGTAGGTCCTGAATCAGAGAATGTCATTCCGGCATGATGGCAGAGGGTAGGTGCTCCACCATCTCATCCTTCCTGTTTCACTGAGGAGAGAGGCGAAAAGACGGTATAAAACAACCCTTCTTTTCCCTGGTGCCCTCCTGCATAAGCTCCTCTGTGGCATATTGTGTGACGAACGCCCCTCAGAATCAGATCCAACACTAATCATATGTTTACTGATCACCCACATCTTGGGCAGGCAGAGTATAGGCTTCCCAGTGTCACCAACTGCACTCATTGGATGGTTGGAATCCCAGATCTTCAGCTCCATCATCTCTTGAACTACCTTGCACAATCACTCTCTGCTGTTCGCTCTGGTGCACAATGGGCCAGTGACTGGGACGCAGTCCCCCTAGTGCCAAATCTCTGTATCTCCCATGTAGTGAAACCACAGCATTTCCTCCTCTGGAGTCTAGATTACAATGTGCACCCCTTGCATTTGCACTCAGTTTATTCTACACAATGCTGTTTGGCCACCACATCAGGTGCTGCCTGGTGGCATGTTATTGGAAGGAGATGTTAGGTGGATGAAGAGAGTCTGATGGGACAAGTGCTACAGACAGATAGATACATTGTGGCACAGGGTAATGCAAAGATCTTCATTCACACTCATCTCTCTCAGCTGCTAAAGGCCCTGGGATGGGAGAGGCATCAGATTATTTAATTTCTTAATTGTATTTTGTCTGTATGAACTTTCTTAGGTCATAGCTGGACAGGTGCATCACAGACAATCCATTAGAGTTAAAAACTAAAGATTGTTACAAAAAGACATGATGTCATGAGTCGTCCTTGTCCCTTCCCACCTATTCCTGAACCTCCCTTATCTCTCCCTCTCCCAATTTTACCTCAACAGTGCTTTTAAGAGGCCCAAGCTTTCATAAAATGCTATACAAAATTAACATTACTTTGACGCATTACACTAAAAAGTTACATAACATTATGTTCCCACCTGTTTACTAGTACCTCTTCCTTGCTTCCATTTTCCTTCCTTTCATCCCCCCCCCCCCGCCGCCTCATCATAGGCCTGTGCTGTAGCCAATGGTATCAAATTCACTTAACAAACAACCAACACAATATAGAACTAAAAGCCCAACATAGGGCCTGATACTAATTACTGGTAACAGTTTGCAACCAGTATTTCTTGACCAGAAAATAAGTTCATGCACCCATCTATGTAAAAAGAGGTTAGTTAACTAACTTCCTAATTGGAGTGTATTTCAATCAGAGCTACCACATGAACATTAATGAAGTAGTTTGCATCACAGGGATGGTGGCTGTTAGGGACAACCCCCATGTCTGCCATCGCCTTTCAATAACGTAAACTTTGCTCTGATTAAAAGGAAAAGTTTTCTTTTTGTGAAGTTTTTTGCGAGTTGTCAGTGGTCCCATGTACTATTTCCTACTGACTAAAAATCACTTATTTGCGGAAATCACCCAAAAGTCCCCCCAAAAACGTGAAATTATGTAAAATTATGTGAAATACCAGCCTGGCATTTTGCACTATTTTAAGTATGAAATGCGTCCTCACATTTAATTTTTGATACAAGAATGCATTTTACGCAAAAAAATGAACACAAAGAGAATGATAGCTGCCCGTGTACCATTTCTTTGCATTGTTCTAGTGCTCCTGCGATAGGATTTTTATCTAACACCCATTTCATCTATGCCACGTGGAGTAATGGCATAACCTCAGGCATTTAGTGTAATAGCAAATAGGAATACCGGAAATTAAGTGATAATATGTTGACATCAGTAAAATTTCTAGGTGGCACCAAATGACTATGGTGACTCCATACTGTCCCAAAAATTACACATTTGCGCCACATATGTATAATGTCTAGACACTGATGTCAGTTTATGTCTTTTTCATTCGGCATCCTCAGTCACTCCTTGTAGGAAAAATTGCCTAAGGCAGTGTGCTGATTCTGGAGTTGAGATTGGGACCATTTTAGATGGGAAAGAAGCCATTTCACAGAATGGGGAGGTAGGAAGGCAGTCGGGAATCTGAAGTTAGATAGTGTACCCACCAGAAGGAGCACTACCAAAGGTAAGGAACTTGTTTGTCTGATGTATCCTTCAAACTGCAGATTCCTCACCATTTTAATAGAAAATACAGCAGTGTCTCCCAAACGTGGAGGGACTGGCTATTGGACTCACACCAAAAGGTACTGCAGCACCAAGAAGGCCAAGTGACCTTCCTGACAAACCTGACTGTCAAGGAAGTTGTGTTTTGTGAACGCATGCACTGACACCCACATCGCAGCCTGGCTGATATCTAGAACAGGCACCTCTTGCAGCAAAGCTGTTGCAGCAGCTTTGGCCCAGTTGAAATAAGCCGGCAGGTCCTAATGGGACTGTTGCTCAATCAGTGCATAGCAGATTTAGACACAGAGGACAATCCACCTTGACTAAGACCTCTTTTGCGCAGCCTTTCACGCGATGGTCCTTTGTGCCGTTGATGTAAAATCCCTCTTAGGCTCACAACATTTGAGACTCTCCTCCACTTTTCTTGGGTGAGACAGGGCAAAAAAACGCTGGCACAGTAATCAAATGGTCTATGTAGAAGGGCGTCACGGCCTTTAGTAGAAAGTACACCATGGTCCTGACTACCAGATTGTTCGGATATAAGGTGGTGTACAGTGGTTATACTGAGAAAGCATATTGTACACTTACACAATGTGCTGAAGCATTCACAATAATGAAGATGGTTTATGGCATCAAGAGTCATAAGGAACAGATGTTCACTGGTTCACAGAGAGTGCAAATGAGCAATGTGAAGTACTGGTCCCCCAACAAACGGTTTGGGGCGGGGGGAATAAGTGCGTCACGCTCCATATAAAATGCATCAGAATGGATGACTTAAACTAAGATGGTTAATTAGATAACATAGAGACCAATAAATAACTGTTCACTGAGCCCACTGCAATCCATTGCTGAATTTAACAAGAGAACAAACAAAAGAACACCAGGGCTTCTAAGGATCCAGTGTTTCAAAGCACTACACAAAGCAACAGATTTTTTCCCTGCTTCCAGCTTAGATCAATTTCGTACAAGGATGTCTGGCCACAAGAATGACATCAACAAACTTGGTCAGCAAGTAAAACGCTTTCAGTTGCTACCGCTCAATCGCCACACATTAGTTTTCTAGGTTGTGGGGACTCAGATGTGGGACCTTGTCACACTGGTTAGAGAGTAGGACATCTCGAGGTAGAAGCCCGAACAACAATGCACTGCCCCTTTGAATAATCTGTAGGAACTATCTGTACAAAGTGATGGATCCCCAGTCAGTGAGTAAATGCCAAATTCTGCCTTTTAACATGAACCTGGGAGGGCAAACTAATGGAGCTTGGCGGACACTGTGTAAGTGAAGAAAGAATTGGAGGAGTGCTGCCCCTGCTGGTTTAAATGGTGTCTACTGGTGCTGTGGCTGCAGCTTCGAAAGGATTGAGTTGGAAGTTGCAGTACAGGTTGGGATGGCTGAATGGCTCAGGTGAAGCTGGCCCTAGTTGAAGAATCTCAGTTAATACATTTATCTTCATCTCAGGAGTGGGCAACTGGCTTTCCAGTGATTCAACAGCTCTCTAAACCACCACAGCAAATGAAGCACTTTCCTCTGTTGGTGGTTCATGTGGGAAGCCAAGCCCTGTTTCAGGAGATGTATATAGCTCACTTCCATTTTGCAAGCCAAGATACAATCCATCATCAGTATAATGAAGTGGCAGCAAATCTGTCCCCTTCCTCATCATCATTGGTGTTCTGAGGGACACTGACGTCCTGCACTGGGCTTGAATTGGGTAAAAAAGAAAGTGTACATACTCTTTCGATACAGACATACAGGTTGTGTTGTTGTGATTTAAAAGCACAAAGTAGGCCTTGAGTGACATTGGTTTGGGAACAGAGATGGGGCAGGTGGCGTGGGAGTTTAACTGGCGAACCCAGCGCCTCATTAGGACCAAGGCACTGCAGACGGATCCAGAAACGCATCAAATATCTGCAGCATGGCTTCTTTGAGGGCTGCTATTTTCTGTGAGGACGATGGCCAGGGAAACTCTGGGCACACCAGGATCAATTGAGGCATCAGTTCAGACCCAGGAGACATTGGTGGAGTGAGATCCAGATCATAAAAGCCTTATGGCTTCTCACTGAACTCTTCTTTAATCCATCAATACAGAATTTAGTGTGCACACTTGCTGCACGGCTTAGAGGCCCAAGCACAATATGCATATCTCATACCGGTCCGTGACAAACATATGTTTACAGCATTCTGGGCACACCTTGAATCATGTCATTTGTGGTGGGGTCATCATTCCCTACCACACTCAAATATTTTAAGAGTTGTTGGGACATTGATATGGCTCCAGTTCCACGTCGAAGGGTGAGGAAAGAAAGAAACTGATGAAAGCATGCAGGGGAGGCTCTGATATGAGACTGCACGCCATCACTTCCAGGGTGGTATAGGGTCACTAGGGTGCCATAGGGCGCCACCTACAAAAACACTAGAGCACAGCTGTAAGAATTCTCTGGATCCAGTCTGATGTCTGGGAACAATCTAAAGGTGAGGAATTTGTGGTCAGTAGTATACATCACTAAATAGGATTGGGTGGACGGAATTCTCCACAGGTTAAGAATGGCACCTCAGCACCACCTCCTAAGAACATACCTGGTTGTGGGGGGAAAACATCCTTCCTCAATGTTGGTAGAAGACCTGTGGGCTATTTACTCCACACAGGGACTGGAATTGCTCTCTGAGAGTCAAGTGGTTGACCTCCTGTTTGCCAGCTTTAAGGACACAAGAAGTAGACAGACTCCTGACTCCAACAAACCCCTGGTGACCCCTAAGGACTGGACCCTGCAGGAGCCCTGGCTGGAGGGAGACCTGATGCCTAGAAACGTTTCCAGTAGATCCGGGGCAGCAGGAATAAGAAGGACGTGCTTTCCCAGCAGTTGGACTGTGACAAGGTGCTGAGACTTCCCCTGGAAGGGTGTACTCTTGGAAGGCTCTGATTGGAGCTTTTTGCCACACTGAAAACTGGTTCAGAGCGATGTAGAGGTATAGGAGCTCAGCACAGCTACTGTTTCCAGTCCAGCTGCTGCATTTCAAGCTCGAAAAAGTAAAATGTTTTTCCGGTGCAAAACACTTGGTATAGATGGCCTCCAATTCAATGCGGCAAGCCTAATCGCAGGTAGTCCCATTCAATCATGAAATTATACTTTACACTAATTCTTTACTTGTTTTATGGCACTTTTTGCATTAACATTTTAAACATCTGTTCTCTGTATCCTATTTTGATCCTTTTGGTGTCTTTTTGCTCATTGCATTATTCTGTATATTCCTAAACGTGTTTACAATGTTTTTTCTTGAGTTTACATTTGTTGGTGCTCCTTGAATGTAACATTAATTTCCCTAGGGAATTGCCTGCTGCCTGTGCCACAGCTCGCAGGGGTTGAGCAGAGTTTCACTGAGAGCTATGCAGAGACATAACTAGAGTGAGTTTATCCCTTCCCAAATTAATAATCCACTTTCTGAAAATGTGTTTGAGTAACGTAATGCAAAAATGCGTGTGATCTTCAACTGGGCCTCCGCTGGATTGTGGGTAAGCTCCTCTTCGACCTACAGGGCTCAACAGAGTACAAAAACCAACCGAGCTGGTTCTCAAACCCAGTAATGGCCGAAAGAGCAAAATCATCTCTCTCCTCAGGCAGCCAATTGCATTACTAAATGATTCATCAAAAACCAGGAGGCTAAAGGGCACCAAACAAAGTCCCATACGTTAGTGATCGGCCCAACTCAGTTTAAGCAAATGAGTTGTGCAGTTTCTGAAATATATCAAAAAATGTTTTTCAAAAACTGCATTTAATCATTGGGTTCATGAAACAAAATGTTATTCAATCTGAAGTTGGGATCTGATTATCAGTGAAAAGTTGTGAGTCTGGTCTTCCATTTCAAGAAGCCTACTTTGAAAGTTTGTTTGCCTAGACCTTGACCATCTACGGGCAAAGCAAAGACACCTCACCCCAGAACAACCAGGGCAGTCCACACAGTGATAGAGAATGCCATTGCTTTCTCAGTATACTCAAAATTATAATTCCAGACTTGGGAAATGGCTCACAAACTACTATTCAAATATTTAAAATCCTTTTACACAAAGCATTTCAGGAGGCCCTGGAAAGCTCAAAAACAAATAGGGTCTGTAATACTTCGTGCAAGTACATTTTTTGCTGCATTACGTACCTTGTACTAAGTACATTCCTCGCAGCACAATGCAGACTGCATGACTGAAAAGCATGTGTGCCTAGTACAAGCTCAGGAAACAGATATTGTGCAATGAGGGAAGAGTTACTAGGCACCGGCTATGGACGGTGTGCACACCATGTGCCTGGATGCCTGAGAAATGGGCATTGTCTGTGGCCAACATGTATTGGGAGCACAGAGTGGCGGTTCGGGCATGCCTTGCACTCAGTCCTCCCCATGACAACTATCCAAGGTGCAAGGCTTTCGCCCACGTCCAGCAGGCACTGGCCTCGTCCCAAGCACTTGCATTATCTCCCTAACCAGCAGATCCTTTAGGTATTTAGCGGCAAACCACTGGAATAAACTCCCAGTAGACCTACGCTTGGAACCATTAGAAACGAGGTTTCGAGCTTAATTAAAAACCTACCTCTTTGTCAGATAATGGTCTGCCTGGTAGCTAAATTTCCCTGTTATCCGCCTCTCCCATTGTCAGCGCGGGGACTCGCCGGTGTGCGTAACTCAGCGCTTTACAAATGCCCCTATTATTATTATTATTATTATTGTGGGTGCTCAAGCAATGCACTTTGCCTTCTCGATCAATATTTTCCTAATGGAATAACAAATTAAATCTTTTGGTACACCTTCTCCCACAATAATGTCCACTTGCTTGACCCTACTATATGTAACTTGTCAAGATTACATGTAACGATACATATTTCGATTTCGAACATTTCGTGCAGACTCGTCTGGCCCAAAGGTATAAAAAATCCAAAAAATAGTGCATGCAATAATGGTAGGTGACAGGGCCAGCTGGAGTGGAAACAGGGCATGCCCTTCATGCGGTGCGGGTTTGGATTGGGAGCAGGTGTGGTGTAAATGAGAGGGAAAGGTTCAAAGGAAAAAGATGCATTAATGCCAACTCACCCAAAGTTTGCTTTGAAAGTGAAAAATGTACATTCTCTGCTGGACACCATTGGCTAAATCTATCAACTTTCCCTAAGAAAAGAATGTTTTCAGCCCCTCTGAAGATTGCCGTGGCACTTCCTGCAGGCAATCTAAACATAATGGTCCCATGAAAATAGTTTGTTGAGTAATGTCCTTGCACTTTTCAGCAGCCGTTATACATCATGCTGCTAGAGTTTAAGGAGTTAGGTCCTGGGTCGTGGGAGGGGCTGGACCATATATATCAACATCAAAATACAAATTGACCCTCACACCTTTGTTTTACACTTGTTAGTGGAACAACAATAATCAGGACTGTTTCTGATTATGTGGGCTTAATTAATTTGGCCCTTTACTTTATTATTCGTTCAAGTAAAAAGATTGTTGTATGTATGAGAAACACACGAAACATATAGAAGTTCAATCAAATGTAAAAATTCACAAATAACAACACATTGTTTTCAAAGACATTAAATCATACAAAACAAACATGAAGAAAAATTGAAGAAAAGTTGGAGAAAGACTTTGCACGTTATTTGCAGTTATAGCATATATCAAATGGTGAAAATAATGATAGTTCTTTGATGGACAAAGAATCTACAAGAAGGCTAGTGGATACAAATCAATAAATATAATATCACAATATATTCTGTGTGTTTTGTAGCCTTCTTACTGCCGACGCGTTTCGCCCCGTTTAAATCAATGGACGGGGTCTCATCAGGGCCTTGTCACTTCTTTCTTTTCTATCTCTGTAGCGTTTGTGTAGCCGGATCCAAGTGGTTCAACAGCTTCCTTGTCTTATCTGTATCTCTGGGGACTCTGTTTGCAGCACCGTTGTTTTCGGCGTCTGTCTCCGTTTAATCTTTTTAACTGTTTGGCTCTGTGGGTGGCTGGATTTTAGTTCTCAGTGCGTTATTCTCCCTTACGAGGGAGACGTCCCTCGATGGACGAAAATCTGGTCTCTTCAGAAAACGGCACGGTTCCACATCATTCTTTAGAAAAACGGGGTTTTATTTGGATTCAGAAATCCTCAGCACGCTCTGTCTAACACGTTGCGACTGGCGTTTTTGGTTGCCAAAAACGCCAGTCGCAACGTGTTAGACAGAGCGTGCTGAGGATTTCTGAATCCAAATAAAACCCCGTTTTTCTAAAGAATCATGTGGAACCGTGCCGTTTTCTGAAAAGACCAGATTTTCGTCCATCGAGGGACGTCTCCCTCGTAAGGGAGAATAACGCACTGAGAACTAAAATCCAGCCACCCACAGAGCCAAACAGTTAAAAAGATTAAACGGAGACAGACGCCGAAAACAACGGTGCTGCAAACAGAGTCCCCAGAGATACAGATAAGACAAGGAAGCTGTTGAACCACTTGGATCCGGCTACACAAACGCTACAGAGACAGAAAAGAAAGAAGTGACAAGGCCCTGATGAGACCCCGTCCATTGATTTAAACGGGGCAAAACGCGTCAGCAGTAAGAAGGCTACAAAACACACAGAATATATTGTGATATTATATTTATTGATTTGTATCCACTAGCCTTCTTGTAGATTCTTTGTCCATCAAAGAACTATCATTACTTTCACCATTTGATATATGCTATAACTGCAAATAACGTGCAAAGTCTTTCTTCAACTTTTCTTCAATTTTTCTTCATGTTTGTTTTGTATGATTTAATGTCTTTGAAAACAATGTGTTGTTATTTGTGAATTTTTACATTTGATTGAACTTCTATATGTTTCGTGTGTTTCTCATACATACAACAATCTTTTTACTTGAACGAATAATAAAGTAAAGGGCCAAATTAATTAAGCCCACATAATCAGAAACAGTCCTGATTATTGTTGTTCCACTAACAAGTGTAAAACAAAGGTGTGAGGGTCAATTTGTATTTTGATGTTATACATCATGCAACATCACTAAAAAGTGGATGAAGCAATTTGTTGCATTCCAAACAGCCAATTAGATTCCACATCCATTCATATTTAAAATTGTAGACGTCCAAGGACTTTCTGGCCAAGATGCCAATACATTTTCTTTTGGAAACTGTAGGAAAAAAAACACTGAACGATTTTGAATCAAATACAGAACACAGTTTTCTTAATGCATGTTATATTTGGGGCCATTGTGTCCATCATTTGTAGGTCAAGCCTGGGCAGCGCATGCGCTACTCTGCGAGCCATGTTGTATTAGGGTAAGCACTTGAAGCCCCGCCCACTCTCTGCCCATATTTGTAATTGGCTTATGTCATTGCCCATCGTAAAGGCTGGTTTCTGATTCGAACATAGGCTTGTTAGTCCTCCTTAATTCCACCTTATCTTCATTTGTAACCTCCCATGAGGACTGGTTATTACTGCTTTATAAGTTGGTGAACACTATTTTCTTTAATGCTTTTCCCTTATTCCACCTACGACATCGCAGCACCCGCCCGCCTTTGTTTTAAAAACAAAATGGATTTTTATTCCTAATACAGCGCTGTCCACTTTATAGCGCCCGCGCTTATTTAATTATTAGATAGACGGCATGGTCCACTTTCACTTTAGCAGGTGTGCCTATTTAATTACCAGCACGGGCCGCTTTCACTTTAGTGGCCGCGCCACAGAAACTTTTGAAAATACCTTTTTCTTTACTTTGGGTGAAAGCGCCATACGCGCTTTTACTTTAATGTACGATAATTATCATTAAAAGTTTCTTTACGGAAAAATATTTTCGGGGATGTTATAGTAAGGCAATCAGCAGAAGTCATTACTGTTTGCATTGCTAAGTTTTTGTCTTTTAGGCAGTTTCCTAGCTTTGCCCTGGTTTTGGTTCATAGTATTTTTTACAGGAGATGGTTTTAATCAAGTTTTTTCACTTTACGTATTGAGGGCCTATGCAAAATGTTTTCGAATCTGTTCTGAATTCCTTGGGGGCTGTTGGCTGCGAGCCTTGACAGGGGGAATTGCTACAGAATGTGTGCTAATAAATGTGAGAGTGCACATGCATTCCTAATTTGCAGTAACTTGCTGAGGCTCTGGCCACTGATCCACCTCACCGCGTTTGCCACCGCAGAATTGGAAATGAGTGACTGCTGTACTCTGAGTGGCAGCTCTTTGGATTTCACAGCAGCAGTGTTTATGCGACACTGTGTTCTTATGGGCACTATTCACTGTTTTGGAAAAGCTTAAAGCATAAGGGAGCAGCCTAATTATATTTTTTGTTGCACACACAACAAGCATAAGGGTTGAAGAGCGCTTGCGGTGCAGTGTGGAGTTCAACATTTACTACAGGGCGTAGGAGCAAATGAGCACTGAGAGTCAGACAAGTGAGACCAACAGGGGGACTTACACTTGGGACTAAGGGCCAGATGTACTAGGGCATTTTGTGGTCACAAAAGGTCAGATTTACAAAATCAGATACTTTGAGACCGCAAAACAGCCTTTTGGTAAGTTAAGTACCAAACTCACATATTCAGTAACACAGAGCCAAATCACAATTTGAGTTTACAACTACACACCAAATCATTATTGGGACAGGGTGTACAAGGCACACTTTCCCCTTTGTGAATGTTTTATAAAAACTTTTTTTGAATTAGGAAGTTGTCCATAGACCGCTGCTTACTCATAAAACTTTTTTGTAAGATCTATCTTTTGGTTTTTTTATGCAACTCGTTTTGCTTGTAGGAAAAATGGCTGCATTTAAAAGAAAAAAATAGCTTTCTTGAAAAGCAATCAAAGACATGCTAGTCTGCGACCTTCCTCGTGCATATTAATGAGGTAAGTCGAACTGTGACCCACCACGAACGGTGAGTTTGCAAAGCAGCCTATTATAGATAGGTCGATTTGCAAAACCAGAATCGATTCTGTAAATGTTGGTGTGCAGTTTGCGACCACTGTTTCCCGAATCAATTCTTAGTACATCTGACTCTATTTTGAGCGTGGGCTCACCATAGTACTTTGATGTTCTAGGGAGGAATGCTGGCTGGTTCGCAGTTCAGGTATGGAACAGAAATGCATACATTGACCTGACAACTTTGCTGGAGTAGGAAGTAAGCAGGATTCAAACTGCGTGCACAGACTTGCTTGGCCTTCTGATTGGACGGCTTTGCTGGAGGCATATACCTGTGTATATGCATTAACAGCCCTGATTGCAAGAATGATTTGATATCAGGGTCGACAATGAGTAGCAGATAGCATCTGGGTGTGTCATAGGTGCAGACAACAGATTGAGGCGAACCAAATTTATGAGGCAGCCAGTCTTCAGAAGAATTATTTGTATCATATTCCTACATAGGTCTTGTTTTGTCTCGCCCTGGTGGCTTATGGACAAAGAAATATCAGCTCTTAGAATGATTGAGGTGAAATAAGGACTTTGTGGACAATCTGGGAGCAGTTGTTTCCCAAGTGCCATTGGGATCGGGTGGCGATGTAAAATTATGCAACTACACTCAACAGCTATTTTTGCTGATTCCTCCAGAACCACAAATGATGTGACTAAAACAGAAACAGTGCATACGAAATTAATTGAGGTACTGTGAATGATGAAAGTCTGTCATCGGGAAATAAGGATGCTCGCTTACATTCAATGGGACAAGAAGTCAGCCAATGTATAGGTAAGCATCTAAAATTGATGGGGGTGGTGTGTATAAAGCTGTGATAATAACCTTAAATGCTTATTATGGACAGAAAATATGTGCATCTATTTCGAGGTGATCTAAAAACGATGGGCTGTAGCAAAGGGCTGTTTCCATGGAGAGAAATACAGTCCACGTGCAGAAAATAAAGTTAACTAATTTGGCACTTGCTCTTTTTCTTCTTCTGCATTAAGTTGCATTAAATTTAAAATGAGAACATCTAAATTCATACCAGTATGAGAAAGTAAACCTTCGGGTGTAGAACTTAGTCCCTTCTTTCATAAAGAAACCAAAAGAGCCCGAGGCATCGCGTTCATTGTGCAATGCAAAAACTGTGTAACATACCATTTTCGTACATTGTGCTAGCTCCAGAAGATATTTAGGCGCTTTATAAATACCAAGTGTTCCAGACAACAGATCCTAACAACCAATGCTGAGGATTGTTCGTCTTAGGTCTTAGTTGGGCTAAACAAGTAACGACATAAAAGGAAAAGGTTGAGAACATTCAACTCTTCTCGTCTAAAAAAAGGCAGAAAAAGAAAACTAAAGCTACAGGCATAAAGAATATCTTCGATGGCATTAAACCTATGTTGGCAGAACCGGCAATGAAATGAATTATGCACCCTTTCTCAATTATCGGTGGCCTGACCTCTGGTAAATTGCAAGAGCTAGTCATCCATTCGCAGTTCCAAAACTATCTGCTTATGTGGCGCTACAAATTCCTCGTCGCCAATATTTAGTGAATCAGAGTTCTATGACTCAACACGTTCCCTGGCATCACGAGGAAACTGAACACTTGCGCTCGAGTTAAGTAAATGTAAATGTAAATGTCGGAATTTGTAAAGCGCACAGCTACCTCCACCGGAGGTGTCCTGGTGCTGTCCGTATACCGCTTAGGAACCCTTCCTGGCTTTCCTGGGAAATGTCCACTCCTGGGCACCCCCCAGGTGCAGCCAGGCATCCCAGCGCTTTTGGGGCCGTTGTGGAGACTAAGCAAGCTATTGCCCAGAGTTGCAGCGTGGGACCCATGATCAGAACAGGCACTGAGGCGAGAATATCCAGTCAGGGGAATTAATGAGCCGGAGACCCGCCGAGGCGGGAATCGAACCCTGGTCCCTGGCCAGAGCTCTGCATCAAGGTCTGCCTGCTCTAACCATTGAGCCACACTTCTCTACAAGTTTGTTTAATAATAAACACTACAGAACAAGTCAAACTGTGAGCAGAAGAGAACAGCTCATACACAATGTCAGGCTCTGCTGCACTCGTTAAGGTGCCTTATCAATAAAACACATTAGGAAGCAAATAACATCTGCTGTCACAATAAACATTAATTTTAAGGAGAAAAAAGAGCTTCTTTGAAGTGCGTGTGGTATAGTAAAACAGTTATCAACACCAAGATGTTCAACAACGATGCGAGGGGAAGAAGAAGAAATCAAAATAGTACCTCAATCACAGCACAATCAGCAGAAAGACAGCAATCAAGCTGAAGCAATCAGTACTTGTTTCGCACACCATCCCAAAGAAGAGGAAATGAAGCTGGCACGTTGCTAGCCAATTAGAAGGCAACAAATAAGAGTGACTATGAAACCAACGAATGGTAAGCATGGGGCGGGCTGCAAGCCCGTTGTATACAATATCTCTCCCATGTGAGAGCACATGCCGCGCATGCGCTGTCACAGGTGAGATCTAAAAAGACTTTCCTTGTGTTTTATTTTCTAGCCATTTTCATCTCCGGCCTGATGACATATTGACTCCTGGCATGGCGTTGCCCGCATGAGGTGGTTAGTTTCTAGGCCAGGTAAGACAGGGTGTTGTTTATGATGGTTGCTGATGATACAGCTTATCTTGAGGTAGACGCGTGCTGAGAGTGGGAGCCAATGTAAAGCTAATGTAGTTCCTACAGTGTTTAGGTCAATTCCTTCAGGCCCTTGATGTGACATACTGATATGTTTTTTTCATAGTTATTTGTGTCTTTCTTGTTACTATTGTCCATATTGATATACATATGAATTCTTGTTCTAAGCGGTATGAATATAAGTGTGGGATGAGTGAGATTGTTGGTTGAGGTTGATTGATTGAGAATGAATGTTGGGGGGTGAAAGAGAAGAATCTTAAGGGGATATTCGAAAGAAAGAAAGAAAAAAACAAAAAAACAAAAAAGAAGAAACATATGTTTTTGGCACATTTACGGTTTTATTATTTATCTCTAAAGTATTAAAGTTTTGATATGATATTTGAATGACTCAATAAACTGTAAAAGGATTAACCATATGATGATGTGTATTTTCTGAATTCTCACTCCATGCCAGGCTTTGTCCAATCCTTTAAATTATAGCAAGAAACTTTCGCTGTCATATAAGTAAGGGTAGGTGGTGATTTGTCCCTGGTTCTGGGTGTTTTTTTAGGTTGAGCCTAAAATCAGCGCATATGCGCTGCTCTGTGAGGCATACTGTATAGAAGTATGTACTTGTAGCCCCGCCCACTCTCCGCTCATGTTTGTCATTGGCTTGAGTCATTGTCGTTCGTAAATTCTGACTTCCGATTGTTTAATAGGCTTGTTAGTCAGAAATGATCCTGTTGCCAGGCACTTTGAAAAGAATCACCAGAGTGACCCAAACATGGTGCGCTACAGTTGTATAGCAGAGATCCCAAAAAAGAAGAGGGGTGGTAATAGAGAGAAAGAACTGCAGAAATTGGAAACTTATTTTATCCTTTAATTTGACGGCAAAGAGCCACATCGATTGAATATCGATGAAGATCTATTTACATGCCTGTATTAATGACTGCAGTAGAGTTTGCACATTCAGGAAAGCCATTTTTAATGATAGAAAGTTAGGTGAGGGACTATGGAGAAATAGCACTTTATCAATACGTACTTTAAATATATAACTGCACTAGTATCAGCACTTGCACTTTATAAAAATTCTACCGAAAAATATTTTTTTAAAAAGCACTAAGCACTTTATAAAAGGAAGGCGGAAATACATAGGTACATATATAACTGTAAATAGGCAACTAAGGCACTTTGAATTTAAAAAGGGAACTTTCCTTTTAATGTGTGTATATATATATATCTATATATATATATCTATATATATGTAAACAAACTTCTCCTTCCCGCAGAAAAAGAGTAAGAGTAGAGACCCGAGGGGATGCAGTTGGAGGCTTTTAATCGTGGTACATGGCGGATGCATTTCTGGCTTAGATGATAGCCTTCCTCAGCGCCCAAAAAGCCTCCACGAGTGATGCTGCACACTGTTGGTAAGTCCCGCCCCTCTTAAACCTGATGTCACAAGTTCGCACCGCCCCCTATATATATATATATAGATATATATATATTACACACACTTCAGGCCTGAAATCCTTTGCAGGAAAAACCAGAGTCGAAGCCCAATTGTCACGGTGCAGCATCAGTGTTTAATCAGCCGAAAAAACAAATACGCCCGACGCGTTTCGAGATCAGCCGATCTCTTGGTCACGGGTGGAGCTTGCCAGCACCATCAATCATTTAAAGGTACATTGCATACTAGTCACGTGATCATAGACATAGAGAAAGTAAAATACACTCTGTGTTTCCAATTCATAAATGAACAAATATATACAGGAGCGGAATTCAAAAATAAGCAAGTTGTCATTCATGGTCTGACAAAATACAATACAAAATTAAACGGAGTCCACAAACAAATTAATGCATGTAAACGATATCAGGCAAATTGCCAACCCCAATTCATGTGCTAGTGCCACCATTATATTAGTTACATACAATGGAGGAAATATTCATAACCAACAGTGCTGCCCCAGTGGGCATGTCGTAAAGTCCTTTGGGGTTGGCAATTTGCCTGATATCGTTTACATGCATTAATTTGTTTGTGGACTCCGTTTAATTTTGTATTGTATTTTGTCAGACCATGAATGACAACTTGCTTATTTTTGAATTCCGCTCCTGTATATATTTGTTCATTTATGAATTGGAAACACAGAGTGTATTTTACTTTCTCTATGTCTATGATCACGTGACTAGTATGCAATGTACCTTTAAATGATTGATGGTGCTGGCAAGCTCCACCCGTGACCAAGAGATCGGCTGATCTCGAAACGCGTCGGGCGTATTTGTTTTTTCGGCTGATTAAACACTGATGCTGCACCGTGACAATTGGGCTTCGACTCTGGTTTTTCCTGCAAAGGATTTCAGGCCTGAAGTGTGTGTAATTGGAGGGGGTCGGCGAACCCCGTCGTGAGCCCGCCGCTCAAGCGGCTTAAGCACGCCAAACTTGTGTGTGGATTCTAAGATTAATCGCTTTTGCCCGCCTGCTCGTGGTTTCACTGTGTTGGGATACGCAACAAAGAAAGCGGCAGCAGCTTTTGAAAGTGACGAAAAACTGCTTTTGCAAACGGAAGAGTATCCGATGATCTGGGATGTGATCGGATCAAGATAACAACATAACGCTTTCCCGCCCTGTGCAGGGCAAATAGTGTTAACTACAGTGCAGAGCAAAGCGGAGTAACGGTGCACACAAACTTATACCGGCTGGTAGTTTGTGTCAGTGAGTATGGCCGAAACAAGAAACAATAGGAGGCTGGAAGCAGCATCAAAGCTTTTTACACCAATCGAGTCCAGTGGTGGGGACATTTCCAAACCATCTGGCAAACAAACTGATGAACTTAGATCTACATGGGACACATTATGGAAAAACTTAAAACGTGAACAATCGCGTTGGTGGGAGGCGGCTGCCCTCGCCAAATACCTGGAATGCAACAGGATACCACGTGGATTAAGAATTTTTGTTATTCCGACGTTTCCAAATCCTGACCCCGAATTAATCAGCGAATGGATGGATAACAACCATGCCTGTTCTCTCAACATGCTGAAAATGCTGATTAGAAATGCTGAAAAGGAGTGTGCCAGACTAAATACCGAAAATGAGGCATTAATCACCAAACTGAAGGCCAAATACACAGAGAGCGAATTCACGAAAGAAATGGAGAAATTGAATAAACGCCTTGACAAACTAGAGGAAGAAATAAAAGAGAAAAAACAGCGTAAATTTCACCGTGATGAAATCGACTATAGCAAGGGACAGATCTTAACCTTTGCTAAGCGGTATGATGTGATCAGGGATGCCGCTAACAAAACTAAAACACATATGACACCCGGTACAAAGAAAAGTAGTTCAAAACAAACAGATCCGGGAGATTCGGTGACTTTGGAGGAGGAAACTGAGTCTGTGGAAAGTGATGTCTCAGAGCCACTGGATAATATGCCAGTAAAAGATTTAATTTTAAAGGAGGTAGCCCTAATCACACAGGGACGCCAGACAGGCACCCCATCAAGAGGGCGTGGAAAAGGCGGCAGAGGCGGACGCGGAAAAGGCAACAGCTCCTTCGACGCACTGAAAAGTCCAGTGGGAGTCGTAACAAGAGGCAAGGCAGCGAGGAAATAAACTCCAAGACAGTGGTAAACCTTTCTGATCGTATTTTAACACCTGCACAACTCGAAGTATTATCTAGAGGGCTTTCATTCTGTCCTACCTCTAATTTTAATTTTGCCAATGCACGTATTGATTTATTTTGTTTCACGCGAAAACTTAAGTTAAAGAAGTGGTTTGCCACTAAACCTAGACTTAGAAAGGATATAATAGTTGACAAACCAAGTGCACTCAGTATAAACGATGCTGAACTCTTGCAATCTGTACACTTGTTAGCAGGCTGTGATAATGTTAGTGATGATGCTATTGTTAACTTAATTGGAACTGAAAACACAGTCGATATGTGCAGCAAGAGTGGGTTCAAACCAAAATCGGTTTTTGTACCGCAGATTATCAACAGTAATATTGACAGCTTTGAACAAAGTGTAATACATGACATGAGGCTAATGGACAGAACGAAACATAGAATGAATTGGAATTTGACTAAGAATCAGTTTGTTGCCTTAAAGGAGATGGAGAATTGGACTGATGTGGTAATCAAGAATAGCGATAAGGGTGGAAATGTTGTTGTCTGGCCCCTCGAATTGTATCTTAAAGAGGGTTTAACACAATTATCTGACACTAACAGTTATGCGCATGCTAACAAAGATGATTATAATGCTTTGAAAACTGCATATGGGGACAGATTATGTGACTGGAAAGCAAGGGGGTTGTTAGAAGATGATGAGTACAACTACCTCCATGTCAAATACCCTAAAATACCAGCACTTTATTTACTGCCCAAGTTACACAAGAATTTGCAGATACCCCCGGGCAGACCTATCGTGTCTTCGGTGGGCAGTCTTTATGAAAATACCAGTAGGTATATAGACTATTTCTTGCAACCTTATGTAACTAGCTTGCCCTCATACGTAAGAGACTCTTCTGATTTTTTACGCATTCTTGATGAGATTACATGGAGTCCTGAGTACTGGCTGGTGAGCTTCGATGTAACCAGCCTGTACACAAGCATTCCCCAAGAACTTGGTGTGGAGGCATGTAAATTTTACTTGCAGGAGAGGTCAATCTCTTTACTATCACATACTCACATGCTGCTGGATATGATGCTTGAATGCTTAACTAACAATTACTTCATCTTCAACAAATCTCTGTTTAAACAAATCCGGGGGGTGGCGATGGGGACCTGCTTTGCCCCCAGCCTAGCGTGTCTTTACCTGGGCTGGTGGGAGGAGCAAGTGGTGCGTAAGATCTCCCACTTTGGTACCCACGTCATCCTCTGGAAAAGATACATTGATGATATTTTCTGTATCTGGAGGGGCACTCTCAATCAGATACACGAATTTGAGGGTACTCTAAATGATAATGTCCTCAATTTGAGGTTTACCAGTGTGATCAGTAA
This sequence comes from Lissotriton helveticus, assembly GCF_964261635.1. Classification (NCBI taxonomy): domain Eukaryota; kingdom Metazoa; phylum Chordata; class Amphibia; order Caudata; family Salamandridae; genus Lissotriton; species Lissotriton helveticus. The sequence goes on along the minus strand of NC_136065.1, from coordinate 1,168,718,509 downwards.
ACAACAACTGGAATTTCTGGATATAAAGTTGGAAGTCAACAATGGAACTCTGAGTAGTGTCCTGTTCCGGAAACCCACGGCAGGCAATAGTCTGCTCCATGCAGGAAGTAGCCATCCTACTAGTCTCATACACAGTATACCTGTGGGAGAATTGATCAGGGCTAAGAGAAACTGTAGCTCTGCTGATGGGTTTTTCGCAGAGAGCCAGATAATGGCCAAACGATTCTCCGAGAGAGGATACAGTCAGCGAATAATTAAACAGGCACTTGCAAGGGTTAATGTCATGGACAGAAATGATCTGTTAATTCCCAGACAAAGCAGCAGTGAGGACAAGGTACGGTTTATAACCACCTTTAACAGTCAATCATGGAGACTGCGCAAATGCTTAAGTAAACATTGGGATATCCTCAAGCTTGACAATGATATAAAAGAAGCTATCCATGACATTCCCTCTGTAACATACAGAAAAGCGAAATCCCTTAAGGACACACTAAGTAGTACACTGATTAAAGAAAAACCTAAAACTGACACCATTCAGGGATTTTATCCGTGCCGCAGGTGTAAGGCCTGCAAGTACAGTAATAATTGTAAATCTATACAATTGTCTACAGACCGTTGTGCACACAAAATCACTAAGCATCTTAGTTGTACAACCGAGTATGTTGTCTATGCACTAGAATGTCCCTGCAAGAAGTTTTATATAGGGTGTACTACTAAACAAGCGAAACTCAGAATTCTAGAACACCAGAGAGCGATTAGGAATGTCAACCAACAATACCCCGTAGCAAGACATTTTGCAGAAAAACACAACAAAAATCCTAATCTGATGAAATTTTATGTGTTGGACAGTGTTGAGAGAAATGAGAGGGGTGGCAACAGATGGTTGGAACTGAGAAAGTTGGAGTCAAGATATATCATAATGTACAATACCATGCAGCCTGTTGGACACAATTTGGGAGAAGAACTAGCCATTCACCTACAGACTTAGGTTTCAGTTTAATTATTAATTTTGGATGTATATATGTGATGTTGCTTCCTGAGCATTTGAAATTCAGGTTTTAATTGGTTTTAACTGTACACGTATCAGTTCAAAAAGATTTGTTATATACAGTTGTGTTTCCCTTTTTTTCAGGATTCACGGAACTCAGAAGGACTATGCCCACTAGGGCTATATATGAAGTCATTCTATGGGACAAAGGACTTTACGACATGCCCACTGGGGCAGCACTGTTGGTTATGAATATTTCCTCCATTGTATGTAACTAATATAATGGTGGCACTAGCACATGAATTGGGGTTGGCAATTTGCCTGATATCGTTTACATGCATTAATTTGTTTGTGGACTCCGTTTAATTTTGTATTGTATTTTGTCAGACCATGAATGACAACTTGCTTATTTTTGAATTCCGCTCCTGTATATATTTGTTCATTTATGAATTGGAAACACAGAGTGTATTTTACTTTCTCTATGTCTATGATCACGTGACTAGTATGCAATGTACCTTTAAATGATTGATGGTGCTGGCAAGCTCCACCCGTGACCAAGAGATCGGCTGATCTCGAAACGCGTCGGGCGTATTTGTTTTTTCGGCTGATTAAACACTGATGCTGCACCGTGACAATTGGGCTTCGACTCTGGTTTTTCCTGCAAAGGATTTCAGGCCTGAAGTGTGTGTAATTGGAGGGGGTCGGCGAACCCCGTCGTGAGCCCGCCGCTCAAGCGGCTTAAGCACGCCAAACTTGTGTGTGGATTCTAAGATATATATATATATATAAATCTGTCGTTTTTAATTCATCTAATATTTTGGAATTGATTGTTTCAATTGTAATGATGAAATTATGCACATGCATTAGGAAATGACGAAGTAATATGCAAATCAAAAACATGTTTCAATATGGTGCCTGTATTTACCTGAAAGTACTGCCTGGGGATGGAATGGGATATGTCCTTTGTTTATGTCAGTCTATTTCAGGTAGATTGTGTGTATTTAAAGCAAAAAATAATGGCGTTTTATGTCGGGAACAAGGCTGTGTGTAATAGCTGAAACGCGTGGATATTGTCACTTGAAAAGCAAATAAAACCGATAAGTATCTCTCTGGAGTGCTGGATCATTTTTCTTGAAGGAGAAAGAAGTCGTAAACTCATATACATACATATATATATATATATATATATATATATATATATATATATATATATATGTATATATATATATATATATATATATATATATATATACATAAGTTAAAAAAACTATTGTTTCTGTACTACTGAGTGATACTATTTCTATCATATGTTATCTGAGTGGCTGTGAACTGTATACATCTGAGTGTGAGGGGCTGTATGGGTGTGAGTACCAGTATGGGTGAATAAGTGTGTGTGTGTGAGTAGCTGTATGGTTGTGTGAGTGGCTGTATTTGTGTGTGGGTATGTGAGTGTCTGTATGGGTGGGTGAGTGAGTGCCTTTGTGTGGCTGTATGGGTGAGTGAATTGGTGCATGAGCAGTGCAAGGATGAGTGAGTGTTTGGATGAGTGAGTGTTTGTGTGAGTGTCTGTGTGGGTGGGTGGCTGTATGGGAGGGTGAGTGGCTGTGTGAATGGCTCAATGGGTGGGTGAGTAGCACTATGGGTGGGTGAGTTGGTGTGTGAGTGCCTGCATGGGTGACTGAGTTTCTGTGCGACTGGCTCTATGAGTGAGTGACTGGGTGGGTAAGTGGGTGTATGGGTGAGTGAGTGGCTGTTTGAGTGGGTGTATGAGTAAGTGAATGGGTGTGTGAGTGACTGTATTGGTGAGTGAGTGGGTGTGTTAGTGTCCATGTTTGGGTAAGAAGGTGTGTGAGTGGTTGTATGGGTCTGAGAATGGGTATGTGAGTGTTTGTGTAAGTGGGTGTATGATAGGTTCTATGGGGGTGTGAGAGCTTCTGTATATATAATATCCATGTAACCTTTAGGTCTTTCAGGAATTAGTAAGGTTATTTTTAATTCTATTTCCTAACTATACCATCCCTGTAACCTTTGTTTTTTTCAGTGAATTTCTAAGGTTTTTTAATATTGTTTCCTAACTATAACGTCCCTGTAACCTTTGGTTTTTTAAGTAAATTACTAAGGTTTTTAACATTTTATTTCCTAACTGTAACCTGTAAATATTACCACCCAGACTCTCACGTGACTCCTCATTACACTAGGCTTCAAGCCCCGGTATGACTGGCGATCTTACCCTTTTCCTTGAGGTGTCATCTTTCAGCACTGGCCTTTCACCTTACTGCACCTTTTCTGTCTTGATTGCGTTCTCTTATGAGAGTGTGGCGATCCGTTAATTGAATACGCCCCACATGACATGGGGAAATGCGCCTATAAGATGGCGCGTTAGCCAATGCAAAGGTGCTTGGCTTTACGAATAATTTCCGGATCGCCGGAGAAGGACTTCCACACTGCCTGTGAATTTTCAGCGTGCTTGGCATTCCACCGCACACACCTCGCTGCCTGCTGTGGACAGCTGGAGCAGTTCCTCTTTCCCAAATTGCTTTTGTGTTCAGCAAGTAGCCGAGCACATTTCCCTGCTTACTGAGGACCGCTGGAGCAGTTCCTTGTGCCAATTACTTTTGTGTTCGGCAATCAGCTGCGCACAGTACCATGCTTACTGAGGATCGCTGGAACAGTTCCTCTTTGAATTTGCTCAGCATTCTGCCTCGCACACCCCCTCGTAGTTGGAACTGTGGGAGCAGTTGGTCCTTTGGTGTGCTAACCTACCTGGTTGTAGTTCTTTTCAAACTGTATGCCCTTTTTAAGCATATTTGGGTCAGTGCCTTGTCCTATTGAACTTATAGGCTTACTTCTTGTTTGGGGATATTTTTGTTCTCTTACGGGACGTATTCTATTGGGAATTAACCCAAGGTTCCTTCTGGACTCCCTCGGAGCATATGCCTCATTCCTTTCTGCCGTCACTGGGTACCTATCCCCTATGACTTGTAATAGGATATTCCCCGCTTCATTATCGTTTACTTTTCAGGATTCATTATTGGTGGTTGTGTGTCCCTCTTTTGATTGTGGGAGTAGAATCATGAAAACAAGGGAAAAAGGTGAGGGATCGTTAGGGTTATTTAAGACAGATTTCTCCTCTGCTGTATGGTTTCCTGACACTTACCTGATTCTTGTGTGGTTGTGTTTTCCAGAGAGTAGCAGTACCTGAAGCCCAAACAAAGAGAGGCCGACCCCGTCCCGTGTTCTAGTCCTCTAAAAGGGATCCCTGTTGCCCGGCTGGCCTGACGACTTCTCCTAAGCTTATTGTTTCCTTTTTCCTTCCTTTCCCTTTGAGACAAATCGCCCATACTGCTTGATCAGCGTGGAGGGTTGGTCTAGAGGTGAGAGGGGGGCTATCTCCATTTCCGCAATTCCTGGTTCTCAGGTGAGTGGGATCGTAACAGTAACTTTTGAGAGTGAGGGTGTGAGTGAGTGCATGAGTGTCTGATTGGTTCTGTGAATGGGTGCATGAGTGGATCTGTGAGTGGGTGTGTGAGTGTCTGAGTGGGTATCAGTGTCTCAGTGGGTCTGTCAGTGGGCATGTGAATGCCTGAGTGTGGAAGTGGGTGTCTAAGTGTCTGTGTGGGTGTTTCAGTAGCCCTGTGAGTGACTGGGCCACAACGAAACCGCACCTACCCCTTTTTACAACAAAAGTTCAGAGTTTTGCACGAACTATCTAGTCAAGTGGAGCACTTTCTTCCGGTTAATTAGAAACTGCTACCTCGTTAGGCAAATGTCCAATGTGTATTCTACACTACATCTGTGTAACGGCCAGTGAGGAAATGTCTTCAGTGACCTTGTGTGCATTTTGGCACTGTGATTGTTTCTTGTGCGTCTTTATCCAGAAAGCTGTGATGACATGAATCCTCCTATAGAGAGGACAACAAGTGTACTTCCTCTTAGCTATATGAAGTAAGTCGTTCTTTGTTTGGTGGTGATGTCCTCATATTCCTCAGCATGAAGAACGCGTCACCACAATTGGCAGGAAACGCACCATAGGGCCTTTTGGTGAGCTGTTCATCATCCTGGCTAAAGGCAGGAAGGCTTTTGCTTACTACGAAGGTGGATGGGGCCAAATGGGCAAAGCTTCCAAGTGATCTACGCATTTGCATAGTCGTAGTCATTTAAACGGAGACCAATGGAAGTTGCTCTCACAAGCACAGGACAACAAAGCACCCACTCGTCACAGTCACATACAGATTGCACTGAAATAGATCAACAATGCAGTCATGTCCACGAAGGAAGTCAGATCGTTTTTTAATATGGAACTGCAGAGAAAACACGCTTGCTTTGCCCTAGCTAAGAACAGGAGTTAGGATTATTTGTTGTTTACAGAAGTGGAGCTTCAACAGAGGCACCTTCTATGTTCATATTTGTAAGTGTCTCCTGTAGAGGTTTAATTTCTGTGAAATGAGCTTAAGGGACAAACCGGCACTGCAAAAACTTGGTGGTGAAGAGGTGCACATGCAGCCCCCTCCCCAGGGCCTGGCCATAATTTAATATGGGAGGGGGCCGTATGACCCCCATCCCTGGCTGATTCCAGCCCCAGCGACCCCATCCCTTGGGCCCGGTCACCAACAAATGGGGGAGGGGGCCAAGCAGCCCCTCTCACCAGGCCTATTTCAGCCCCGGGCACATTTCTGCGGGCAGGGAAAGAGATGAAAACTCCATTTCCAGCTATCAGGAGTGGTTTGACAGCTCCCGCTTGCTAGGAATGGAGTGTTTGCTTATGCTTTGCAGGGGCTGTCAGCTACCATCAAGCAAAAGCAAACAGCTATGTCCTGGGGATGGGCACCCTGGGATACAGCAGGAGCTGACTTGGGGGGTAGGGGGTGGGAGGGGGCCGGTGGCGATACCCAGGTCCAGATATGGCTCCAGGAGAGGGGCTGTGCGCCCCCCGCTTCGATCTGCATGGGCTGGTCGCATGTGGCCCGGGATGGGGGAATCCCGTGGCCCCCTCCCGATTTAACACAAAAAAGAATTGGCCACAGGGAGGTGGTGGTCCTGGAGGAGGGTCCATGCTGCCCCCACACAGTATTTTTTTCAATTGTAGCCTTGGGGAGGTGGTGGTCCCCGGGGCCTGGTGGGCTCCACAAGGCATCCCCTTAGTAGTTTTTAAATTGTAGTGCATAGAGGTGGTGGTCTCCGGGGGCCAGGGGTGTCCACGAGCCCCCCATTACCATCAACAAGAGGCCCAGGAAGATGGTGATCCCCGGGCCCGGAGGGTCCGTGAGGCCCCCTCCATTATTATTAACAAGAGCCCCAGGAAGCTGGTGGTCCATGGGGAATAAATAAGCCCTTGGACGGGGCCCTTGTGCCCCTCTCCATTTTTACATATAGCTCTGCATGTCCCCGGGACATAGAACCCCCAGGAGCTTTCTTTAACCCCTTGCATGCTGATGACGGCCCCCATCCGTCATGCACTACGGCGCTCGTGTGCTGATGACGGCTGGGGGCCGTCATGAACCCGCCCACTCGCGATTTTGCCGCACAGGCGCAGAATCGCGGCAGCATGCAAGGGGTTAAAAACAAGCGCAGGAGACCGCGCTCGTTTTTTTTTTTCAATTTCTGCTGCAAAGTTTCATGATTTCGTGGGAAAAATGTATTTAAAAAAATGCTTTATTGCCCTGGCCGGATCACAAGTCTATGGGGTTAGGGTATTCATACCGTGCGCCCTTTTCTTTTTCTCAGAGGTTTTTTTGGGACTGGCCTGAAGCCAAGTTCCAAGATGGCTGCTAATACTTCGTGGCTGAAGTGTTGGCAGCCAGTCATAGCTCTGCAAATCTCTACATAAGCTCGTCATTATTCGTGAAGGCTTTGCGACCACAGATATACAAAACTGGATTTCCTTCAATATCTAAAAAACTACTTAACTGATTACACCAAAGACCAAAAACTAGCTTTCTGCCAAATTGGTGTAATTCTGTCCAATGGTTCGGGCTGCAGGCGTGTCTAAAGAATTAATATGGGAAACACACTTTTTTTACACCCCTTGTTTTTCTCGGCCCTCACTTGACGGATCGTCCCTAAACTTTCCATGCACAATAAGAATCATTGGTACACTTTTTTGAGACTATTTCATGAAAATTCGTCCCAAAGATAGAGGCAAGTCAAAGAACACTTTTCCTATGTTGAGTGGAGAAGCGTGGCTCAGTGGTTAGAGGCGGCAGACCCAGAAGCTGAGATCGACCGTGGACCAGGGTGGACCAGGGTTCGATTCCCTGCCTCGGCGGGTCTCGGGCTCAAAATTCCACGGACTCGACAATTCTCGCTCTGGTGCCTACTCAACTCACGGGGTCACACTCTGCGACTCTGGGC